>NC_141419.1:83601217-84248580 GCF_034619465.1 Leptosomus discolor
GCACAAAACAAGCTGGGAAGATTCCATTTTGGATGCTATGGCCTGATGGTGCTGCTGAATGTCCCACGCTCTCATCTCTGTGGCTCAACCTTTCCCCTGACTTGCAGTTTGGGCTGGGAGGTGATGGAGCCCCTGAGCACCTCCAAACGGCTCAGAATGATCCCATTTTCCCAGATGCAGTCCAGTGTCCTGGTCACATCAGCCAGCCCATGTGAAGGCACAGTTGGCATGGGGCTCCTGAAGAACCAGTTCCTTGACTGGTCAGAAAACCAGAGATGTGCTTGTCACAGAACAGAGCCTGAGCAAACCCACCTGGAGATGTTCTTCAACCTGCTTGGGTGCATGGGTGGGAGATGGCCTGTGGCTCTAGAAACTCGTGTATGTACATTGGGCCTACCCCATGTGTCCTGTCTGGGATGTTCATGCTATCACACTGGGTCTGCCTGAGTTTATTTGCCTTCAGTGGTTCCTTGCCTGACAGTTTTGTGAAAACCAAACCTAAATCCAGCTTGATTCCTGAGCCAGCTGTGCTTTTGGGGAGCTCTGGTTTTCACCTTGTTAAGCAGGAAAAACCCAGAGCTGACTTGCACTTAAAAACGTGCTTTTGCCTGGATTGCTGCTTCTGCCCAGGTTGGTGGTGGCAGCAGCTCTGGAGAAGGTTGCCTGGGCTGGGTGAGCACATGGGGAATAGCTTCAGGGATTTACTCCTCCAGCTGGGAATTTCAAAATCATGACAGATT
Source organism: Leptosomus discolor (assembly GCF_034619465.1). Classification (NCBI taxonomy): domain Eukaryota; kingdom Metazoa; phylum Chordata; class Aves; order Leptosomiformes; family Leptosomidae; genus Leptosomus; species Leptosomus discolor. The sequence continues at coordinate 83,601,958 of NC_141419.1, forward strand.
TATGAAATGCAGCCAAGACCTGAGGCTAGGGTCTGTTCCGCAATCTTCTCACAGGGTTGAGAGGTTCTCATAGCTTTTTGATGAACTTGGGACTTATTGGCCTCTTGGTTTTGCTCCTGTGCTACAGGACTAAACTAGCTAAAGCTACCCAAAATGGATGTGGCTGCTGGTGAGGAGAGACATAGGCTAAACATGCAGCTGCTGGGCAAAAATGATTCTACAATTCTATTAAAAAAAGCCTCAGAACTGGGTGTAGAGCACGTCAAGACTTTCACAATGCTGAAATACAAATTCATCTGGATACTGACCTTCTTGCAAAGGCCACTTGGATCTAGGGGTGAACTGGAGAAGGGAGAGAAGGACCATGATGCACAGAAAAAAGAATGAGTGATTGGTGGTGCTTAGATTTGATCTCATCTGACCATCCCAGCCTTCAGTCAGTCCTGGGGGCAAACACAGCCCCCAGCACTACATGCAGAAGAGGTCTTCCTGCTCTGCAATACCCCATAGGGAGCTGCGTTTCTGTGATGCCCAACCTGATGCATCCAGACTGCATGGCCAAGAGGCAAATACACCTCTGAACAAAAGAAAAGCCTTATTTCAGCTCCATCATGCTCCATGTCTAGCATACAAAGTAAAAAAAGTGCCTTTTTCCAGGGAATTTTCTGACCAACTCCAGCTGCCTCGTCCGTTTGGCTGCAGCCAGCAGCGGGCTTAGAAATAACAGGTTTAATTAAAGCAATCTTTTATGTTACAATGCAAGCCTTATTTCCCCTACCTGGTGAGAAATGGCTCTTGCCTCAATCAGCAATTGAAGTCTGAGATTGCTGCACTGAGCAGAACGGTTGCCACTTTCTGTTAATTAAAGCTCAGATCGGGGCGCTGCTGGCTGGCTGGCCAGTGACCGGCTACCAAAGTTTGTCCCTAACATCACAGGAGCAGCAAAAGGACATGGGTGCTAAGGGGATGCAGTAGGAAACCTGCCGGCTTCCAGGCTTCCATCCAATTCTTGTGATTTCCCAAACAATCCATATAGAATTTATTTGTTTCATTTTTTTTCTCTCGTAAGAGTGTTTTTGCAACTGTTTGGAGAGCCTGTATGAAAGGGATGTCATCTCCAAATGCACACAGTGATGTGGCATTATCAAGAGTTTTCTTCTTTTATTGCATCTCCTTTCCCATCAAGACTTCTCCCTGACAAATTTCTGATCTCCTACTGGATGCCAGCGACTTCTCCTCCCGATTGTGGCGCCTGGGAGGTGCTTCTGCCCCAGATGGGCCATGGGGTTTCTGTGCTGGGCACAGCGCTGCCCCCCTAGGTATCTAGGAGCAGAATTTGGGGAAGCAGGGCATTTCCCAGTGTTTGGTGTGAGGAGAGGGAGAGAAGAGTTTCTTCTGTCTGAAAGACGGCTCCATGAGGATGTCTCTAAACTAAGCTTAAGGCTGAAATGATGGGATCACTAAAACCAGATTTACAATAGTGGAATAAAGTTACCGAAAGACGAGTACAACAGTATGCATTATTAAGACTCTACTTAACGATCAAGATCCTCCCGCACTGCATCAGCACCTCGTTTAGCTGCTTCTTCTCACATTAAACTGTAATCTCTCTCAATGTAAGACCCAGTTTCTCTTCATAAAATAACTATTTCTCTTCTCCAGTCTCCAGCAGGGGAAGGAGAAGGTGGAGAGTCCTTTCATCCGTGCCGTCCAGGGGAAAATGTCCTTGTCCTACTCTGTTGCCCAGGCATTTGCCAGCCCATGAGGTGGCAGGAGGATTGGCCCTGATCTTCCTGAAAGTCTCTTAGACCCACCTGTGCCGGATACCCTCACCAAGGGGTCCCTGGCTTCAGCTGCCTGCCCTGCCACAGCCCCCTGCAGGCACCTTTCATCAACATTTGTGATCAAGTGGTGGGGACAACAGCAGGCTTTAAAACCTAACGGGCAGCTACTAACAGGCACAGGGACCTTTGGCTGAGGAGAGGCAGAGCCACTCATGCAGGCAGACTAGAGGGTATCTCTCTTCAAGTGGTAGACATCTGGATGGGCAGCCCATGACACCTCTGGCATTTGGGGAGGATTGCTAGGACTTGGGCAAAACTCTTCCTGTTTCACCACAGAGTTTGGTAGGTGGTGGATTTGTCACCTTAGTGGCCAATTCAGGCCCAAAGATGCTCATGCTGGGCAGCTGTGAGCATTGGCATGAGCAAGGCGTTGGTGCCCAGTTTGCCTTTCGACAAAGGCACAGCTTTCTGCCTTCTGGCCTCAGGACTCCAGGGTTTCATTTCCAGTTTCAAGCCCTAGCCCAGGGGCTGTATGAACGAGAGGTGAGAGGAGATGAACCAGAGCCCTGTCCTGGGGCACACCAAATAACCCATGCCCAGGTGGTGAGGACTGGCAGAGCTGCAGCCAGTGCTGGCCATAGGGATTGAAGATGGGCAGCCTTGTGGAGTGTTCCACAGTGTGTCACACTGAGACTGGAGTTCTCTCTCCTGACAGTCTTGTCTGTTCTTACCACGGGTGTTCAGGCCATGCAAACCACAGGAGAAGGGGCGAGGAGCTGGTTTCCAGAAATATTTGAAACATGTGGGCTGTTGCTTCTTTCCAGCACAAGCAGAGAACAGCTTTTCCAGCAGACAACAACAGCCCCACCAGCAGGTTTAAATCAGCTGGACTTTCCCGTAACTGAGGAGCCGACAGGATCCCAAACCAACCTCCCACCGTCTCTTTGCAACCGCTCACCCGCTCCCTCCCAGCCACGGGCTTGGCAGCTTCAGCCCCATCTGCTCCATCCTCCAGTACCCCACAGCTGTGGCCCTGCAAAGCCATTGTCACACAGGACGAACTCCCCACTTCGCCCTGCAAGACACTGGGCTGCAATAAGCTCCCAGGCAACACCATCCCACCCTGCTGCTCTTCAAGGAGGCAAGATGATGATGCAGGTCTGAGGTTTTCTGGATGCTGTGGCATGGTCCCCAGGGGAGAACAATGGGATAGCAGGACCCAAGACTCAGACTCAGGGAAGAGAATCTAAGAATATGTCTTGGGATGCACCCACTTGCATCACTGGCTTTTGCTTCTGGGGCATAGAGATCCTCTCCCATCACTGGAGCAGAGCACAGTCAGTAGCAGCCAGCCCCAAGCAGCATGCTTTCATCCACAGGATCTTACAGGGTGGAGGTGTCAAGAAGCTGCCCACCTTGCTCCAGGGGTGAAACTCCAGGGGTGAAACAATTTCAGATGGGAGAGGAAGTTTGCAGACCACTGAGGACAGTGGTGCCACCTCCTCAGTTCTGGGCATGACCTGCTTCCAAGGTCATTTCATCTCATGAAGCCCCAGCTCTAGTGGGACCCTGCTTGGGGCAGGACATCCTGCATTTGCCTACCCTATTCTCTCCCAGAAGTATGTGGAAATTTGCAAGGCTTCTGGTCTTTGCTCCTGAAGAAGTTACGACTCATTCAGGCTGGGTTTGGGAAGCACAGGCAGGAGAGTGCTTTGCAACTGCAGAGAGGGAAAGGGTTTCAACAACACACTTTGTCATGTATGTGGGCAGGTAGGGAGCACACAGCAGCCCTGTTACCACCACCCAGGTGACCTGTCACTCCTTCAAGCCTCCATAACTCACCTTTGTGCTGCATTTGTTTCCTGACCATTTTCTAACCAGCTTGGCCACACTGTTAACTACTCCTCATCTCTTCTTGCTACAGTAGCCCTTAGCTTTCTGAGAGCATCAGAGTCCATGTGCATCTCCATGAAACATGGAGTAACCCAGTGTACCTCCATGCTCCTCCATCTCTTCAAGGGTTAACGGTAACTTTTCCCTAGAAAAAATACAGAGCTTTCTAGGCAGAACTTATCCTACCAGATATTTCCAATCACAGCCTTGCCAGCAGCACACAAATCCCGTTCCCTGCAGCACCAAAGTGACTCTGCACTGCAGACCCTGAAGGGAGCCTCGAGCTGGCACTTCACTAGAAAACTCCATCTGTGCTAGGGAGAAACTGCAGCAGCACCCAGATGCTGTGCTCCCAACCTTTACAGCTGTAGGACTGAGTACAGAGCCAGGTCAGACATATTTGCAAAAGAGGCAATTGCAGAGGCAGCCTCCAAACCCAAATACACCTGGGAGGTCTGTTCTTGCCTCCACATTCTCTGGAAAGTCCTTGAAGGGCTTCTCTATCCCTAAATATTCCTTAGAGGTCCCCTTGCCAAGCACAGGCCAGGTCTACCCTACTTAGCGAGACGGAGCTGTTGTCAGAGTTGACACTGCTTGAGATTTACTCCATCCTGCGTGGAAGGAAAGTCCAAACCCTCACATCTGAGTTAATGAAACAGTCTGAGGAGACAATAGTTCCTGGCGCTGTGAGAGCTTGCATTAGTGAGCTGGGGTTACGGAGAGCTCTGATCAATAAAAATGTTGCCACAGCTTTTCGGAGCATCCATCACTTGTCAGGAAATGCATTTAGGCTAATACCTGCAGAGGGCATAAACCAGCCATAGGAATTAAAACCTGCCACATGCCAAATGGTAATGCACAATTTAATGATCACAGGATCTGATAAATAAGCAAAACTGTGAAATGAATAAATACACTCTGGCATCAACATCTGCAACCCAACCTGGCCACATTTAGAGTCTCAAGATTAACCTGCAAGGTGCTTCTCTGGGCTCATAGAACCATAGAATTACAGAACATATCATAGAATCACAGAATGGTTTGGAAGGGATCTTAAAGATCCCCCATGGGCAGGGACACCTTCCATTAGACCAGGTTGCCCAAAGCCCCATCCAGCCTGGCCTTGCACACTTTCAAGGAGGCGGCAGCTACAGCTTCCTTAGGCAACCTGTTCCAGCATCTCACCACCCTCACAGGAAAGAATTTCTTCCTAATATCTAATCTAAATGTAACCTCTTTCAGTTTAAAGCCACTACCCCTTGTCCTTTTACATGCTCTCTGGCTTTCCAGGCTCTCTTTAAGCGCTGGAAGGCCACTATAAGCTCTGCCCGGAGCCTTCTCTTCTCCAGGCTGAACAAGCCAACTCCCTCAGCCTGTCCTCACAGGGGAGGTGCTCCATCTCCCTGATCATCTTTGTGGCCTCCTCTGAACTTTCAACAAGTCCATGTCTTTCTTATTTTAGGGGCCTCAGAGCCAACCTCAGGTGGTATCTCAAAAGAGTGGAGCAGAGGTGGAGCATCACTTCCCTTGACCTGCTGGCCGTGTTTCTCTTGATGCAGCCCAAGGTATCATTTGCTTTCTGGGCTGCGAGCACACATTGCCAGCTCATAATTCAGTTTTTCATCCACCAGCACCCCCAAGTCCTTCTCTGCAGGGCTGCTCTCAATCCACTCAGCCCCCAGCCTGTGTCTGTGCCTGGGATTGCCCTGACCCAGGTGCAGGACCTTGCACTTGGCCTTGTTGAACTTCATGATGTTCACACAGGCCCACCTTTCCAGCCTGTCGAGGTCCCTCTGGACGCCATCCCTTCCCTCCAGCGTGTCGACCGCACCACGCAGCTTGGTGTCGTTGACAAACTTGCTGAGGGTGCACTGGATCCCACTGTCCCTGCATTATTAAGACTCTACTGTCACTGACAAAGATGTTAAACAGCACTCGTCACAGTACTGACCCCTTAGGAATGCCACTCGTCACTGGTCTCCACTCGGACATCGAGCCGTCGACCGCAAGTCTTTTTGCACTGTTTGCAGGATGCAGGCAGCAAAAGCAGCAGCTTGCAGTCCTTTCCCAGGAGAGCCCAAAGGACTTTCAGACCCAGCATTTCTTGTCACCTCAAGCACTAGTGTAGATAGGAACCTCGCAAGCTTCCACTGCAGAGAAGACTGCAGCAAAGGACCTCTTCTCCATGGCCATTCTGGGCAAAGTGAAACAGGGAGGGACTGAAACTGCAGCAAAAAGCATTTAGGCTGGACACTAGAAAAGAGGAGAGTGAAGAAGGATCATTACTGACTGCCAGAGGTAAGAAGTGAAGGGGGTTTTAGGAACAGGCTAGATGCAGGAGAGCTGATCCCAGGATCATAGTCTCCAGAGAGCATGTCTAACCCCTCTGCCTGCTCATCAGGTTCATCCTATACTTCTCCCACCACCAGCAGCACAGCCCAGGGCTCTCACTGCGTTGCCTCAGAGCAGGTAGGACCAGGAAGAGGGACGGACGGGAGCTAGCACTGAGCGAGAGATAACCCCTTAAGAGAGCAGAATGACAGAGAGCTGCTGCTGAGAGCATTGCTCCTGTTGCACTCCAGCACCTATCCAGGGGATGGCTCGGCACAGAGAAAGGAGGATAAACAGCATGAAATTAAGAAAGTGAAATTTTCAGGTCCGTAGTAAGAAAAAAACTTTCTGACAAGATGATTTATGAGACTGTAGAGAAGTTTCTCCCAAGAAAAACCTGGGACATTTGAAACTAGATTGAACAGCAAATCCAGAGATGCAGATGGGGAAAACTTTTGCGCTGCAGGAGAGTTGGACTAGAGGGAGCTGAGTGAGGCACTGCCCATTGCTAATTTAGTCCTGATCTGTTGTGTTATTTATTCATGGTCTCCTACCACATCTGCCACCTGATGATCATCCCTCTGGTCCTTGAGAACATGGGCCTCTGTGGCCAGCATGGATCAAGGATCACTAAATACCCCTTTCTGCCAGTGACCAACTAAATCTCCTTGGCAGGTGCAGGCAGCTCAAGCATTGCCCTGCGTTTCCTATGTCAAAGCGTGGCAAGTGCTGCCAACCCCCATGAGATGGCCAGCGGCATTTCAGGCAGAGCTATCATGGCACATGCAAGGAGATGAGCCAGAGGGCAGCTGCAATTCAGGCAACCGCCACCTCCCTAGGCCATAGTCAGCAAAGGGTCATAAAGACGAATGGCTATGGCAGCACTCAGACTTCGCAGGGACAAGAAGAAAAGGGCCACACACCCTTTGGGATTTGGCACCTGTTCCTCAAAACTGTGCTGAAGGCACCACCTCTCTTCAAGTCACTGGATAGACACTGGTGGCTGTCACTCACTGCAATGTGACCATCTCCTTCTCCTGGGATTCCCCATGTCAGGTCCTGTCCTGCAGCTGCCCTGGGCACATCCTGGGGTGGACATGGCCCGCATGTGGACCAGAGACCTCTGCTGAGCATGCCTCAGCTCTCTGCGGGCCCAAGCAAGCAGCCAACACCAAGGGCTCTGCAGCCAGACTCTGCTTCAAGCTCAGTCAGAAAAACCCGTGCACAAGAGATGGAGAGGGGGAATTCAAGCCCACAAGGGTGTAAATGCTTGACCCAAACATAATAGAATGGGTTCAGCAGTTCGGATCTCTAATACTTTTGCTGTTGCAGATAACAGCTCACTGCAAGAGCGCTGAGACCCTGGGAGAGCTCACGAGGAGATTCAGGGGAGAAGAAGGTCTCAGGTTTGGCTTTGCTGCCCACCCGAGTGCTGAATCTATTCCCTGAGCAGTAGCCCAGGCCTACCCGCTATCCTGTCCCACACACTTCGTGTTCCCCTGCTTGGGCACTACTAGTCATACCATGACACAGTGAGTCCGTTCATGGAGCTGATCAAGCTGAAATTAACCTGGCACGCCCTACACCCCCCAAAGTATGCTTTTTGAGGCAGATCAGTGCCATTAGTTGGCTCACCATGCAGTCACAAGAGCCCTGGTGATGGGGGATGCAATGAGGTGGGATTGTGTGTTTGGCAGGAGGGCAGTACGTGACAGCTCTCTCTCACTTTATGCTGCTGTGCCACCGTTTCTTACAGCCGGCGTTGGCGTGGTCTTTCAAAGAGTCTATTCCCCCTCAATCCCCCTGCAGGTCACTCTGTCATTAAAGACATTAAGGACCACAAACCTGCTTTTCCTAAAGGGCCCACGAAAATGTTTGCTAGAGTGGAATAATTCAAAAGAAAATTCTTGAACCCCACCCACAATGTATGCCTTTGAGCTGGGCTCTGTTAGCCAGAATCACTGTTACTCTTTGGCTGCTTGCTTGCCTTCCTTCAGGGAGTGCATGCCTCGTTTTGCAAACAACCCCCTCCACACTTTGCAATGTCACTTCCAATTCTCACAGCAGCCTTTCCCTGATTTGATTATATCACAAGCAGTTTGCTCTCTGATTAGCCCTCCTGTTACCTGCTGCAATCCCCAGGACAATCCTGTTGCAGAGCTGTGGGTGGTTAACAGCTCCCCAACCTGACCTCCATCAGGATGCTAGTCTGCTCCATAACCATCCCTACCCATCCTGGGAGGACTGAAGGGGCAGAAACATGCCTTGCCAAGGGATAATGTCATCAGGATGACAGCCACGCTCAGATTTCCAGGGGAGATTTTCGTTTTCCCATCCAGCTCCACTTAAAGTTTATTTTTTACTCCTGTGAGTGTTGGGCTACCTGATAGAGCAGGATCCCCACCTCTTGGCCTCCTCAGCATCACCTGCCACTGGAAAAGCTGCAAAGGCCTTAGCCCCTGTGTATGTATCTCTGCCACATCCCCTTCCAGATTGTGCCACCTACATGGAATAATTTTTGGAAGTCTCTTCTGACACCGTGTAATCAGGCAGTGATATGTAAGAGGGAGCTCTTATCTCTAGCTCCTGTGTCATGACAAGTGAGGAATTAGGAAAAATTATAACCCAGAACAGACTCAAACAAGAAAATTGCCCCCTGTCTTTCCAGGGCCTTCATCACTGCAGGAGCACTGGCCTCCCCTCACAGCCTCAGTGTGTAATAGCAGAAGGGAGATGGGTCTGCAAGCGCCTTCGACAGCACAGCCCCAAGGCACGTATACCTGCCACACAACATAAGCTGGGGGTTGAGCACGTGCGTGCCAAACGCAAGTGACATGGCCATCTGTGATGTGTAGCAGTGGGAGAGGAAGGGAGCAGCCTCAACTCCCCATGCAGCCTGTAGTGTGTGAGAGGGCGGTGGTCATCTTGCTGATAGGCCCTCCGTCATGTCCACACCTTGAGAGGTGCTGCCCAGGTACACGTGGATGGTGGTGTACGCACCGCTCTCACCATGCAACCCCAGTGTCCCAGCAGTGAAGGAACGAACAAATCTAGAGATACTAACGTCTTGCACAAATGCAGAACAGATGTTCCAGCAACAACACAAAAAAATACACAATTTAAGAAATAGATAGAGGAATCCTGTTCCTTTTTACTTTGGTTTTTTTCCCTGGAAAGTGCTGTCATAAGGCTGAAGGCTGCGCCAGTGGCTCCCTGCAATGTCTCAGCATGGGACGGGTGAAAGATCCAGGATGCACCAACCCCCTTTTGGGATGAGTTATCCAAAAACCGGACTCTTTTATTTGACATCTGCTGAAAGGGAAGCCAACCCAAGGAAAGGAGGAGCTCTTCTGTTTCACCATCTTGCAATAATTCAGGATAATCGAGGGGAAAAAAAAAAAAAACACAAAACAACCCCAAAACCCGAAGGAGCGGGGGAAGAGAGAACAACTTGCAAGAAGAAAAAGAATCAGCCATTCCTAAACACAGTGCGGCAGTGCAGCCAAACCAAACAGTAATGATTCATTGACCTGTCTTCACCCTTCGTTTTTCCTATAATGAGCAAAGAAACCACAGAAATGTGGAGCTGAGGCCTCTCTCTGCGCCCAAGGAACAGGGAGGAGGATGTACAAGCTGCCACTGCCCTTTGGTGGGTTTCATCGTGGTCCGGTTCCTGTGTACTTGGTTCAGTCCCATCGCCAGCCTCCTTGCCCATTTCACCTCATCTCAATTAGTCCATCATCCTCACTGCCTTGCTGTCCTGGGCTTGCTTTCACCCGATGACTGCACTAGGGAGGTAAAAACAGGTACCGCAGCCAGGTCTCTGCTCCTGCCTTCAGTGGGGCCAGCTGGACAAAAAATACTTATGCTCCCCAGCCAGCTCCACTCACAGCTCAGCCTGCTGTCACCAAAGCAGCGGTGGAGCCATCTCTGTGCCAGGCTTGAGCAGCGTTGGCTTGAGAGCAGAGGCACTCCCCATTTTGATGTCCCAGCTGCGCACAGATCACTGAGCAGCACCCTCCATCCGAAAGCCAAAGAGACACAGCTGGGGCCTCCCAGAGGGGGAAAGGGGCTGAAGACCATGGCTCAGCTGGCTTGTTGAACATGATAGAGAGCCCAAAACCCATACTCTGCAAGCAGCTGCAAAAGCTCACAATGCTTCTTCCTTCATCCCAAAGTTTTGGGAGCCCTCGTGCTTCCTGCCTGCAGTGCAGCTAGGGAAGGGGTTACGCTCTCTTTTCCCAAGCTGCACCACACAGAGCCCACTGTGTTGAGCTGAACATCTTGAAGAGGTGTCAGATCGCACCCTGAAAACTAGGGCTGGTTCCCCTGTCAACCCTCCTCCCCAGCAGCACTGCAAGACAACAGCCTCTAACGAGGGACAGTGGAGAGCAACAGCATCTTCATCTTCACCTCCTGGAACCCAACACAGCCTTGCATCCCCATCTGAGCATCCCTAGCTGGCGTGGGCCCAGTGCTTTCAGAAGAGTGGTGTCCCTAAAGGCTTTGGGATGTTGTCTTTCCCATTTCACCACTGAGACAGAGCTGTTCACTGTGTTCTTGCACTGTAGCCTGTAGAGGAAGAACAATTCACCATCCATTGAGATGTCTTAGAGTCCATTCTCACTCACTAATTTGCTATGGAACCTGGGGGGTTCAGAACCATCATTAAATCCATGAGTTGCTTCTCTTTTACAGAATCACAGAATGGTATGGGTTGGAAGAGACCTCTGGAGATCATCTAGTCCAACTCCCCCACCAGAGCAGGTTCACCTACAGCAGGTTACACAGGACAGTGTCCAGGCCGATTTCGAATGTCTCCAGGGAAGGAAACTTCGCAACACCCCTGGGCAGCCTATTCCAGTGCTCTGCCACCTTCAAAGTAAAGAAGATTCTCTTCATGTTTAGATGGAACCTCCTATGTTCAAGTTTGTACCCATTACCTCTTGTCCTGTCACTGGGCACCACTGAAAAAAGACTGGCCCCATCTTCCTTACACCCACTCTTTAAGTATTTATAAGCATTGATAAGATCCCCCCTCAGTCTTCTCTTCTCTAGGCTAAAAAGCCCCAAGTCCCTCAGCCTCCCTTCTAGCCTCCTAATCTCTTTCCCTCAGGGAGGTTGATAGGCCCCCAGGGCTTGCCAGCAGGTGAGTAGCTCAGAGCCAAGTCAGAGCCCAGAGGGTCCCAAGCCAGACATTCAATCCAGGGAGAGGAAGATTCATTTCCCAACATAGTTTAATGACAAGGGTGCATCTGGAGCCCACCAAATGCCGTCAGGGGAACCACAGTAATGGGGCAGCAGAGATCTGCTCTCCACAGAGACATTGCGGGGGGCATATGACTACTATCTGAGTGTGTTATCAAGGCAGGTGTAATCTAAGCTTCCATCCTGGCTCCGAAAATCTTCCCACATGGCAACAGAGAGCTGGCCTTGCTACCTGGTCATTCAGCAGTCTGCGCCAGGCATTGCATGGGTCTCATGAGGACCAGTCCTGCCAACTAGCTAATGATGTCCTCTTTTGTTCAAAGTAGCACTCCAGTCACTGCAGTCCTTCGGGGATGTGAAAAAAATTCAATCAGATCCAGCAGCTCAATAACACTTTGCCTTGGACTTCTGCAGATGAGCAGCAGGGACCAGAGGGAGCAGTAAGAGATGCAGGAGAGCTGAAATGGGGTATTCTTCCTGGTTATATTTCATTTTCATGCTGTCTCTGCAGCTTCTCATTTGAGCCAGGGAGAAAAGAGATGAATCGCTGAAGACAAGCTGCTTTATGAGTGTTTCCTTTCCCACTTTGTGGCCCCTGGGGGTTTTTCCCTCACTGCCCCCAAGCCTCCTAGTGAATGGCTTGACGTTTGCAGAGGTTGCTCACCTCCTCTGAGTGGAAATACAACTGTTTGTTCAGCTTCTCAGGGGGCTGGTTATCTTGTTAGATTTGTAAGAGCATTTAACAGGTTGCTTAGCCGTGTGCCCTTGAAATATCTCAGGCAGCATCTTCCAAACATACCATCAGCATCATGCTGGGCTCAAGCTAACTACCTCCATCTCCCAACAAGACAATTGGCTCAGTCTGGCACAGTGCTGACCCAGCCACATGGCTGCCTCCACGGGCACACCTGTGTCTGCCTGTCTCAAAGCCTGGGCAGACACCAACCGAGCATTACCTGCTTCTCTCCCTTTCTCAATTTTTGCTGTGCCCAGATGTAGGGGTGGCAAAACAACAGCTGCAGAGAGGGTCACTTGCCCAGACCAAGACTTCACCTCTTCTGGCATGGAAGCTGTAATGTCCAGACAGAGCCCCAAAACATCTCAGGTTTTCAAGGGCATTCCTGACATCTATTGGCCATCTCCTCTGCCTAGGGTAGAAGTGGCATGTAAAAGAGTCCCTCAGGACCACAAGGATGCTTACAACTTCCCTACCCCTCAAGCCCCATCCTACAGTCTCCCTGTGGGCCATCACAAAAGTTTCCCTCCCTCTCTGTTCCCCTTTGTCCCCACGTTGGTGCTAGCCAGCCTCTCCTTAACACCACCAGACTACTTGCTTATCCTTCATTAGGCTGCTGTTTGGTCTGCAAAGGCCACCCTCTTGTACCTGACATGTCCCAAGCAAATCCTGTCAAACCTCCTCATCCCTGCCATGCTGCGGGACATGTCCCCTGTCATCTCCCCTGCACTGTGGCTGCTCCCAATCAAACAGAGGGCATGACAGGAGAGTGGTCTTGCCAAGTTGGCCATGGTTGTCCGAAAGGACACCAAAGCCCAGGAGCCACTGCCAAGCTAGGCTCCCTGCCTTCCCTCCCCGTAGGGTCAAGGCCAGCAGACAGCCCTGGCTATCGCAGCAACTAGAGAAAGGAAGCAGCTAGGAGACGCGATAACCACGTGGGATGAGGGCAGTCACCCCGGGACCAATGAATGTCAATGGTGCAAACCACGCACCATTGCGCCCGTGTTAGCAAGTTCCAGCTCGTTGCCCCTCCTGTGTAATTCATAAGCACTTAACAAGGGCACTGATGGCAAATTAGCCAAACATCAGTAAGCAGGGAATGTGGTCGTCACATTCATCCTGTTAACTGGTGGCTAATTATCTCATTGTGCCTCCCATGTACTAATTGCAAACTAACTGTTTCCGATAGCCTACCAGTATCATTTAAACTTTATGAAGGATCCAGGAAGCAGATGTGTTTTTCCAGTGTTTTTCATACTTCTGTGCATACTCTTGGAGTTGCAATTGCAATATCAAGGAGCTGCCCTTCCCCATTTTTGTTAATGGCACTGGCGGTTCAGAGAGGATCTTGCTGCATTCATACTGTGGCCCTTTTGCCCTCTCAGCTTCATCAGAGGGTTAGGGCATGTTGCCAGTGTCCCTCTGAGGGACAGAGGAGTATGGCTGCAAAGCCAGGCTCTGGGTGCTGATGGCAGAGCTAAGAGGCTCCAGGCTACAAGCAATCAGTGCAGACAGTGAGGGCCTCCTTGCCCAACGGGTAGCAGGTATCTTCAGTCACATAGGAGGACAAGGCATCTGAACGCCCTGTACCATGCAGAGATTCTTGCTTGGGGTTTGGATGCAGCCTGGGGACACAGGGCTGGAAACACATCCCAGAACAAAGGAACAGATGTTTTATGAGCCTGGGAGGTGCTAGAAGGCAAGACCCAGAGATAATTCACCCAGCTACTTGTGCTGTGCCCCACACCAGGGAAAAAGCACTGCAAACACTGCATTTAACGAGAGACATACAACTTGCCTCTTGGTCACTCCAAGGTGCAGCTCCAGACAATGCAGCAGGACCCCACAAGAAGGGCAATGACTCTCAGCCTGCTTTTTCTGCCACACATTGCCCTCCCCATCACCTCATGGTGCCCATAGAGTGTCTCACGACTGAAGGGCACTCCTGGGCCTCCAGAGTTTGGAAGAGCTGTTTCATCATTTGGAACAAAAGTGAGGGTCTCTCCAGGGTTTGCAAATGGTGACATGCTGGAAGGAAGAAGCTCTGAGAGGAGAGACAGGAGGGGAAGAACTCCTGAAAGCATCCTTGAGCACCAGGGATAATGAAGTGGGCTTCCTGCCAGATTCTCCAGATGTTTAATTAATACAATAAGACTCCTGCTCATCTGGGTGTTCCCAGTGCAAAAGGCTCTCTGGCTCAGCCTCAGCTCTGCAATGGGATGGAGGCAGCTGGTGAGCTGCCGGGCCTGAAGCTCTTCCTGCTGGCCTTTCTCCTCCTGCCTGATCTGGGTACCCAATGTCTCTGCCCTGGGAGACTCCCAATCCATCCCCACTCACTACATCCAGTCTGGTCTCCAAAGCAGCCATGAGGACCAACAGCATGTAGGAAATATCCCTGTAGGGCAAACCAATGCTGGCCTGCAGAGCAGTTGGGTAAATCCTGACAGCTGTGGTGCAGCTTGCCATGAAAACATCTTCCCTTTGTGCTCTGGGTCTGCTGCAAGTGTACAAGAGTGTATCACTGTTGGGGGACAACTGCTGGCACAGCGTGGCTGGTCACGAGAGACTGCTCAGAGCAGGCAAACAGGCTCAAGTGTTACGAACTGCAAAGTTACTAATGAAGACAACTTGACTGCTGCGCCGGCAAAGGTTGACAGCAGGAAAATTAAAAGAAGGTCCGACATACATTTGCTCCCCAGCTCAATAGCTGGTTTTTGCTGGCTGGAGAGCCATTCGTCTCCAAAATGATCATGGAAAGGGATCTCGTGGATCCAGCTGGATACATCATCCCTCTTCCAACAGAGCAGGCATTGCAAGGCAGGCAGGGGTGTCTGCTGCACTCCACTGTGGTGCAGGACCAGCCAACACTCACAGCTGTGTGTTCAGAAAGGAGAGAAAGAGACTTCTTCTGGGGGAGGAAGAGGGGTGGGAGGTGGTAGGGAGAACACTTCTGCCAGATTCCAGCTTGAAGAACACTTCCAGGCTCCCTTCCCACTGTGGTTCTGGGGGGTCTTTGAAACCAATACAGAACATTTCCCTGTGCAATGCTGAGATGAGGTTTTTGGCACCAGAGGGGATTTTGCGCAGAGCACTTGGTCCCTGATACCACAAAAGGAGCCATAACACTTCTGTATGTCCTCCAAGCCAACGGTACCCAAAATCCATGTGTAATGTGACCGTCACGTACACGCAGGATGGCAAAAGCCCACCCTGTCAGTGTTTACTTGAGAAAAGAGAATGACATTGCAGCGAGGGCACTCATTAAAAAGTATCTAAATGAGATAAAGAGCTGAAGAGAGGAAACACGTGCAGGCAGCACAGGGACTGTTTAAAGATGCCCTTTCGGAGGCTCAGTATAGGCATATTCCTCCTTGAAGAAAAAGACATTTGAAAGGCTGTCCAGGTTAAACAGCAGGGCAAGGGAGGAAAGGGGATGGTCTTCATACATTGAAGGCTTGTCCAGCCAAAGAATTAAAAAAGGTCACAACCTCTAGCAGGTTAAATGTACATAAGGCAGCCGGAGAAGGGTGTGAAGAATAACTTGCCATGGTCATAAAAATGAACCGTCTCGCTTTCAGCCACAGGAGCAGCAGAGTCTGCAGGACCATGAGATGATCAGATGAGGACAAGCCCACAGCAGGACAAAGCAGAGGACCATTTTCACTCAAACGCACCGCAAGCAGGTTTGAAAAAGTTCCCACCCTGGAAGCTTTCTTATGGCCCATCTCAAAACATACCTGCAGACAAACAGCAAAATGACACTTAAGGAACTGAGGGGCAGCAGAAGAACAGGAAGGTTTTCTCTATGGTTAGAAATTGGCAAAATGGCTGGGATGCATAGCTGGTTTCTCAGCAGGGGGGCAGAGCCCTGCAAGGAGGGAGCATGGGGACCTGCACTGCTCTGTCTGTTCATGAATGAGCTTGGGAAGGAGCTAGAGAATGAGGTGACATCTTCTGCCAGCATCACTTCTTTAGGGCAACCTCATTTTTAAAAGCTGCCAAAAGATCTGGCAAAAATGCTCAGCAATGAAATGACAAATGAAATCCACTCTTCAGGGCACTGCCAGGCTCGTGAGCTGGTTGCTGCTGCTCCACGTAGTGGGCAGCAGAACAGAAGTGGTAGCAGTTGTCAGGAAATTACAGCAAAACATCAGATATCACCATGACACAATGTAAATCTGTATCCATGGACAGCGTGCACACTTCTGCTCTCCCAGCTCAGAAAGACCAAATGGGAGACCACCCAAGGTCTGGGACAGCTTCTGCACCAGGAGGAACAGAGTCAGGTGGGACCCTGGTGCCTGAAAAAGAGATTGTGCAGGGCCAGGGAGAATAACACTCTGTAAAAGCATGGAGAAGGCATGGAGGAAATAAATACATTCTTCGCTTTCTCTTAGTACGAGGAGAAGAGCTCAGAAGGTGAACTTGCCATGCTCCAGAAAGCCCAGTGTTTGTGGCAGGCTGAAATATTATCTGGGAGAGGGAGCAGGCTTTGCTGGCCATGGGCTAGACATGGGCTACTAGAGGAGCTCAGGTAGTAGATTTGTCTCCTTTCCCAGCTGGATCTCTGGTCCAGCTTGGCTCTGATGTATTCAAAATGAGCCTGGGCCACCTTACAGTGCTTTTCCTTCCTTTGCAAAAATAACTGTATCCTGAAGGCCAGTGGGATGAAGGAAGAGATTGGAGAAGGACCAGTGACTCCAGCGGTCACCTCCTCCAAAGGAAAGGGAGTGCCTGATTTCCCCAGGGCTCATGGTCCTCCTGCTCACACTAGGGTAGATGATAATATCCTGGAAACGCAGAATCCATCCCATTCTCTGAAGGGATTTCACCCCACACATCCCATGGGCATCCAGCAGCCTTCATAAACACACCACTGGCTCCATCCCAGCCAAACTGGGTGCCCATTCCCTCCTCTCTTGGCATCAACCTGTACATCACCCAACACACTGTAACTGAGACCTGCTGCAGGCACCTGGCAAGTACCCTGTTTCCTCATGTCCTGTCTGTGAGGCAGGTGAGCCTTCAGGTTTTGGAGATAACAAGTTCATGGTGATGAGATGGAGCAAGATTTCTGGCCGGCATGGCTAGCCCAAACACTCAATTAAAATGAATGATAATGCAGTTGCTCTCAATCCCAATGCTGGGCATCTCACAGCAGCACAGTTGGTGATGTCTGCAATGAAATTTGTGCCAGTTTTGCCTGTACAGTAATGCCTGGATCAAAGGAGCTTGTGAAAGAAATTAAATGCAGTATGGGTAGGTTCCCTGTGCCTGATTGTTATAAATACACACCACAAATGTTAGCTTTTAGGCTTAAATTCCACCTTCTGAATGAGCTATTATTTCAGCACAGCCAAGAAGCCAGATGAGATTCTCGCTTTTGTATTTTGATGAGTAAAGAGGATCTGACATCTTGGATGACTCTGATCCAGCCCAGAGCTTTCTTCTGCACCTAATCAGCTATGGTGTCAGTACCTCAGCCCTAATGTAGAGCAGTGAGAGGCTTCAGGTATTGATCAGAGAGTGTAAAACCTTTACTGAAAAGTGGCCAGCATCCTCACAGAACAGCTTGGGCTTTGTCAGGACATCTGTGGTGCTGGAGGCATGGAGAGCGTTATTTGCAGTGCTCACTCACTTTCCAGGGCAGCACATCCCTCCCAAATTAGTGTTCTTCTCTCACAGATTAGATGTTAAACTTGTTAAACTTGGTGGTAGAAAATAGCTGACATGCTGCATCTCAAAGAAGCAGGATGCTGCCAATAGGACCATCTTGGGTGCAGGATGAGGTGTTTCTGAGGTATACCTACACCTTTTGCAAGGCAGGGAGTCCTGAGGAAGCAGGAATTAGAAGCTGTTGCCTCCACCAGGCGTCTTTCCAGATGTTGCATCTCGCGGCCTTGCTGAGCCCCATTGCTAACCTACTGCTGAGGTTCAGCCCTGTGCATTGCTGAGCTCCTTGCTTAGTCTAGGCTTGGATATCCTGTGAGAAGATGCCAGTAGCTGCCATGATCTGTAGAGCAACAATCTGTTTTTGGGAGAGCAACAACAAACTGCAGCTCTAAGGAATCATCTTTCCACATTGATTGAGCTTTAGCTTTCTCAGGTTGTTTACCAGGAGCTAAACTCAACTTTGACACAGACCAGAGATCACAGCTGGCAGAATCAGACCCTGACAGCAGACCATGTCCGTGCAGGGTGTGGAGGAGGTTTCATCTGAACACAAGCTCTTGGCCCCATGTTTCAAATCCCTTTATTTGCAGGGCAAATAGCTACTCACCAGCTCCTTTGCAGTTGAAATGCAAGAAGAGTGCAACAATGGCCTGTCTGCTGCTGAAAAGCATCCTCCAAACCAGTCCCAGAGCACAGGGTGCTGCAAGAGGCTGGTATACAGCTGCTAACATCGAGAGGAGAGCTAAAGTTGAGCAGGACTGCAGGATCCCATTGGGAAATGGTTTTCCCCAGGAAATCCATGAGATGAGCTGCCGTGGGCCACCCTGGGTCTCTAAGGAGCAACCATGGATGGTGCTAGAAAAGCACCGTTGAAGCAGAAGCTGAGCCAAAAGCACATAAGGAGGCTGCAGTGAAACTAGAGCAGTCTTTCAATCTGGTTATCAAGGCAGCGGCGGCCCCGTTTCAAGTTAGACAAGACAGCAATCAGGAAGGACAAATATTCCCAGAGCAGCACCACAGCAGGCAGGCTACAAATGCATCTATTACTCATCTTATTAACAGCAAGGTGTCCCTAAAAGGGGAAAACCCCTTTCCCAAAATTTTTGGGGGCCAGACTCTGCCCGTGGTGCAGAGTAGCGCCTGTCTTCACTGGAAGGACTGCCACTTCACTCCAGATTCACAATGCTGGAAGAAAGAGCAGGATCCAGCCTCACAGCCCTTTTAATATCAAAAAGAAACATCTGTTTCTTTGATTCTTTTTTTAAAAAACCGAGCCTCAGACAACAGCCTGAGTGGCTTCTTGAAGATTTGGATTTCTTTTCCCTTTTTTACAAATGGTAATTTCAGGCTGATGAAAGGGGAATAACATGACACAGTGACTATACAAGCTGTCTGCACAGAGGAAAAGTGACTGATGCCCAGGAATTCAGGGTGCTGCTCCAAGACTTCCCCACCTACTGATACCACATCATTGCCCTGGGCCTCAGTTTCCTCCTGTGACAAAGGATGCTCATTTTTCAAGAAGAAACATCAGGCAAGAAGGTCACTTGGCAGTCACTTCTCCATGCCCCTGCAGCTCTCCGAGGACATTTCACAAGGCAAGGCTTCCTTCTTGGCACTTTCTTAGCTGCAGGAAAAACCTCCGGCCTCACCCCTTGGCAGGGAGATTTCTCCGTTATCCTGCCCATCAAGTCAGGCAGCCAATTTTACCAGAGACCCTGCCTCTTAGGAGCCAGGGTGTAAGCCACCAATTCACTTCGGCCACCCCGTCATG
This sequence comes from Leptosomus discolor, assembly GCF_034619465.1. NCBI lineage: Eukaryota > Metazoa > Chordata > Aves > Leptosomiformes > Leptosomidae > Leptosomus > Leptosomus discolor. The sequence continues at coordinate 83,621,357 of NC_141419.1, forward strand.
CAGGGATTAATAACAGCCCTTCATGCCACAGGCGGCCACACCTAAGGCCCTGTTCTGCTCCCAGGAGTCAACTGCCCTCTGCTACCAAAACCAAATATCAGAAATGCTACAGCTTATTTTCACATCCTTGGGTTGGTTTGTTTTTCCATGGGCTATTTTTATGCTTGCCCTGATCCCAGTCATACTGGGGATTTAATGTTTCAGCCAAACTAATAAGAAATAAAGAGTGAAGAAAGTGAATTGAGATCCAGAGCATTTCAATAAACTAAAAAGAAAAAACAAAAATAAAGGAGGAAAAAAAAAAAAAAAAGTCATAGCCCAGCAGAGAGGAAGAAAAGCAATCAGAGCAAAAGCGGTCAGCTTTGTCAGTTCCTTTTTGTTCACAGATCAAATTCACTGCCTCTCTCATCCAAAAGTAACAACTCCTGAGTCTCCCTCATGCTCCCAGTGGAGGTGTTTTCCATGTTGGAAACAAACCTGCTTTGACTCTCCTGACGCTGTTTTACCCAAACTGCCCTCTGTCAATCCGCCTCTTGTGCTTTCCATTTGCACCACGCCACGTCCCCAGGACAAGCCCAGGGTCAAAGTGATCTCAGGTGATGCTGGTACCAACCTGGGCTTGCACTCGCCCAGCCAGCAGGTTCCTCCAAGGCAGGCTCCCTGCCACCAGGTCCCTCTGCTACCTGTTCCTTCTGGCCCTGGGGAAAATCTGGCCCAAGCCAAAGCTCATTTGGCAACTGAGCCCTAGACTGTGTTGCTCAGCAGGGAAGGGTCTTGGTGCTGACTTCCAGCCGACAACGTCTGCTCAAATATCCTTTCCCTGCAGCACCCTGAAGCTCTAAGTCTCTACCTCTTCCCTGCTGCAGTCTGGTCGCCAGACAGGGGAAAGAAAGAAAAAAGCTTTGCAAGCAAAAGGATGGAGGAAGTCCGTACAACCCATGCTGACTGCAAATGTCCCCACAGCAGCTTCACAATTAAGTATCTGACTAATTGCTATGGGAGCCCTCCAGGTGGGAATTCCAGATGGTCCTGTCCTGTCTGTATGCCTGAATGTGCTGATCTCCATCCTGGGTGACAAGTCTCAAAGCATCCTTGCTGCAGCAGTGACCACCCTGTGCAGAGACAAGACATTTGTGAGTTGTCAGTAAGAATGTTAGGATGGTCTTCTGTGTGTAGTCAAGATATTTAAGAGATGTTTTTCAAGTACTTGAGGTGTCAATGGCACTGAATTATGCATGTGCTGGGGGCTCAAGTAGGATCATGGCCAACCAGACTGTAAGAACTGAGCAAGACAACTTCTTGCAGACTCTCTCCTGGCCCAGTTGAAGATGCAACAGCAAGAACTCTTGTGATGGAGACTCCCATCACCACCAGTGACCAGCTCTCCCGTCCAATGAATTGATTTCCCCATGCAAGGTTTATCCTATGCTGATATCCAAATAAATTAATTTCTTGGGTTTGTTTTTCCCTTCAACACTCTGAGTGTCTGTGCAATGCCTGACAGACCCAGGACCAACAGGGTTTTTCTGCCACACACACCTATGGTCCCACACAGCCCGTCTGGCTGGCTGACTTTTGCAAACGCTGAACTTGTAACCCAGAGCCTTTTCCCTAATTCTCCTGACCCATCGCAGACCCAGCCTTGCTAACCCACTGACAAGCCTGGTCCTTGCTGTGGCTCCAAATGTCTCCGAAGCAACGGCATTTTGATCCAGCCTCTCCAGGCAAAGTTCGCATCTGATCTGGTTTCACCAGTGACCTGCAAGTGTGTTGATCACCCCCTCCAACTCCTAAGGTCTTTGTGGAGATGCGCTCAGCCCCAGTAAGGCTGAGGCAGAGGCTGTAATAAGGAGAAAATTAAATAATGAGACACTAATAATTATCAGTATCTCAATTAGCCAGCATCGGTGGCAGACAGCCACCGAGAGCTGGGGGAGGAGAGCTGGCATCCTTGCAGCATCAATGTCTCGGCGAGCACTCAGCTCACCTTCACCCTGCCCGGTACCTCTCTGCCCACCACTGAGGGCAGCCCTGGGGATGCACACAGGGACACCTTCCCTTCCTTTTCCTGGCTCCAAGACAGCATTGCACCACTGCAGCCACTGGACTGGAGCTGCGGAGACCCGTGCCGTCTTGTTTGCTTGAGAGCTGCACTCTCCTGATGGGTTGCTAACAGCTGAGGGATGAGGAGGAAGCAGAGAAATCAGTTTAATATCATTTTCCTTGTTATTATCTCTCAGCTTCTCGCCAGCAATTTGCTCAAACTTCAGTAAAACTCCTTGCCAAACAAGTCCCTGCCCAAATAGGCCTCCATGTCCGCAGGACTCTATTTATAACAGAGATCCCATTTAGCAGATAAGCCAAGGGAATTCAAGCAGGATTTAAGCTAAGCAGTTATCTGTGACTGGAGGCCACAGTGTGCATCACGTCAGATTTACTGGGGACATGGAAGGCAGAGGGACAGGGGAGCAAACAGCCCCTAGAGCAGCCAGCCAGAAACCCGAGGGATGCAGTCGCTGCTGGCACAGGCACAGCTCTGGGAGGCTTTGGGAGAAGCCAAAGTACTGGGAGCAAACACCTTTCCCTGGGATGCGGGGAGCGTCCTGCGCACCCCAAGACCCTTGCAGTTATCAGCATCACTTCTCCTCTCCTCCTCCGGCTTCACACCACCATCCCAGGCATGTATTGCTTGCAATGGTTTCACTCATCTTTGCAGCTAGATATTACAGTCTAAGATGATACACTTAACAGGGTTGTGAAATCTGCCATAAAGTTTACTGCCCTACATCAATATAATGCCCTGCAAAGTTAATACCCAGATACCTATTTTATAACAAGGACAAATAAAAACATCTCCCATTAGCACCCAGCATTAGGAGTTGCATTTCTGATGGCCAGATGCTGCAATGGAATGGGTGGAGAATATTAATACACGTACGTGCAAAGCTACGCACATGTACATACCCATATATATACCTATATAAAAATGAGAGACTATTGGATTTGCTCAGATGTTCTGCAGTGTTCAGAGGGCTTTATTTCCACACCACAGGAGAGATTGGCTGCAGATCCAGAGGCACTTCTCTGCTATTACACCATGTCAATTTTTCATCATCTGAGAGGCCCTTGTCATGGAAAAATGCATAACTTTAAATTGATCCAAGGTCAGAGTTAAACACCTGGACATAAATGCAGCAAGGAGTAAAAAGCAAAGAGGTATTGGTACTTTCCATGGAAATAAATGGCATTGGGGTCAGTCATTCAGGATGCTGAATTTGGGAACTCCTCTGGCCTCTCTGGGGAAGGAGGTGGCTCCTAGAAATAAAAATCCCCCCAGGGTCTGTGGGCATTTCCACAGTGAAGGAGCAGTGGGATGGAGTTCTGTGCCCCACAGCTGTGTCTGTACTGATGGCCATGGGGTGCAGCTGGGAGGCTGAGCATCCCGGGGCTGCTGGCTGCAAACCCGGCGGTGCTGAGCTGAACTCAGCCCTTGCAGTCCCAGTCCTTCACCCACACCTAGCCAGGCTCCAGCCACAAGTTGGCTCCAGCCCAGCACAACCAGCCTGTGTGCCCTCATCTCCCCTCTGCCCCTCCTCTGACCACCCTGGCTACTTGAAGATTTTGGCAGCCACAGTCCAGATTTTTTCACTTCCAGCCCCAAGACGTCCCTGTAGTTTCTTTACTGTTCAGCCTGGCCGCAGCTCTTGTGGGGAAGAATAACGAGTTTTCACAGGGTCTGTCCAAGGCTTTTCACCAGAGGTCAACAGCTGGCCCAATAGCTGCCTGGAAGGTGCTAGGTGAGAGCTATGGGGCTGTTTGTCACCCCCAGAGAATGGACAAGGGCATTCCACCTTCCCAGTCCACCAACACTCCTCTCTGTCTATGTACATCCACAGCATCGCCCCCGCCCCACCTAATCTTTTCAGTCTCCCAAACAGTGGGTCCACCCCAAAGCCATACCAGCAGCTGGCAGAGGATGTGTCATCTACATCCTCCTCTCCGCTCCTTCTCACCTCTTCCTTGCCCCCCCACCATCTCCATCCATGGGCCCGAGTGACAGGTCAGCAGTGGGGATGCAGCAAGCCCAGGTCCCTGAGCCACACCAGTGTTCTGGAGGGTTGCATTGATGTCCTGGAGAGCAACATTTCAGCTGAAGTTCAAGTCCCCATTACCCAGGGATGGCAATCCCAGGTAGGGGCAAGCCAACTCGCCCAAGGGCAGCGAGCCCTCTGCCACTGCCTTCCTCCCTGATATCCCCCGTGCCCCATGTCCAGCTTCACCCTGCCTTGTCTCTACCTGCCCTCTCCCTCCAGACACCATCACCTCAGCTTATCCCTTCAAAACAAGCATTATTATAGATATTATATTTCTTGGTCCTATTGTAAAGTGCTGAAAGATGTGAAATAAAAGTTATTAAATACAATCAAATAGTGGAAAGACTGCATCAACTAGACTTACAGAAGTCATAAGAGGTTTTGCCTGTTTTCCCTCCATAAGATGGTCCACACACGGCACAGCCTGGAGACCATGAAAAGGAGCACCAAACGACGCAAGCCCTGCCTGTGTACAGCTCAGCAAACATGAAAAGAAAGGTCTTACATTGGTGCAAGCCCCCACCGAAAGCCCAAGTGATGGATAATGCCAACCTGCAGCCGCATAAAACTTTAAAAGCCTCCGATAAGAAAAGGCCAGGAGGAATTAGTTATACATCACCACCACCTGCTGGGTACCACAGGAAGGATCCCCAGCCGCTGCCACCCTGCCAGGCAAGATCACTCCAAAAAGTGTGAGGGACCCCCCAAAAGCAGCTGCCTACCTTACCAACAGGTATTGCAATGGAGAGCAGCTCCCCATTGGCAGCCTGTGGGCACCAGGATTTTAAAAGCATCTGTGAATCCAGTCTTTTTTGTTACTGCATCAGTCCCAGGCAAAATAACAGACAGCTGGTGGAGGATGGGATTAATAAAGAGTTAAAGAAAGGTAAAATAATTAGGGTCCGCTCATGGGGCATATGGAGAATGGGGCTTGTCAGAGCAGCTTGCTCTAATTTTTTGTGGAGATTATGAATTTGGTGGAGAGAGATAATAGCGTTGCTGTAATGTACTTAGGCTCTTGTAAGCCATTTGATCTGCCCCTGCCTGACACTCTGATTAATAGACCAGAGCTATAGCGAATCAACATGGCACACGAGATGTGCAGAAAAGCAGCAAATGAGGACACGCAAAGGGGATTAAACAAGGGGATCCACCTCCTAGAGGGAGTTTCCTAGGGTGCCCCGACGTCCCATCCATCACGTGCACATAGGATGCAGGCAAGGAGATGCAAACCTCCCGTGAGTGGGAACAGCATGGGCTGCACCACCAACAGAGTGGGTGCCCTGGCCAGAGGCAGCACCTCTGCAGATCGTCTGGATGCTGCCCCAGGGGATGTTCAGCTCAGCCCTTGGGCTGTTAGAGCTGAAAAGCTTGTTGCAACACTGGATGTAAGGCGGGATCCTATCAGAGCAGAGGCAGACTGTCTTTCTCTAGCCTCAGCGAGAGTGCATTGCCAGGACTGTGATCTGAGGAACATGCCGAGGTGAGACCCTCCCAAGAAGAGCATGGTGGATTGCACCCAGCAGTCCTCCATTCTCGCTGCTCCTTCACAAACCCAAATCCACCCACCTCAGAGGGTCTCAAGAAGTAATTAGAAGCAGCCGCTGCTGAAGGTTTACTCCAAGGCTGCCCTTCTTCCTTGGAGAGTTATACAGGCTGTGCTAAAGACATGAGAGTTGCTAAAGGGCTGATAAGGTGGAACAGGGGAGCGCTGTGCCAGAGAACCAGGTTGCCCCATCTCACCTTCCCTCCATTGCTGCCTCGAAGCAGCACTGGGCTCAGCCCATCAGTATCCCCAGAGAACCACTGCACCAGAGCAGTCCCCACCACCTTGGACATTAGCTGCCGGGTCCTGGCACTAAATTTGCCATGCCATCCCAAGCATCCTCCCCAGACCACTGGAGGAATCAATCCCCACATCAGGTGCCCTCTCTCTGCAGATCCCATGGCCCCTTGGTTCCTGCCCCTTTCCCTTGGGAACAGCCAGGCACTTTGGACAGAAATGCTTTTTCATGCAGAAAATGCCAGTTCATCAAAACACTTCCTAAGAAAAGGTCACTTCAGAGGAATTTATCTTTCCAAAAACCTTCTGGGGAAAAAAAAAAAAAAAAAAAAAAAAAAAAAAAGACATGCAATGGTTTAACTATCCTGTTTCAACAGCTTTAAATGAAAAATAAATCTTCTTCCCCCCCCAAGTGCCAAATGACTTTTCATTTGGAAATGGAAGATCATTATCATCTTCAAAAAAAATCAAATAGAAAAGGGTGAAATCAAAAGAAAATCTCTGGAAAACATTGAAGTGAAACGTCCAGTGCAGCAAGCAGGAGCTGGGCTGCGCTCTGCCAGGTTCCCTGAGGCGTCTTTCATCCCAGCTCGGGGCAGGACAGGACTCCCGACACTTGACAAGCATCCCAGGACAGCGGAGCTGATTCCCACGCCCCACCCCAGCACACAGGGACACAGCCAAACATCTTTCAACCCATGCACTTGCTGGGAGCAGAGACCCCACAACCTGTGACCTGTCAGAGCAGCAAAGCTTCATCGGCCAAAAGTGGCGATGGGGCCAAGCGATCCCCAGGGAAACGGGTCTTGCCAGGGGTGCAGAACAACATAGGTGCTGGGTGGGAAGCAGTGGGTTGGTTTCAGCCTCCCCACACTTGCTCACAGCCCCCCAACATTGTCCCCAGCCCTCAGCTGTTACAGTTTAGGCTGTGTGGGGAGTGGGAATGCCAGCAATCAGGCAACCAGAAGGGAATCCAGGCCCGGTTCAATATTGAAAGAAGAAGGGCTTTGAAAGAAGTACGCTCATTTTCCCGTTTTGTCCGCTGCCAAGAAAACCAGGGGGATGGAGGAAGGGGCGAAGGGGTGGGGGGAACAGTGGAAAAAATGTTTTGGCTGGGCCCTCTCTGCCTTTTATCTCATGGGCAGCCTGCCGAGACAGGGTCTTCCCCCCGCTGAGCCTGCTGGCAGATCAAATGAAAGGAGAGAAGAGTTATAACCGCCCCCACCGCAACCCCCTCCCTGCAAGGAAAAGGAAAAGAGGAAAGAGCAAATAGCCCCATGATGCCAACAGTTCCCACTGCAGCTGGAAGGCGACTGGTCAGCTCCCTGGCATCCATGGGTGATCAGGAGATATCCCCCCCCCCAGCTGGCAAAGGGAACCTCAGTGAGATCCAGATGTGGTTGTCAGGGTGGTCATGTCCCTGTGGAGGGGACAGCACTGCTCCATGGCCTTGAACCAAGGTGGAAGCTCGAACCACTGGTGGCATCAGCAAGCATCTCCCCAGGGATCTGCTGTGCCTGTTCCTCCATCCTGCCAGACCCTTCAGAGCCAGCTTCAAGCAAATAGCTTAATTAAATACCTTTATTCCAAGGACTCCCTCTGTGTGTTTGTGTATTTGTGGATTAGCAGTTAATACAGTAAGAGGCTTTATTGTAACTAAATTGATTTCTTAGCCTTATTTTTTTCCTTCCTTCTGTATCTTTTCCTCTCTTCCCACTCGCCAGACTGTTGTCCCTTGTCACAGGGTTTCCTGTAGGGACCATCACCTTTACTGTCCAACAGTGCCAGTAAGAGTGTGACGGGGAGGTGATCACAGCAAAAACCTAGCCAAGGAGATCTGAGGGACTAATGATGCTGAAGGCATCTTTTTTCAGGGAGGACAGGTAAGTGAGCTGTCTGTGACTGTTGTGTGGGGGAGAAGACATCCCTGATGTGTATGGGGCATTTGCCTTGGCAGGCATGGCAGGCATAGGTGGGTTGGGGAACTTCAGCCAGCCCCAGTCAGAGAACACCCCATTTCCCAAGGCAGTGAGGCCACAGGTCCCCAAAGGGAAACCCTAGCTCCAGCCCCGCATAGAGACTCCTGAGGATTGCTTGGCAGGGTGTGTGCAATCCCACCATCTTTTTCTTTCCAGTACAATTCAATTCCCTATATCATAATTAAATTGTTGCCAGCCCGTTGTACATTGGTCCCATGCACTGGGTGCTTAACTCAAAGGCTATGACTGCAACAGGTCCATGAGGAATCGAGACCAGGGAAGACCCAACTTTGCTAGTCTACCGCTTAGCATGCCCAGACCATTCCAAAAGCTCACAGTACTCACAGATTCTTGGTGTGGTTAATTAAAAACAAATTGGTTAGGTTGGTAAATGCAGTTCTTACCTAAGCGCGGACTTGAGCGTTACTTTGGGCTTCCCAGGGTGAGCACAGACCTGTGCTGCACTTTCCTTCCTTTTCCTTTTCCTTCCTTCCTTCCTTCTTTACTGCCTGCCGGCCTGCCTGCTCCTTCTTGCTTTCCCTCCTTCTCTCTTTCCTCCCTCCCTCCCTCTCATCCCATGCCCCGTGTCCCTGCCACGGGCAGGCAGAGCTGTTCTCTCCCCTTCCCACTCCCAGGCAGCAGGAGCCGAAGCTGTAATTAAACTTGGCTGGGAGGAACGTGAATCAAAAGGCTGTTAAAAAAGAAAAGAAACGAGGGTACCTGTGGGATTACGCGAGCCAGAAAAATGCAAAGCCGGCTTCCAGCCGCCCATAAAATAGATGCCGTCTCCTTCCCCATTGGCAGGGTTTGGCTGAGCACAAAAAGGCTGGGAAGAGGATTTTTATGGGAGTTATTTATAGCCTGGATGAACAGCGGTGTGTCTGTCAGTGGGTTTCTGCCTCTCAGCATGTGCTGAGGTTAGGCTGAGCAAAGGGTGCCGGCCTTGGCGGGTGTCACTGTGCTGGGTTTGGGATGGCACCAGCAGACCTGGATACAGCCCTGGGCCCTGGCCAGCCCTTCCTGCAGCAATGAAGGTGGCATGAAAAGAGGAGAAATCAGGAGAAAAAGGGATGGGAAGGAATAGCAAAGGACAGCTGCTTGCCCTCCCAGCAGCTTTGGCTTGGACAATGTCACCATGCACCTGCATGGGGTCAAGCAACAAGCTGTCCCAGCCCGAGAGCCACCATGCCAGGATCACTCGTGGGATATCCGTTGTCTCCCTATCATCTTCATTCCTGGCCTGACTGCTTTTCCTCTTTTCCCTGTTTTGATGGAGGCATCTGAGAATACTTTCCCCTCATTTGCACCAGGAGCCGGCACAAAGATTCATCGCTTTGTGAACAAAATAAGTTTAAAATAATCACAAAACTTCAAGTGAAGCTCAAAAGTTGGCACTTCAAGGAGCACATTCATTAAATAAAGGGGGGGAGAAAAAGAAAAGGGAGCGAAGAGGGGGAAGAAAAAAAAGATTACCTTGCTGAATTAATCAGGCTTCACTGTAATGTTCAGCCTCAGATTTTATTTCCTGTAATAAGCCCATTAATACGGGTGTCTATAGCAGGGGGCTTTTAGCAGCAGGCACCATTAGTGTAACGAGGAAGGGCTAATAGAGTTTTATTGGAATTTTTACTCCGACATCACAGCCTTTTAAAACAGCTGTCTCAATAGGCATTATTATTCTGATTAACATTCAGACAGCACAAATCATAGCGATGCCCTTGGTGTCCCGCAGGCTTTGTCATAATCATTCCAAGTTCCCGATGCGTTGGCTAGTCCTCGGTGGGGGAAATTTTAGACCCCAGCAGAGGCTAGGGGTCATATCTTTTCTCCCGTGCCAATGTATCGTCTACTTCAGAGGGGGCTTACTGGCTTGCAATGGAGTGGGGTCCTGTTGTTAATGGAGCCTGGTGGAAGCAGCCGGAACCAGCCAGATGCTTTTTGAGCACCTCTGATCCCTGGGGGACTTTGAAAGCAGGATGGGAAGGGTTAAAAAGCAAGCTGGCATCCTAGGTAACCATCCGGGCTTCACTCTCACCCATGTGAGAATTCAATTTTTAATTTTAAAAATTAAATTTAATTTAATTTGATTTTTTTGTTGTTGTGTGAATTAAATATTGCACTGGCAGTTTGGGTGCACAAACCCAGTGGTTTGCCAAACGGCATTACTTCGGAGCAGCAGCCAGTACCAGGGCTGGAAAAGGTTTTCCTCATATCCACAAGACTCATGCTGGGTGGGATGGAGCCAGATCCAAGCCAAATGCACCAGGAAGGTGTCACACCGTGAGTGTCACACCGGTCCTCGTACAGCCCAGGAGCATCTACAGGGCTGGCATGGGGGCTCCTACTGCCTTCTCAGCTGAGGTGGATGGGGTCTGGTTTCTGAACCTATTTGTTATTGAACCTATTCAAGCCATGGGGAAACTGAGGCGCAAGGAAGGGCAGCAATTTGCCCACAGGCACAACACAGGCAGCCCAGGAGTCCTGCCTCCCAGTCAAGGCACATAACTGGGAGGAAGCAGACACCTCACCATGAGTTATAGACAATGGTGAGCAAAATAAGCGAGGGATTAAACACCAAAAGCAAATAGGCTGCAAATGTACTTTTGGCTTTTATCTGTCACGTTTTGTTTTGCAGGGGCAATTTATGAGGATGCTTTATTGCAATTGAGCATGGCAGCATGTGTGGGGAGCAGCAGCTGGCTCATCCCAGCTCTGTCCATACCCTGCAGGGCTTAAATCACCCTAGGTGCACCAAAACAGGTGGTTTGGTCTGGAGCTGGGCAAGGGAGCCTGAGGGCACGGGGAAGGCTGGAGACCTACTAATTACTTTCTAATTAGCATCTAATTAGAATCTCTCCACCCACCTCCTGCAATCTCTCAAGGGCTCTGCATCTGTAGGGAGTCACCTTGTGCCCAGGCGAATCCCAGGGGGGTGACTTTCCACCCCAGATCTATCCTGGTGTTGCAATATCTCCCTGCTCCCAGGGCTTTGTTACTGATTTCTCAGCACCACTGAACATAATTAGCAATAATTTATGGCTTCCTTCTCTGGAACATCAGGATGAATGGGGGATCCTTCCTTCCCAGTGGCCACAGGGCAGGCACAGATGTTTGTCAGCTCTCACAGCTGGCTCCAGCAGCAGGGGGGTGCCAGGAACTGCCAATCTCGGCCATGCCAGGAGCTGACCGAATTTCACACAAATCCTGGGCACTGTGACGGCTCCTGCTTCCTCCAGGATCTTCCCTACTGGTGGGTAACCCCCTTTTGTGGTAAAGTGTGTTGGCTACCCCTAGCTCAGACCAGCTCCCTGCCCTCCCCTCCACGCCTGCCTCTGTCCCTTCCCAGCCAGTTGTGTTTGGAGTGAATCCAGGAGAAATCTGGACCCTTCTTGGGGCTCCTCTTGCTCTAAACAGAGGTCCCTAACCCTGGGATGAGTCCCAGGATGGGAGAGAGGCTCAAAACCACATATAATGGCAGGTCCCCATTGCTGGCCAAGCCCCAGGGTACGTCCCCAACCTTGGGTGTGCAGGAAATTTGGGGGGAGCAGGGGGAATCCACTGCTTAGTGACAGTATAGATGTTGCACTGTGACGGTATTTAATTACCTGCATGTCTCAGCTTATTAACAAATTAAATCCCAGCCCTGGGGCTGCTGTCCTAAAGCCTGTGCAGAGCCCGTGGCTCTCTGCTGCTGGCAGGCAGCGTCCAGACATCCCATTGTGTCCACCTAGGACCAGCAGTGCTCCCACGGCACATGGTCCCCAAGGGCTCTGAAAATGCAGGGAGATCTCAGTGACCATCATCAGAGGAAAAAACACCAGCTGGCTGAGGCATGGACGAGTCACTTCCAAAATTGTTTCCTGCTGGTCTCGGCCCTTTGGAAAGCCCCTGCCAAGGCAGCTGCCCCAAGCCCAGGCAAGATGCTCCAGGTGGCCTGGGACAAGCGCGGTGCTGTTTGCTGCCCCACAGGTTGCTCCCATATTCCTGTGTGTTCGTCTAAGCCAAGACCTAAAAGGGGTTTGCGTTTTGTTTTTCATTCTCCTGGCACAGCAGATCTCTCCACAGCACGGAGCCGCCTGCTGCAGGGCACCAGGGCGTTTAGCATCTGCTAAAAATTTTTAATTGTTTTCATGTTAAGCGCCTGATGGTGTCTTTTTAGATAGAAATGGGAGGGATTTAGCCTTCCCTCCCTCCCTGTTTCACTCCCTCCCCTCCTTCCTTTCTCTCTCCCTCTTCCTCCCTCCATTTCTTCCTTCCTTTCATCCTTCCTTCCTTCCTTCCTCTCTTCCTCCTCCCTTGCTTCCTCCCTTCCTTCTCTTCTTCGTCCCTAAAAATTTACTAATTTCTTCCTTATTACATTCCTAAAAGCCCATTCAGTCACAGGCAACAGCAGGCAAGGAGAAATTCAATGATAAGGGCAAAAACAACAGTAAAACTGTAATGAAATGACAGCCATAAACCCAGTACCAGGAGGGACAGTAAAACTGCATTTTGGCAGGAGCCAGCAGGCCTGCACTAATACCTTTTTTTTCTGATTAAAATGCTCTGGTCACAGATCAACTTCCTTTGCTCAATATTTATTGTCTCACCTGTGCTGGAAGGTAGGGAGGAGAGGAAGAGGGGTGGGCAGGACTGGGGACTCAGGATCCGCAGCAGATCTGCAGCTCTGCAGCCTTTGGCACCTGCCTAGGACATGGACACATAATGAAAGGTGACAAATGCACCTCCTGCAGTTAACCTCCATCACTAAGTGCTCATGCCAAAGGGTCTCTGTGCACTGGGGCAGCATCCTGGACTAATATCCCAGGACTTACCTGTGATGGCAGAAGGAGTCAGTGTCAGAGCTGGGGATGATCTGGGTCCCCCAAACATGCAGGACACGGGTGACAATGGAGACCGGCACTGCTGCAACCCAGGTGAGCACATTGGTTCATCTCAGTCAAACCGAAGCCCCAACAGCTCTGAGGAAACCACGTCCCCTGGCACACTGACCCATTTGTTGCAGTGGCATCAGAAAACGGAATGGAAATGAGACTAAATTCCTGGCAATCCCCTCTCAAGTTTTACATCTCTGCATCTCCCGCTGGGCTTATCCTTTGCTCCTTGCAGAGTGCAGGACATGCCAGCCCAGCACAGAAACACCACAGCCCTTTCCTAATCACTCACAGCGCTATTAACGCGCCACAGAGGCAGCAAACACCTCCATGGGACCTCGATGCATTTTAATGCATTAATTTCATGCTTGAGCTCCATCTCCTGTCCCCTTGTTCCCCCCGCATTGTCTGCTCATCCTTCCAGAGCACCTCAGGGCAGGGATTGCGGAGGACATGTTTGCCCTGATGCTGGGGGACAGGTGCTCAGGACAATGATCCCATCTCAAGGACACTTTGCCCAGGATCTCCAACAGCTCCTCTGAAGAAATGAAGTGGCATCAAGGCACATCCCTACAGGGAATCTCAACAGGCCTCAGTTTCCCTTAGATGCTCCCAGGTCAGCAGCCACGGCTGGGTCCCCAGCAGCCCCTCCAATCCACCATCCCACACCCAGCTAGACATTTTTAATCTCCTTGCCATAAATCACTTTTTGAATACAACTGGACTGTAACTACCAAAATATAAAAGGTTTCAGGGCTCTACAACATGGCAGCCATGGTTCCTATGAATTGCAATACCTTTGCAACCCCAGCAGCTCCGTTCGTACCAGCCCGACACCTCCCCATGCCACAGGAAAGGCTCATTGCTACCTTCCAGCCTTTCACACCCCCTCACACAAGCTAAAAATATCAGGACAAGAGGATGTGGATCTGTTGTGAGGAAGTGGGGGGCTCAGTGCAACCAGGGTCCAGCTATCACCTCTGGCTGTACCCCCTGCTCCTTCTCCACTTGCCTCTGACTTCCACCCTGAATGTTTCAGATGGTTTTCTTGGGGGGAAAAAAATAATTTTTATTTTTAAAAAAATAAAAATTAATTCTCAAGCTGTCTCTGAGCTCTTTTAGCACAGCTGCACTCCAGCAGCTGCCACCTGCCAAGAAGGGCATCTGAGCACAGGTACCGGCACCCCTCGGCACAAGCCACCTTGCCAGCCTCCATCCTAAATCACAACACAACAAACAGGCTGTTCATTAGGTACTGTTTAATTAAGCAATATGGATCCTGCCTCGATATTTACAATCCCACTTGTTCTGATTTACTAGAGAGTGAGCCTCATTTTTAAAGACGGCGACCGTAAAGTTTAATACCGCTTGACTTACTGTGAGTTTCATTTACGGCCCCAGGCCGAGGCACTGCAGCCCAGGCTGGGAGCCGGTGGACTATTAAATCAGAGCTAACTGTGCGTGCAGGGAGACGACTAGCTTCGTTACAACCGGTTCAGCGGCTAATTACCCCAATCTGGATTCCCACATTTAAGCCAATTCATTGTCACTTTTCCAGAGACCTGGGGACGAGTGGGGAAGTTCGGAGCTTGGCACGAAGGCACTTGTTGCGATAATAAGGGATGGGGGTTGCGATGGGGATGGGCCCAGAGCCCAGATGAACACTGCTTGTCCCAGGAGGGAAGAAATCAGTTTGCAAGAGGCCAGACTCTGAGCTGGGCACCCCTCATGCCATGCAGGGGAATACCGTCTGCAACAATGGCTCCAAGCTCAAGGATCAAAGCTTCCTCCCCAAAACCCTTGGGCACCTGGGGAGCCCTGAGGCTAGGTGGTAGGATGGGTTGTGGGCTCTGGGATGGGGTGACTGGGGAGGAGGATGGGGCCAGCATGTAGGAAAGCCACATCCAGCCTGCCTCTGAGCCTCACGCTGGCCGGGCCCTTCTCCCTGCCCCAGCCCCATGGGTAGGGATGGAGGAGCGATGTACAGATGGGTCAGGGAGGGGCACAGCCCTCTCCACAAATTATCTTCTTGTAGGTAGGAGAGGATTTCTCTCCTCACAACATATTTCTAGCCCCCAGCAGCCCACTCACAGACTCCACAAGGATAGAGGCCTCTTAAGGAGTTATGAGAATGGCACTTTAGTGACAAATAAAAACTCTGTGCAAAGACGTGATAGCAGGTGGTGCTGGGCACCCCCCCCCCCCATCAGCTGTGCAGCATCACTGTCCAGTACCTACCCCTGCACAGCCCCAGAGCCTCCCTGAGGCAAGGGGCTCCTGGGGAAGAGAGAGCACAGAGCTGGTTGCAGCATCCCTCAGCTCCACCCAAGGAACAGGCTGCTGCTGCCCAGCGCCATGGGTGAGCACAGGGAAGCAAAAACAGGGCAGCAGCACCCTGAGCAGAGCTAAAGCCCCTGGCAGCCCCCAGGCTAGCGATGAATGAGCCCCTCGCTGCATTCCGGCAGCCCCGCAAGGCAGCCTCGCCACCCGCGGCTGACAGGACAAGGGCTGCAGCCCCCCAGCCCCAGACACAGAGGAGGAAGAGGAGCAGCTCCAGGGCTGAGCATCCTGGCCAGCAGCCCCCATGCAGCAAGGCTGCCAGGCCTCAGCCCTCTCCCAGAAGCTTGCTAAGCCTTGGGCAGCATCAATGCCTCCCAGCTTCCCACTCCTCCCCGAGTCCACAGCGCTCAGAGACAGGCTCAGAGCTCCCCCCAGGGAGGAAGAGGAGGCAAAGCAGAGACAGGGACAACAGCAAACAGCATAGGGCTGCCAGCACATCCGCTGCAGCTCCCAGTGTTATCCCCCCGCAGCAGCTCTGGGTCCTCACCAGAGATCCCAAACCTCCCACCCAGGGCCAAGAGCCACGAGGGCACAGGCAGAGTCATTTTGTTTCCAGGTTTTATTGGCCAGGGGGGCTGTGGCCCTCCACAGGGCAGGCAGCACTCCCAGTCCCACCAGTAAGACTGGACTGGTAAGGAGAGTAAGCCCTTTAGTGGTGGCAGAAGTGGAAGACACAGCCTGGGATGGGGAAGGAGACAGAAGGAACAGCACTGCACCACCTTCGTGAGGATGCCACAGAATTAGGACTGGGGTACCTGAGCAGGCAAAACCAGTCCCCACGATGGACAAAGCTGTGACAAGGCTCCAGAGGGGCTGGGAGATCAGAGTGCTTACAAGTGACAAGAGTTCCCAGGCATCAGCTCTCGCCACCCTCAGCTGATTCCTCTCCTTGGCTTCACCGAGCATAGCCGAAGGCTGGCTCTGCTGCTCCCCATCACGACGTCTCCTTGTCCCTCTGCTTGTAGTGCACCTCAGGGAGGCTCCTCAGGCGCTCAGCCGCCTGCGGGGCACAGCAAGAGGGGCAGCCACCAGCCGGTCCCAGGGTGGGCCCTGGCACAGGACCCCCTCGCTCCCCACAATCCCCACCCGCCCCAAAGCTGCACTTACCTGCTCGGGGGTGAGGTCTCGCTGTGCCTGAGCCAGCATCTCATAGCCCACCATGAACTTGCGGACGGTGGCAGAGCGGAGCAGTGGGGGGTAGTAGTGGGCATGGAGCTGCCAGTGCCCACAGTCCTCCTCCAGGTAGGGGCCCGTGGGGGCTCCTGTCAGGGGTGCAGCTGCTGCATGAGCCCCAGGGAGGGGACAGGGACATGGATGAGAGGGTCATGGGGGTCCCCCGGCCATGCCACTTACCATGCCATCCCATGGAGTAGGGGAAGGAGACTTCAAAGAGGTTGTCATATTTGATGAGCAGCCTCTGCATGATGGAGGCCAGGCCTGCAGGGGAGTGTCGGGAAGTCACACCCTGAGCTGGCCAGCCACCTCCAAGGGCAGGCAGCACGCTGGGCCTGGAGGGGGTCACCCTCAGCACCCCTCCCTGGGCGGACATCGGTGACAGGTAGGAGGGATGCACTTGGCAGTTTCCTCCCTCCCCACTCATGCAGACAGCACAAGCAATGCGGCAGGAGGAGCCCCCATTCCTCATCAGCCTGCACCCCAAAAGTATTGGGCACCATGTGCTTCATCACCCTAAAAAGGACACTAGTCCCCCCACCAGTACTGCTGGCACCTGAATACCCGCCTCTTGTCCTAGCACAACGAGGCTGCCAGTCCTCACCCAAGCAGAACCTGGCAGACCAGCACCCCAAAGGGATGCGGACCCTCCAGCCACCAGCAAGGCTGCCACGGAGCTGCCTCCTAACAAAAGCCGAGCCCAAAGGACATGGGACAAGAGCTAACGAGGTGCAGAGCCACTCACTATCCCTCTCGCACTCGCGGAGGTCCTGGAGACGGCAGACGTGGCGGCGGGGCAGCAGCAGGGTCTGGTAGGGCCAGGTGGCCCAATACGGCACCACGACCAGCCAGTCCGCGTTCTCCACCACCAGCCGCTCCTGCGGGACATGGCACTCAATGGAGACACATGCAGCCCCAACACACCGGGGATGGGCGCTCCTGGGAGGGGGCGCTGGGGGGGGCCTGCCCCGGCATATATCCAGCTCCCGGGGAGGTGATATGGACAACGGCCACGTCCTCACCTTTCGGTGAGCCTCCTGCTCGGCATACTCCAGCAGCATGGGCACACCGTGCTGGCCCAGGTACTGCCGCTGGGTCCGGTCCTCCAGGCACGCCTCATTCGGGAGGAAGCTGCTGGCCCACACCTGGGAGCGACGTCGGGATATAGGCTGGGTTACCTGTACCCCGCGTTTGCAAGGGGTGCCCCAGCCACGCTGCCCATCTGCAGGTCCGTGCTGCCACCAGGTGGAGAGTCCAACATGCAGCAGCCACAAGGGGACAGTCCCCAGGTGACAGGACAGGCATGGGGGTATCCTCACTGCAAAATGCTTTGGAGCCAGGGCAGGGAGATTCCTGTTCACGTCTTCCCCCTGGGTTTGTTGTAGGGTCGCCCACAGGGGCTCGCGATTAAGCCAGGTCACGGGTGGGACAGCCTTACCTGGCAGTGGGGATGGGGGTTGGAGCAGCCCATCATCGCACCCTTGTTCTCAAAAATCTGCAGAGGAAGAGGTGCAGCCAGTAGGTCCCAGACCCAAGGTCCCTGCTGCGGGCTGCCGTGATGTCCCCAGCACACCAGGAAAGCACCCCACAGGAGATCCTGGAGCCTCGCACCCACCTGGAAAAGCTCAGGGGGGCAGGAAGTAGGGACAGGGGACGCACATGCAACTGGGATGGTCCCAACCTCAGGTGCTGCAAGAGCACCAACCCCTTACCCCCACCCCTCCACCTGAGCCCCCTGGAGCAGGGAGAGATGGGCAGCCCACACAAGCCTCGGACCTGCACCCACGGGTAGGAAGCACCCAGCTCAGCTGCCAGCTCTGCCCATGCGTCAATGACAGCCCGGATCTCTGCCAGGGACATCAGGGGCAGCGTCAGGTCCGACCAGGGGTGGAAGCACATCACCTTGCTGTGGAGGAGACACATGTGGCTGGGACTGCGGGGCATCTCCAGGGACCCCCACGGCCCTGCTGGGTGCAGTAGAACAGGATTAAGACCTCCAAAATGACCCCAAAATAGAGCACGTGTGGACAGAACAGACTGCAAGGACAGGAGCAGGCTCAGTCCAGCTCCATCCCACAGGTTCTGGCTGACATCACAGCCTGGACCCCCCAGAGCCATGGAGGTACTCACCACACACCCCGGGCTGCTGCAGCTCGAAACAAGGGGTGACCGCTGTCACCTGAGGAAGTACAGAAAGGGAGGAGGGAGAGGGTGCTGGAGGAGCACCCATGCCTCTCCAGGCCACCCTGCAGCCCCCAGGACCTGAGCCTGTGGGTCCCTGGCAGCCTGCTCTCCCCTCAGCAGTTACCAGGCTCAGGAGCATCAGGCTGCAGCGCAGGGAAGTCATTTGGGAAGACGAAGGTGCCCTCGTACTGGGGGTTCACCTGCCGGGGCGAAAGACGGGATCAGAGGAAACAGGACGGTGGGGGAAGAGCCCGGACGCTTGGGTCTTCGGTGGTACCTCGCCGTTGGCCCGGGTGGCCCCAGGGCACAGGGGGTTGTTGGGGTCCCAGCGGGGCACATCCTCGGGGGGCGGCTTCTCCAGCTGCCCCTGCCAGGGGCGCTTCACCCGGTGGGCTGACACCAGCACCCAGTCGTCCCGCAGCGGGTTGTAACGAGCGTGCTGGTGCTCTGCGGGGAGCGACGAGCAGGGGCGTCACGGAGGGACGGCACGGGCACCCCCCACACACACCCACCATGCGCCCCCCGCAAGAGAGTCTGCACCCCGCTTTATGCCCCCCTCAGCTTCACCTCTTCCTCCCTTTTCTCAGCCCGGGGCGGGGTGGGGTGGGGGGAGTGTCCCCGCTGCCACCCTTCCCTCAGCAGAGAGGGTCCCCACAGCCCCCGCGTCCCGGGGCTGGGGTGGGCTCTGCGGAAGGAGGCAGCCCCGGCCGTACCGTTGGCGCGGAAGCAGCTGTCCCCCTCCTCCTCCTCCTCCCCCGCCGGCGGCGGCGGCGGCGGCGGCGACGGCTCCATACCGCGGCGCTCCCGGAAGTCCCCGGCGGCGGCAGCCGGACCGGCCCCTTCCAGCCGCCTCCGCCGCCGCTCCGCCCCGCCGCGCCGGCGCAGGGCCGCCCGCGGCCGGGCATGGCGTGGCCGCGGCGGGGGCGGTCCCGCTCCCCGTCCCGGTGGCGGCGGGGCGGAGCGGCGGCGGCAGGCGGCATGGGGACGGCGGGGCGGCGGGCGCTGCGGGCCGGGCTGGCGCTGGGCGCGCTGGCGCTGGTGCTGCAGGGGCTGCGGGGCTGGCTGGCCTCCAAACGGTACGAGTTCACCCCCGCCGAGATCGCCCAGCTCGCCCGGCACCACGCGGGTACGCGCCGCCCGTGGGGACGGGGCCCACCGGCCATGGGGGTGGGGTGCGGGGAGGGGGGAGCGGGATCGGGGAGGGATGGGAACGTGGAGCGGGAAGCGGAACGGGGACGGGGAGAGGGGCGCAGCGGCCTGGGCTGGGGAAGAGACCCGTAGTGGGGGCGCTGGATCGAGGAGGTTCCGGTACAGGGGGGGGGCGGGATCACGGGGGGAACGGGACTGGGGTCAGGGAGGGGCCGTGGAGCTGGGACTGGGGCAGCAGGACCGGTATCGTGAAGGGATTAGTACTGGGGAATAGGAACGGGGAGCATAGGTGAAGTGGGGTGGGGGAACGGGACTGGGGCAGCAGCATCACCCAGCGCGGCTGGGGCTGTACCCGGGGTTAGGGCGGCTCTCTCTTAAGGTGCTGGTGCTGGACCAGGTCGGGGCGACCAAGCCCCGGGTGGGTCAGGAGCAGAACCGACCCCCCGTCCTCCCAGCTAGGGCTGGAGGGGAGGACTGGCCCCATCTTGCGCAGGGTGTGCAGCTGCAGCAGAGGGGCTGCATGTCAGCAGGGCAGGGTCACTATCGTGTTGATTGAGTCCCCCATATAGCCCAGCACATGGGCTGGGCTGTAGGACTGGAGTGCTCACTGCTGCACATCCTTCATCACCATCTGGGGAGGCAGTGGGGCTGGGTGAGCCTCCATGGGGGCTGAAGGCTGGAGAGGGGAGACATCTTCCCTAGGCATATCCCTCTAAGGGCATGCTGGGACCCTGTGGCTGCGGAGGGGATTCAAGGAGGGACAGCAGAGCTTGCTCTGTGCCAGGGACTCATGGCAACCCTGGGTGCTGCAGGGCTGGACCATGAGCTGGCTTTCTCCAAGATCATTGTGGAGCTACGTAAGAAGCACCCAGGCCATATCCTGCCAGACGAGGACCTGCAGTGGGTGTTTGTGAACGCGGGCGGGTGGATGGGCTCCATGTGCCTCCTGCACGCCTCGCTCACCGAGTACGTGCTGCTCTTCGGGACAGCTGTTGACACCGGGGGCCACTCAGGTAAGCAAAGGGACGGGACTGGTGGGCAGGAGGTTTCTCTAAGCTCTTTTTGTTCCATTTATTCAGGCCCAGTTGCCCTGGCCATAGTGTGACCAGTGCAGGGAGCCCACTGCTCCGCTGCTTTTATGGTGTATGTGATGCTGGAAAACACCCTTTGTCTGGGGACCAGCCTCTGTGGTGTCCTGCAGCATCGGCAGGTCGCTGTGCATGCCATGCTGTGTGGCCAGGATTCTCCGCATCCAGCTGGCAGGCAGTGGCGGGCATCGCGTCTCCTGGTGCTTCAGCAAGGAGCAAATGCCAAATGCTCTGGAAACAATGGGGCTTAAGGACATCAAGTAGCCTGGTTTAGTGGGATATGGCAGGTCACACAGGCAGCCTGGGTACCAGACCCAGCTGTGCTCCTCAGTGTGTTGAGGCCCTGGTTCTGGTATCCTTACCCCCAGAGGGCTGCTCTGTGGTTCAGACCTGGGCTCCCGAGCTGTCCCTGGCACAGATGTGCTGAGCCAGTGCTGTCTGTCTTCCCGCAGGTCGGTACTGGGCAGATATCTCTGACACCGTCATCTCTGGGACCTTCCGGCAGTGGAAGGAGGGGACGACCAGAAGTGAGATCTACTATCCAGGTAAGCGCAGCAGCCAAGGTGCCCTGTGGGCTGCATCCACATCCTGGGGCACGGCTACCCTGCGTGCTGGTCCCCCACTGTCGCAGAGCCTCTTCCTTCCAGAGGGCGAAGCCAAGAGCTCAGGGTGGGGCAGTTTGTGTCCCTAGGGGCCATATCCCAGTATCTCAATTGCTGCCAGTAAGAGAAAAGTGAGCAAGACTGGGGAGGGGTTGGGGTACTCGGGCGTGCAGGTCCTGATCCCACATGACTCCTCTTTGGGAATGGTGTGGGGCAGCCACTGGGAGCCGTGCTGGTTGTGTGTGTTGGCAGGGGACACCATCGTGCACCAGGCAGGAGAGGCCACATCGGTGCAGTGGAGCGCAGGCACCTGGATGGTGGAGTACGGCCGGGGCTTCATCCCCTCCACGCTCGCCTTCGCCTTGGCTGACACTCTCTTCAGCACTCAGGACTTCGTCACCCTCTTTTACACCCTGCGCATCTACGCCAAGGGCCTGCTCCTGGAAGCCAATGCCTTCTTCAGCACCTTGGGCTGCTGATCCTGGCTCGCTGGGGCACCCTGCCCAGCACGGCTGGATCCTCTCCTCCCAGCCTTCCTCCCTTTTCCTCCTCCTCCCCAAGCCCAGGCTCTAGCAGAGGCAGCAGAAGACACCCTGTGCCTCCCCCAAATTGCTCTGTCCTTGCCCATGGGCCAGCTGGGTGCCGGGACAGAGGGACTGTGGCAGCCACAGCAATACAGGCTGCCAGTTCTCTTTATTACCTGCCCCTCCCCACTTTTGATTGGAGCCATGCCCTGCTTTTCCATCCCTCAGGACTGGAGTGGCCTTGCAGGGTACTAGCACCCCTATGTGCCCTCAGCATGCAGCAGGATTGGGGCTGGAGCTGGCTGTCCCCAGGCTCCACAAAATTTCTGCGGCTCCTGAGACATCAGGAGGAAGATGCTGCTCTTGGGGCAGGGTGCACAGGGTGAGCCGAGCCAGAACACCCGTTGTAAAGGTCAGCCAAGAAGTTCCCCATCTCCCTGGCAGTCTGCCGGGGCTGCAGGCAGCGCAGGGCGCTGTGTCCAGCTGGCAGCATCTCCCGTGGCTCCGTCCCTGCTGATGTGGGTTGGCGGCACGCTGTCACCCTGGCACAGGGCAGGATCTGCACTGGGACCCGTCGGTAGTGGGGGTTGCCCAGCTTCTGTGCTGGAGGTCCCTTCTGGTCCCCTGTGTGTCATCCGCACCAGGAGACATCTGGGGCTGGAAAAGGGTCCCTTTCCCACATTCCCCTCCCTGCAGTCCCCCCCAAGGGGGAGAGCCACCGTCTGTCGCCTTAACCAAAAGCCCGTTCTGTGTGGCCTCTGGGCTATGCACATACCTAGTGTCTGCGGGTGCCCAAACCTCTGTACTAGCTCAGGACGGGATCTTGCCTCTATAAATGCTTCCCTTGGCTGCGAGACCCCCTGGGGACAGCCACCCCACTTGGCTCCCAATATGGGGTCCTGGCCAGGGAGGGAGTGCTGTGGTCCCCTTACTGAGCCTGGCTGTAGACTCTTGGTTGCAGCCCTGCGGCCGGACCCGTGTGGGCTCGCTGCTTCATGGAGGGCTTTCACCTCCACACTGCTGACAAACCAGCGTGTGTCCCTGGCCACCAGGCCTGCAGCATGTCGCTCCTCCTGCTCCCTGGACTGTCCTCCTCCTGCTGACTGGCAGCCCTGCATATGGGCTACTTCTGAATTTGCCACCTGAAAAGAGGTATCAGTAATAAAATTGTCCATCCCACCTGCTCGGGTCTCTGGGAGAATCTCTGGAGCGTGCTGAGCCCCTGCCACAGGGAACGGTGCTGGGTCCGTCTGGCTCCGGGCTCAGCAGGAGTCCTGCTGGCAGCTGGGGACAGCTAGGTGTCCCCAGAGAAGCCAATGTCATTGTGCCCGGGGTCCTGGGAGCTGGGGAGTGTGCAATGTTGGGCAGGATCAGCCCCGTCTCCACTCCCAAGGACTGGCAGGAGATGATGCTGTTACTCCTCTCTCTGCTGCCATCGCTGGGGACCAAAAGCCTGGGCTGGTGCCAGGGCCCTGCTTCCACAGGGGACCCAAGAATCTGAGAGACTCCATCCTTTTGGGGGACAGTGGTGATGCGGGGCGTGTGGCCCTGAGGGTGGGTGGACCCAGACATAGCAGGTCGGTGATTCTGAGAGGTTTACAGAGACACACACAGGTGCACTCCATAGTGTGAGAAGGGCACAAGAGGGAAGCGCAGGGTGTGTAGGCTGTGTGTACCCACGCTGGCGGACAGGTTGCCTGCACGTATAGGTGCAGGCAGGATGGTTTTGTGTGTGTGTGTCCTGGCAGGGCAATTGGGCATGTGTAGACCTGTGTACGCATATAAGTAGAACAGTTTGCAGGTGGGTGTAGGCAGAAGAGGCGGGAGTTGCACACATGTGCACACATGTATATATAGCTAGAATAACTGGGCATCTGTCCGTGCAGTCAGAGCAATTGCACACGTTTGAGTGCTCGGGCACACATGGGTAGGATGTTTGTGTATGTGCATGTGTGTGTGCCTGTGCAGGTGAGACAAGTGTTTACACGCATGTGCGTGTGCGTGCTCAGCAGTGTACAGACTGGCAGGGCAACCAGGTGTACGTGTGTGCACGCCTGTGTGCCCATGGGCAGACCGTGTGTGTGCACACATGCGTGTGGGCAGGCTGTGAGTGTGCGTGCGTGTGTGTGTTCCCATGGGCTGTGAGGCTGCCCTGGCCCCATGCCATGCCCATTCCCTGGGGTTTAGCGGGGCCCTGTTGAGAAACACAAGAGATCCCACGCCGGCCCGCACGGGAAGGCGCTAACTCAGCAGCTCGTATCAATACCGCTCCACTTACAGCGAAGGCCGCGTAATGAAAATCCGATGGGCACGCTGGTGGGAGTAAATAAGTATGCCATTAAAATGAGAAAATCAAAGCTCTGGACAGGTCTTTTCTCTTGCCCATTGATTTCTTTTATTACGGAAATATTGCTGCTAAATAACATTAGTGTGAACAATCTCAGCAGTGTTTTCCGTACTGCCCATGTCAATAACTCCATCACGGGTGGGGGATCCCCCCCAGCCTGGCCACAGAGCCAGCAGCCCTGTCTGGGCAAAGGGCTGTTCCAGAGCTATCTTCCTCACTGTCCCCAGCTAAGCTGGGATGTGCCTGGCAGAAAAAACAGACAGACTGGGGTGACTCTGGCAAGCGCTACTGGGATGGAGCTGGGCTGGGACCCAGCAGCCCTGACTGCTTTGCTGTGGCAGGAGGGGTTGCCCCCATCCCAGCACTGGGCAGGGACAGTGCCAGGCATTCAAGTGTCCCAAAAAGCAGCCCTTTCCTTTAGAATGGGTGTTTGCAGCCTGTTAAGGAGCAGGTTAAGTGTCCCCAGTGACCAGCAGATGAGTGATGGGTCCTGGACACAGTACAGCCCACAGGCTCTGTCCCTTCCTCCCCACTGCTCCTTGTCCATGCCCAAGTCTGTGCTGGACTGACCCAGTTCCCTGCGGCTTCCCTTCATTTGGTTCACGTGGAGAAACTGAGGCACAGGGTGGGAACCCATTTACAGTCACCCAGCTTCAGCACAGCCCCCATGCCAGGGCCAGGGCTTGCACTCAAGCTACCCCTTTCTCCATTGGCTGCCCATGTGCAGGCACCCAGCATCCTCTGAGATGCCCACAGGCAGCAGGGACACCCCTGCAGGGCCAGAGGATGTGACCAGGACACACGGGAGATATGCACCCTTTGGTATCCAGAGGCCAGGTGGGATCCTACGACACCTCAAAGGACACCAAACCCCTGTGGGGTGGCGAGACAGGCAAGAAGACTCAGCCACAGGAAGCTGGATGGTGGATCTTTCTCTGTCCCTGCCCCAGCTGAAATGACCACAAGTGGCATCCCCCCAGAGCCATCACCAGGACAAATGCACATCGCTGACCACCAAACACCTTCCCAGTGCAGCTCACTCTGTCTTGCTGTCCCTCCACATGCAGTGGGTATTGATCAGCCCACAGGATCTATCTCCCGATTCCTCCTGCGGTATCTCTCTGCTTCAAGTATCTCTCAATCTGCTCTGTTGTCTGCCGTCCCCGTCTATACCTCCAGTATCTATCTGTGCTGCCTCCACCGCAGCCATCGATAGTCGTTTGTCTGGGGGATTTCTCTTTCTCTCCAGCTAGGAGTGTCACCAGAACCCAGCGGTGCAAAAACCCCAGGCGGGAGGGTGGAGACGACACGGTCCTGCTTGCTACCCCGGGGAAAGCCCAAGCATGGGCACACTTTGAGCCACACGTGCAGAGCCCCAGAGCTGCTGTTGTCACTGTGGAGGCTAGAGAGGAACCGAGTCGTGCTGATCCATCTGGGCTGGGTCCCTTGGTGGCCATACCCAGGGCAGTGGGACACACTTCATCCAATACAGACCTCGGTGCTGTCACTAGCCAGCCTAGCCACATCCCCCAGCCCTGAGTGCTACATTGATCCAAGCACCCCAGCCCTCCTCCCTTGGAGGAAGGGACCTTCCCCAGACACCAGGGCTCCTGCTGGGACATGGAGAAGTCCCATCACCACGTCCGACTCATCCCACCCAGCTCAGCCTTCAGCCCCAGCTCCCTCCTCGCCCCAACGTGCAGGGGATGGGGCACAGCCCAGCGCAGAGGGTGCCAGCGCCCTGGGGTGCAACACAGCAGTACTGGGAAGGGAGGCTGGAGCCATGTGTGATAGGGTCTTCTGGAACGAGTCCTGGGGGGCAGCTGGCCCTGTGGGTCTCTCTGAAATGGGGCTGGGTCATATCTTCCCACAGGCAATTCAGCAGGAACACTGGCCAGCCACTGATAAACTGATGCTCAGGGGGCTGGCAAGAGCTGGGAGGTCCCTACCCCTGCGGCAGAGAGATGGGATGGGCCAGTGCGAGCTACAGCTGTCCAGCCCCAAAATGGGATGGCCGACAGCTAATTTATCTCCTGCGCAAAGATAAACAGTGCCCGGGGGCCCTGCAGGGTCGGGAGCTGCCCTGCTCTCCCAGGGAAGGGGTTCGTTTTTCCAGGAAAGCCTCTCTGGCGAGGATGCTGCACCGTTCTGGGTGCTGCCGAGCTGCCAGGAGCTCGAGGAGCCCCAGGGGTCACCAGTGCTGTGGCTGGGCAAGGGGCAGTTTCTCCAGAGATGCTTGCAGGGAAGCTGGAGAACCCAGAAGTGGTAGCTTTTCCCTACAAAGGGACACGGTGAAGGTGGCAGAGGCTCAGCATGGGCTGTGGAGCTCAAGAGTGAAGCCAGCTCCCACCACAGCCGTGGCCAGTGGCTGTTTCCTCAAGACACTCCAAGGAAAGGGCAGGACTTGGCTTGTACCAGCTGTCCCTGGCCCCGGCAGCACACAGGTGGCCCTGGAGGGGACAAAGCCAGCAGCCCTTGGCACCCAGAGCTCCTGTCACCCCGTGCCACCAACCCCCAGTGCAGCAGCACGAGGTCTCAGTGACAAGCTGCTCTGGCTGCAGGATGGGGCCAAAGCCACTGTCTGTTGTCCCCCAGTGTTGCAGGATGATGCTGCTCCTCATCCTCCAGGAATCCATGCAAGCCCTGCAGCTGCCCTGGCCGAAAAAGCCCAGGGAGGAGCAGGTGCCTCTTTTGCTCCTCCAAAGTTACCTCCGTAGAAAAAGCAATCAGAAAAAACTGGTAGGCAGGCAGGTGGAGGGGGAGTGCGGGGACAGCCTGTGGGTGCTGCTGGCGGGTGAAGCTGTGTAGTTCCCCATGTGCTCTGGCCCACCTGGGGCAGTGAGGTGCTGTGGGTGCATCAGTGGGTCGGGGTGCTGTGTGCTTACCCCAGCTTACACCCTTGTCTGACCTCTGGAGACATGCTTGATGATACCCTGGTGCCTCAGTTTACCCCGTTGCAAGCGGGAACACAGGGCAAGCCATCAGCACTGAATCCTTTCAGTGACAGAGGAGATGCATGGCCTCATCCTGCCCATGCCAGGCAGGGGCTGGGGCTCTGGGAGCCTGTTTGGGGGTCCAGGCCACGTTGCAGACTGACCTGTACTGGAGGCACACACAGCCCCCCTCAGGAGGACTCCCCAGTGGCCCCAGCCTGCAGACAGGTCTCAGGCCCCAGCATGAGGCGTGCTGCGGTGACCCCCCAGCTCCTGCAGACGGCAATCAGGGCTCAGCGCTTGGACCTCATCCAAAACACCCCTTTGCACCTGCATACGGATTGACAGCGTGGGTACACACACCCACCTCCCTGAAACACACGTGTGTGCACATGCCTGCCTGTGCGAACCACACAGACCCCCACCTCTCCCAAGGCAGATTGCACACAGCTACACGTGAGCACGCAAAATGCACACACACAGCTCCCCGCGTACACAGATCAGCACTTATTGTTATCCCCACAGCATACACACGCGGTTGTGCACACGCTGCACACACTCAGCCCCTCTGGCAATGCACACGGCTGCACATATGCACTCAAACGGCTCCCGCCGGGGCGTACGCACACCTTAAACGCAGCGTGTGCGCACAGGCACACACGCAGGGCACACTCCTGGTGGGTGTGCACAGGCACCCTTGCACACACACACGTCCAGGGTGCTCCCCTCTCGCAGTGTGCACAGACACAGCCCTGCTCAGGCTCTGCACGCACACGTGTGGTGCACGCTCAGCCGGCCCAGTGCTCGCACACACACGCAGGCACAGACCGACTGCACCAACGCACACACCCGAGCAATGCACTGCCTTCTCCCAGCACACACGGGTACCCACACATACACAGACCCTCTGTATATGCGCGCAATGGGTGCAGCACCCCCTTACATACGCGTGCCCAGACCCCCTGCACACCTCTCCTACACACCCCCTCTCCCCACGCACACATGCATGCATACCTGGACCCTCCCCACACCCCTCCATGCACTCCCCTCTCCCAGCACCCCCATGCATGCACCCCACACACACACACACACCCCGGCCCGCCCAGCCCCCTTGCGCCCCCAGCCCCATCCCCTCCCGCGGCCCCGCGCAGGGCGGCCCCCGCTCGGCGTTCAGCGGGCCGGTCCCGCGGCGATCCCCCCGGGGCTGCCGCAAGCCCGGCCCTCCCCGGATGACTCCCTTGACGTGCGCTAGCAAATGGGAGCGGGGAGGGGTGTTCCTCCCTGCCTGCCACTTGTTGCAAAAAAAAAAAAAAAATAAAAAAAGAAGGAAAAAAAAAAAAAAAAGGGACGAAAGAGAGAAAGAAAGAAAAGAGAGAAAAATCCCACCCACCCTCATCTGCTGCGGAATAAAAGAAATATCGGCGGGCGCGGCGCCATGTGAGCGGCGGGCCGGGACCGGGCGGAGCAGCCGGCCGTGCCCCCCGGGACGGCGGGGCGAGCCCCGGGCGGCGCTCGGAGCCGGCGGCATGGTGGAAAACCCCAGCCTGGCGGCCAAACCCGCCCTGGTGAGGGCCGGCGCGGCCGCACCGCGATGGGACGGGGCGGAGGGGCCCCGGTAGCGCGGGGGTGCACGGTGGGAGCGGGGTGGGGGCACCCCCGGCCGGACAGGCAGCGGGATGGGGAACCCCGGTGGGGAGCAGGAGGAGGGTGCCGGGAGGACAGAGCGCCCGGTGGGGCCGAGGGGGGGATCTCAGGCGGGACCGGGACGGTGGGGTGGGACTCGGTAAGAGACAGTCCCCGGTGGGACCGTCGGGGAGGAAGATCACCGGTAAGACGCGTTCCCCGGTGAGACCGGGGCGGGGGATCCCAGGAGGACACGGGTTCCCGTCGGACCGAGAAAGGGGGATCCCCGCAGGACAGCGACGGGGCTTCTGAGTCGGACCTGTCCCCGGTGGGAGTGGGGGGCACGGGTTCCCGGTAGGGCAGGGTGCCGGGTGGTCCCGGCGAGGGAGGCAGCCCCTCCGGCAGCGGGTGCCGCGCCCGGTGCGGCGGCGGCTCCGCGGCCAACTTTTGGGCAGGGCCCCCGGGAGCGGGGAGGAGAGCGGGTGGGGTGGGGGAGTGCTTCCTCCTTCTCCTCCTCCTCCTTCTCCTCCGGCGGCGGAGTTGAGGCCGTGCCCTGTGCCCGCAGCCGGCCGCCCCGCCGCGGGGGCCGGGGGCGGCGGGGGGGCTGCGCTTGGCGGCGGTGATGGAGAGCCTGCAGCGGCAGCAGGCGGCCCGCCTGGCCCGCGGCCCCGACGGCGCTCCCCGACGGCCCCCGGTCGAGCCCGGCCCCGGGACGCCGCCCGCCGCTCCCCGCCGCCTTCCGGCCCCGGGCCCGCGCCCACCGCCCGCCGCCGAGGGGGAGGAGGAGGAGGAGGAGGAGGGAGAGGAGGAGGAGGAGGAGGAGGAAGAAGAGGAGCCCCGCGACCCGCCGCCTCCTCCGCACCACGAGTGGACATACGAGGAGCAGTTCAAGCAGGTAGGAGGCAGCTGCCACCCCGGCGCACCGGCACCAGCACCGACCGCTCCATCCTCGGTCTCCCACCACAGCCCTCAAACTCGGGGTTCAGCGCTCCCTGAGTGGATGCTGCTTGTGCCCTCCACTGCCCCCAAACCCTGTCTGTGTTCCACCCTAAATGGGCAACCCCACTGCCCCAAGCCCCCTTCAGTCCCACCTCAAGCAGACATTCCCAGTACCCCCATTACCTCCAGACATTATTGCCATGCCATCCTAAACTAGAACACCCCAGTCCCCCTGCACTGCCACCAAACCTCATCCCAGGCAAGTACAGTCAGTGCAACCTAGCACTGCTATCCTGGAGCCCCATCCTGCCCCAAATGGCTATCTCCTGAATGCACCTCGCTGCCCCTTTCCCTGAGCTCTGTCGCACCCCAGCAGGCATGCTCATGTGCTCCCGATCTCCCTGCCACCAAGCCCCATCTCGCCCCTGCTTCATGTCCTGCACCTCCTCGCTGTTCCCTATGCCTGTCCCCAGGCCCCGCAGCACCCTCAGTGTGCAGGCACCTCCCTGACCCATGCAGGCTCCATCCCCGGAGCTTTCTGTAATGGATGAAACAAGGTGACCCCTTTCCACAGAGGTTTTGCAGACACGAACAAAGGTGAGGGCTGTGGTGCATGGTCACACGAAGGAGCCAGCAGGCCATGGAGCTGAGCTCCCCCGTGGCTCCACGAGAGCCGGGGCGTGTAACGGCTGGTCAATGCAGCTCATTGATTTCCTACATGGGCTGGAGGGAGAAGCATGTCAACCCTGTCACCTCACTCCTGGTGGGCGTAGGGGAAGACCCGTGTGCCACAGAGAACTGGTGCAGGGACAGGGCACTTGGGGCTCGTATACAGGGTGGAGGAAAGGCCTCTCTGTATTTAACGTGTGTGGATCCTATCCATGCTGGGTTGTGTAAGCCCTGGTTCACACGCAGTGGGTGCTGCTCCGTGCACAGGTGTGAGCGTGGGCTGCACAGTCCCAGGTCGCGTTTGTGTTCCCCATGTGCTCAGCTTCATTGTGGGGGGAGAGAGGGGTGATGCTGGTGGCAGGGTGGGTGACAGGGAGGATGTGGCCAGGGGATGGAGCAGGCAGAGGTGTCACTGTACAGCTGGTGTGTGGCTTTTTAGGAAGGCACTGCTCAGGGGGACAACAAGACAAGGGGACTTACTGGCTCAATCCATAGTGGCTCTGACAGGAGGGGATGGGGGCAGCAGCGG
Organism: Leptosomus discolor; assembly: GCF_034619465.1. Taxonomy (NCBI): domain Eukaryota; kingdom Metazoa; phylum Chordata; class Aves; order Leptosomiformes; family Leptosomidae; genus Leptosomus; species Leptosomus discolor. The sequence goes on from NC_141419.1 coordinate 83,652,187, forward strand.
GGACCTGACTTTCCGCTGTCGCGGGGCCATGCCGTTGCCTTTTCTGTTTCAAGATTGCACAACGCGGTGTTATTCGGAGGAGCCAGTGCTGCGGGGCGGCTGGTACGGGTGCAGGCAGGGTGCGGGCAGCACGGGCCCCGCAGCCGTGCCCGGGGACGCTGCCAGCACCCGACGCTGCCTCGAAAGCAAGCCGGGGAGGTCCGGGGTGGGTGCACTGAAGGGGCCGAATAGCTCGTCCGGGAAGTGTTACGTTACACCCCGCTGCGCAGAAAAAGGCTGACTGTCCGGTTCCCGGGGTCAGCTGGGAGGTGGGAACCAGCTCCTCCCTCCCGGGCCTGGGGAGGCTTACTGCAGAGAAAGCATCCCCGGCATTTCTCGTCCTTCAGCCTCACACCCTGCCTCTGGCTGGGGCTGCCCATACTCCCTGTGCGGGGCAGGAGCAAAGCCAGCAGGACGGTGTCGATACCGGAGAGATAGATGGTGGGGGAGCTTGGGGTGGGAGATAAATCCTGCCACCACTTCATAGGGTGAGAGCTGGCTCCTTCCGTGCTTGTTCTGTTCTTTTTCTCCAGCCCTGATTGGAAAGGTGATGGATCCCTGCTCCAGGGACCCATATGTGGGTTTCCCACCTGGTGGCATGTCCCAGCCAGCCTAGGGGACAGGAGGATGTCCAGGGTGCACAGGGACAAGGGACTCAGTTGCCTCTGGATGCCTTATACAGGGAGAAGGGAAAGGATTTACTGGGAGCAGCCCTGCCCTGCATTTGCGTGGTGCTGCTGTGTATGGGGTGGCAGTTTGGGGCAGGCTGCAGTGCCAGCTTGCCTTGGGGTCTGCAGGGTGGCTGTCATTCCTTTCCCTCCTCCCCTGTGATCATCTGGGAGGGGATGTGACCCTGCCTGGGAGGGGACATAACCCTGCCTGGGAGGGACGTCTCACCTCTAGGGCTGTGTCTTGCCCAGCCTGGGGAACAGGTTCTCTGCTCTCAGCAGGGGCTGAGTGGGGAGGGTGGCCAAGCTCCAGCTTTTGGAGGTTTCCTAGGGGCTGGGCTGTGATGCTGTGGACCTTGGAGGGTAGTGGGTGCCTGCTCACAAGCTTCCAGGGCACTGACAGTGTGGGTATGGGGGTCCTGGAGCTGGGGAGAGACCCCATGATGGCCGGGGCTGTGTTTCCTACTGGGACCCCCTGCTTGAAGCTGCCCCATGCCAGCACAGCACTTCTGGCATCACTCAGGATGGGTCTCAGGGTCTGTCCTTGCTGTCATACTTCTGGGTGGGGGTCACAGCCAAGTGAACAGGGACCACCAAATCCAGGCTGTTTTGCAGAGGGTGGGCAGACAGCCACTTCCCCGGCTCTCTGCAGCAAGGAGGGGGCCCTGATGGGGATGGGAGGCTGGTGCAGGACCAGCCACGAGGGGTTTTCTACGCAGGGCAGTGGTGTTAAAAATGGGAGCAGAGGATGAGGCTGCAGTGGAGAAACCCATTGAGGGTTAACAGGCAAATGCTGCTTTGGCCAGAGGAACATTTTGGGGAAATATCCCTTGTGTTTGCCCTAGTTTTATATGTTTCCCCAAGGCGCTGGTTTGGGGGGCCTGGCGGGACCTTTGCTCTGATCTGGGAGGCCTGTTCTGATGTTATGGGGTTGTGAGACCCCCTCACCCCTGCCTCTTGCGTCAGCCCCCGGCGCCGGTCTATGTACACTTGATAAGAACACATGGGTAGAGACTTGGGCAAAGGTCCGAGAGGTCTCCCGCACCCAGCGCTGTGAGGCAGCCCTGGCCCTGGGGTGGGGAGCACCAAGTGGGATCTGACCATGCACTCTCCATGAACCCCCTTTTCCCTGGGGATGGGGATCCCACCAGGTTGTAATGCTGTGTCACATGTTTGACTTGGAGGGCACTAGGAAGAGCCTGGCATTGCTGGTGCCAGCTCAGCCCCATGAATTCAGGTTTCACCCCTGGGGAGCCATGCACACACGTAGGAACAGGCACCCTGGTTTCCTCCAAGCGATGCAAGAGCAGTGCCAGAACCTCTCCGTGCCCCGGCACTGCGGGAAGACTCGGGGCAGGAGGGACTCAGGCACCTGGGTTTTGTGCCCAGCTCTCTGGCAGCAGAACATTTGCTGGCAGGAGGCTGCTAGGACCCTGCCAGCATGTTCAGACCCATCTTTTTTTCGGTTGGGGGGATCAGGACCCCCCGGAGCTCCTTCCTTTCTGTCTGGGAGCAGCTTGGGGAGTGAATCCCAGCCCACCCTTTAGGGACTCCTAGGTGTCTGGTAGCCTCAGCAGTTCATTTGGGGATGGCCAGCTTTGCTGGCAGCTGTTTGCCATCATCCTTGGCCAAGCATGGTGTGGCTGTTCCTCCTCTTGCTGTGGTGCTGCTTCTGCCCCATCTGTCCTTGATGCTGGCAGTCGCCTCTTGCAGCCACCTGCCCTTTATGTGCATTTGGGGGGGCTCACTGGCTGTGAACGCACGCGCTCACATCTCAAAGCCTGGAGGAAAGTGCTCCAAGTTGGCTGCAGCCTTCCTTCTGCCGTGGACATCTGGCCCATGCCTCGGGGTCATCCTAAGGTGGGGTGGCAGGGCCCCTGGTGCCTGCCTCCTGACTCTGTCCCCAGTCTCTGTCCCCATTGCTTTCTCCTGCAGCGTTGTCCCTGCCTGCCAGGGAACGGAGGTAGCTCAGGAGGGGGAGAAGAAAGTGATGTCCCTGCCCCAGCCACCCACCACCCCCTCCCGCCTTGCTGCCTCCTGTGCATCTTCAACCCAGGTGCAGGAGCAACAACCGCAGGGCTCCCAGAGCTAAATTAGAGGGTCTCTGGTTACATTGCAGAGATGGGGTGGGAAGGGTGGACGTGGTGTTTGCTCCTGTCCACAGCTGCCTGGGGGCGTCTCGCTGGCAAACCTGCAGGCAGAGCTCTGCCCCAGGGCTGGGACCACCTGCAACGGGAAGGCGGCGGCAGCAAGGCTCGCTGTGCTAGTCACTGGCAGCAGCCGGTACAAGTGTGGGGGCACGGGGCAGGAGCGGGGGGCTGCTGGGCTACAGCTGTGTGTGTGTATGGAGCTGTTCTGGGCATGTGTGTGTGTGCATATGGACCAACGTGAGTGCATAGATCCGTATAAATGCACATATAAGTGTAGGGGTGTGCCCATGTGTGTTTGAGCCCATGTGAGTGCTGGTGAGTGCATGTGGACCCATAAGGGATCTCACATGTGTACAGATCCCAGGGAGACCCTATGTATGTGTATGGATCCATGTAAGGGCCCAAGTGTGTATGTACCCGTGTGAGGGCTGGTAGGTCTATATCAACCTATATGAGTGCCCAGGTGTGTATGGAAGTGGCCAAGTGTATATGGACCCATATGTGTGTGTGTGTAGGGGTGTGTGGGGGACCATGTCTGTGCCCACATGTGCTTGCTATGCTCACAAGGGTTGCACACACTTCTGTGTGTAGATAGGGACAAGTGTAGTGTCCCATTGTGTGTGGGCACTCCTGCGCGTGTATGGACCAGTGTCTCCACGTACAGAGCCAGATGGACCCATGGGTGCTTGAGATAGGGTTTGGGGGCTGAGCTCCCCTGCACAACCACCCCTGTGCCCCTTGCCCCAGCCCACTGTGCTGAGCAGTCCTGGTGGGTGCCAGCCCCCTGCTGCCCCCCCCGGGCCCTTTCCAGCCCCACTGCAGTCTGGGGGATGCCAAGAGCTGTGACACCATATCACAACTGGGGGGGGTCCCGAGGGCTTGCGATCAGGGGCTCCAAAGAGGAGGTGTGAAAACTAATCAAGGGTGTGAGAATAAAGGCGCTGCAGGTGGGAGAGGAGCACCAGCAGGAACCCCCACCCCATGTCTGCCCTCAGGTCCTTTCCCGGCTGCCACCCTGCAGATGTGAGTGGGGAATTTGGGGGGGGATGCACCCGCTCGCTGACTTGTGCCCCTGCTAGTCCACTAATTGGTTTAATAATGGAGGTAAATCCCCTGTGCCGGCAGCAGGGCTGCGGTGGGCAGGTGGGATCTGGCCCTGAGGAGGTGAGATCTGCTCCCGCTGGGGTGCCCACGGGGATTTTGCAACTGCATGGGGGTGTGGGAGTGAGCTCAGCTGCGTGGGAATAAGCATGGATAGGGGACAGTGTGTATAGGGGTGCGTGAGCATGCAGAAGAGAGAGAGCGTATAGGGAACGTGTGAGCATGCATGAGGGTGTGTGTGTGTGGCGGGGGGCTGCGGGGGAAGTGTGTATAGAGTTGCATGAGTGTGCACAGGATGTGTGTGTATGTGCACAGTGGGAATGCATAGGGGGTATATGAGCATGTATTGGTGGTGTGTGTGCACAGCGGGAGCGTGTAGGGGATGTACGAGCATGCACAGCAGGTGTGTATGTGTGCACAGAGTGTATAGGGGAGGTGTGAGTGTGCACAGAGTGTGTGTGCAAAAGGTGTGTGTGGGTATAGAGAGTGTGTTAGTGTGCATGTGATGTGTGAGTGTGCACAAGGAGGGTGCATAAAGGGGACGGATGAGTGTGCACAAGGAGTGTGTGTGGACAGAAGAGTGTATAGGGGGTGCATGGGCATGCATGGGGGGCTGTGTGTGCAGAGGGATAGCACATATAGGGCCTGCGTGAGCATGCAAGCGGGGGGCTGCTTGCTCAAGGAGAGTGTGTCTGGGGGTGAGTGTGCACAAGGAGAGCATGGAAACGATATGTGCATGTGCAGACCAAGCTGGAGGCTGTGTGAGTGTGTGGGTGGGGGTGCACTGGGTGTATGAGGGTGAGCATGCCAGGTTCTGTACAAGGGGGCTGTGGGGACCTGTCTGCTGGGGCACAGGGCACCCACCGGGGATACCTGCCCACGTTAGTAGGGCTGTGTTCCCTGCTGTAGGCTGCAGCTTGGGGCAGCTCTGTCCCGGATCCAGCACCCACGTCTCATGTCCGATGGTGGGGCAGGAGTGAGCACCAGCCCCAGACACCCTTTCTGCTCGGGCATGAGGCTCTTCCAGAGCCACAGGCAGGGGCTGGGGTTGCTGGCACGGGGAGGGGGTCACCAGCCCTTCCTCCCTCGTCGTCCCTTCAGAGCAGCCAGAGGAAGGGGATGGGGCCAGAGGTGCACCGGGGGTCACCAAGCACCCGATGCACATCCCAGGCGTGTGCACAGCCCCCTGAGGTGTGCACCCCATACTCACCAACCCGGTAGCAGGTGTGTGCATGCATAAACCCTCATGTGTGCAAGCACATGCTCTGTGTGCACACCCATGCACGTATAATGGGTGTGCATGTACATGTCACTCAGGGGACACCTGGTGTGGTGCTGGCATTGGAGGGGGGTCCCCTGGCTCTGTTCATCTTGGGAGGGATGGAGGGAGAGATAAGGATGAAGAGGGAGGCAGGGATGGAGAAGAAAGCAAGGATGAAGGGGGAGGTGGTGGCGTGGCAAGCGCCAGCAGGTCAGGGAGGTTAACCCGAACAAATCCCCTCATTGACTCCCTGCCTGCTCAGCCATGAACAAGTAACAAGGGGCCGATCACGGGGGACGTGCACTAGCTGGGAGCCAGGACCCCACCCAGCTGCAGGGGCCGTAGATGGTGCCCGCGGTGGCACCGCACATCATGTTTCCTCTGGCTCCAGCTTCTGAGGGAGCCATGCTAGTGCCCCGTGCCTCAGTTTCCCCTCCTGTGAAGTGGGTTGAGGAGGAAGCTGGGGACCCTGCGAGCCCCTTCCTCTGCTCCTGTGGGTGGGGGGCTGCCGTCCCAAGGCCAGCGCCACTAGCAAACAGACGCTCACCTTGCGTGAAGCCGGGTTAATGTTTGCAGCAGGCAGCTCTCCCAGGAGCAGCGTCGCCTGCTGTGGCAGGGAGGGGGGTTTTAATAACCTGCCAGATCCGACGCATTATCAGTGCTGATTAAACCTGCTGCCCTATAAAGCGCCGTTAAATATTAAGCATGATGAAAGGCTTTGAGGACGGAGCTGCGGCACTGGGAGAGGGCTCTGGATGGAGGTGTACAGCCACACCAGTGGGGTGACCGCTGAGGCTGGAGATGTTGGGGCGAGTGAGCACCCCGGCGTCTGTCAGGGCTGTGGGGTCAGAGGAGCAGCCCACCCCCCGCAAGAGCCGGTAGCACCTTCGAATGCAACCGGCGTCCGGGCAAAGCTGTCCCGTAACCATTAACTTATTAACAACTGGTGGTGGAGGCGAGCAGTGGCTTGCAAGGTCAGGGGGTGGTTTGTGCCCAGCGGGGAGTGAACTGCCCCCCAGCTCTGGCAATGGGGATGGGGGGGGAACCTGCGAGCCCTCATCTCCTTTGCGTGTGCCACCTGGCTGCAAAGGCTCTGACCATGGGCAATGTTGGGGTCCCTGCACCCCAGGGTGCACAGGGCTGTGCATCAACTGGGAATAGCCTGTTCCTGTGGTTGCAAGCCTGAAGGGTAAACTGAGGTACTGATGGCTTCCTTGCCCCACCTATGCCATCACGATGCAGGGGAGGACACTGTAGTGTCTGGGTGCCTGGCTGAGCACCATCTCCCCCGGGAAGGAGCCAGAGACACTCAGCTCAGAGGTGACAGTGGTGCTCTGGAGGGGTGTGAAGACTCCAAAATAGCCCATCAGCAGTCGACCACCCATGGTGTGCGACTGCACCCGGGGGGTCTGAGGGGGTGCATGGAGATGAGCATTACCTGAGCTCCCTGCGTGAACAGCGACCAGATGGAAAAATTAGCGGTGTGCCTAATCAATGTGGTGCATATTAAGCGGCTCGGGATTGAGAGGGGGATGCAAGGCCGGGGGAGCCAAGCAGGGTCCGGGATCGATACGGCTCATATTAAGTGGATTAAATCCTGGTTGCTGATCCGAGCCCTTGCTGCCAGCAGGAGGTGGCAGCTAAGCGGGGTCTGCGGGGCATCCTGCTGCGATCGCTTCCCATGGCAGCAGGGCCATGGGGGGGACGGTGGTGGGGGGGGGGGGCTTGCTGGTGCAGGACAGCCTGGAGATGCTTGGGGGGGTAACTTAGCATCTCACTGCATCCTTCCTCTGCCTAGGGGATCAGCTGGGCTAAGAGGTGCCAGGGACCCCAGCCAGGGACCTACAAGCCCCCCGGCCCTGCCTCCGGGAGAGGCATCTCCTGAGCCAGTGAGAGGTGCTAACGATGTTGTTTAAGCGCAGTGAGGAGGAGCGGGAGGCACGAGGTCTATTCGCATCCCTTTATAATAAACCGTGTTCGACCCACTGACCTTTAACATGCCTGACAAGCCCCGTTATCCCCATCCCTTAAGGAATAAAGATGTCACCATGGCAATGGGATGACAGGAAGGAGTGAGGTCCCCTGACCTGCACCCAGAGTGGGGTGAGGATGAGGACACCCTACTTTGGCCCTGCACCAGCACCTGAGTGGTGGTGCCAAGTGGAGGTGGAGTGGTGCTGGGGGTGCCGCGGCTTTTGGGGGGGACCAAGCACCACGGATGGGGTCCCCAAGGTCGGCAGAGCGGAGCTGCACTGAGCACTGGCGGGATATTGATCCCCAGGCTTGGCAGTTTAATACTTCTGTTTATAGAGGAATATAGTTACATCGATGGTGTTAAATGAGTTACTAATTATATCAATACAAACACGATTAAAAGGGTCCTTGCTCATAGGTCACCGCAAGCAGGAGCCGCTGCTCGTGTTGCACAACTGCCCCCGGGCATGGCCTGCCCACTGCTCCGAGGTGCACAGTGGGGGGATGCTCTGGGGTGGTGTGTGCCCCCACAGGGTGGGGGGTGTCCATCCGGGGGTGGTGTGCCTGTCTGGGGTTCTGCATGCCCGTCTGGGGCTGTGCGTGCCCGACTGGAGTTCTATGTGCCTGTCTGGGGTCCTGCATGCCTGTCTAGGGCTGAGCATGCACATACCAGGTTGTGTGTTCCGGTCGGGGGTTGTATATGCCCATCTCACATTGTGTTGTCCACGTGGTGTTCTGCGTGCACACCTGGGGTTGTGGGTGCATGTATGGGGTAGTGCATGTCTGTCTGGAGTTGTGCATGCACATCTGGTGTGCATGCTCATGAAGGGCTGTGCGTGCACGGATGGGGTTGTCGACGCTCATGCGGAGTTTTGTGCACTCGTGAAAGGCTGTGCATGCCTACCCGGGGTTGTGCGTGCCTGAAGGAGACTGTGCACGTCCAGACATAGTTGTATATGCCTGTGCAGGGTTTTATGCCTGTGTGGGTTGTGTGTGAGTGTACAGGGTTGTGCACACCCACCTGATGTTCTCTGCCCCCATGCAGGGTTGTGTGCTCCAATGCAGGGTTGTGCATGCTTGTGCAGAGTTGTACATGCCCATGCAAGCCTGTGTGTGGCCCCAGGGGGATGTGTGTACACGTACAGAGCTGTGCACACACTTGTGTGGAGCTGTGTGTGCCCGTGAGGGGTTGTGCTCACTTACATGGGGTCATGTATACCCTGCAAGGTTGTGCACTCTAGTGGGGTAGTGCAAGGTCATACAGGGTTGTGCATGCCTGTATAGAGGTGAATACACTTGCACGGACTTGTGCACACCCGTGTGGTGTTCTGTGAGTCCACGTGGGGTTGTGTACACCCACGTGAGGCTTGTGTCCCCCCACAGGGATTGTGTGTGACCCTGAGGGTTGTGATCTGCCTCTTAAATGGTCAGTCCCCAGGTGAGGCAGGAGGGGACCACGGTGCCCACTCTGCAGCAGGAGGAGGATGGTGACTGGCAGGGCCCGGAGCCCTGGGTAAGGGATGGAGTTTGCTTCTTCCTCGGGGCTGGGGCTGTCTGGGGGTCCCTCCTTGCCTGGAGGCTGCGGCAGACCACCACCCGTGCCATCACCCATGCCACCCCTGTGCTGTTATCCATGCCACCCTTGTGCCACTCCTGTGAACCTGTGACTCCTGAATCCCACATCCAGCCTTGGCTGGGACCCAGACCACCCCCCCCCCCATCAAAAAGAACCCTGCAAAACCACCTCCTCTCCAGCCTGAGCATCCCCAAATCTCACGGGATGCCCAGTGCATCCCTGATGCACCTGAGGGCCCTGCCAGCTGGTCCCCTGTTACTCAGCTCTGCTCTTGTCTCTGCTTAAAAGCTGACCTTTGCTCCTCGTTTGATGTAACGTGTTTTTGCATCTCGGTGCTCCACAGATAAAAGGTTAGAGGTTAATAAATGGTGGAAAAATAGATCCCAGCACTTGGAGGTCACACCTGTTTTGGGGGCTGGATGCAGTGGCGGCACACACTGGGTAGGATCCTGCCTTCTTTGGTGGCAGGAGTGGCACCCTGGGGCTTGGCAGAGGCATGGGTGCAGGAGCCCACCCATTGGATTGACTCCCTGGGAAGGCAGTGGCTTCGTCCTGCTGTAGGATGAGCAGCGGTTGCCAGTTTTGGGGGGTTTGCTCCTGCTTTGACAAGCCAGGAGATTGCGGGGAGGTGGAAATGGGCTTGCTGTGGAGTGGTGGGGGTTGGATCCCTGCTGCAGACAGGGAAATGCAGACAAGCCCTGGCTCACACAGCCTTCCCAGGGCAGAAATCAAAGCAGCCCCCTGGAGCTTTGCTCCAAGCCTGACCTAGTTACCTTAATTGATGGCTTCAGGAGCTCCTGGGAAAGGGTGGGAGACGGGGAGGGGGCACAGAGTGGGGCAGGGAGCACCATGGTGGAGGGGAGGAACAGGATACTGGCACCCAGGGGTCAGGGCACCCCGACAGCACCCTGCTGCAAGGAGGAGATGGGTAAGTGGCACCTAGAGGGCAAGGAAGGGGCAGGGATGAAGGACCATGGAGTGGCTTGGAGCCAGGCAGTGATTACCCATGGGTGTGGTGGGAGACTGACGGTAGCACCCATAGACTAGGTTAGGGACCGGCAGTTACCACCCATCTGTTAGATGTGGGACAGCCAGCTGGCACCCAGGGGTTAGACGAGGGACTATATCAGATGTGTCTGTCTGGTGATGGGAACTGTGGGGTGTCTGTAGGAGCATCCCTGCATCCCCACATCCCTGTGTGTCCCCATGTCCCCCCGATCCCTGCATCCCCATGTCTCCATGTCCCCCAGGTCCCTTCATCTCCACATCCCTACATACCCATGTCTCCACATCCCTGCATCCCCATATCCCTGTATTCATGTGCCCCCACCGCATCCCTGCATCCCGCCCCCCCATCCCCACATCCCCACGTCCCTGCAGCCTGACATCCCTGCAGCACAGCTCCCTTTATCTGTCGGGTGAACGATGTGCTGTGTGGAGGGGGGATGCTCCCTTTCTATTGGTTTTTAACGGCCTTTCCCAGCACAATTGTTTTTTAAACGACTCTATTTTGTGCCTGACTTTGTTTTCCAGCTTGCATTTCTTTGTATATGTTTTGGAAATCCATTCTGGACTGCTGAGTTTTGTTTCTTTTCAATGGCTTTAAATTCTTGCCGGGCTTGCTGGGAGGAATTGGTGTCTATAGCGCCTTCGATTGGTGCTAATTTTTCCTTCATGTGCTCTGACTTTTACTGCTGGGCCATCGATCTGGCGGGCTCCAATTTGTCATGGTCACCCAGGCACTGTGCTGGAATCAGGCAAGCCCTGGCTTTCGCACGGAGCCAGCACTGCGTCTCCATGGTGTAGGGGCTGCACTTGCCTCCCCAGTGCCGTCTGTCAGCTCAGCCCGGGGGGTTGCATCCGTGCGTCCGGACCTGCACCCATCTGACACATGGAAGTATCCTCACAGCCGTATGTGTGCATCTGTGCAACCACGTGCGTGCTCACTGGCTTGCACACACATCGGCTCACACAAGTGCTGGGACACACGAGCACCAGTGTCAGTGCACACATGGCGCTGCACTCCCAGGTTTCTGCTCGTACGCTTGCACACGGTGCGCACACATCAGGCTTTGCACGCACGCACTGTGGGAAGTCCTTTTGCCTTGCAAGGACGTGTCACTGCTGTGCTGACACCCTGGTCCCCGTGCGCAGATGAGGAAAGTGGATTTGAGGTCCCCACACCCGGCCCGGGGGGATGGCTTTGGGGTCATCATGTCCAGCTGAGGGAGGAGGATTTATCAGCGTCCCTTTGCGGAGGTGCCTCACGCTGTCCTTGGCCGTCGATCAGGCCCCGTCTTGTGGTGATGTGGCTTGGGTCATGCTTATCAGGTCATCGATAGCCCTGTCACTCTGGTCAAGCAGGGCAGCCTTGGCGCTTGCAGCTCTCTCGCTAGCACCCAGCACCCTGGTCCTGCCAGCTCACCCTGCCCCGGGACAAGACCAGCGTCTTTGCTGCGCAGGTGGATGCATGTCCCTATGGATGAGGATACTGATCCCATGCTGGGACCTGGTGAACACTGGCACTGGGCAGTGCTGGGAGGCTGCTGAGCCAGAGCAGGGCTGAGCATTCCAGTCCCAGGGACCTGCCTGGGGTCCCAGGATTTGCTACTGCCCCTTCTATATTGGCATCATCTTCCTGGGCTGAAACACTGTCGTTCATCCCTCCACCTAGGGAGGCAAGGGGCAGCGGAAACTGAGGCACAGGTGCAACAAGGGTCTGCAGCAAGGGTGCAAAATAGTCAGTGGTGTGTGAGGAGCGTATGCCAGGCCCCAGGCACGGGGAGAGCCCAGCACTGCCAGCATGGAGGGTGCACTGGGCGATCCTCTCCATGGCGCTGGGAGGGCCCCTTGTTGCTGTCAGAGCAGGCAGGTGATGGGGCCAGGGGTGATGCCGGGTCGTGGCACAGGCAGGGTCCTGCCCCTGGCACTGCCACCTCTGCCGCTCACACTGCACATCCAGCAGCACTGACCCCTCTTTCTCCTGCCCCCAGCTCTACGAACTGGACGAGGACCCGAAACGCAAGGAGTTCCTGGATGACCTCTTCGGCTTCATGCAGAAGAGAGGTAAAGGTGGGTGGCTGGGATGGGCACCACTGGCACCGCTGCCTCAGCTGCTTGGGGGGGCTCAAGGGGTGCAGTCCAACCAGGCTCTGAGCTGCTCGGGGTCTCTGAGAGCCCCCCAGGCAGGTCCTACAGTGCCTCCCTCCTGCACGTCCTACACCCGTCAGATTTGCCCCCATTGCCCAGGCAAATCCCCTGCCACTGCCCGAGGGGCTCCCCTGGCCCCCCCCCCCCCCCCCCCCCCCGAGCTGGGTCTTGTGGTGATGCCAGTTGCCGATGCCCGATGCCCGTTAGCACTGGCCAAGGGATGCCCACTGGCCATGCCCGGTGGGGATGTCCATTAGCACCCCTCTTGGTGACAGCCATGAGCAGAACCCGTTAATGATGCCCATTCGCACGACCATTTGCAGGGCCCTTTGGTGGTGCCCCTGAGGGCTCCCCGTTAGCAGTGCTCGGTGAGGATGCCCACGACCGACACTTCTTGGAGTTGCCCATTGTACTGCAGGAGTAGGGTCAGCGGTCTGGGCAGTGCCGGGCATCCAGGGGTTAAGAGCTCGCCAGCCAGCCGCATTGGAAATCTTTGCTATCGGCATGGGGGGGGGGTGGGGTGGCGGGGGGCAAGCGGGCTCCTGGGGACTCGATAAATGCTTTAACCTTCGCCCTCCCCATCCGGGCCGGCGACAATTAAAAGTTGCCGAGCACGGGCATGTGGCCGGCCGTATTAATTAGAGCCTTTTGCTGGTGTGTGGATTAATGAACATGCCGCTCGATAGCCAGTAAACCCCAGGCAGAGGTTAATGCCGAGCTAATTAACAGTGGGGAAGGCTGGGGGGTGTGCAGGAGCGGTGGGGCAGGCTGTGTGTGGGGTGAGGGCAGAAAGGGGCAGTTGCCCCCAAACTGTGCCCGTGGGAAGGGTGGTGAGGGTACCCGTCCGCCTGTGGGGTGTCAGTGATTGACTTTTGGGTCGGGCTGAGACCCCACAAACTCATTTCACTCAGGGCTGTGCTGCAGGTGGCTGGCGCAGCCGTGGGGCTCTCACTGGAGCCCAGCTGGAGGCGTGCGGGAGGGTGTGTATCACCCCATGGGTGCCCCTTGGTCCCCCTGGCGCGGGGAGCGAGTGGGAGCATCAGCACTGCCTCAGACCCCCCGGTATCCGTCAACCACAAGATTCATGGGCTGTTCTGCGGCTTCATTATCTCTCTTTCCAGAGCTAATTAACTCCCTCGCCATTGGGGCCGGGGCTAATTAAGCAAGTGCATGGTGGTGCGACGAGGAGGGAGGGAGCCCAATGCTTCCCTGCCAATGTTGCTCCTCATCCCTCTGTGTCCTGCTGTCCTGCTTCTGTCCCCTCTGTCCTGCGCCTCCTCCAAGTGGGTGGCATCCCCCCAGGGAGGGCAGACAGGTGTGGGTGTGCATGCACGGGTATGCATGGATCTGTTAGAGGACTGGAGGATTTTGGAGATGGGTAGCAAAGAGAACGGAGACAGAGGGGTTGCGGGATAGGGACAACATTCCATGGATCATCAGGAGCTGACTGAGAAGCAGCATCCATGAGCCAGCGCAGGTGCTACTGGGGCACCCAGGGGTGCATGGGCAGGGGGCTGCGACCCCCAGGCTGTGTCACTAGGGTGCCGGTGGGCCAGGGGGGATTGATGCCTGCAGGGTGAGCCCTAATGAAAGGGGCTACGTCCCCCCTGCTGTCTCTCAGAGCAGTTTTGGAACTGGCATTGGTCAGCGGGGTGGAAGATTAGCAGGGCTGAAAAATGGGTTGGGGACAGCTGGGAGAGTCCTGTGGTACAGGGCAGGGACACCATGCTACTGGGGCCATGTCACCTACATCAGATGTGGGGCACTTCATCCCCACGCCCCAACCTCCGTGGCACTCCAAAAGTGACAGGCTGGGACATAGGGTGACTGTTTCTGCGTTTGCTCACTGGGAGTCTGCAGGGCCCCCCCATCTCTCTGCCAAGCTGAGGGCCCTGCTGATAACATGGGACCATTAATCAATCAAGGACCTAATTGCAGCACTACAATGGCTGCATTACCTCCCTGGGCTTTTGTGCCGCTCGCCCTGGCCAGGGCCATCACTCTGTGGGGACGGAGACAGGTCCCTTTGTCAGCAGGACAGGCACCGGCCACCCGCCCCGCACAGCCTCGAGATTAATGGTGAGCCGCTTTCGTTAGCTACCACGCCTGGGGAGAGGGGAAAGAGAAAAGAAGTCTGTGGGCCATCGATCGCAGGCTGAGACCCTGCAAACTCGTTGGCATGTTGGAATGATGGGGAGCCCACGAATCGGGCCCCCCCGAGGTGGTGCGGCCAGTGCCAGCAGCCCCCAGGCAGGGATGATGAGGGACTGCCTGCAGATACCGAGTCAATATCTCTGCATTTTTCCCGGGAGGATAAACTCCTCTCCCCCTTCCCGACCGGGCGAACAACACAGACACAAAAAAAAAAAAAAAAAAAAAAAAGTTAAATGAACTCAGTAAAGGAATAAAAAGAGCTCATTTTTCAGGCTTATGTGAAGAAGCTGAGCCAATATCAGGGCCATAAATTAGAGATGCTGGAGGATGGTGGTGAATGACAGCTTCGTTTGAGGGGTGAAGCGCAGCTGTGACAGCCTTCCCTGGCCAAATGGATGGCTTTCCGATACCGCCTGCGCCCCACCACCCCGCAGGAGGAATAAATATGGGGTGTGATGGGACAGGACAGGATAGGATGGGATGCTTATACCTCCTCTGCCCTGCTGCAGCCCCCAGCTGCTGCCTGGACCATTGCCCTGAGGTGCCATGGGGCAGAGCAAGGCTGTGGGGCTGTTTGGGGGTGCTGGGAAGGTGGGGAGGGCATTGTAACCAGACCTGGTGGCTGTGGGGACCATGCTGGTCCGTGCTGGGCTTACAGACCCCTGGTGACCTCATGTCCCCTTGCTCCATGGCCTCGGTGGGGGCATGATGCTGGGGGACCAGGTATCAGGGTCTCTACTGAGGACACTTGAAGGGGATTTGGGGTCAGGTCTCTTGAGGTAGGGCACTGAAGTCCTTTAAGCAGTCAGTGAGCTGCTGGGGGGGATCTGTGGGGTGCAGAGCCTCCCCAGGGACTCTTAGGGGAGTCCCTTTCTATGGGGCTCAGAGGGAGATTTTTGAGAGAGAAAACCTCTCTATAGGGAGGTTATAGGGTGAGTCCCTCCAGAAGGCTTACAGGGGGGAGTCCCTCTTCAGAGAGGGTCATAGGGTGTGTCCCCTTACAAAGTTGAGATGGGGTCTCTGTGTGGCTCTGAAAGGGGGTTACAGAGAGAGTCCTCCCTGGACGCTCTGAGAGATTTTGGGGGGAGGTGCTCTGCGGGGAGCTCTAGGAGTTGTGAGGGAACAACCCTCTCTAAGGGGCTCTGGAGGAGGCACTTTGCCCATCCCACTGTGCCCAGAGCGTACCCGGACCCACCGCCAGCTCCATCAATGGGGACGCTGTGCCAGCATGCTGGGGTCTGCCCTGCTCACGGGCATGGTGCTGCTCTTCCAGGCACCCTGTGGTCCTGCCTGCACCCCCCATGCCCATGGGTGCTCATCCAGGCATCTCCCCTTGTGGGGCAGCCGGTACCTGCAGTGGCAGTGGGGACAAGGTGGGGCCGTGTCCCCAGGGAGGGAGGGTCACCGCGGGCTCATCCTACACCTTTTCTCTCTCCCGTGTGTGGCTGGAAGGGACGCCCGTGAACCGCATCCCCATCATGGCCAAGCAAGTGCTGGACCTGTACACACTGTACCGACTGGTGACGGACAAGGGTGGCCTGGTCGAAGTCATCAACAAGAAGATCTGGAGGGAGATTACCAAGGGCCTCAACCTACCTACCTCCATCACCAGCGCTGCCTTCACCCTCCGCACACAGTGAGCACCTGGCGGTGGTGGTGGTGGGTGGGGGGCACCTACCCTGGGGCACCCGCTGGCGCAGATGTTCCAGAGCCCCAAGCGGGGTCCAGCATGCAGTGTCCCAAAAAGGGGCTGGAGGGCTCTGCCGCTTCCCGGGTGCCATCCCCACTCTGGTCCCTGCTCAGCACAGTGCTCTCTGTGAGGCATGTAGTTCTGGATCTCATCCTGGCTCTCTCCCTGTGCAGGTACATGAAGTACCTGTATCCCTACGAATGTGAGAAGCGGGCGCTCAGCTCTCCGGGGGAGCTCCAAGCCGCCATCGACAGCAACCGTCGGGAGGGACGGAGGCAGACTTTCGGCACGGCGCTCTTTAACTACTCACCGTCTGGCACCCCAACCCTGCTGGCCTCCCCCAAAATGCCTCTGCCTGCTCTTAGCATCTCCACGCACAGCTGCGGCCAGCTTGGACAAGTGCATGCCGTTAAGAAAGGTGGGTGAGGAGCGTATCTGCCCCGTGGTGGGCATCTCTTCCCAGGGATGGACACTACTCCAGCAGTAGTGTTGTCACCTGTCTGCTCTTGCCCTTTTTGCCTTGGGGGGAAAAAAAGGAACATTTTTGTTCATTTAGTCCCTCTCTGGAACTGAGAAAGCTTTATTTCTCCTGGCTTTGGAGAAGGACCAAGCGCAGATGCTGGTGGTGGTGGCCTGCCCTGACCCATGCTCCTGGAATGGAGGTGGCACCATCTGGGGATGGTGAGATGGGGTGGTGATGGGGGGACCTGCTGAGCTCTCCTGATCGTTGCAGAGGATGGCGTGCTGGCAGCAGCGGTGCCAGGGCGCATTGCTATCCCGGTGGGACTGGCCGGCCACCACTTTGCAGCGGCCCAAGCAGCAGCTGCCTCGCAAGCAGCAGTGCTGGAACAGCTGCGGGAGAAGCTGGAGACAGGGGAGCCCCCGGAGAAGAAGGTGGCCCTGACGGTGGAGGAGCAGCAGCGGCTGGTGCAACACGCACTTCAGCACAACCTCCTGGCCGTGGCTTCCCAGTTCCCCATGAACGTCAAGATCTCCAACCGAGGTAGCGAGATGCAACACCTCAGCTTGGGTCACCCCATCCCCTGGCACCCCAAGAGGGAGCTGCAGTAGCTGGAGAGGAGCGTGGATGCCTGGAGAGGCCAGGGCCCCACTTCTCTCTCGGGCAGGTTCTTGTTTCTGTTTCTGTTAATGCTCATATTGGTATTTCCTTTCCCCAGATGACAGACAGGAGACCGCATTGAACCTGTCCACCAACGGCATTAGCAGTATCAACATGTCAATAGAAATAAATGGAGTTGTCTACACAGGTAAATAGAAGGGCCGCTTGGCCCGTGTAATTGCGGCTGGGAAATCCAATAACTTATAGCCACTGCCTGGCCAGCAAGTCCTTCCTTCAATCTGATGTCTTTACTATAAAATCCATTGTAATGAAGTGGCAGGGCCTGGAGAGAGGGGGCAGGAGAAGGAGGGGGTCAGCAAGGATGGAAATTGGCCCCCAGCAGGGGCTAGCATTGGAGGGCCAAAGTGGGGGAAGGATGGATGGATAGATGGATGGATGGATGGACGGACAGACTCGGGCTGAGAAGTGCAAGAAGGCTCCTGGCGTCATCCCCACTATGGAGTCCTGCAGGCAGGACTTGGATTTGGAGTCACTGTGTTGCTGGTGTACCCAGAGGGTCTCTGGCTGGGTGTGGGGATTGGCTCATTGCAGAGTATGGTATTGCGTGCCGGGGAAGATGTTGGGGGGCTTTGCTGGAGCAGAGGCTGCTTTGGGGTCACGATGTGCACCTGCCTGGCTAAGCAGTTCATCCCGTGCCCCCTAGTTCCCTGCCTGCCCTGCTGAGACATCCCCAATTGAAATCGATGGCTTTTCCTTCAGGACTTAAATATTTAACAAGCTGGAAAGGTCAGGACTAATCAGCACAGGGGGCTGCCAGCCAAACAGTCTCGGGCCACCCCACTGGCTGCCCCATGTGGATGAGGGCGGCTGGGCCCGGGGGGGCATCAAAGGTGATGGGGGGGGCTGGAGCCCCCAGGGGTGCTTGTCGCACCCTCCTCAGCCTGGGTGATGGGGGCCAGGCAAGCAGAGCCCCCAACCCTGGGCTTGCCCTAACCCCCTTGCTCTTGCTCCCCAGGTGTCCTGTTTGCCCGCCGGCCCCCGGCCCCCCCGGCACCCAGTGGAGGAAGCACCCAGAGCCGACCGAACCCCATGCCTGCCCCAAACCCACCGCTCCCAGCCACCTCGCATGGCCACACTCCCACCAGCACCTCCCTGTAAGGGAGGTGCCCCCCAACCCTGAAAGCAGCTGGGGATCCCCAGGCCCTGGAGGACTGAGCTGTGGGACCAAAGTGGGATGGGGGACCCGAAGGTGCCTCTTGCTGCCATACCAAGCTGTGTCCATGCAAGGCCGTGAGCATCCATGTGGCCCCTTTTGTCCCTTATCCCCATGTGTGGGACCCCTTCCCCAGGTGATGCCCCACCCCCACACCCCCCCCCCCACTGTCCCCCCCCCCTCTACAGCTCCTGCCTGCCCTGCTACCTGAGGGACCCTCTGGCCCCGCATGCTGTGTCCCCTACACGCTGCAGCCCCTATACCCACCTCAATGCATGCACTACAGCCCCTATACACACCTTGATGTGTACACTGCGTCCTCCACGTTGCCACACTCAAGGCACACACTGCATCTCTTACATACGATCAACCCTATACGGATCTCTATGCATACTGCGTTCCTTATAACACACTCTTGATGCACACACTGCATCCCCTACACATTGCGTTCCCTATACACACCCCCAGTGCATGCACTGCATCCCCCGTACACACCCTTGGTACCTACATTACGTCCCCTATGCACACCCTCAGTGCAAACACTGCAGTGATTATGGGGATACACTGCAGCCCCTATAAACTACAGCCCCTGTACACTGCATCCTCTGTATACTGCACCCCCTACCCACTGCAGACCCCCCCTACTCAGCTCTCCTGCACTGCCTGGGCTTGCTGCACCCACCCAGAGACACCCCCAGGGTCCTAGGTGCCCCCTGGCCACCCCAGGGTGATGGCACCTCAGCCTCCCAGCTCCTCAACTTGGAGGGGGTCACCCTGGGGGGCAGACACTGGGGAAACTGGTGGGACTGGTGGGGGGGAGATGGGACAGGTTGTTAGGTAAGGTGGAGCTTAATATCGGAATCGGGCTTGTGCACTGGGAGGAGCTTTGTGGTGGTGGCAGGGCAGGGAGGCCCAGCAGAGCCCACCACCACCAAAGACTTCCCAGATGCCAAGGTTGCCAGCTGGAGGGCAGAGAGATGAAGGGCACTCTAAACTACCTCGTTGAGGCCAGGCGGGCACCTCCTCCACCCGCTTGCACCCCTGGGTGCCAAAGCAGGCGAGCGTGGAGCAACGCTCACCTCTACCTCAGCACAGGAGGCCTAGGCTCGGTGCCACTGGGCTCCCCCTGGCACTCCCACCGCAGCTGCGCAACTCTATGTATCTATTAAAGGAAATTAACTGCTGAACCAAACCAGTGTTGGTGGTATGCATGACCTGGTGCCACCCACCAAGCTCCAGTGCCGAGACTGGGGACAGTTTGGGAATGCAGGACACCCTCACAGCCTGTGACACCTTGGGGTAGCAGCTATAGTGCCTGAGGTTTCACAGCCCACCTCATCTTTGCCTCCAGTGCAGGGTTGTCTCAGTTTCTGGGGGCTCTGGGTTGCAAACAGGTACCCTACACCTGGTAGAGCACTCGAGCATGGGCTGGATCAGACTGGGCACCAACTCCAGCTGTGCCAGCCATGCCGTGGGGCTGCCTGGCCCCAGAAGCAGCTCACCCGTGGGTGGGGACCCTGTTCGGCTGCCTGTGCCAGGCAAGGAGCATGGCTGTGGGTCTGCTAAGACCATGGTCATGGGGCTGTGAGGTTGCACCAGGCGAGATGGAAGCAGTGGTGGGCCAGCCTGGCACCTGGGCAGTGCCCACAGAGGGTACAGGTGACCCAGCTGGAGCTGGGAGACAGGCGCACACGTGGGTGCTCAGGCGCGTGTATGGGTGCACATGGGAAAGCACGGAGATGTGCAGGCAGCTGAGTCACCACACTTGTCTGCGCATGCACATGCACATGCACTTACACATGCACTTGCACACGCACTTGCACATGCATGCAGCCAACCACACACATGCAGAGGCACAGGGGGCTCCCATGGGGACACACACGCACGCCAAGGCAGCTGTGAGGACAGACCCCCCCCGCCCCGTCACCTACGAAGCCAAGTCCTTGGCGCTCCGAGGGGACAGAACCTCCTGTTTCAGAGGTGGTCGCCGGGGACACCCCCAGCCCCCCGGGGGCAGTCCCAGCCCCCCGGGGGCACCCCCAGCCCCCCGGGGACACCCTCAGCCCGGGTCCCCGGGCCCAGCCGGGCGGCGCGGGCGCTGTCCAGGGTGCTGCAGCCGCGGTGCCCGTCCCGGACCCGGCCTGGGGCAGGGACACGGCGGGACACACGGCGGGGACACGGGAAGGGGACACGGGAAGGGGACACGGGACCCCTGCGGAGGACTCGAGGGGCCCCGTAGGTGCGTGCATGCACCCCCCGCCATGAGAACGCGGGGGTCTGTGAACGTGGGGGTGCAGGGGGTGTGTGTGCACACACCAGGCTGCAGCGGGGTTCTGTGAGTTTGTGAGTGTGCCTGTGTGCACCCCAGGCTGCCGGATTGTCCCAGGGTGTTTGCTCTCGGGTAGGGGTGCCAGGGTGTGAGACAGCTAAGCCCCAGCACAGAACTCCTGCAGCCAAGGCACAGCCCACCGAGCAGAGCCGGAGTGGGATCGATGCAGCCTTAATTGGGGTCTCGTGTCCCCTGTCACTGCCAGGCAGTGCTGGCCACAGCTCATCGAGCGCCAGGGCCCCGGGGAGCCGGGAGGGCACACACGGGCCTGCATCCTCGTTACACAGCTTAGGGGGTGTTGTGTGTTGCCACACTCCCTGGGGTCTCAGAGACACAGCTGCTGTCACCTCAGTAACCAGCCCTGATCGATGCCCACTTCCCGCATCCTGCAGGGACTGTAATTGTGCGGGATGGAGGAGATAGAGAATATGGGAACGATCCAGCCGAGCAGGAGGAGTGCTGGATCTGGCCTCAGCACTGGGCTGGGGGCAGGCAGTGCTGTGGCTTCAGCCCCATTCCAAGGCTTGTGGGCTGGATGGGACTCTAAAGGGTGGATGTCCTCCAATACCAAAGCCCCCCCAGTGCCTGAGTCCCGGGAATGCCCAAATTTCTTACCTTGGGGAAAGGGGTGATCTGTGACCCCCTAGCATGGGCACTTGTGTGTTCGTGGACATTGCTCATCACACTTGGCACAGGCCACAATAGAGCCAGTACTCTCTAAACACAGACGAGCACTGTGTGCACAGCCCCCAGCCCCTTCTGCAGCCCCTGGCCACTTCTGCTAATGAAGCCATCTCTATTTGTTGCCTTTGTGGAACAAAGCACAGCTCTTCCTCTCTGAAGATCCCTCTTCCACAGCCTCACTATTGATCTCTGGGAGGAAAAAAGGCAGAGCACATGGAGCCTCAGCCTGCTCCCCCTGGCCGAGTGCTCTGCACAGCTCCCGAAGAGAGATATAGGGGACCACAGGGGTTGCTGGGATCCTGAGCTACTCCAGAGCTCCATCCTACAGCCTGGTCAGCCCTGTACAACTCTCTGTAGGAACACATCCAGAAGGACAAAACTTTTTCAAGGCACAGAGGGTTTTGCTTTTGGCAGAGGGTGCTGGAAGGGTCCCCAAAGCCATTCGGCCCACATTTCCAGCCATGCTAACAAAGTACTTGCTATCAGCAGATGGTTTTGACCTAAAAGCCTTGCTTATGACCTTGACTGGGTGTTCCCTGGAGCCTGGGGCACGGCAGTGCAACACCCAGACTCATGCTCACAGCCTGCGAGGGGAAGAGACTGCCCTCCAGCGTGGGGCAGCTCTGGCACTGCTGAGGTTACGATGGGGAAGTGGTAGGCTGAGCTCTGGGGTGCAGGGAACATCGCAAGGTGCTTTGAAGACTCCCGAACTTCTCCCTCTGCAGTTGGAAAGTCTCTGGACTTTTCTCCACGGTGGATGCTGCTACCGTGAATTCATGTCATCCCTTTGAGAGAGCCCTGTAGTTGCAAGTGCCGGTTGCAGGCAGTGGCGGGGCTGGAGTTGGCTGTCGCGTTCGTTAGCGCCTCACTTTTTAGCGAGCGTCACCTGCGGTGGTCGATAGGAGGAAGGTGAACCGTGGCAGGCTGAAGCCTGGGGGAAAGCCTGCGGCAGCCTCCTGAACTTCAAAGGACTTCCATCCGCACGGACCACAGACTGCTATATCAATTCCTTTTAATACCTCCGAGCGCCTCTTTCCTGGAGGACCACGCCGGAACGAAGCAGCGATCGACCGCCCCGGGGCGGCGTGGGGCCTGCACGCCTCCCTCTGCAGTGCAAATCGCCATCGACCGGCTGCAGCCTCCCCTCCTCGCCTCGGAGAGGGGGCTTCGCACCTCCCGCCCCCCTCCCCGGGAGCCACCTCCCGCCATTCCCACCCCCTCGGCTCCACCGCCCTTTCCCGCCCGTCTTCCCCCCCCCCCCCCGTTTCCGTGGCAACGGCGGCCCTTAGCAACGCGCCGCGATGGCAACGGGGAAGGGCGGGGCCTGAGCGGCGCTCGGCTCCTTCCGGTCGGCGGTGAAATGGCGGCGGCGGCCGAGCTGCAGCGGCTGCAGTGGCGGTTGGACGAACTGGAGCAGCGCGTCGGCGACGGGGCCTGCGCGTCGTGCAAGGTGCGAAGGGATGTGCGGCTACCGGGGGGCGGCTCTGCCCGCCCTGGGGTTGGGTTGGGTTCGGCTCCGCTCGGCTCCGCTCGGCTCCGCTCGGCCTGGCCTCGCCCCGCCCCGCTTCCCCTCTGGCCAGGCCCAGGCCCAGGCCCGGCGGAGTCTGACAGGCCCGTGCCCTTCCTCTGTGCCTCTGCAGGTGGCGGACGAGCTGGTGAAGGTGCAGGTGGCGCTGAGCAATATCGCCGGCAAGAGGGAGAGGATCAAAATCCTGTTTAAGAAGAGTGAGTGGCCTCGAGGAGGGGTGACCTAGGGGATTTGGGGGAGCTCAGAACTCCTTTGTGGCATTTTGCTCCTCTAAAAAAAAAAATCCCTTCCCACCTCCCCATGTCAGCCCCTTTGATTTTGGGCTGCTGTTTGGCATATTTGGCAGAAAAGTAAGTAACCGAGTGAGACCTATCTGCTCACAATTCTCCCACTCAGCTGTTGGGGGGTGGGGAACGGGCCCCTGCAACCTTTTGTCTGCTTGGTGTCTGCCTGTATCAGTGCAGTGATTTGTTCCACCTGAAATGCAGCCCTTGAAGGTTGTTGGAGCATGAGCTTCTGAAGGTACTTCTTGCACACTTGGATTTCTTGGGCACACTGGAGCCGCTCTCCCCTGCATGTGTGGTGGGAACTGCAAGGATCACAGGCATCCACATGGTGGAGGGATCTAGGGAGCCACCTCCAAACGGGGGGATATCAGGAGTAGACACCAGTGTCGTGCTTTGTCCTGCAAAGCTGTCTCTTGGCCAAGTGTTGCTGTGTCACAGAAGGAGCAGAGTGCATAGGGATGGTTGTTGTGGTCCAAGGCTGCAGTGGCCATTCAGTATAAAAATGTAAACCGTGTATTTGTAGATGATTTAAGGACCAGGATAGAGGGCTGTTGGCTGGTTTTGTTTTGAGGGTAGGAAGAAGCAGATTTTGCTCACCTTTAATTTTATTATCCAAACCAAAAGCAAGTGTTGTGGGTGTCCATAACCCAGCAGTTATTTGGCTTGAGCCATTTGCCTGTTCTTGGTCACAGTGCTCCAAAGTCACATCTTTTCAAGTGCTGTAGAAGTGCATGAATCTGAAAAAACCCGACCCTAAGTGGGCAGTGTTTACAGAGTAAGATGTATAGCACGGGGGAAGATGGCGCTTGTAAATGCAACAAAATCTCTCCTACTTTCTGTCTTTTTTTTCACTCTAGTTGAAGATGTAATAAAATACCTCGACCCTCAGTACATTGATAGGATGGCTGTTCCAGACGCTATGAAGCTGCAGTTCATCTTGGCAGGTATGGCATGAAAGGAGAGGAGACACAGGAGGTTTTTTAGCACTGCAAAACTTGTCTTTTACCTCAGCTGCATTGGGATGGGTTTCTTTTCTTTACTTGTAAAGATCGGGCAAAGCACCCTGTTTAGAGCTATCAGAGAGGTGGTTTGTAGAAGAATGTGTGTCACCCTTAGTGCTCCCGTCCATGCTGCCATTTTCTTAGTTCTGATCTTTTTGGTATTGATTAGTTTAACCCTGAATTAATAAATGGGTGAAAAGAAAAACTGGAGCTAGAACAGTTTTCCTCACCCTGCTTTCAGTACTCTGTAGGCTGTGACAAAAATGGAGGACCTTTGGATGTATTTTCAACACCTTCTAGCCTTGTCCTCTTTTGCGCCGCAGAATTTGGTTCAGCCTTGCGTTGGTATAGCCTGTGAGTGAAAGTTGGGGATTCATCTGCCTTAAATTGGTGTGCACCAGGATCCAGGGGTGAGCAACACAAAAGTCTAAATTAAGTCATGAACAAGGCCCTTTCTGTATAGCTAGGTCAGCTGGAAATGTTACCTCGCCGGTATTTGTGAAAAGCCAAAGCAGCATCTTGTATTTACTGTTGTTGCTTCTTGTCCCTCCCCAACCAGAGGAGCAGGTTATTCCTTCCCGTGCAGCCCTTCTGGAGCAGGTGAAGAACCTCCAGCCCATATTGGACAGTGCCAGTATCCAAGGTATGCATGTTCTTCTCCAACTTCAAGGTGCAAATGCCACCCCCCGACCCTGTTTTCTTGGTTTTTTTCTTGACCCTCAGACTAGAGGAGAGGACAGCTAAGCACACAACCCGGTGTAAAACCTTAGTGGTATGTCTGCTCCTCCCTCGTGCTGCTCTAATGTCGATGCAACGTCAAGGAGATGATAGAGTCAGTTGGGAAGCAGGTTGGAGACAGCAGCTTGTCAGAGAGGGTGGAGAGCGGCAGGCCGTTCCTGCCTGTGACCTCTTTTACATCCAGAACATCCCTGCTCCTGGCACAGGCCGAGATGCCTTTTTAATTTCTTGCCTTAACGTTCATCTAAGTAGTTTACTCTGATGTAGTTCTTGACTAGCCCTCACTGCGGGCATCCCCAAACTCATGCCATCCAGAAGCAGTTAGCAGACAAACTTGGTTTTTAATGTACGGGGTAGCTAGGGGTTCTTTTTATCTTACAAAAAATGTGTTTGTGGTGTGTGGCACTTGCATTCAGTGAGTGGAGTTCTGCTGTGATGTGCTCGTGGAGAAGGTATGGTCTTTATTTGGGGAACTAATCCCACGTCCTGTGAAACAAACAAAATGGATTTCTCTTCTGTGCTTTCAGCGGTTCCTGACCATGCAGCCAAACTACAGCGACTCTCTCAAATCCACATACAGCAGCAGGTAGCGTGAATATTCTTGACAGTCTTGACTAGCGGGAGGAGGAAGAGTTTGTCAGTGGCTGTACTGACACCCCTGAATTTGCAGTTGCTTGAAAATTGCTCATTTATAGCAGGTTTTTTTCAGTCCCAGGATATTCATACTGCAGTCTTGAAGAAGTTCAAGCACTTTGGGCAGGGGGAGTAGCCAGGTTTTCTGATGATTGAGTCTGAGTTGGAAAAGTGCTTTGCTTACCGTAACCCTGCTTGAAGCAGACGTTTGAGTGACACTTAATAAGCAGTGCTGGGTTTAACCAGCTGGCAGTCCCCTTTTCACTGAGACACTGAGGTAAAGCATTGTGCTCTTCCAGTGCCCTAGTCTCTGGAAGGCCGTTGATACTGTCACCTTGAGACTTTACCCTTCTCTGTCTGAGCGCTCCTGGAGCTGGCAACGAGTAGCCTGGGCAGTGCCTAGTGCCCCCTTTCAGCATTCTGCTGTGAGTTTCCATTCTGGGGCAAGCAAAGCAGGGATGCTGAGGAGAGGCAGGCAGTAATGCAAGCCCAGGGGCTTTGGTGCTTAATCAGCATGGGTGTTTGTAACCTTTCTCTTCGCTGTGGGAACTCTTCCAGCTTCAATGAGTGTCCACAGCCAGGGTCTGAGCTCTGATGTCAGTACTGGCCTTGGATGAGTTTCCCCCCATGCTGTCAGGGACTGAAAGGACTGATGTCCTTCAGCGTATTTATTGCTCACTCACTGCGGCTTCCCTCTGCAGGAACAGCGTCACGATCTCACTGACAGTGTCAAGACACTCCTCGAAGACTACAACAAAATGGTATCCTTTGAGTCTTGGGCCTGGCACAGCCAAACTGCCCGCCTGTTTCCCTCACTGCCTCCCCCCATCAGATGCTGTTGGATTCCCAGCTCTGGGTTTAATGGCCAGCGCGCTTTCTGACATGGTGACACTGGTGTCCTCGCAGGAGCAGAGCCAAGGGCCGGAACTGCCCGTCCCTGAGATGGGAAGGGCAGAGCACCCCAGGTGAGCCGGAGCCCCGGGGCTGGGTCTGCTCGCAGCGCAGCTTGGTGCGAAGGAGCCGCACAGCCTGCGCGCTACTGCAGAACCCGTGCTGGCTGGCTGGGCATTGGCCTCTCTGTTAGGTGACGGCTGGTGCCTAAGCCAAACGGCAGCTAGTCCTGGCTGTGTGGGATCCCAGTGCTGAGACTCGGTGAGGATCACGGCAATGCGGAGGTAAGCTTGGCGGCTGAGCGCTAGGTCGAGGCAGACAGACGGACGAGGGCGTCCCCAGAGCCTGGGAAACACGAAGGAGAGCCAGGGATCCAGCAGCTCATGCGAGTGCCGCTGACGTGGCTTGGCCATTGCCAGCAGCAGCCGTGGGAAATTTAAACGGCCCCAAGGAGCACCAGTGACCGGGAGCGTGGCGATGGACAAACAGGGCCTGGCGCAGCAGAGGGTCCTGGCACGTCAGTTTGCACGGCAGGGCACACAGGCAGGGGTCTCCTAACAAGTTCGTAGGTCAGCAGCCCAGGAAAGTGCTCCAGGTCGCTGCCAGGATGGTGAGCACTCGCCTCAGAGCTAAAATCAGTGTTGCTGTGAGGAGAACCCCGGAGACGTCTGATGCATCCACCCAGATGGATCCGGCAAGGTAGGAGATGTCAGTTCACTGGGCAGGTTGCGGTGAGTGCCCAGACCCTTTCCCTGGTGGAAATGTCAGTACCTGCACAGGGTGTGCACAGGTTGAGGTGGCGGAGCTGCAGGAAACAGTCAGAAGGCTGCGGAGTATTAGAGGAGCTGAGGCAGAGGTAGATAAGTGGTTTCATGACCATGTTGCTGTAGTGGACACCACTGAGAATAATGAGGCACCTTGGACCCTGGTGACCCGTAAAAGCAGAACTCTGTTACAGTCTATACCCTCCAGCCTCACAACAAAAAACAAATATGAAGCTGTAACAGATACAGACACCCACAGGCAAGGCCTGCACAGAGAACCTGCACCAGCAGCACAGTGGGTACCAGAAGAAGAAACGACGAGCGCTCGTAGTGGGTGACCCTCTGTTAAAACGGCAGTGAGGCGCCCATCTGCCGACCCGACAGAGTCACGGGAGGTATGCTGCCTTCAGGGAGCTGAGATCTGAGATGTAGCTGTGAAGGTACAGCAGCTTGTCAAGAGCACAGAGTACTACCCACTGTTACTCTTTCATGTGGGCATGAATGATACAACAAGTCACAACCCGTGTGGAATCAAAGAAGACTGCAAAGTCCTAGGGTCAACAGTGAAAAGTCTGGGCACCCAAGTTATCTTTTCCTCTGTTTTACCAGTTAGGGGAAAAGCAGCAGCCACAAATCCACAGATAATGCATATGAACCCTTGGTTACATGGCTGGTGCCGTCATGAGGGTTTTGGGTTTTTATGACAACGGGGCATCCTTCAACACTAACCCATTAGGGAGGGGTAGAGTTCACCTGTCTGGCAGAGGCAAGGGTATTGTTGGTAAAAGGCTGGCCAAGTTGGTAAGGAGGGCTTTAAACTGAATGTGTCCAGGGGTGGGGTCCAAGGTGGCAGTGCCCATGCCATTGCATTCTACTGGGGAATAGACTGGGCCAAGCAGAGCAACAACAAGTGTCCCTGCCTCTCCAGAAGAGAACCAGAAGGCCAGCTGCCTCAAGGGCATGTATAGCTATGGTCATCCTCCTCCATCCCTCCAGGGAAACCTGCGTGCTAAAGTGCCTGTACACCAACGCACGCAGCATGGGGAGCAAACAGGAAGAGTTTGAGATCTGTGTGCAGTCGCAGGGCCACGATCTCATAGTAATAACGGAGACATGGTGGGATAGCTCACGTGACTGGAATACTGTCATGGACGGCTATGTGCTCTTCAGGAAAGCCAGGCCAACCAGTTGCCCTCTATTTGAAAAAGGGTCTGGAATGTATCGCATTTTTCCTAGGGGAGGAGGAACAACAAGTTGAGAGCTTATGGGTGAGACTTAAGGGGCAAGCTAATATGGGTGACACTGTTGTGGGTGTTTACAACAGGCCACCTGAGCAGGAGGAGGAAGTTGATGCGGCCTTCTGCAGCCAGCTGAAAGCAGCCTCACAATCACAGGCCCTGGTTCTCATGGGAGACTTCAACCACCCTGATATTTGCTGGAAAAGCAGCACAGCCAAGCACCCACAGTCCAAGAGGTTCCTACAGAGCATTGGTGATAACTTTTTGACACAGGTGGTGGAGGAACAAATGAGGAGAGGGAAGCTGCTCGACCTCATACTGACAAACAAACAAGGACTGGTCAGAGATCTGAAGGTTGGGGGCACCCTTGGCTATAGTGACCATGAGATGGTGGAGTTCAGGGTCCTGAGTGGAAGAAGCAGGGCAATAAGCGGGATTGCAACCCTGGACTTGAAAAGAGCCAACTTCAGCCTCCTCAAAAACCTACTTGGAGGAATCCCATGGGCTAGGGTTCTAGAAGGCAGAGGGGCCCAAGAGAGCTGGTTGCTATTCAAGCACCACTTACTCAAGCTCAAGATTGGTGCATTCCTATGAGGAAGAAGTTGAGCAAAGGAGGCAGGAGGCCTGCTTGGATGAGCAAGGAGCTTCTGGAAAAACTCAAAGGAAAGAAAGACATTTACAACAGGTGGAAAAAGGGGCTAGTCACTGGGGAGGAATATAGAAACACTGACAGAGAATGCAGGGATATATAAAGGGTGTGTGTCAAGAGGATGGGGCCAGGCTCTTTTCCGTGGTGCCCAGTGACAGGACAAGGGGCAATGGGCACAAATTGGAGCACAGGAAGTTCCACCTCAACATGAGGAGGATCTTCTTTACTCTGAGGGTGACAGAGCACTGGAACAGGCTGCCCAGGGAGGTTGCAGAGTGTTCTTCCCTGGAGATACTCAAAACCTACCTGGACGCGATCCTGTGTGACTTGTTGTAGGCTAACCTGCTCTGGCAGGGTGGGGTTGGACCAGATGATCTCCAGACGTCCCTTCCAACTCCTACCTTTCTGTGGTTCTGTGACTCATCCTAACACCACTGTAGGTAGGGAAGCTATGCTTTTTTTTCTGTAGAAAGCCCCTTGAAATGTGGTGCTATGCAGTGTTCCGGAGTGCCTCCTGGACTCCTGTTGGTGTTTGGTGCTGTGCAGTGGCTCAGCGCCTGGACAGTTTGAGTCCATGCAGGCTCTGTACAGCCCCACGCCTCTTCCTTCCCAAGGAACTGGGATTGTAACAGGGCTGTTGGGGCGCTCTGACCTTGGTTTCTTCCCTGTAGTTTCCACTTCTCTTTCCTTAAGTCACATCCAGACCCTGCTCCTCTCCAAGCAGTTTGTCCAGTGGAATGAAATACTGATGCGTCTGGAAATGGCCAAGGAAGCAAAGCCTGCGGCGGAGTGATGGCAGAGCCAGGAGTGTGGAGAGCCCTGGGAACCCTGCTGGTCTTGTGTCTCTCTGGAGAGGCTGGAGCACAGCTTGCACCCTGCTGTCTTCCCGCTGGGGAAGACTGTCTTCCCACCCACCATCTTCCCACTTAGTGTGAGTGTGCTGCGAGTGACATTACAGGCTCTTGGGGGCACCATGCCTCTGTGCTGAGCTGTGTAGGTCCCGCATCGAAGTCACGCTACTCCTTCATACACCATTGTTGGCAACTCTTGCACTTCCCTGAGATACGTTTGGTTTTTAACTAAAAAATCCCTTTCTGCTCTCAACTGCAGGCCACAGTAAAGCGCTGAAACGCTAACCGGGTTGTCTCTTCCTGTGCAAGGGCGCCTCCTGGCACGCACCCACCATCCCTCCCCGCCTGGTTTTCGAACCGCGGGGGCCTCCTGGCAGCCTGCGGGAGGTTGCCGGTGGTCTCGTCCAGCTTCGGGCCAAGGGCGGGTCAATCCCTTCCAGCCCCACAGCCTTCTCCGCGCTGCGGCCCTCGCTCCTCTTCGCTGGGAGGCGGCCGCCCCTCTTGCCTCCGTCCTGCCTCGGCTCGCCCCGGGGGCTGCCGCAAGCCGGAGCCCGCGGCCGACTCTTGCCCTTCGAGAGGGGCGGGAGCGGACCCCGCCTGGGCTGGCCACGGCCCGGGGCTTCCTCGGGCACAAAGGCCTGGCCGAGTTTGAGGTCGTGTGTTTGGAGAGGGTCCCGAACACCCACCGCGGGTGACTGGGAACGGGGCGGGGTCCCGCCCGGGAAGCCCGCAGGAGCTCGGCTATCGCTGTACCCCCCGGGGCACCCTCCGCGGCGGAGGGCAGGCCTGCGGGGGGCAACCTCGGGGGGGGGGGGGGGGGGGGGGGGGCTGCAGGCCGGTCAGCTCCGCGTGCCCCGCCGCGCCCCCCGGCCCGCTGGCGGGGAGCGCCTCCGGGCCCGCGCCGTGAGAGCCACGCCCCGAGCAGTGACGTAAGGCGGGGGCGGAGTGCCGCGCACCGCCTCTCTCCTTCCGCCCGCCCTGCGCCTGCGCGCGCCGGCCGCCATCTTGTGGCGAGGGGCACGCTGAGGCGGGCGCAGGTGAGAGCCCTTCCCGTACCCCCCACCCCCGCGATAGCGCGGCCCGGGCTCCCCCCGGGACCCCGCAGCGGCATCTGGCCTCCCCACAGACCCCCCCATAGCGGGGCCTGGGCCTCCTCGCTCCTCCCCCCCCCTCCCCGCCCGCCTCAGCTGCACAGCAGCGGCCTGGCCTCCCCTCAGGCCCCTGTGGAAACCACCTGGCTTCCCTCCTCCTCTCCCCGGTACCCGGCGCTTGGCTTCCCTGCGCTCTGCGTTCCCTGTCTCAGCGGTCTGGCCTTTCCCAGGGCCCTGTGACACTGGCCTCGTCTGCTCCCCTGACCCCCGCCCCCAGTAGCGGTGGCTTCGCCGAACCCCCTCGTCCTCCCCGTTTGGAGCCCCCCAGCAGGGGCTTGGCCTTCCTAACCGGTGCAGCAGAGAGCTCAATGTTCCCTGATGTCCTCTGGCAGCCTTCATCCCCCGAAGCAGCGGTGTTCCCCAGCCCCTACCGCAGGGCCTGGCGCTGCTCTTCCCCGCCAGAGCTGGGTGCGTGGCGGGCCCCCGGGCAGCGATGTCGGCCTGATGCCGTGCTGAGGGTTAGGGCCTCGGGGACGGCGTGTGCTTCCTGCGGCAGAGAGGGGGCATTGGCTTGCCCTGTCTCCCAAGGGGTTGGGGTACAAGGTGCTGGTTTTGGGAGAAATGGGGCTCATGAGCCTACAGCTAACAAGGCCTTAGTGCTGCATGCTTGGGCTTTCCGTGGTGGGGAGGGGGGTTAGGCAGAGGTTAGGCAGGCTTCTGTCAGGATGCCAGTAGAGGCACTTTGCCTTGGCAGAGCAGGGAGCTATGAGACTGGACCTTTTTGTCTTTTTACTTTCCCTCGGAGAACCGTTCTTTTTCTTCCTGATGTGCCTTTCTGTTGTCCTGCTTCTTGCTGGCCATGTGAAATCTGCCCGCAACCCCCAGCTTGCTGTCCCCCCTGTGACCTGCACTGTTCTGTCGCATATCCGTGGCCTTGCACCTAGGCTGGCCAGTCGCGGGGCTCAGGGCCCCACGGCCCTGTTTCTGTAACCTGCACAAGCTGCTGCAGGTGAGCTGTGCCTGCGTTCACCAGGGACACGTTCTGGTGCGGCTCACGGGGTACAGCTGTGGTCAGCATCCCCCTGGTTTCTGTTCCAAATAACCTCAGCTCACCCGTGTGTCCTCTGTTTTTCCCTGAGGTACAGCCAGTATTTTTTACTTCATCGTGCTTAGGCCCACACCACCAACGCCGTTCCTCTCACTGCCTGTGTATCGGGGCCCAGGCTGCCCTGTGGCAGTGTGCCTGCTGTAGGTACACACGGAGACAGACTGCGTACCAGTGACTCCTCAGCATGAGCAGGGCATTCTTGCTGATCTTTCGGATACGCCTTTCCAGGATCTCCAGCTGATAGCTCAGTGTGCCCCTTGGAGGAGAGGTTGTAGCTAACTGTGGTGTGAGTTTCTCCGCGCAGCAATTATAGTGGCAGTTTCTGTAATGGGTCTGCTTTCCTTTTCAGCCCTGCGGAATGGAGAACTACAAGAAGACCAAAATTGTGGAGAAGCCCTGTCCTCTTCCTTTCACCAACCTGCCCCCTGATATTATTGAAATGAAGGTGAAGGACGGGAGCAAAATCAGAAATCTGATGGGCTATGCCATCGGCAAGATGGAGCTGGACTCAGTGAGGCAGATGCTTTTCACTGGCTCAGGCAAGGCCGTCAGCAAGACCATTACCTGCGTGGAAATCATGAAACGAAGGCTGAAGGAGCTGCACCAGATCACCAAAGTGCTCTTCAAACAGATCGAAGAGATCTGGGAACCCATTGTGCCTGAGGCAGGTCTTGATACCTTGACAGTGAAGAGAAACATTCCTGCCATATGTGTCCTACTCAGCAAAGATGCCCTTGATCCTCGGGAGCCGGGATACCAGGCTCCGGGCTCTTTTGACGCCTTTTGGATTGAGACACTGAAAGCAGAGTCGCAGAGCCAAGTGAAAAGGAAGCAGGGTGGAGGCAGGGGAGCTGGCAGCACAGGAAAGCACCCTCGGCCCGCTGGAGGAGGGCCTGGGGAATCCTGCGCCAAGTCCTGAGATGCCGACGCCGTGTTTGGGTGTAGTTTGGGGGAGTTATGGAAACAAGCCAGCTGCTGCAGCTGGAAAACTGTTGCTGAACGTCGGGGCTTGCAGAGTTGTTGTGGGGGGACAGGAGAAGTTAACTCTTTCGAAATGGATGTGCTTGCAGCTGTCTGAAACCGTGTTTTGACAGGTTCCTGTGGCGAAGGTTGCCAGGCTCTGCTCCTCAGCGTGCGGTTTGGGGGAGACAGGAGTCGTCTCTGCTTCAGCAAGGGCCGTTGGCGTCTGGCCCGTGAGCTGCCGCTCACCGAGCGGGGTTTCGGCCACTCGGGACAGGGGGCGCAGCAGCCCGGGGGGCCAGCAGGCGTGCAGGCCAGGCGCCTGCTCGTGTGGCAGGTGGAGGTGGCTCGGCTGCTCCTTCTGTGCCTCGAAGTCCATCTGCTGAGCCCGCCGGGCGGACTGAAGGTAGGACCGCAGGGGTACAGCTCCGCCTGCAGCGCCCTTTCTGCCCTCCTTTTGCCCCCGTGGAGCCGAGGGCTGCACCCCTCGCGACAAAGCGCCTGAAACCCCGTAGCTGCGCGAGTGCCCTGGGGGGGTGGTACCGGTAAGCTCCGAAGGACCCTGTTCTTTCCCCTTTCTGCTCCTTTATAATGCACAGGGATGGGTTTCAAATAAAGTTTCCTTTTCATCGACCGTTAGATTTGTCATGTCTCCCTCGTCCCGCTGGAGGTCACCCTGCGGCTGCCGGCTGAAACGCTGCTCTCCGCGGAAGAGGGGAGCTGCAGCTCCGCGTTTGTTCCTCTCCTGGCTAAACGGACCCTGATGCGAGCGGGGCAGGTTTTCTCCCTGCCTTTGCCGTTCACCTTTAATATCCAAGGAAGGTCAAGGCAGGTTTTTTTTCTGGGAAGCTTTTTGCTAGGGTTTTGTTTTGCTGTGGTTCTTTTAAACCGACTAGAACTGCTGTCTCAAAAGGACTCAGCCCAAACTTGGCCGAGCGAGGCAGAGGACGGAGCATCTTGTTCCGTAAGTTTCCCTTCTGGAGCAACTCTGGTAAGTGGTGCTGGGCAGGAGAAGAGTGCTGTTCCCCGGGATGGGCTGAGCTCTGGCCAGAACAACCCCTGCTCACACCGTGTCCTGCCCGCTTGTCCTGGGTCGCTGCCTGTGTTGGTGAGCTCCAGCTGGACCTGACAGTGCCTGGTTTGCACACCTCCTCCTCCTCCTCCTCCCCCCGCCTTCTCCTGCTGCTCCCGTCGCGCTCTGCCCCACCGCTGTCCCCGGAGCTAACAGGGGGCTCAGGGAAGTGCCCAGACCTCTCTGCTGTGCCAGCGCAGCTGAAGCCTGGGGACGGGGCAGCCTTAAGCCGATTGATCTTGGTGCTGCTCCTTTACATCCGAGGAGGAAGCTGCTTTTCTTGACTGATGAGCAGATTAGCGATAAAATGCCAGGGAAAGATGCTTGCGCGATCAGACCCCTTCTGACGTCACGCCAAGCAGCGTGCTTGTTTACTGTCAGAAACGCCCTCTTCGCCGAGAGCCTCGAGCAGCCTGTGAAACCTTCCCTCGTGGCCGTGGCGCGTTTGACGCCGTCTCGTCAAAGCTCCAAAGTGATTTTGGTTTTCGTTTCGCCGTTTGGAAGTTCCCCTCGGCTGACTGTGGTGGCTCTCCCTTCGGGGTCCTGCGGCACCCGGCAGCGGCAGAGCTTTCCTTCCCCAGGGCCGGGGAGGGAGCAGCTGGCCATGGCGGGTGCCAGCCCCTGAGCAGCCATCGGGCTGGCAGAGAGGTCCCCAGCTCTCTTGCGGATCTGCTCTTCAACATCCAGCTGCCTCTGTCCCCTGGTGTGACACAGTGTGTGGCGCTGACCCGCTGGACAGGCGCACCCCGGGGGGCTGCAGCAGGTGTGTACCCCCCTGCACTGTGTCGCTGCCATGTCTCTGTGCCACCAGGAAGACATGTGGCCCGGCCATGGCCTTTGTGGGGAGCTGCAGGTGCTGGGACCTGATCCCTGGGGGCCTCTGGGAACCCCCACAGCTGTGGGGAGAGCACCCTGCGTGGCCCCCCCCAGCCACGTCCCCTGGGTGCCACGTCTCTGCCACTCTCTTGCCCAGGAGTGTTCCCGCTTCGGGCAGGCGCCCCCCACCACAGCATCTCTGGCTCTGCTCCCATGTCGAGGCTGGTGGTTGTGGCTCAGCAGGGCAGCGCCATGCCTGCGCCCGTGCCTCAGTTTCCCCGCTGCACAGGACAGGAGGAAGCCAGCTGTGCCTGTGAGGCCACCGCTGCCCAGAGTCCTGGGGCACCGAATGTCCCTAAATGACCTGTTCCCCCCTCCTCCCTGTCCGCAGGCTGTGGCAGTGCCTGTGCCCACCCCCGCCTGCCTGTGGCCCCTGTGTCCTGGCAGGGACCCCAGCCCAGCCCTGGCCACCCCATCCTCAAACCCCGGTGTGCGGGGGGCCAGGGTGCACGTGTGTGTGCACAGGTGTGGGCAGGACGAGGCAGCAGCAGGGAGAGGCAGGCGGTGGCCCCAGGGCTGGGCTGGGTTGGGCAGGGGCAGAGTGGGCCACAGGCAGGGCAGTAGAGGCAGCACAGGCAGCGTGGGGAAGGCTGAGCAGCACGGGCAGCCCGGGCAGGGTAGTACAGAAGGGTCAGCAGAACAGCAGGACAGAACAACAGCACAGGCAGGGCAGGCAGGGTGTGCCGGGCAGGGCTGTACAGGCAGCAGGGACCAGTGAGCTCAGGCAGGGCAGTGCGGGCAGGGCTGTACGGGCAGCAGCAGGGACCGGGCAGTGCGGGCAGGGCAGTGTGGTCAGGGCAGTGCGGGCAGCAGCAGGGACCAGGCAGTGCGGGCAGGGCTGTGCGGGCAGCAGCAGGGACCGGGCAGTGCGGGCAGGGCAGTACGGGCAGCAGCAGGGACCGGGCAGTGTGGGCAGGGCTGTGCGGGCAGGGCTGTGCGGGCAGCAGCAGGGACCGGGCTGTGCGGGCAGGGCTGTGCGGGCAGCAGCAGGGACCGGGCAGTGCGGGCAGGGCAGTGCGGGCAGGGCAGTGCGGGCAGCAGCAGGGACCGGGCAGTGCGGGCAGGGCAGTGCGGGCAGGGCAGTGTGGGCAGGGCTGTGCGGGCAGGGCTGTGCGGGCAGCAGCAGGGACCGGGCAGTGCGGGCAGGGCTGTATGGGCAGCAGCAGGGACCGGGCAGTGCGGGCAGGGCAGTGCGGGCAGCAGCAGGGACCGGGCAGTGCGGGCAGGGCAGTGCGGGCAGGGCTGTGCGGGCAGCAGCAGGGACCGGGCAGTGCGGGCAGGGCTGTGCGGGCAGGGCTGTGCGGGCAGCAGCAGGGACCGGGCAGTGCGGGCAGGGCAGTGCGGGCAGGGCAGTGCGGGCAGGGCAGTGCGGGCAGCAGCAGGGACCGGGCAGTGCGGGCAGGGCTGTGCGGGCAGGGCAGTGCGGGCAGCAGCAGGGACCGGGCAGTGCGGGCAGGGCAGTGCGGGCAGCTGGGAAAGGACGGGGCAGGGCCTGGGCCGGCAGAGCGCGCGCTGCCCGTCGCCGCTCGGCGCCGCTCACGTGGGCGCCGGCCGAGGGGGCGGGCCCTGAGCTGAGCGCTCGCCCAATGGCGCACGAAAGGCGGGGGGCGGCCACCAACGCCCGCGGGCGTGGCGGGGGAAGGGGCGTGGCACCACCAGGACCCGCCCCCCCACCCCCCCCCCCCCGGTGCCGGCGGGAGGGAGCGGGCGGCGCGCGGGGCTGCGGCACCCACCGGGCGGCCCGCGGCGGGACCGCGCCCGGGGTCCGCTCCGCCGCCCCGCACCGGGGCCCCGCTCCGCGCACCGGGGGCCCGGCGCCGGCACACCGCTCCGCTCCGCCGCCCCGCACCGGAGCCCCGCTCCCCAGCGGGTCCCGGCCCCGGCTGGTTCCCGGCAATTCCCGGGGCGGAGCGGAGGGAGGTAGGTAACGCCGGGGCCCCGAGACGGGAGGGTGGATTCGGCGGGACCTGTTGCTGCCTGGGGCCCCGCTGCGGGCTGGGGGCTCCGCGGGTGTCCTGCTCCTCGGCGGGGCAGGGGATTGGAGGCACCGGGGACCCCCGACGTCAGGGCTCTGCCCGACCCGGGTAAAAAGCAGGAGGGGGGCTGCCCCGGCCCCCCACCTGCTGCCCGCACAGCCGCTTGCCCTCTTTTGGGGGTGCGGGACCTCGCAGCGGGGTGCAGGCAGCAGGAAAAGCAGGTGGAGAGGGGACAAGAGCCGGGCCAAGGCTGCCGGGAGTCACCCGGGGATGCCCCGGGGAGGGGGGTCTGGGCCGGGATGAGGTGGTGGGTCTCCCACTGGGGATGCCTCCAGCTCGGTGGCCCTCGCGGGGCACACAGGGGGGACAGATGGGGTGTGGGGTGCTGGAAAGGTTCCCTGAACAGCTGCTGCAGCCTCCAAACACCAGCGGAGCCCCTTGGTCCTTGGGGTCGCTGCCCGTTGGCACCCCCACGGCCCACCCTGAGGGGCTCAGGCAGCCTGTCCCCTCATGCCAGCAGTGACGGTGACTTTCTCCCTTCCAGGTGCAGGAGGGAGGAGAGGGGTTCCCGTGTCCCCACTGCCCTGCCGGAAGAGGGGGAGCCGAGAGAAAGCTCTGATCAGTCCTTCCCAGTGGTGCGGTGAAGCCCAGGACACAGCTGCAAGCGATCAAACTGGGACGAGGCGATGCCGTCGTGCCGCCTGCCTGGCCCTATCCCCACCCCACTGTCAGCACCGCTGCCGTCCCCTCTGTCCCCTGCCAGTGCCGGTGGGCAGAGGCCCCGCGCTCGATTGCTGCGCTGGCACCCCAAGCGTGGGGCCGAGCTGCGGGCCCTGCTTTTTCCTGCGGGACGGTAGCGATGGGGGCTGCTCTCTCCACCGGAGCGGTCGTGGCAATTTCTTTTAACTGTGTCATCGCGTTGCTCATCCTCATCCTCTTCCTCATCCTCTGCAAGGCCTGCAGGACCCCCTCGTGCCCCAGGAAGAGCCCGGCTTCTGACGCAGATGAGGCAAGGAATGAAGAGAAGTACCTGCTGCAGCCCTGAGCTGCCTGGGGACTTGGGTACCCAGCTGTGCTGAAGGAGTCGTGTCAGCCTGGATGCCTGTGCTGGGACTGGGGTGCTGGATAGGGCACGATGAGAGCAGAGGGGACGCCGAGCTGCTCGCAGGGGCTGTCATGCGGGGCACAGCCCTTCGCCTGCGTGGTTTTGGTCTGTGAAGTCCCTGTGGACGTCCACAGTGACCATGGGGATGGAGAGAGAGCAGCCAGGAATGTGCTTCAGGGACAATCCTGCCTGTTCCAGCAGCCAGCAAGCACAGCAGGAGCCCTGCCCTCGAGCGCACCCGGTGTTCGGGGACAGCCCATGGGCTCCTCCCTGGCGCTTGTGGCCCGGGACAGTGGCCACTGCGTCGCAGACCTGAGCAGGGCTTGTTGGGGACTTGGAAAGGGGAGGCAGCGGGGCTGGCATGGGCGCCTGTCCCCGAGCAGGCTGGCTGCACCATGATGGGGTGTGCCTGGGGAGGGGACCCCAGCATCCCTGGCCCTGCCAGCAGAGTGGGGTGTCACTGGCCCAGGTGTCTTTGGAAGTGGCCTT
This sequence comes from Leptosomus discolor, assembly GCF_034619465.1. NCBI lineage: Eukaryota > Metazoa > Chordata > Aves > Leptosomiformes > Leptosomidae > Leptosomus > Leptosomus discolor. The sequence goes on from NC_141419.1 coordinate 83,690,514, forward strand.
GGGGTGCCTTGTGTCCCCAGCCTCAGGAGGGCATTTGGCACCCATCTGCCCCAGCAGCCAGTTTAATGAGCCTCAAGCGGGTCTGCATGGTCTGCCCATTTGTCCCCCGTCTCTCTGTCAATCCCCTCCAGCATTAGCACCAACACTGCCAGGCAAACGGCCCTCCTCCTCGCTGGGGGTGTGCCCCTGCCTGCTCTCCTGCCTGCTCCTGGCCAAGGCCAGCCAGCGGGGTTTGACCTGCCCACGGGCAGCAGATGTGCCCTCATCGGCATCCCCATCCCTGCTGAGAGCAGCCTAGGATGGCTTTTCACTGGGGTGGTGGGAGACATGATGGGGATATAAGGGTGCCTGGCATTGGAGGGTCTTCCAGCCACGTCGCTCCCCAGGGACCACAGTGGCTCTGTGGAGAGGGGTGCTGGTGGTCTGGCTTGTCTCCCCAAGCCTGGCAGCTGCATTCTCCCACCCTGCCTGCAGGTACTGTGGGCTCTACCCTGCCCATCCTAGAGCTGAGCAATAGCCACGGCCCCTGCTGGCACAGCCACTGCAATAAGGGAACAGAGGGCTGGGCTGTGCTAGGAGGGATGCTGGCCAGGGTCTCTGTGCAGGTTTGGCCAGGCCTGTGGTTCCTCCCCATGTCAGGTGTAGCTAATGCATCCCTTTGCGGCATTGTTTTTACTAGACTAATAAACCGATTGTAGGACCCAGGTGGTGTCTCTGAGCTCTGCCCAACTCCCGAAAAATGATGGGGGGGGATGGGGGGTGTGTGGAGAGGGGCAGCGTGGTCTGCCACATCCCACAGGGCTGAGAAGCTGAGAAGTCCCTGCAGGACTGTGGGCAGTTTGCTGGGTGATGGTGACAAGGAAGGGCTCATGTCTGTCCATGGCTCTTAAATGCTGGGCGAGAAACCTGTCTGGGTGTTTCATGCCCGCAGCATGTCTGCCTGGGCTGGGGGCACATGGCTGTCAGCAGGGAGCACCCCCATCCCCAGTGCTAGAGGCACTGGAGAGTTTCTAAGTCATGGCCTTAAGTTACAGGGGTGCTTGTAGGGGACGCAGTCCAGCTGAGCAGATGGAGGAGACCTGCCACCCCCCGTGCCTAGTGGAACCAGCGCCTCTGGTCCCCAGTCCCAGCAGCTGTGTGCAAGGCTCCAGCGGTGACAGCCCGTCCCTGCTCATCAGCATGCGGCGAGGCCACCACGGCTCCTGCTGCCACCGCAGCCACGTCGCAGCTAATCCCTCTGCTGCAAAGCGCCGGAGTGGTGGGAAGGCCCTGCAAACACCAGCGCCCAGCCTCTCCCGCAGCTGCCGGCCCGACAGAGGCGGCGGAGCCCCACGCCGAGCCCCCCTGAGGAGAGGGGAGCTGTGAGCAGCCTGAAGCTGGTGGCCAGCAGCTGCTGTGATAGGCGGCATATCCCTCTCCCACAGCCATGGGGGGGCTAGGCCAGGTCGCCAGCTTAAGCTGCCATCCCAAAATCCAGGGGGCCATGTGTAGCTGACCCCACAAATGGCTGTGGGGCTGCAGCTCAGTGCTCAGTCTCTCTGGCCGCCACTTGCGGTGGGACTGGCTGCCATCAAGCTGCGGCCCTGAGATTTCCCTAGGGCTGGCAGGACCAGCCCTCACCTGCCCTCCATGGGGGTCTCGCCCAGTGCAAGCCCAGCCAAGGGTGGGGAAGAGCTGGGGGCTGGGCGGCTCTGGGGGACCGAGCGCGGTGAGGTCTGCCTGACCCCAGAGATGGCTGCACGCCGCGGCTCTCTCAGCAACTCCTTTTACTGGGCTGGACCCAGAGGCAAAGCGTTCCTGCTATGAAAAGAGCAGGCGGAACGGCCCGCAGCTTGCATGCCAAGCAGCCGCCCATCAAAGCCAGTCTTGTTCGCCCAGCGGCCCCTGGCACGGCCGTCGTTCCCCCTGCCCCCCCGCTCACTTCCCTGCCTTGCTCTCTGGCTCTCTCACCAGGTTAAGCAGCTTGTCCAGCTTCGCAATTTCCACCTCAGGGCCCGTCTTAACCTCCTGGCCTTTCTCCGCCTGTGAAGAGAGCAAGCGGGGCAGACCCGTGAGCAGGAAGGACCACAGGGATGGGGAGGGGTCCGGCACAGGGAGGGCTGCTGGGCTGCTGTGTCACAGCTCTCAGCCCTTGCCTGGGGCTGATCCACAGGGTGATGCACCTGCCTGTCCCCATATTTCAAGCCCAAGGTGCCATGAGATGTGTAAAAGCCCCCATGGGCTGGGAAGGGTAGTAAGGAAGGGTTTGGGTGGGGATAGGAGTGGATCTGTTGATCTACAGCGACACAAACCCTCTTCTGCTTCACTCTTCCCAGCCCTTCTCAGCCCCATGGGACTGGGCTGCTCTCTAAGGCCCCCAGCTTTTCCCTGAGACCCCAGGCATGTGCCAGCCAGCCATGACTCCCATGGCAGTGACAGCAATGCAGATGTCCAAACCTCCCCAGAACAGTCCCACTGTGCTCATTCCATGCAGGTTCTCCTGGGCAAGGGCATCCAAAGGAGCAGGGATCAGCCCTTTGGCACCCAAACAGCTTTTTCCAGGAGGGCAGGTGGGAGCTGAGAGCCCCTAACCCAGGGAGGGAGAAGTCAGCCAGGGCTCCCAGGTGGGCTGTTAGCTCCTCACTGAGGCTCTCCTGCCCCTGGGCATAACCCAAGCATCCCACGGGGCAGCCCTGTGCCTCATTGCATACTGCTGTGCCAACTTCAACGCATGCCCCAGTATGGGCAGGGAGGGCAAGCCTGTCTCTCAGTCCTCCAACACCCCTCCCAACTCTCCCAGTGGCTCCCTCCCTGCGTGCCAGAGCAAACTGCCAGCATCTTGGGAGAAATCATGAAGCACAAGGGAAATAAGCCTGGCAGTTCAGTCCTTGCTTGCTCGGGAGCAGCAGGACCTTCCAGGCCTGGTGGGGGATGATGGCCCTGCTAAGGGTACCAGTGCCACTCAACGCTTTGGCAGAGTGTGTTCCCCACCACTGTGGGGCTGCAGCATCAGTGCGTTGCTTTCATCACAGCTTGGGGACTTTGGGAAAGTGATAACTGGGTTTGGGCTCTCCACATCATGGCAGACACAGCTGCAGCAGAGGAATTTTCCAGCCTGCATTCAGCCCACCAAGTCCTGCTGCAGCTGAGCATCTACTCCACTGGGTTCCTCCAAAACAGCACCCATCCAGTCGCTGCATCCTGTCGCTCAGTGCTGACTTCCACTCACAGCCTTCCCTGTTGTCAGCCTGCCAGCTCTCGCCTTGCCTCCGGATTTGGGAGGGGAGGTCCCTGTTACGGGGCTGGGAAGCTCCTCTGTGCCTAGTGTGGCTCTGGGCACCCCAGAAAGCAGATGCCAAGCATAGCTGAGCAGGAGGGCTAGTACCCAGTCTGGCAGGTGGGCTTGGGAGAGGTGGTGACAGGACCCCAACCCTTTAGCAGAGGAAGCGGGAACATCACCAACGGGGCTTGGAGGCAGCCTGCCGAAAGCTGTTGTGCTGGGTCCTCCTGGCAGCCCCAAAGCACAGCCTCTGCACAGGAAGGCCAAGGGAGCAGCACACAGCATCTGAACAAGGGGGCTGCCCACTTTCTTCTCCTCCCTCTTAGAAAAGATCAATTCTCCTCCCACTGAATCAGCTCCTCTAATGGCCCTGCAGGCAGCAATTACAAACACTGCACCTTTGCTTCAGCGCTGGAAATAAACTCCAGGGCACAGCAAAGAGAAACTCATAGGCCTGCAGGGATCTCGCTATGTTTCTCTAGCAAACATGGGCATCACTGAAGGTGATGACTGCTGAGAAAGAAGTCCCCAAGGGATCCCCAGGCTTCTCCCTTGTCCCAGCCCAGCACAACCCTGAGAGAGCAGAGGTTTCCTTGGCTGCCGGAGGGTATGGCTGGGGTGAAAGCAGCCCTGGGGTGGGGGGGATGGGGGTGTTTGGAAACCCCTGTGCTCCCAAGAAGACAGTGCCGCTTCTTGCCTGAGTGCTGGAACGAGCCAAGGTTGTTTTTTATTCACAGAGTCCATTGATTGCGTGCCGGGACGGTGTGGGTCTGTATTAATGCTGCTAAGTGAGCAATGCCCTTTGTGGCTCTGGTCTGGGCACTGGGAGCGATGTTTGTACTAATGGCCCACGGCACAGCTCAGCATCTCTCTGAGCGAGAGCATTGGGATAAACGCAGCTGCTCGGGGTATTTTAGGACTTTGCTATTTCTGCAGAAAAGCTGCTTTGCTGTCTGACAGCGTTCAAAACACTCCCTTTGGCACTCTGTGTCGCACACAGCACCATACACAGGTCCTTTGGATAGGCTAAAGAGGCAACTGCTTTGCTCAGCTGGGAAAAGAAGATGCTGAAGCTGTCTCCCATCAACCTACCTCCATCCCAAGCCCTTTGCTCTCCCCACTGGTAGGGTCAGGGAGGGTCCCTGACTGATGCCCTCCAAGTAGTTACGCCAGGTCCATGGGAACCATGTCCGAGCCTTGCTGAAGTCACCATCCCCAGGCAAGGCTCAGCTCCTAGCCACCAAGCTCTCCCTAAAACCTCGACTTTCACCTTGGCTTAGCTCCTTTGGTGCTTCTGAGCAAGCTGCAACAAAGCCATACACAAACCTGTAATGAGCCGTAACCGAACCAGAGCCCTAATTTAACGCCACATAACCAGGCAAGCAGGATGACACAGGGAAGGAAAATGAGAATGTCCTTTCGGGGGCACTGGACTGGAAAGTTTCCCTTTATTCCTCCATCTGCTTCTCCCTGGGTGCCTGTGCATGTGAGCTGGCTGGGCTGCTGCAGGCTGGCTGGTGGCACCACCACAGCACCGTGGCATCTGCTTGGATGCATGTGGCAGCTTCCTACAAATCCAGGGGCTTCGCCCACACCAGGCCTCTGAGGCGCAGCCCTTCTCGGAGCAGAGCTGTGGCAATTTCCTGGAGCACGCGTGATGCAGGGGAGCATCACCTCCACACGTGGCTGCTGATGGGCTCTCCCTCCCAACAGATGCCTTGGCCAGATGTGGAAAGGGCACTCATGGGGCTCTGCCGCATGGTGTGTAGCTGAGACCATCCTCTGCCTGAATCCCTGCTTACACTGCATCCATGGGGCTCATTGGTAGCTGAGAAGGCACCTGGGCAGAGCATCCCCCCCACAGAGTTGACAGATGCAGAGCTGAGGAGTCTGCAGAGCTTTCCGTCCCTGAGGAGCTCATTGAACGGGTACTGGAGCCACTCACAGCAGCATTTGCATTGATTTTATTGTTAACAGTTCCCAGCAGGAGAGTAAAATGCTCTTGGCTGAAATGGTGATGAGGGAAGTGTCAGTAAAGCTCACGGCAGGGGCAGAAAAAGTGCTGCGTGGGGATGGACTCTTCCCCGCTGGCAGAGCATGACCCCAGGGAGGTGAGATGGGGAGAAGACCCCCCTACATACCCCCATGCTGCTGTGTTCACGGCCACGTTCCCCACTGCCCTCACACTCCCTTCGCCTTATGCCTGGGCTCTTCTCTGGATCTCCAGGAAGGCAAACTGAGGTGTGGGGCTCCTGGCCCTATAGGCAGTGCGGGCACAGCTGCTGCAGGACACCTGGTGGCCTTCTCAGCCCCAAAGGTGAGTACTGACACTGGAAGTGAAGCAGGAGGTGGAAGATGACTGAGGTAGAGCCCCAGGGGCAAGGGTGGAGTGAGGACAAGGACAAGGATGAGGGTAAGGATCAGGACGAGGACTGGCCGTTTGAAGACCCCAGATCCGCCACCCTGGGAGCCCTGGACCCAACTGTCCCCACACTGGCACATACTGACCTCCACATCCAGGATATCAGAGTCTTGACTGATGCCCTCATTCCCTAGCTGAACAGTGAACTGCTGAGCTAATAAAACTCTCCCATAAAAGCCATGATGCTGGTACTTTTCAGCATCATTTTTTTTCTTCCCATTGGTGGAATAATCATAAAACATCTGCTGTAAGGTTTCGATTAAACAAAGCAAAACATGTTTATGTTTTAAAGTGAGGATGTCAACCATGCTGGCACATAGACAGAAAAATTCCCCATAACTTCCCTGGGAGCAGAAGGGACCCTTCCCCCCGCTGAGTCTTGGCCAAGGGGCACAGGCCTAGCTCTTCCTTGCTGTCGTCATTACACTGATAGTCCCAGTCTCTGTCATTCCTGACAGGATGGGATTTCTGGACACAGCCGTGCTGGGACAGGATCTAGCCACTTTACAAAGCAGCCCAGTGACCTAGGACACCAGCTTCCCATGCAAAAGGGATTTAAGTTGTTACAGACTAATTCTGAAGGTGGTAAGAAGCTCCAAGAAGCCACCAACAGGGCTGCCCAAAACTCCCAACCTTATTATCCTCAGTGGGAAGAGGCACACAGCCTCCCAGGTCTTCAAAGGTATGTGGCTTCTGGAGAAGACCTTTTCCTGTTCCTTCTACCCTTTAGGTTAAGGTGACATCTCCAGGGTAAGGGCTCCTCCATTAGCTAAACACACCAGTGACAGGTCTGGCAAATTCAATGAAAGAAAGTGAAGAAGAGACTTTCCTGGAGCATTTCTGTTGTGAAGACCAAGGAAACACAAACTCCCTCATGAACACAGCAAAATATTCCTGTCTTCCTGGGCCACCACCAAACGCACATCAGTGGGGGTGTGATATGACCTGCAGCCCTGAAGCCTTCCAAACCTACCCCATCATGGTCCTACTGCAACACGATGCTGTCATATAGCAGGTGAAGCTGGAGTTATGCTGACTGGGGATGATGTCTGTGCCAGGACCACTTCTGGGCTCTCAAGAAGCCTATTTTCATGCAGCAGCAAGGAGCTTGTCAACCACGGAGAGCCTCGAGTCACACTCACAGCCTGACTTGACAGCATTGCTCCCGGCCCATGGAAGGATTAGCTGACAGACTGGAGATAAGGATTTAGGCTTATTTTGCTACTGTTTGGAAATAAATGACGCAGGAAATGTTCTTCTTGCAGGGAATGAAACCAGAAGAAAAGCCCAGGGGATGGCTGGGTTGTTCAGGCGTCAGCAACCGCACAGGATCACTGGCCTAAAAGATGCTCATCCCTCCAGCGTCAGCTAAAACCTGTGCCATTCAGGGCAAGCACCTCTTCTCGCTCCAGCTCACATATTTGACTCAGAGATCTCTGCTAGCATCTGCCCTGGACCATGCCAAGGCACAGCAGAGCAGACAGGTCTCATGGCCCCAGGTGACCTGGCCTTGCCTGCTGGAAGTCACCAGGGAAGCCACTGGAACCAGCTGTGCTGGGACCAGCCTGTGTCTCAGCAGCACACATCTACCAGTAAAGGTGCGGGAGCCAAGGTTAGCGATGTCTGACAGGCAGGAGGTGCAAACAAAATTCCATCAGACCTGGAAGGGGCTGGGAGTATTACTGGGAATAAACCAGAGGGAACTGGGTGACACTTGGGGCATGTGGGCAGGGGTCACCTGTATATAAATGGTGGGTACCTGCCTGCAGCATACAAACACCCACGGGAGAGGGGAAAGATGGTTTGATGGAATGGATGGGGTCTGCAGCAGTAGAAAGCGCATATAGCAAGGCCAACCCTTCATCCATGGCCATAAGGGAGGAGAGCCGTCATCACAGCTCCACATCCGCTCTGCCGGAGGCCAGCTGGGACCCCACACCCTTGCAGTGTTCTCTGGCCGAGCAAAAGATGTGCACACAGGAGGAGCCAAACCCCTCCCCGTGGGTTTTGGCAGTGTCTGGCAAGGCCATGGAGGAGTTTGGCTTTTGCGCTGACTGGTGATCTCTGCTGACCCTCAGCAAGGAGCTCAAGCAATACGAAGCAGCGAGCCTCCAAAGCACGTTGTGGCAAGTTGTGCGAACAGGGTTTAACGAAGCACCGCCAGTGCCCTCTGAAAGCACTTGCCAGCTGGCCTGATCCAGCTGTACACCCTGGCTGACCACGGGAAGCTGCTAAATGGCATAGCCCATCTCACAGGGACCACAGTAGAGAGCATGGCCTCACCAGCCCCGGGCACAGGGGAGCATGAGGAGGATGCTGGTGGGCACGGCAGGGTGCAGAACAGGCGCAACCAGGCTCACCTAAGGGCTAAGAAAGGCGAAGCACCGGCTCTTCCGCTTGGGCCGCTGGCAAAGTGATTTGGCTTCCAGCCATGCTGAACGTTCCCTGTTCTTGCTGACTCCAGAGCCTTGAGCGATGCCTTTTACACACCACTAATTTAGGCACCTAAATATAGCCATAAGAAGACCACATTTAGCAGCCATGCATGAAAACTTCAGCGAGCAAGGCCAAGCTGAGGGCAGACAGGGTCCATGGAGGTCCCCACAGCTTCTCCAAACCGGGCGTTACAATGACCCGTCAACTCCTTCTGCATTTATCCCAGTACCGGCCGCAGAACCATTTAAAACAGTCGGTCCTCTGCTTTTTCTGTATCCGACACTTACGTGTTCAAAACAGGGATGTGGTCATGATTCTTGGTTCATGTATTACCAAAAGAATATCTTTACAGTCAAGGATAAATTTTAAAGTTATCCAAAGAGATTATGGTCTGAAACGGGCCAAATGAGCAAATACCCTTAACGCTGCCCTGCACAGATGCTGTGATTACGAAGCATCAGAAACAGGCTCTCTGCTCCTTCAGGAGGTCACACTGGGTGTTGCCAGTGCTGGGGACAATTTGGCCACATGCTAACTGTAAGCTCTGTGTGTGTGTGTGTGTGTGTGTGTGTGTGTGTGAGATGGAGAACAGCTTTGCCTTTGGCCATCACTACCCTTGGTCACTGAGACAAGACAACAGCAGCCTCCTCTAACTGAGCAGCCTGGTGAGATGACAAACTCCTCACAAGGCACATGGAAAAGATTTTCAGTCTTAACAGTTCACAGATTTAGTGCTAAGCACTGAGAAAAAGAATTGTGTGCCCAGTGTGCAAGATAATTACCCTCCCCTGACCCACAGACCCGCAGAGGCTTTGTAAAGGGCTGGAGTTCAAAGCCCAAAAGATTTTGCCTCCAGCCCAGGGGGTCCTGGTGGTGCAAACCACTGTTGGGATGAGGACAGAGGGAAGGGAAGCCCTCTTCTTCAGCTCCGTGGGGGACAGGCAGTGCATCCCCTGCTACCCTCAAACCCTGGATCAAGCCCTGCTGGGTTCAGACTTCCTGCGATGCCATCGGGCTCTCCTGGATGGGATGGATTACTTTAATTAGGTCTCAGCACCGCTCAGTGGGAAGCCCCGTTACCCAAAGCCTGCCCACATGCTGGGTGTTATAATGGCATTGGATGGAAAGGCTGGCGGAGGCATTAGTGCCGAATGTTTTAGCTGTGGGGTCTCTCAGACCCAAGAAGTGAGGAGGAAGAAAGGAAAAAGTGGGTTTTAGTTGAGATTGTCCATGCAAACTACTAGACAGGCGATAACTTGGCTTCTAGCTCAACTTCAAATATTGCTGCAATTCCAGTGAAACCCAGACACCAAACCTCAACGCAGCCCAAACAATCCCAAAGATGCCCAGGCTTCCCTAGCTCTTGTGCCTACCACAAAGAGCCACGTCTGCAGCACCTCTTCACTCAGGCTGGCAGCTCTGCAGCGAGAGGCTTGGGCAGACACAGCACCCACAGGCACACACATCAAGCTCATATGAAGCAGCAAAATCAAAGAGATGCCCTGTGGTGCACAGGGACCTCGGCAATCTTAAGCTGCAGCCCTTGACGCCAGCTGGCAGGTAGCACCATCAGCCACCCAGGAACATTTCCTTAGCACTCAGCGTCTCTTTTTTTTTCCCCCTCTTACTTCAGTTTTACTTGAGCGTTTTTGCATGATGGCTCAGTAAGATGTAAGGGGTTAGAGTTTAATAAAAGCAACCAAACACGGATGCAAATATACAGCTCCTGGTACAGCTGCTATCTCATAGAGCACAGCATCTCACGAGAGACCATTTGCAGTTCTATGAACAGCATATTTTTAAAAGCTGCAATTTTTTCCAATATCTCTTTCTCTGGCCACGACTGTTAATCTATCTATCTATCTATCTATCTATCTATCTATCTATCTATCTATCTATCTCCCCCATGGTCACCTTTTAACTGACTTAAGAAAGTCCAGCTGCTGTTTCTCTCTTAACATGGCACCTTCTTAAAAACTTTTGTCATGCCAATGTTTTCATACAGCTCATAAAAACTTTTGCATGGGAAATGTATTCTTGTTTGCTACTAACATGAGAGCATGTGAATATACTTCACTCTGGATAAATACAAGTAAATCGGAAACTAAGTTTTGCTATAAATAGAAGTGAAAATAAATGTCTTCATTCACAGATGCCGCGTATCTAATAACATTAAATGCCAATGGCATGAAAGATGTATTACAACCGATGCGGTTCTGCTTACGGAAAGAGCTCAGTCTACAACTTAATGTCAGGCCACAGTGCTCTCTCCCTCTCTCCTGCTCTCCATGACTTCACTTGAACTCAGGGACGCTCCAGAAATAGCACTAGATATTTCAGCCACATGAACAATTGTGTCATCTTGACAACACAATCTCATGTGTAGGTTTCCTTTAAATCACAGTGTCACCTGGAGCAGGGTTAGCAGGGGTTAGTCCACTAGACTGCCCTGGTCCATGGTGGGAGCCGCTACTTTTAAATTGCTTCTGACAGATGCTTGTCCAGCACTTGACCCAGTCCTTGGGGTGCCCAGCTCAGCACGCCCTGAGCGGTGGATTGTCATGCTCTGCTCCCATCACCTGCATGGCCATTTCTTTTGAAAACCCCCAGGGATGCTGCTGCCAACCCATCTCCTGGTGATGGCTGCCAGCGTGTCCCTCTCACACCCACAGCAACCCTTTCCCTAAGCCTTTTGCTGCTGTTTTACAACCTCAGAGCACTGCTTTCCTTACCCTGCCAGCCCAGGACCTCTTTAGGGCTGCGCACCTCTCTGTCTCTCCCTGCTTCCAGCCTCTCAGCTGGTCACATTGTCTTTGCTGCTCTCCTTATGTCCTTCAAGCCCGGTACCCCAAACTGGAGCTGGGGCCTTTGCACTGTTAAGTGGTGCAGCGGGATCAGCTCACGCGTGCTGCATACCCCTCTCTTGACTGTGCTTTTCAGCACCACACTGCTGCTATCGCAGGGTGATGCTGGCAAGTGAGATCTTTCTCTGTTCACTTCCTTGGTCAATTCTTCCCTACTTCCTTCCCTTCCTCTACTCCTATTTTGCCTCCGTCCTCACTGAAGTGCATCCTGTTTACTTCAGACCGTGTCTCCCATTTGCCACAAATTAAATGACTTGCACAGCTTCTTTCCACCTGCTGCACAGCAAACAGCCAGCAAACGAATGCCGTACCAACACTCCCAGGCCTGGAAACCAGATACACTGCTGGTCTGGACTATGTGGGACGCCACGCTAAATCGCATCAGCTATGACTGAGTTACATCGCAGCATGGAAATCAGGGCTTAAAAGGGGTCAGCAAGAAGCTGGACACAGGATGAGCATGGGAAATCCTGCAGCTAGAGCTGTTGTTGTTCTTCCCCAGGATCTGATCCTGTTACAGCAGCTGAGAAATCCCTTCCTACCCTACAGACAGACAAAGCTCAGCTGTCACCCATTGCAGTGCCCCTTTGCCCCAGGAGCTCCTGTTTAGCAGCTTTGCTGGTGTCATTCCTCTCCTGAAGATGGGCTTGGCACAGTGCTGTTTGGTGGAGGATGCTCGTTGCTGCCTGTTGGGACATCTCCTCTCTGAGCCCATGCAGGTTGCAGTGATGTTGAGGTTGTGTTCATGTTCACCGTGACCCAACGGCATCGGACTGTCCATAGGGGTCTGAGTAAGAGCTGTACAGAGAAGAGGAGGATTCATCCCGGCTCGACTGCAAATGCAGGGCCCAAGGACTGCATACCAGCCAGAAGCAGACAGGATAAAACAGCACAGGAGAAAGCCAGCAATGTGCTGGGAGGCAGCTCAGGGATTGCTCCTCTGGGACATGGGCACACGTGGAGCACCTCACTTCCTTCTCAGAGACCAGTGGTGAGCAGATCTGCCCTGACCTGATCGATAACCGCTCTGTGGGAAGCAACCCAGGGCAGACCTGAATATCGTCTTCTGGCACACAGTGATGGGGATGGCAATGGGGCTGGAGTTGGGGATGCTCCTGTTCCACCAGCAGACCCAGATTCCATATACAGTGGTGACCTGTCTCTACCTATGTCTCACTCTGGCCCTGCCACCCAGGAGCACAGGGTCTTCTGGGTCCTGTCCAGACGAAGATGAGGTGCACTATGACAAAAAAGGCAGATCTAGACTGTGTGTTTGGGTAAGCTGCCCAGGAGGGAGGCAGTCATTTTAATGGCAATCCAGCTTTAAGATGCTGATCTGGCTCCTTCCCAAGTCTTTGTACTAAGCTCCTTGACATCTTGTTTAGAAAAGCATTATTAAAATCTAATTGCTTCATGCAGATATTGCTGTTTTCATTAGAACAGAAGCAGAAGAGAGATGCAAACAGTAATCCATCTCTCTGATGCTAATACATACATGAAGAAGGAACTGTCCATGGGAAAAGTCACCTATGGAAATCAGAGGGATATATTTCTAGTGACTGTCCATGCTGCCAACAGCGCAGTCACAGTGTGTCCAGGGGTAGCGTCCCTGAACTGCTCTTTGCTTTGAGTCACTGACCGGAATGCTGCACCTGAATTAATTTTACACGTTCACTGCTGTGTCTCTGTTGTACCAAATTGTAATTACTTCAGTGCCATAGACCAGTTAAACCTACCACCGAGCTGGCTGCTGAAACTAATGGAGCTTCTTTGCAACAGAGTATTGCAAAATAAAGGCAGGCTAGGAAGAAAACAATGTAGAAGTCATTAAGGTCCTTCAGGTAAGCACTTCCCAAGGCAATCTCTCCATCACTCAGCAAGTCCCAGCAGTACCAGAAGTAGAACAAGGTTAACCAGCAGCTGACAGATCCTCTACATTAAGAGAACAACAGTGGTACAAAGCCTGTCACCTCACTGAGGTTGAAATCCTCAACATAACAGCAAACATAGTCTGATCCTCACCCTATTCTTCATGTTGTGGGAGCTGCAACAGAGGCACTTGGCTGGGGCAATTCTACCAGGCAAACAGCCAGCATTTGTCCTGGAGGGCCCCTGGAGGAGGTATCTCCTTGGTGGAGATGGCAGAGATTGTGCCAAATCTGGATACTAGTTCTGACTGCCTGTTCCCTTGGCATGGTCAGATCCTCATCTCAGGAGGGGTCACTTCTTCCCAGGCTTTCCTATTTCTGTTCTGATCTAAACCCATGCACGGATCCTCCTGTTATCATCCCGGTGTGAGGAGCTTCCTGAAACCCAGACATGTTGTCAGGCTGCAGGTCTGGCAGGAAGTAATAAAGATTGATCAAGAACCTGATGGTGTTTTGAGACTCCTCAAGATGATAACCAAAATTGTTCTTCTCCACCAGCATGGAGGAGATGCCTAAACTGACCTAGAAGAATGGTGGAAGTAGTTGCTTTGTAGAAATAATGTCTCACCCCCCTACATCCCACTGCTTCTCCTGTAAAACAGTTTACCATGCGGACCCTGCATGTAAAGTGCTGTGAGATGCAGACACCATAAATGCCAACCACATGGTGGTTTCTCCAGGCACTTTGCTGACCATGCTTTTCCCCCTCATTGCAGGGGAGTGCTCAGCATCATTTGAGAGCCCGGTGAACCACAGCCTGGCAGGGGATGAGGCCATTGCGCTGCTGCATGCCTGGCACTGCGTAAGTGCCTCAGCATCAAGAACAATACTGAAAACATGCGTGGCACTGCGTAAGTGCCTCAGCATCAAGAACAATCCTGAAAACATATTTTCACAACTGGCGACCAAGCAGGAAACAAATGAAAGACAGAAAGGGACCACTTGCGCTCAGAAAATTAAATCCAAATTTCATTCCAGTAATTACACTTTCATTAACACCCTATTTGCCATAAAGGGGCATAAAATCCCTAAGTGAGAGCTGCAACTGCTCCGAAGGTGAGAAGAAGGTAACTGGGGAAATAGTGCCAGCCTCTCCCTAGCCTGTGAAATCCTTGAGAATCCTGGATCACTGTGAATGGTTATTGTTCATAATTTAACTTCCCCAGCAACCATTTGTAAACGAGACAGAAATCCAGGGAGAGCAGAAGAGAACCTGTAACAGAGCTGATTTATTTCGGCTGAATTAACCATAGACAAATGCAATGTTTCCTATATGATCACCTGGGGTTGGATGCTACACTGGTGAACACAACATGAGACAAACTCTCACTCCTCGCTGAAATCACACCATGTTGCAAGCATGGGATTACCAACCGGGTTGGGCTTATTAACGTAATTCTGAGTCCTTAGGGCACGGGAACTTGGTCCTGGCTCTGCACTGAAGCAGGATCAAGAACAGCTGAGACCAGCCCTAGCAGATGGTTTTGGTACTTTTTGAAGGTCTTCACTGAACTCACCTCGTGATTTCAGTCTGTATCTACAACGTTTCAAGGTCATGTGGCAATCTGATGCAAAGTCTTTCAAAGTCCTTGTGACTCTCCATGCCACCAGGCCCTCTCAAGACTTTATAAGTGGACTCTCTGCTAGATCATCCAAGCAATGAATAGGAAATTTGAAATACCAGTGAGAACACCAACCAGCCCCCCAAAATAAACCTGCAGACTGCTCTGAGATATCACCCCAGTTATCTCACTGATAACTGCTGTTTTGGGGCAATTTTTCAGCCTGCTACTCTTCCCACTTCTGGCATAACCTTTGCAATCTCCCGGTTTAGCTCAGCCATGCAGTTGTCATGTGGATTGGCATCAAACACCTGAAGAAAGGTAAGTCTACAAACACAGAAGAAGGTTCTCTCAGGAGAGACAGGTAAAGCCAAGGATGGCTACAGAGGCTGAGGGTGAGAACCACACTCAACCCTTGTGTAATGCTACGGCATAAGGGTAGTTGTCAGTCTAGTAAGGAGCCTAAGTGTTCAATATTTCCTGCAATACAATAGATAAAGCTTCAGCAGATTTTCTCCAGAAGGCTCCAACACAGGCAGGCAGTTCCAAGCCAGAATGTGCTAATTAAGAAACACTAGGTGAGCGTTAATGAAAGAAGCTTTGCGAAGGTAGGAGGATGCAAAAAGGGTGAAACCCTCTCACCTCCTGTCCCCGGTGCTATATGATGCCATGTCCTCAGCCACTGGAAAAAAGGAAAAGAACTTTCTAGGAAGGAAAGAAATAAGATAAGGAGATGATGGCTGTGCTGGCTCAGTGCTTCTGTTCTCTGTCCCTGGTGATGAAAAACAGCCTGTAAAATGCCTTCATTTTCAGCTAATGGATAGAAAGGTTCCAGTTTCACTTGCAGAAAGAGAGGCAGAAGGTAGTTTAAGGGCTGAACTGAGATGTTGATAAACCAGACTGAGTCCAGCAGAGACTACCAAGATTGTTGAGGGCTGGGGGATTTGCACTGATGAGACACTAAGAGCGCTTGCCTTGTTCAGCCTGGAGAAGCGATGGTTATGGGTGACCTAACAGGAGCCTGCCAGCACCCAAGAGAAGGATATCAAGAAGACAGATATGGCCTCTTTACAGTGGTGCAGCAGAAGAATGGGCACAACAGCCATAAACTGAAACAGAGAAGGATTCAGCATGACATAATAAAGTTTTTCTTCACAGTGACAGTCAGCGACTGGAACAGGCCTCCAGAGAGGCTGTGGGATCTCCACCCTTGGAGGTTTTCAAGATAAACCTAAGCTCTGAGGAACCTTGTCTGATCTCAGGGCTGACCCTGCTTTGAGCTGGAGGTTGGACTAGAGACCTCCCAACATCCCTTCCAGCCTGAACGTGCCCATGGCTCTGGGATCCCAGAATGTTCTTCACCACCAAGTGTAAACTGAAGGATGAGTTTTGCAGCTCTACCCTACTCTGTTGTTGTGCGCTTATTGCAGACAGCATTTCTAAGCAAATGTTCTCTTAACCATGTATTGCCATAGTGTCGGGACTGGTGCAGAGCAATCCAGCCCTCAACAGGGCAGTTCCCAGGCCCTGCGGAATGCTGGCACACTGAAGAGGGGACAAGCTCCCCAGCATCCTCCTCCCAGGGTATCCAAAGATTGAGAAGTTGTACAGACCGGTTTGAATGTTGGTATTAGAGGAGTAAAGAGAAGGTCTCCCAGTGAAAAATTACAACCAGAAAGCACTGGAGAAAACCCATGGGAAGTGGGAGCCTGAGGCAGCCAGTCACAGGACCAAGGAGGAAGCTGGACTAAGAGTCCATGAGAGCTGACACCACGGGGATCAGAAAGTGAGGACTGTTTTCCTGTGCTTACTGACAAGTGGGAAAGCTCCAATCTGACATAAGAGAGGAGCTTATGTGATCCCAGGCATGTGTGGCAAGTATATCTTGTCCCACTAGGCTTATTTCAATGGCAGAAAAGGGATAACATTGATTTAATGCCAACTCATGCTCGCTGTTATTGTAACACCTTGCTGTCTCTCAGTGCTTACAGTTTGTTTAACACATGAGCTAATAAATTAGCCAGAATCAAGAGAACTGGAGTTCACCAGTCTGTAAATCTCTTCATGTACAGCGACCTGGCCTGTTCAAAGCTATGACTATCTCTTTATAAAAGCTGTGAATCTCTGTAATGCTGCCCATCAATCCCTGATCGAAGATTAAGAGCAGAAGTAGATTTAACAGATTTTAAGGCCAGAAATAACTGTAATAATTCACACAGCCTCAGTCAGTAAACTCATCACATCAATGACTCTTGGAGCCAAAGCACATCTTTCAGTAAAAGACACAGACTTTTGACCTGAAGGAGTTTGAGGGATTCAGACAAGCTCATGCCACACTAAATATGTGTGCTCTAGTCCTTGTTTGAATTTGGTCAGCTGCCAAATCCCATTACATCTCTTTCTGCTAATTTAAACAGCCTTCCACCACCGTGAATCCCTTCCCACACAGGTGCTTTTAGGCTGAGATCAAGTTATGGATTAATTTATTTGTGAGGTCCTAAAAACTTCCTTGAAGTCATGTTTCCTCATCATCAACCCTCTTGCTCTGTCCAGACTTAGTTTGCATTTTTTATTGATCAGCAATCAATAAATCACCTCCACTGAAGTGTCTACCCTGGCAACGGATTTGCTAATGCCCCTCCCAAACATGGGGCCTTGGTTTCACTTCTGCTCTGAATTACCCAGTGAGGCAGCCAGGTTCCACGTTTGGCTCAGTGTTTCAGTGTCACATTGGAAGTTCATGCTTTCCTTTACAACCTTCAAGCCTCTTTCAGCATCTCCAGTTCCAGGATGCAGCCACAGAGCTGCGAGGATGGTTTGAGTGGGATTTACATCCACCCTGTGCCACGTTGCTTCTGGCTGTGCTCTGATGGGCACTGCTAGAACAACACCGTGGTACTAAGCCATCTGGGTTGACCTCTGAGACCATCCTGCTGCCAGTGCTATTTACTCTGCAGCAACACTCACATCTGACACTGACAGCACTATCAACAGCAGCTGGGTCACAAAAATACACTGCTGAACCTTGCCAGACTCATGTCACTCATGGGGAGGAGCAGGGACAAGGTATAGTCAGTGGTTTCACTGCTGCCAGGACTTGTGACCCTGCGGGGGACCCACACTGGAGCAGTTCATGAAGAACTGCAACCCCCGGGAAGGACTCATGTTAGAGAAATTTATGGAGGACTGTATCCTGTGGGAGGGACCCCATGTGGAGCAGTGGAAGAGTGCAAGGAGTCCTCCCCATGAGGAGGAAGGAGCACCAGAGACGTGTGATGAACTGACTGCAACCCCCATTCCCTGTCCCCCTGTGCTGCTGGAGGGGAGGAAGGAGAGAAAATCAGGAGTGAAATTGAGACCAGGAAGAAGGGAAGGGTGGGGGTAAAGGGTTTTAAGATTTATTTTTATTTCTCATTACCCTACTCCAACTTGATTGGTAATAAATTAAATTAATTCTTCCCCAAGTTGAGTCTGTTTTGCCTGTGGCAGTAATTGCTGAGGGATCACTCCCTGTCCTTATCTTGACCCACGAGCTTTTGTTATATCTTCTCTCCCCTGTCCAACTGAGGAGCTGAGTGACAGAGCAGCTTTGGTGGGCACCTGGCATCCAGACAGGGTCAACCCACCACAACAGCTAATGTGGATTTGTACCACAGAAGTCATACCAAACGAATCTGATTTCTTTTTGCAACAAGATAACAGACCTTGAGGACAGGAAAGACGCATAAGTCATTAATCTTGACCTCACAAAGACTTTGCCATTGCCTACCTTGATAATCTGATTCTCAAGTGAGGCAAAAGATCTATATAAAATGGGTAGACGCTGGTAAAACCAGCTGAATAGCTGTACCCAGAGCTGTTAGCACAGAGTTGTGTGCAATGCTCACGACTCCATAGTCTGGAGGGGATCTGGTCAGCGTTTCTGTTAGCGCTTGGACACCAGGACAGATGGGAAGGCTGCAGGTGTCCCGGAAGGCAGGACTGGAATTTAAAATTACTTTGCTGGACCAGAGACGTGACCTGGAAAACCTGTATATGGTTTAACAGGGACAAATGCAAGATACTGCGAGTGAGCAGGGACAATTCCCTGCACAATACAGGATTGTGGGGAGGGAGTGTTCTGCCATCAAGGCTGGGGTTAGAGGGATAATCACCTGGATGGGACCTGACACTCCTGTCGTGTTGTGAAACGGGAGCATCATGGCTGGGCATATGAAAGGATCCCTCCGTGCCGGGGTGGGCAGTAGGAGAGCTGCACCCACAGGACACCATGCAGCAAGGGCACAGCTCATGGGACATGGCCTGGAGGATAATGAGAGGAGATTTCAGCCCAATGGGCTGAAACACAACACTGCCCAGGCAGGTGTAATAAAGAATTGCTGACCAGCCTTTAGAGATGGGGAGGGAGGCCAATTTGTACCAACTGTTATGTATATATCCATTGCAGACTAACTAACAAACACTCTAAAGATAAGAATGAAGCAGAATCCACCAAGCGACAGACACCAGGTGGAATCCTCCAATCAGACTGTGGGGCTCAAGGAACACAAAGGACTGAGCAGGAGAGATAGGGAGGGCAGCTAGCAAGGGCTGGTCCTGTAAATTGGAAAAGCCCCCGGATGGTACAGGGCATGCGCCACAGGACAAGTTCAAAAGTTCAACCATGAGGAAGACTCGGACCTTCATCCCCAATGAAGGACCCCTGATGGAGGTGTAACTTGGGCGGACTGAGGCGGGACTATGGGAGGAACTTATGTTAATGAATTCCTGGAAATAATTAGAATAACCCAACCTTTTCTCAGAAATGTAATGAATAAACACGAAAGCTGTAAATATAAGGCAAGAATCCTAACGCTTGGGCGCGCACGTATGGAAGGAGCTATCCCCCGTGCTGCCCGGCGCCGCAATAAAGAATCCCTGCTTAATAACACTGAGTTGTTACTGAGTTTTCTCCAGTTCACAGGAGAGGTCTCTGCACTGATCAGGACCACGTAGGGGTTGAGGCGCTCAGACGCCCCGCCAGATTGGGAGCAGTGGGATCACAGGCAGCTCCCTGGTGGGACATGGGAGTAGGGGAGAGCAGGGGACGTTTGCTCTAAGTTGGTCTCACATGTCTGGCTTCTGGCATCCCATCTCGCAGAAACAGTGAGTGAATTGGAGCATAACAGCTTCCCTCCAGGAGAACCTTGGAGCTGCTTTGATTGCAGACGTTGTTGCATCTCCCACAGCCAGCTGGATTGTAAGGCAGTCCCTCTTCTCCTCTGCTTCACAGGGTTCTTCCTTTTCTCCACAGGATAAAAATGATCCTTTTGCGTCAGCTCTATCACTGTGAGCAGCAAGACATTTTACTCATCAGCGATTCCTTCCCTTCTCTCATTTAAACAATTCCCCATTGAGCCCATCAAATTAATTTGAGCAAGGGCCATTTATTTGGCCTGCCTGCTGGCGCAGGTGTCTCCCTTTCTTTTCTTTCAGAGGAGGCTGGTAGGTGGCATGAGTGTGAGTTGGGGAGAGGCTTGGCAAGGGCTGGGAGCAGTGTGATGGCTTCAATCAAGGCATGCAGGGGCATCAACGCCTGTTGATTTGATGCACCCAATGTCAGGAAACATGCAGGTGAAGTCTGCAAGCAAAGGGCTTTTTACAGCAATGCATTTGGGAAGTGTTTTATAATGGCACAGACACAATCTGCCAGCCCTCTGTGTCTCTGCTGGCAACCTCAGCCCTTTCCAACCCAGGCCGGCTGTCTGAGGAAGGCTGTGTCAGGCTCTGGCAGCGGCTCAGGAGGAGTGGCAGGGATGTGCCAAATCTCAAGCTGTTCCTCTGGCCCTTGTAGCCACACCTCTTCCTACGCCATGTCATGCCAAATTTCCTGCCTTTGTCACTGCAGCAAATACTGCCAGGCTGTGCAATGAGAGGCACTGCCCCAGAGTGCTCAGGCGATGCCCAGGGACAAGGTATGTAATACCACAAGCAAGGAAAATGTGAAGAGCTTGAAGAAGAGTAAAAGCCCACCTTCTCCAAGCTCTGGGGCACTGCTGGGTTCAGTGAAGCAATGCACAAACACGACTGGGATAGGTCTTGCAAATGAAGACCAGTGCCCCATTTGCCATCCCTGATGAGTGAGTCCTCAGGTGCCTAGGACACTGCACAGCCATGCCTCCCTGATCACGCCATGATCCAGCTCCCTGTCCCCTCCCTCATACTACTGCCATCTCTTCCCTCCGCCCCACTCTGGGACCTGCACTCTCATCCTCCCCTTCTCGCTCCTCTGTCTGCTGGGACGGACAGCTGAGGGGCAGCACTGGGCCAAGATGGGGCTGCTGGGCTGGAGTTGTAACAGCATGCACACCACTGCTGTGTCTGCCAGTTGTGTGTGAGCATCTCTCAGTGCTCCGTTCCACTTCCTAATTTTGACCAGTTCTCCAGGGACCTGGCTGCCTCAGCTTGAAATTTTGGGCTTGATACCCTGTGACATCCAACTACCTTCTTGTGATGGACAAGGCAGAATACCAGAGAGCCTCCCAGGCACTGGGCCGTGGTGGGACAGGGTTGTCCATCAGCACACCCCAACATCAGCTCCTCTCCTGAGGTATGACTGTGTTAGACGTGTCCCAAAAGCACTCAGCAGGAGGGACACACACATAAGAGAGGCTGTAGGAGAGCAGATCCATGGTGTCTATGGACACCTCTCACTCGGCCACTGTGGCTTCCAGGGAGATGGGTGTTCTCTTCTCATTTCAACATGGAGAGGACCTGCATCTCATCCAGGGAGATGGAGAGGCCAGGTCCAGGATCAAGGCTGGGTCTCCTAGACCCCAGCCATTGCTTTGCACCATGTCCTCACGATGAGCCATCATCTTGCCCTTCAAACACACCCCGTGGCTCAGGGTCTGAGCTAACAAGCTTTCCTCTGCACTCCTGTGACAGAGCCAGCACTCAGGAATAGCACTCCCGAGAGCTGCCTGGGACTCTTTGTCAAAAAAGCAGCTCACCCTCAGACGGCCTGGAGGATAAGCATCCATGTTGCCTCCATCAGCAGCAGCCATAATCAGTTACGGCAGTGGGCTGAGCACCGAATACCCTCTGCAGGAGAAGCAGATCTGCTTTCACACCCAGCCATTGCCAGGAGAATGAGTCTCCCAAAAAGCCTCCCTTGCTGGCTGTGCCAAAGCCGTGCCTTGAAAACAGCCTGTTCCCCTGGGGGTCCCTCTGCCTTTGTACCAGGGCTGTTATTCAGGCAAAGAACTGTTGATTTCTCAGGATTCCCCCAATTTCCTGGGAAGGATTTATGTTTTGTGCATAGAAATGAATTCACAGAGGGCAGCTAAAGAAAGAATCAGGGAGGAAAGGCGAGCCAAGCAGCCCATGAGGCTGGGCAGTGCCTCTCGTGCCGTAACGTTATGCTGTGCCCACTCCTCTGCTGTCCCGGCTTTCTGTGAAGGTGCTGGAGAAAGCAAAGGCTCCGGCTCAAAGAGGAGCTGCGCAAGCTGAACAGGCATATTCAGGCAATTGCAGATCTAACCAAAATGCAATGTGAAGCCGGGCTCCTCCTCATGCATTAGGCATTTCCTAGGACAGGCAGCGATGGGCTCATCGGGCTGCAGAGGTGCAAAGACCAGGCTGCTGGGGCTTGGGGAGCTCTAGGATGGCAGGCACCAAAGTACAGGCACAATCTGTTCATTAGCAAGAGGACACAAAGCCTGCAGACAAAACATTTCTTGTAGCAACATAACTGTGCTGGCGTGGAGAAATACAAGCAAAGGAGTAAAATAAGGCTCCACTAAAACACAATTTGCTTGGCCAAATTCAGATGTCAGTTACTCTTGAATACCCAGAGGACAGCAAATCCAGTGGATACACACCAGATTTATGTCTAGAGAGCAGCATTTATCTCAGAGATTCGACTATTATTGATCACAAAAACAAATCCCCTTAGCATTCTTCTCCAGATCCCTACTATTGCAAAATGGAGCAGTCTTGCATCACTTTCAAACATGGGCAACGCTTTTTATTACACAGATCTTCAAAAACGAAACTAGAAAGTCAAAGCCAGTCCTCCTGGCTTTGTCACTGTCCCCCTGACAGCACACAGCACCTCACAGGATAAGACTTGCATTTTAGAAATAATTTATAAGTACTATTGAATTTTCTTAAAATGGGACCTTGCCTTGCTCCGGTTGCTAGTGTTTCCATTTAATGTACAAAACAAACTTCATCCTGACCACCGGGAATTGACTTCAGCCTAAAATAACTTGTAAATATGCTGATGTTCTCTCTCCACCAACTGCCAAACAGAGCAGTCACATAAAGTGACATTACACAACAAAACCAAGGTTGAAAACACCTGGCGAGGAACAGTAAAAAGAAGAAAAACCCCGTCTCTTTGACCTTGGAGTTCAGCAATGCTGCAGTTATATAGAGCTCTCTTCTCCCTTCACATAGTCTGATGCAAGTCGAAAATTATTTCTCCAAAAACAAAGAAAACTGGTTGAATTAGAGAAGACTCAAGTCCTTTAGATCTACTGCTGGCTTGTTCGAGTTAGCTCTCGAAACAGTGCTACTGTCTAAGGTTGCCACATCTCGGTCCGGGATCCAGAACTCGTTGTACCTGTGGAGTGACACTCTTGGACATTTGGCTGTAGAGCCACTCTCCTGTGCTGAGTGGGTATGTCCACGGTCTCTATATAAAAATCCAAAGGCTTCAGTTCTGCCCAGGAAGGACCATCTCCTTTTCCAAGAAACAGCCTTCCAGGAACTAAACAGTCCTCTCATTTTATTTCAGGCTACACTAGATATTGGGAGATATGCTGATGTGATACAGTGGAGGAAGAAGGGATCCTGAGGTCTGTGAAGGTCTTCCTGCTAATGGGTTTCCCAGTACAGCGCCAGGGCAGGAAAGCATGGCAGAGAAGGAGCAGGCAAAAGGGGCAGGGCAGCCTGCTTTTGTCAGTGCACATCAGTATTGCCTTCGACAGATGTTGATTTACAGTTATGAGTCACAGGACTGCATAGCAAAACGGCTGCAAGCAATGCTGCTCACAACCCAGCAAGCTGCACACAAGCAGCACGGACTCTTTCTGGCCTCAGCGTATACTGAGGACCAGCACATGCTGACAGCGAGGACTGTCAGAGCAACTACCTCCAGCCCTTCCTGCTCCAAGGCAGGCTCAGAGTGACCTGTCCCTACAGATGTGACTCCAACCTACTCTTGAAGGTCTTCAGCACTGGGTTTCCTTCCCATACCAAGGAGCCAGCACCAGTGCATATGTCCTTACTTGGCCTACACAAGCAACACAGAAAACCATAAACAGACAGAAAGGGTTTCACGAGTCCCCGGGTCCACCGCATAGTGCTCAGCTCTTCCCCTAACAGTACAGAGGGCAGTTATCTGCAACCAGCCTAAATAACAGGGGAGGGACTGAAAGGAAATCAAAAAGCGTTTGCAAATCTCAGAGGAAGCAAAGCTATCAAGCTTCAGGTCAGTTTCCATGAGGCCTATGCTTATTTGTGCGTGCCTTCTTATCAGGGGGCCAAGCTGCATCTGGAGGAGGCAGTCCTGATGTAGACAAGGCGCAGCAGCACTTGACACCAAATTCCTCCAGCACTGCTTGTGCTCTGTGCTTTTAGGTCACTGCGCAATTAGCCAGGCCCGAAGAGACGCAAGAAAATCTGCCACTGCTTGAAGAGGACAGAAGCAACTGCAAGAATCTCAACAAGAAAGAAGCATTTGCATGAGAACAGAGGGCCTAGGAATTACACCACCAGAAGAGCAAGACTTGAGCTGTTTGGAGAGGAGAGACGAGTGCTTTTTCCTCAGACAGAACGATACCACATGAGACCTGTTGAAATAGAAAGTTTGGGGACAAACTGTACTTCCCTCAGTGGTAAACCACTCACCAGTCCAGCACTGATGTGACCTCAGAGAATGTATCTAACCTGTAGCTCCCATTTGTAAATACAGTCCCACATGCAGATGGACTGTATCTCCCAGGACAGATGGGAGTTCATGTTCAACTTCCTGCGCTGGTTGGTTCATCCCTCACAGCTACAGAAACACCTCCCACAGCTACAGGAAAACACTAAGAACAGAAACAGTCTCCTGGTCCTTAGCTCCTTCAAGGTTCTCCCTGTCACCCTAGGTCACAGCAACGCAAAGCTACAAAGCAGTGAGGTTCAGGATCAAACATCCCACTGTCTGTTCACAATGTCCTACCTCAGCACCAGCTCTGGACCTAAGCTGCATCCCACCGAGGCTTGGTATAGGGACAAAACCAGGGCTGCTTATTGAGAAAGCACCATGTGCAGTAGGTGCTGCTGGGGAATATGAGGAGGAAACAATCTCACCCCCCAGGAGACAGCGAAGGAGGCAGTGCTGGGGAGGGGGATAGGCTGCAGAAGAGATTTCAGCCACTCCTACTGTCTCTCAAAAACTTCACACACTTCTACCAATCTTCCACAAATCCCCTTCCCTCCTTTACCTCCTGAAAACACCAACATCCTCCCACTGTCCCTCACACTGTCCCCCAAATCCTAACTGATCCCTCCCAGACCATGCCATCAGCTTTGCTCAAAGAGCCAAAGTGCTTCAGGCAGCAAAACTCAATGCCCCTTCCTTGTCTGAGCAGCCTTGGCCTGGATCTGGCCAAGGGCAAAACCATTAGGGCTGCAAAGAGGCAGGAGGGCACAGGGAGTGTGGAGGTGATGCTGGCTGGTGTGATAAGACACAGAGAGAGTGGAGCAGCTGCCCAGCGTGTGCACATGGATAGGAAGGCTCAGAGGCACCCCATGCCCCTTGCTTGTGGCCACACCACAAGCTGCTCACAGACACCGAGTGCTGGACTCACAGGTGTGCGCCTACACCTCCTGGCCCACGTGCAGCCCTGTTGCTGTGTCCTGGGATGGGCGAGCAGCCATGTGCCCCTTCCCACTGCACTAACGCCTAGCTAGACCCCGGGAAGCAACTCGATTGTCCCTGAGGGACAGACAAAGAGGTGACTTGCATGTGTGTGAATAAACCAGTAGCAGGAAGAGAGACTGAGATAATCATCCTAGGTAATCCAAGATAAATATCCAAGACAAGCATCGGGCCAGGAAGCAGGCTGCCTCCCTGGCTGTCAGTCTGGGTACTGGCCAAGAAATTTGCCTTAGCTGCAGCAAATGTTGTATTGTAACCTTTCTTTGACCTTCTTGCTTTTCTTCTCCCACTCCAATGTTGTCTCCCAACATTTCTTAAAACTCTTCACACTTTTTTCACTATCTCTTGCTTACTTTTGGCATTGACAGAGGTTGTGCCAGGTCATTTTAGCAGTTTTTTAAAAACAAACCAAAGCCCATGAGCAGCTACATTCTTCTGACTGTGATGACAAAATGCTTTAATTTCCTCCAACCCTCGAATGAAACCCAGAAGGCTTACTAATTAAACAACTCTGCCCCAAACTGATTCTTCTTATAACAATGCTTCCCCTGGGTGAACTCAACCACCAAGGTCGTTACAAATTAGGAACAATACTTTATTAGTTAAACAATTCCTGCCTGACAACCGCTGCAATATTTAAGGAGCTCTTGGAGTCCAAAAGTGGCTTGGATGGCAACACAGCGCCACTTGTTCCTACCGCTGCATCTTAAAATACTGCAAGCATTTCTGCCCCACCTCTGAGCTCTGAGCAGAACGACCCAAACTACTTTCACCAGGTCTCCTTGCACAGGACAATATCTGTTGGCATGAGCTTTCTGCCCAAGCAGGGTTGGGCACTCAGGGAGATGTGTGTTCGTCATGGTCAATGCAGGACCGTGCTGGTGGTAGTTTGATTGCAAACCCACCTTCAGCAAGCTCTGCTCTATGCCTCATGGTTGCTCTTTCCACAAGGTTTGGGTTGAGTCATCTCTCCCCCTCAACCTCCATGCTCCCCAGGCTCTCGGAGCTGGTGCTTAGCAGCTGGGTAGTCCCACAGGACTCCCAGGACTCCCAGAGGGCTCACACAATCTAGAGACAACAGCAATGGGCACAGAAAACCTCTACCAGGATCACACCTCATGGAAATAAATACAGCTTACTGCCTCGGGGCAAGGGGATATCTCTTTGCCGCCCCAGAGACTTCAGCCTGTGGGGCTAGGGAGGGCTCCAGGACCCAAATCACCAGGGCAAAGACAAAAGGATGCCCGCTGCGCTTGGCATGAGCACAGGGACCTCTCTACCCGCTGTGCACACAGATGTGCCCTTGACACAAGTGCCTGATAGGTGGCAGAGCCTCTGTCCCCAGTTTCCCCTCAATGACAAATGCACTTTTTCCCATGTGCCACTAAATGACTTAGGAGGCCTAAAGTCACAGGGAGTTTTAGGCATTTTTTGAAGCTTTTACTCTGTGTCACGGTGAAAGTCACTTCTGAAAATGCCACCTGGGTGTTTTCAAGAAGTTCCCCCATTGGCATATTTGTTCTGCCAAGTGTTCATATATGAGGCTGTGCTAACACCACTGACAGCAAAACCTGGAGTATTAAATAACATTTCTTAAAGATCCCAAAGTGTTTTACAAACACAGATTAATTAAGCTGCAGATCCACCCTGCAAATTATTTAAAGAGCTCTTGAAACTCCCCTCCTTGCTCAAGGACATGAAGAAAGGAATGAACCAAGGTCTGATGAGAACCCAGGAGTCCTTACCTTCCCTATTTCCACTTATCCACTGCACCAGCTTTGACTAAAGGCAAACCAAGAATAAATTCAGAACAGCTGAAATCCCACTGGGATGAAGTTAGCTCAGTCTCTCTTGGTGAGTCCTGTCTTGGAAGCCCAGCGACAGCCAAGGAATCATCAGAATAAGGAGAAGACAGCACCACATCTATTTTTAGGGGAAGAACGGAGTTTGGAATGACATGTGGCTATTAAGAGCTCTCTTGAAAAAGGGTGATTAGTCTGCTAGTCATACCTGTCAAAAGCAGCTGTCCCAGCTGTGTGGGAAGCTGGAGGAGAAGCTTCATGGACAAACCCCTGTGATACCAGTGTGAAACAGAGGGCCAGTGGGACCTGGATGAGCCCCTGACTGCCTTGTCCCATTGGCACCCTGAGTTCTGCCAGACCTCAGCAAAACACACCTTCCTATCTCCAAAAGAGTTGATGGAAACGAGACCAAGCAGCTGAGGTCGCAGATGCTGGGGTTGGTGTGAAGGCCCCAGCCTCCAGAAGCACTGGCCATGGCCTGTCCTCCCGAGTTTTGGGCAGGTTTCCCCACCGGGCTCTGCAGTGATCAAGTGCCAGAGGGAACAGACTGGGGTACCCAGGTACCAAGCCAGACACAGACAGGTTTCTTCTCTATCTGCAAGGAGACAACTATGATGCCAAGAACAATTTTGGACTCTCTCCACTTAAAAATAATCTTTGGATATTCTGTGGCTATTAACTCGTCTCTGGGGACTCACAGAAAAGAGGGAGAAGTGAAGTCATTTTAGAGAGGAAAGCTGTCCGCACAGGGTGCAGGTTTAAAGAGCACGATGACTTGATCTTCAGAGGAGCCAGAATCAATATTCTGGAAGTACATCTGACTCCCCACAGTGAGGTGATACTCTTGTAAACATGGCTAGAGGCTTGCTGCAAACTGAGGACACAAAGACTGGTGCTGGCACAGGAAGGAGGTGGACACGAGGACGCAGCAGATAGCACTGCCTGTTCTGCCAGGGTTTGACTTCCCTCTGTTAAAGCACCCTCTCACAGCAGCTAAGCCTCCTCGCCACAGGGTCCTGGACACCAGCGTTTGGCACAGCAGATACCACATCAGTCACAAAAGATGAGCTCTGTAACTCTGCTCACCTGTCCATTTGTGGCACAGAAAGGCCACTGAGCTGGCTGGGCCAGATCCGTCACTTTGCCACCACACTGCATGTTATCTATTTTAAATTCTCCTCTCTTTCTGAGAAGAGCTGGCTTTAGCCAGGGGACACATCCCCATCCATGCCTGAACACCCCTCCTTCTTCTCCACATGTGCAGGAAACATTTAGTTCAGTGTTTAGTGTCCGTCCCTTCAAACCTAACCAAGCAAGCAAAAGACAGATGGCTTAATAACATCAGAGCAGCAGAGTCCATTTCCATCCCATTTATACGTTGCTTGGGATATGTGCCTATTGGTTTAAGGTCAGCAATAAGTGGTTAAGCTGCTCTGAACTCAGTTTAAACTACTTTGTCAACGACATGCAATTTGCCTCTGAAGAAAGTTGGCAAAGGGAGATGATGACATTCATACCTGCACAGAGGGCTGCTGCTGGCCACCAGGAGTGGAAGGAGACTTTCAAATTCACTCACAGCACAGTATTGCTGGGTGCTGCTCAGCCCACAGCTGGGGTGGAGGACGGCAGCCACATTTATGTGTGTGTGACCCATCTCCACTGCTGAACTCCTGTGCAGCCAGGGCCCATGGCAGACAGGGTGCTTGTCCACATCCAGGAGGGACTCATAAAGCAACCAGAAAACTTGTCCTGAGCCAAGCTGATGACAGCCCTGAGAGCTTGGATGGTCTAGGGCTGCAGTTTTGGTGGAAATAAAGACGCGTGAAGCATACGAGACATTCTCTTCCACAGCTCCCGAGCCCAGCTCCGAAGAGACTACACTGTGTTTTCTACACCCTCTCAACAGAGGGAAGATTCACATTTCCAGTGGTGTTCAGATGAAGGAACTTATTTAAAAATCACTCAGAAGACTCTGGAGTAACACCAGGGTGATCAGTCTCTGGCTGAAGATCCTGCCTAATACAGTGGGTTAGTAGAGTATATAAAATCTTTGGGGGTATATAAATAAAAGATGATCATCTTGAGAGTTTGCTTTCTTGGATCAGTTCTAAAAAGGCCGAAACTGAAAAAGCTCCATTAAAGAAGAAACAACTGGATATGAGAATTACATGAGCTCAGAAAAGACACTGCATTTACAGCCATTCAGCTCATAGCTGAATGAAGCCCAGAAAGAAAGCTGAGTAAAGGATCTGTGTGGGAGATGTCATTATCCTTCACAACTGGCCCTTACGGCTGGGTAGGAAAAGCGGCTTCACCAACTCACAGAGGCACACAATTCTCCTTGCTGCCACTTGAGACAAGGATCCCAAGTTTCCTCACAAATTAAAGACAGTGCTTGCTTTTCCACAGGAGAGATGAAACGGTGGTCAGGGGACAAGGTCTGATGATCCAGAAGCACAAAAAGACAGGCAGCACGGGCTCTGTGGGAGGACTTGGGAGGGAGTCGGGACCCCCTTTGCTTGGTTTGAGGGAGTTTTGCAAATAAAACCCAAAGCCCAGAAAAGATGTGAGCTTTGGGAAACAAATGAACCTCTGCAGAGCTTCTGGGCTTGCCTGGACCACAGTGAGAAAGTGAGCACAGACAGCAAACTCCCTTCCTACCAGTCCCTGCTCCCGCCCAGGAGCAAACTGAGACTTCTTACTCATACAGGAGCAGAGGCAGGAAACCAGCATCCCGAACACCCTACCCAAAAGGCTTGAGGTAATTTTAAGCACCTTGCTAGAGAGAGAGCAGCTTGGCCAACATCATTGCTCAGAAGGAGAGGAGACAGAGATAAGGCGCAAAGAGACCTGCTGTGGTTTGGTACATCCATTAGGGGATCGCAGGTTGTCCTTACCTTGGGCATCTTGCGCAGATTGGGAGAGAGCTTCAAGGAGATAACATGGCCTTGTTCATCTCCGATGATGACAACAGGGTAGACAGGGTTAAACCGGATATGGGTTATTTTATTTTTCTTGTTGGCCACCACTTGCTGGGTGCAGAGAGCTTCATACTTATTAAGGCTCAGATCAAACACACGGGCCTGGCAAAAAAAAGGCAAAGAACACAAAAGGGATTAATCAGGCAAGAACATCCCTGGCAGGGACTCATGGAGTGAGGACCAGTTCCCTGCCGTGGGTGCAAGCTCTTTCCTTTCAAGACCCTTGGCAAGGCTCCAGTTGATCCAGACTGCAGAAGGCTCAGAGCCAGCATTGCTGACCCCACAGGTCCTAATCTCCATTCTCAGTGCTGCAGGTAATGAGACAACCAGGTGTTACATCAGAGTCTAACGCGGATTGATGCACAAAGCAGGGAATGCTGTCAGAAATACTTATTACCCCTTATTGCAGAGCTCGCCAACATTTCCAGCTTAATAATAACATTAAAGACTCAAACCAGTAATTAATAGAGAAGTGATGAGAACACGGACAGTATGATTAAGGGTTATACCCTGGGATAAAGCCAGGGAAGCGCAGGCAAATGCACAGCACAGGACAGCTTGGTGCTGGCAGCCTACTCCAGTCCAGCTGCTTTGGATGCTACGCCTGCATACACATCCTTCTCCCACAGCATGGAGAGAAGTGTCAGGTAAAGACTGGCCGAATGGGAAAGGGGAGGATGGAGAGAGACAAACCTGAGCCCCCTCTCAGGCTGGCTTCTCACTGGCACGGACGTCAGACCTATGGCACTGACACGGCAGTGACACAGACCTGCCACATCACCCACTGCATGATAATACGCGTTTCATCATGACTCCAGAGGGAACAGTGGTAGTTACTCGGGAGGATGTGTTAACTTAACATTATCTCCCAATAATTGCAATTAGCTCCTGTCATTGTTACAGCCTGCAGAGGCTAACAAAACATGACATCCCTCTCTTCCCTGGTGTTGAAGCGAGCAGTCTCCAGCATGCTGGACTCCCACCTTGAAGCCACTGTGGAGACTTTTAGCCTTACGTTTCTTTTCACTTTCCTGTCTTCAGAAAAACTAAGGAAGAGAATATTTTATGCTAACAAGTATAGGGGAAAATTAGGACTGAACCACTTGTACATCTCCTGCCAGCTGTGTGTTGTTTACCAGCACTTAGGAGACAGATGAGACATGTTATTTCAACATTGTGCAATGCTCACAACTTGAATCTAGGAATGATCTGAAATAGGACAGTGTTACCCTAGAAAAGCTTATTTCAAAGAGTGTGAAAGGTTTTGTGTCAAATTAGTACATGTACTTTCCCATCATACACCAATGAGTTGGTGAATTTTATCTGAATCCATGTATAGCGAAGAGCTGGTCAACGTGCAAGCACATGCCCCCCCATGGGCTGCTGTGTCTTTGTGGGACTCAACATGTAGCAATTTGTCTTGTCCTTGGTCTGGGCAGGAGAACCATGCAAAGGTTTTGCAGATGCAGAACACAAGATGAGGAAGACTCCTTCCAACCTGAAGTAAAATAGGACTTTTCCCAATGGGGAAGAGCTTGAAAAGTGGACAGAATTCTAAGACATATTTTGAAGAAATCCATGACAGTATAATTGAAGAAGGGAATCCAAAGCATCAGCCACAGATGAGAATCTGAAGTTCGGGGAGTTCTTCCCCAGTCAGCAGAAGCATAGGTGGAAGAAAAGATTTAATTTTTATCTGCTCAAAATATCAGATGCCAGCATTAAATTCTGAATCCAGACCTGACCCTTGAGGTCCCACAGTCCAGCCAAGGTAACCCAAATTTCCTACCTCTAGGCATAAAGAAACGTGGCTGTCCTAGCTTGTACTTGTGCCTGCTGTCTTACTATCTCTGAAAGGGAACAAGCCTTCTTTCAAGCATATCAGCCCCCTCATGACCCACACTCACCAAAGATTTAATTGCTTGCCTTCACAGAATACATTTTTACTAATTTAAGGGCATGATTCACATGGTGCAAGCTCAATGCATAGTAACCTAAGAGCCTGGGAAATGCCCATTGCTTGAGTAGCATCAATTAATCTAGGAAAAAAATGCAACATGGAATTCGTATCCAGGTTTCTCTTTGCAGCCAGCTGTGCACTGCTGTTCTATAAGGCTGTCAATGTATAATATCTGCATGCCCTATCGAGCACTGCAGTGGAGAAAGATGGCATGTCTGAAGGCTCAGTGTTGGAGTGCTGAGCAATGCAAATTACTCTGGGTGAGGCTGCTTTTCAAAAATGTCATTGACAGCCCAGACAAGCACAATGTCTGGGACAAGAACTCGAAACCATCAGCAATGTGGACAAGGTCAAAAGCAAACAAGTTTATGAATGTTCCCACTATAATGCTCCTCTTTTATAAGATTCTAAACAAATGAGCTTGTATTCCTTCGCCAAGGGAATCCTGGAAAAGAACAAACTATTTCAGTTCTTCAGCTGGAAACGTCAGCCTCATATCAGCTATCAGATGCTCCAGATGGAGGGGTGGGCCATGGGCATTACGAAGGGCTTTGGAGGCTTTGATTTAGAGGCTTACAGGCACTCTCAGGAGAGAGGGAAATGGGGTCAGATCAACACTGTTACTGATGCTTTGGGAGTAACGTAAAAGGGCCACA
Organism: Leptosomus discolor; assembly: GCF_034619465.1. Classification (NCBI taxonomy): domain Eukaryota; kingdom Metazoa; phylum Chordata; class Aves; order Leptosomiformes; family Leptosomidae; genus Leptosomus; species Leptosomus discolor. Next base: position 83,723,299 of record NC_141419.1, read on the forward strand.
GGCCTTCCCACAAGGCAGAGACAGATTAACAGTGCTGTAAAGGCAGCAGAGCTGCATGTGGCCAGCACCATCTGCAGATCTGCCTGGGGCTTGGGGCAGGGTTTTCTGCCCAAAGAACGGGAGATTGAAAACCTGCAGCTCTCCCTTGAAGTTCCTAGTCCCATGAACTGCCCTGCTGGCTCAGGTCATGGGACTAAGGATCATGGAGTAGGACCCAGTTAGATCTCCCACCCCAGAGACTCACCAATAGCATGCAGCTTTTCTCCATCCCACTGCCCAGCTGGCCCCTAGACCTCCAGACTATAGATCACTGCTTACATGCAAAGACGGTCTCTCAGGTCTTGTAAAATGACCCCTCTCTGAGTACATGACCCAGAGAAGTGCAACCGCAACCCACAGAAGCGTCACCCAACCCCACATGTGACTTCAGTATCAGATTCATGGGGAGCCAGGATGGCTAGAGCCAGAGCCATATCCAAACCTTCTCCACGGACAGCAGGTGCTTCCAGAGAGCACCCTTCTGCTCAGGACAGGCACTCAATCAGCAGCACCCAGATGAGAGCTGCCACCCAGACACTGTCAGGCAGCTGGTGCAAATGGGCATTTTTGATGAGGGCTGATATTTGTATAACCTTCCACATGTGGTGGACAAGCATATTTACATGTTCACTGACATACAATGTGCCATGTCCTCCTGGGCTCCTACAAATCACAGGGCAGGCCTGCTTCCACCCATCTGGCCCCCAACGCCTCACTCAGTACCGTAGCATCACCCAGACTTTTATCTCCAGCAACACAGCAAGGCAGTGATGCTTGTCAGAACGTGACACTTCACAGTTCAACGAATCAGTGGGAAACACAATAACTTGCTCAGGGTTCCTAAAGCAGAAAGTAGAACTTTGACAGGAAGGCAGTACATAGGAACATGGCAGCACAGTGCCCTGTGCTGGGACAACACCTTGAGTTTTAATGACGCTGAGAACTGTGTAGGAACAAAGAGCATGTCAAAGTAGAATCCTTGTCAGAGCTTACAAACCAGTGAGGGTCCCCCTGTGAATAGCCCCCTCTTTCCTGCCTGCTCTGCATATCACTTCTTCTCATGCTGCCTAGGCTGGTCCCGGCACTTCCCTCCCTACAGGTGCTGAGACCTGGGGCCACCACACGCACTGACCCACACTCATCCAGGAGCAGTTCAGAAACTTCAGCATGGAGGTTTCAAACTTCTGATTTTCAGCCCTCAAAAAAGTGTTCCACTGTGGTGCCTGTCCCCAGAGAGGGATCTGGAGCCTCAATAAACTTGCTTTTATCAGATAGATACCTTCTGCAGATCATGCAGAACGAAATCAGGGACCTGCAAGGATCTGCAGCCCTGCTGCTTGCAGACCACAGCAGACACCTTCTTATTTCTGCTAATAAGCATGCAGATAATGGGAAAGGGCATTTCAGTTCCTTCATTATAGAGTCCTTAGGAATAATGTGTGGCAACTTCATTAGAGGGACATAAATCAGACTCCAAGAACATGAGACCCAGGTTGAGGCACAGAGAGAGAGGTAAAAGACATCTGAAAATATCTGAAATAGGAAAGTGCAAGAACCCTCCTCTGCTCCCCCCAGCTTAGCTGCAGGTTCCCAGAGAGAATACAGCATGGGTCAGTAAGCAATGACTCCAACAGCTATTTTATTTATGTCCCCTGTAAACCTGTGTGCCCACCCAAGGAAGTGCAGGAGGACATGTACCACCCTCCAATTGAAGCCCAAGTTGTTGAGCTAAGCAGTTCCTTGCAGCATGTGGATTTTTGAGCTGGCAGCAACAACCATCAAAAGAAACCTAGATTCACGAGCCCAAAGTGCTCAACAGTCTGACGGTAGACGTGCCAGGCAGATGCTCAAAGCAAACTTTTCCTTGATGGAAGGACAGTAACTCTGTCAAGGCAGCAGCCCCTGAAAAGGAGCACTGAATTTAAGCAGATGGCCAGTTGTCTCTGAGATGGGATCCGGTGAATCCTACAGTCTCCATCTGACACTTTTTATTCAATAAGAACATTTTAAAATTACCGTCAGGGTAACAACAGATCCTCCATGCTTGATGTACAGGCACTGATGGATCTAACTCTGCTGTGTTACAGTTGCAGGAAATATTTGACATAAATGAGCTGCTTTGATGCCTGACTCTCAAACAGCCACAGGAGAAATCCAGCTCAGTTGCATCCAGGCCAACAACTCCTCTGTCTATTAATCACACAAACGTATTCCACCTCCCAAAATCCATCAGTTCCCCACTAAGGCTCCACATGGCTGTTTAAGCATGGCACAGTGCACGTCCAAAGTTACTATCATAGCTCCAGCATCAAAACACATTCAGAGTTTTGAACATCTCGTTTCTTTCCACCCGCTCTGCAAACTGCACTTACAGCCTGAAAGCCCAGGCTCTCATCTGCTCAGCAGCTTTGAGGTGACTTGGACCCTTCTGTCCTTACACTCCGCTGTCAGCGCCTGCCCTGCAGCACAGCAGCCTGGCAAGCCCAGGGAGGGAAATACCAGTGGATCTAGAGGAGAGATGGACCCTCCAAACAGCACCACCTGAAAGCAACCAACCTCTCTGCCAGCAGAACAAACTACTTGACTTTTGCGGCCCATGAATAAGAGATCTGAAGAGCCGCTTTGACCTACCCTGCTTTTATTGCATGCCTGGAACACACACCGGGTCTGCAGTGGCTTCAGCCTTTGCTGTCCTTTTCTTCCAGGCTTGCAAGCCTTCATTCTCCAGCAGCGGTCTGGGCAACGTTAGCATTTTCAAAAACAGCCTGACGGCAACCAGAACCAAGGCTGGGGGGAAATATCTATGTGTGTAAGAACAAGGCAGAGGTACCTGGTAACTTGGCAACAAAGAACAAAATCAGCGCAAGAGCAAAAGGTGAGAGATAATTTAATATCATGCTGCCCTTTACCAGTTGACATCTCTTTCACTGCTTGGCTTTCACTGTCCTTGTGACAGATTTACCTCATTTTCTTGACTGAATAATGATACTTCATCCATTTGCAAACTCCACGGATGATTTGTTTCAAACGCTCAGGTAATATATGTAAAAAGTGGGCAGGCCAGCCCCAGCCCCTGCCTAGCACCAACACAACTGCTGGAGCACCCTGCAGGCACTGAGTGGCCAGGGCAGCCCCAGCTTGCATCAAAGCCAAGCTGCCATGCAGCTGAGGCCTTACTTCATATGATTTCTGTACTCCTGCTGCTGCCACAACAGCCTCCAACACAGCTAATTTTCTCTAGGAGGACATTTTGGAGTTACAAATAAGGGTTGTAAGACAGCCCTTGGTCCCTCTGACACCTGGGGGAGTCAGGGGCTTGGCAGGAGGAAAGGAGACCCAACTCAGAAAATATTCATTGCCGCCCTGCTTCTGCAATGATGACACAGGAATGCTGGTCCTCAGCTGCCCCGATACCAGCACCAGACAGACCCTAAAATTCACAGGCTTTCACAGCACTGTCATGTTACTGGTAAAAGGACAGAGCCCAGCTCTGTTACAGGTATGTTCAGAGATAGCTTTAAGCTCAGGAGAACGAGCAGGCATCTGTGAAAGTTGCTTTTTGGGCTGAGCGGGGCGAGCTTTGCCAGCCAGGAGCCAGCTGTGTGTCCTGGGGTACGAGAGAGGGCTAAGCACATCCCTCTGCCCTGCAGCATCCCAGCCTGTTGTTCCAGGGTGCGTGACACAGTGATGAAGAGAATGACTGTGTCACCTGCTTTAACTGTAGGAGCTGCTTCACTGTAGGTCTGAATCTCTCAGCTTTTCCCCATTCAGTAAGAACTGGGTCGCTCCCAATTTGACATGGTAGGAAAACAGCATCAGCCTGAGCTGATTTGACTCAACTCCCATGAGTCAGTACAAAATCAAAGCGTCTGCACGTAGCAGAGCTGCTATTTATGCAGACAAGCTGAGGATCATTTGACCACTTCTGGAAATCCTCTTACATTGTTTTACAAGAAAGTGCTTGTTTATCCGAGCTAACTTCCTTGTCAGACACCACTTCTGCCAGCCTGGCTCTGCTCTGAGGGTCTCAGTGATTAGGATCACCTCCTTCATGTCTCTCAGTCCTGCACACTTCTGAATGCTGCTGTCTGGTGCTAAACAGGAGATACATCCTACCCCTGAGCTGGTTGCATTTCAGTTTGGTCTAATATGATTCTCTTATGTTGCCTCTGACTCTTTCTTTTTTCCTCTTTAACATTAATAGCATGCTTTGGAATGAATCACAAAGCCTCCTTCTGCTTTTTACTTCTGTACTAAATTTAATGTTACTTTCCAAAACACTTCTGAAAGGTGAAAGTCAAACAGAGAAACTAATCTGGGCTGAACTCGTGCAACAGGCTAGGCTGATGATAGCAGCCAGTACCTCTGTGCTACACTGCAATCCCTTCTGCAACAGTAGACATGACCCTTCCTTAGGTCACCCAGCATCCAAAGTCCAGCCTGAGCCCCAGTTGTGCTTATGGGGTGACTCTCCCCTGCATCTTCCAGGGTTTGACTCAGTAGCACAGTGAGAACACAGCAGCGCACGCAGTCCCTGGCCCCGGCCTCCCTTGCAGTCCTGCTGCTTCCCCAATTAGTGCACGTTTCATATTGCACATTTGGTTTGTGTCTTTATTGAATTTCATCTCACTGATTGCAAATTGCCTCTGAGGTTGTCGAACTCGCTTACAATTGCACATCTGGCACCAAAGCACTTGTAAGTCCTGTCTGCTTAGTCCTGCTACAATTACTGCTGGGTTTCAGCTCCGGCTCCAGTCCCTGAAGCATTCCTTGATGCACTGCACACTCTACTGAGGATGACTTCCATTGTGTCATATCCACCTTCTCACTTGCCTTGTAGTTTGCTTACGGGCTTTGCCCGAAGTCAGCCTGTAAGCATGTATTACATCTCCTTCCTCTGTTCTACCAGGCCTGTTACTCTCAAGGATGGCATCAGATCACTTTTATGTGATGTGGTCTTACTAAAGCCTTGCTAGACTGGCTGTTCTTGATCTACTAGTGCTTAGAAATAGACCATTCAATGATTTGTCCCAGGATAGCGTATTTACGCTGCCTAATCTCTCCTGCATTGTCACGCTCCTGAATACTGGGCAAAGACCTTTTCCTCCAGTCTTCTGACACTTCCCTACTCCGCCATCCCATCCCAAATACCTCGTAAAGAACAGGGAGACTGTTTCAACCAGTCCCTTACGTGCCCAAGGGCGCACTACGTGAATACATCCCAGCTGTGCCAGTCCCCCTGCACTCTCTCTGCTGTGACCCACAGCCCAGCCAGGCTGAAAATATGTCCTCACAGGCTAGGACCGAGCTCCATCCCTTCACACATTGGCAAGGGTCCTGGCCACACGGTGCTGGAGGCTGGGGCATGGGCGAAGGCAGGCGAGTTGCACAAGCAAGGGCAGCCTCGAGTCTGACGGAAGAAGCAGTCACTGCTCTGTCACCTGCAGCCCTGCGGCAGGCCAGCAAAGCTGTTCGTAAGGCAGATATCGAACTGTCACGGTTTGGAGACTGGCATTTAAAATGAACCAGCACAGATTTCAGGTCATTATAAAATGCCAGGCAATAAACATCAAGGTTCAGGAGCTGCTGTTTCTGTACAGCAGGGCGGGGCAAACAGCAGGAGGCTCTCAGTAGCCCTAATGCCAATTGTCCCCACTCGCAAATCGAAAGCTAGGGGAGGGGACATTCTCAGTGGTGGCTGACAGTGAAGAGCAGAGACGCACCTAGGAGCAACCTTCTAAACTCTCGTGGATACTCCTGATGGGCTCTATGTCCCCGGTAGGTTTTTATGCAAAGTCTAACAGGTGAATCAATGAAATCTTTGGAGATGCTGCCCAAGTAATTTTTTCACTCACATAGGTCCATGCAAGCAGAAAAAGGAAAGCTTGGTTCCTGTGTGGCTGAATGAACAAGTTAATCTTAGCAGGTGGTTTTTGTCAAAATGCTGTATTTCATAACCTGAAAGAGCAATAGCTGTAGTCACGCAAAACTGGTCCGCGAGCATTTGTGTAAGAAACAATTCCTGCAAAGCCACCGACAAAAGAGGTTTAAATTTATCAGTTTGACTTTGCACTGAAACTAGCTATGCTGACAAAGACACCTCACCTGCAACTCAGTAGCTAAAAGATGAGTGTGAGCAGTAGTGTCCTGAGGTGCCTGTTGCACATCTTGAGGCTTGGAGCCCACCAGAGCAACTGTGACGGGATGGGAGATGCAGCAGGATAGAGGTGAGGGCTCAGACCCTGCAGGGCAAACCGAAGTCTTCCAGCCCAGCTTTATTCCCTAAAAGCAGGTGCTAGCACAGCGAAATGCCAGTGCATAGAGAGCCTGGTGGCGAGGGGAGAAGGGAGGACACCCTGACAGCCACAAAGTGGAGGCAGCATTAATTCTGGGGACTCTGCCCATCTATCTCATTGAGCTTTGACATGCCTCCAGCCCATGTTTTAAAGCAGACATAAGTCTGCCCAGCAGTCCACATCAATGTCAAAGATTCACCAGGAAATAAGAGCGAGCCTTTTCAGTTTTGAAGAAAATTAACAGGTTTAGAGAAAAACAACCACTGATGTTGTGAATGCAATTTTAAAGCCATTTTAAGAAAGACCCTGCCCACTTCAGCCTACTCAAAGGTTCTTCTGGGTGATAGTAAAGGGACCTGCACTCATTTAGCGTTTTCATACCCCACCAATTGCCCCTGCCATAGTGTAGAGCGCCAGCAGATGCTAGGCCTGCAGAGCTAGCAGTGGCCCCACAAGGCATGGATGAACCCTACGGGCTACTGCAGAAGGGTACGAGTAAAGACTGGGATGCAGCAGAGACAACCATCCTGACTCCCCTGGGTAAAAGCATCGACATGATGCTAAGGGGTCTGCTGGCACCCATGATTCATGCCCCACAAGGAAAGGCAGGATTAGGTGCAAAATACCCAGTGAAGTATTTGCTAACCTGAAAGGCTTAGCAAGCCTCTTATCTGCAAAATCGCTCATGCTTTTAAAGACAGAGATCGGCTTTTGCTGCCAGTCAATGCTAAATGGTCAGCAAGTCTCTGCAAATTGCTCTACGAATGCACACCCATGGCAGCACTACCAAGTGCTTCTCTCCTAGCTGGGAAAGGATGGATATAAAGACAACAGGCATTTCTTCAGCATCTGATCCTGTAAGTGAGATACAACAGGAACCTGACCTTCAAGACTTCTCACACTAAACAGTTGTTCAGTAAAATCTGTTTGTATAAGCAGGAAAGGGCACACTCAATTCCTGAGCAGTACAAACCACTAGCTAATTTCCTGAAGGTTTGTGTTGCTTCAAGTATTTCACATCTTGAAAGGTCAACAGCTTCAGTAATGGGGAAAAGCCCTGGAGCATATGCCTGAGTGGCTTTCCTTGCAGAGTGCACACTTGGATGGCTTTTATGTTGAGGCTATCAATATTTACTAGAGATGGCTATAACAACACCTTGCTCTTGCTGCATTAGTCATGAAGGACACAGACCACAAAAACATGACGGCAAATGAACTTGTACTTAGTGCATGCTCCCAAGCATGTGTAAAACCCCTGGGATCTTCCTTCTCACAGACTGACATTTCATCATGTCAGAGGTTTAGAAGGCAATTCAGGTTGGAAGAGACCCCCAGAAGTCTCTGCCCCACCCTCCTCCCCAAAGCAGGGTCAGGTCTGAGGTCAGATGCAGTTGCTCAGGACTCTGCCCAATCTGGTCTTGAAATCCTCCATGGATAGAGATGGTAAAACCTCTCTGGGCAAGTCATTCCATTACTTGACTGCCATCACAGTGAAAGCTTTTCCTTATATCCATGTCGAAACCTCTTGTTTCAGCTAATTTCAGCTGTTGTGTCTCATAATCCCTTCACACACTGCTGTGAAGAGCTTGGCTCTAACTTCTTGATGACCTTCTTGTAGGCACTGGCCAGCTGCTGGGTTCCTTCTCCAGGCTGAACAAGCTCAGCTTGACCACGCCACTACAGCCATTGCACGGGGCAGCTGTGGCCCACAGCCTGGGATCCAGCTGTCTGGGGACACTTCTGATATGGGTATCTTTGGCTTTTTTAACATGGGTAACAATTCACGGATGAATTCAGCACAAGAAAACATCCGCATGCCTGGAGCGAGCCTGAAGAGGACATTTGTGGCATTGCCTTTGTACAGCACAATCTGCCAACACCATTTCCTTGTTTAAGGAAAGTACGAAGCCCAAGAAGAAGGTTTCAGGTATGATGCCCACTTTTATATATTTCAATTTTTTCTTTTTCTGCTTTAAGCATAAGTTTGAGTTGGACTCGAAGCAAACTCCTAACAGCAAACACTGCTGAATGCCGCAGGGATTGATTTCCATCCCTCCCCATTTCTCCGCCTCCTGTGCTTATGATAAGCTGACAAACATCCTCAGATTTCCTGCATCCTAAGTGTAAGGGTCCAGCAATCTAAATCCACCTCCACATTTTTTTCTTATTTCCAAAGCAGGTTTCTCATCCCAGCTAGCCTTTTTCTTTACGTCAGGCTTTTACCATTTACAACCTAAACTAAACTAGGTGTTCTCTAACCTCATTTTATTTCAGTGCAAATCACATCAGTATCTGCACCCAGATCCCTGGAGGAGATGGCCTGGAGGGACCACAGAGCTGTTGCCAGCCAACTGAGCTGCAGGACTGATGTTTAGAAATAACAGACATCTCCACCTGTCTGCTTTAGGAACTACCGTGGAGTATTCAAGAAATGGAAGTGTCATCTGAAATGCAATCACAGAGCAAAACTGCAGTGGACTTAGCACACTGATTGAAACCAAAGCTGAATGCTCTATAGCAACCACTCTGAGCACATCCAGCAGAGACTAGCTTCCATAAAAGCAGCTGGCTGTCCAGTCCTTTTAAAATCAGGCCACTTATATTGGCACCTAGTTACAGAATTCGGAGTTTTTTTCCAGGTGGTGCTGGCACGGATGTGCACGTCTCAGTGATCATTGTATTTTATTTCATTTCAATTTTCGTTGCAAATCATTTATGCTCATTCTGAAATAAAATGGCTATCAGGCAGAGCAGGAGACTAAGGAAATTACCCAGAACATGATAAAGTGCAATAGTAGCAGTTAGCATCCACTGCACCAGCAGCAGAACACGCACACTCGGGTTATTAATGAAGAGGCGGTGCTGTCCAAAGCAGGCGCCCAGCTGCCAACACACACATTTTATCATAATGCCCCTGATATTTACAGCTTTTCTTAAATCTCCGTCTCCTTGATTCATGGGGATAGAGAGATTTTTAGGTTCTAAAATGACCCAATTTCCAAGTCAGTCTTAGGAGTTAGTCAGTCTTAGGGCTGATACACACAGTTTGGACACATAGCTTTAGCTTGAATAAGGAAATATGTTTTACAAAATATGCCAGGTATTCCTTTAAGACCGCAATTAGGGCCTGATTTTAAAACCACCTCCAGGCAACCTTCAAGTTTTGCAGGCATAATTATGTGCGGATGCAAAGCTAGAGGCTGTTTATGAACGGGAGGCCTTTAATGTTTTATTGTCTGGCTGCACATCCTGTAGTTGTCTGTATCATACAATATCCTGTTAATATCCTGTTAATGTAGATTTTTCCCTGGCACTAATGGAGACTGCCCTTTGCGAGGTGCCGAGTTATTCTCAAGAAGTGCCCTCTGCTACAAAGTGGAATATGTGCAGCAACGAAAAGGCTGTAAACAACTATTTCTTCCACTTCCACCACGTATCTAGAAGGTTCTGTTCAAAATAGAAACTAAACCATGTCTCAGACACACCCTGCTGCAACCAGCATGGTTAGTGTCTAACACAGAGGCCCAGATTTCTATCAGCATCAGTCCTGGCCAGCGTACGGCAATGGGAAGGCAGGTCTTGCCTGGACCTTTCTTGCTAGGCAGACCAGTTCCGGGCTGCTCCTGGCTGATGGCCACTCCTCTCAGAGTTTGGGATTAAAGGCGTAAAGCAGAATTAGATTCTACTATATTAGGATCTAATTAGGATTACTGAATTAGATCCAAGGTAGGATACCCAAGGTGAGATACCCTGGGTGCAGTGCTGCCGAGATAGACAGTCTTCTGTCTTATCCATAGCCTCATACAAACTCCAGGCCCACAGATGCTGAGCTAACGTGACTCTACAACACAGCTAGTCACTGTAGCAGTGGCTAGGACAAGCTAGGGGTGGGATGGAAAGACCCCATCGCCATTGCACAAACTCTTCCCAAGTCCACAGGAGTTTCTCTGCAGCAGGTAAGGCTCTGACAAAGAACTTGGCCCGAGTGAGTAGCACAAAGCCGCCCTAGAGATGAGCTATCACTGCAGAAACTTTACCACGTGAATAAGAAATGCAACTATGCCCTTTATTTACTCTCCATCTGCTTATGCTACCCAGGATGTATCACTGCCTGCAGACATCTCCATCCACTCCCCCACAGTCAGGTGCCAGGACACAGCTGTGGTACCCACAGTTCTCTGCACTGCTCACCCTAGCACTCAATCAAAGCTGCGAATGTCAGCAGAACCCTTGCCAGGTTTGAGGGTGCACACGACGTCACTTGTGGGAAACAGGTCCAAGGATGTGTGACGCTGAACGCATTCATTTCATTCATGCAGGCCCTCCATCTGGTGTATGGGAGAATGGGGGCAGACAGACCCAGGAACAAAGGGCCCAATCCTGACTGTGCCTGTGAGGGAAAAGCATCAACACCTCTTTCTGTAGGCTGTGGCATCCTGAGCTTCCCAGGGAGACCAAATGCCCCAGTGAAGAGATTTCTAGTGGTCAGCCTGGGAGAGCCAAATTTACAGCCTGAGCCAGTGTATCAGTTAAATGATTTTTTTTGCTATAATGTAAAGGTTAAATTGTAATAAAGTTGCCAAGGCATCACTTCAATGATAGAGATATATAAAGGCCATCTTTTTGCTAGAGTAATTTGGCCAAACTGCGCAGACTTTCCAATTCAAACCAGCAAAACATACAGCCAATGGTGACAGAGCAATGTGGTGTTACAGTACAAAACCAGGGCTGATGGATAGCTACATGCCCTGGCTACTTGCCAGGCCCAAATTAACCATCTGAGCTACTAGGATGGATGGCTAGTGGCAAAAATATAACTGCCATCATCTCAATATTAGGACTGGTCTAAGCACTTCATTACCAAATCGTTACTCTTGGAGATGGCCCCAGACAGTGGGAAAATGTTGATTTTATTTAATTGGAACAAACCTCTATTGGCTGACCCTGGGTGCATTACTACAATTGATTTTTTAATATCAAGTATAAAACCACTTTATTCTATTGCTTCTCTATACCTTGGAGGTTCAGAACCAATGCCCTGATGTCAGCTCATGCTACGGGTGCTCTGACCTGGAGCATCTTCTCCCCATTGCCAGGGATGCACTGGATAAAAAGCTGATTTCACAAGAGGGAGTCAAGCATTTTTCTCCTGGCATGTGCAAGCTGCCTACCTGCACTGACATGGTCAACACCAGAGCAAGCAGGGACTTGCATGGATTTGCAACGCCTATCTTAATGCAGGAGGAGCAGCGGTTGAGAAGGGGTGAGCAATTCATGCCCAGGGATATGCATGCCAAGGGCAGGAAAGCACAGGAAAAAGCAGCCTGTTCCCTGAACTCTGCTTTCCTCTCTGTCCTCTGAGGACCTCCATCCCTGGAGTAAGAGGAGGAAACTAGGACTGCAGGAAGGTTTGGCTTGCTTACACTAGAGGTTGGGGGGGGCTTGGCCCCCAAGAAGCACCTGTGCTTAGAGAGGGCCCACATGCATTTCTGATGGGTTCATCAAGGCTGCAGTGAGATATTCAGTTGATCCTCAGCATCTGCTAAAAGCCCTCTGATTTGTGATTCAGTATCAGCTGTTTGCATGTTTGGGCTGAAGCTGAGAGATTTTTTGCCTTGTTGCTTGAGGGGTGTGGTAGACCTTAGGGGGAGGAGTAAGAAATGCTGCTGCCCAGGTTTCCTCTTCTCTGTTGCTTTATGCCTTCTGTATCCTCTGTAATCAGACTGAGCAAAAAAGAATTAATAGTTTTAGGGCCTTGAGCTATCAACATGACCCTGCTATCCTGAGACCAGCAGCCTCAGGCAAGCTGCAGCCAACTCAGCCCGCCACTGTGGTGGATTCCTGCTGGTGGGGGATCTGCAGCTTGCTGACATGCTTGGCCAGGACTGGGCTGACTCGTCCCCATGCTCAACCCTAATCTCCCTTGACATCCTCTCAGCTCAAATCAGAGTAGTGTTGCTCCCAGCCTCTCACCTTGCCATCGATGGTGACTGCAGCAAAGACCGTGGAGGAGTAAGGGGACCACGCAACATCCGCTACAGCAGCATTCAGGTCATAAACAAACATTGGAGTCCTGGAAACAAAAAGACCCAGGGAGAACTCATTTAAACACATGCCACTCTGGAAGTGAAACACTGAGTCATAAACACCTTGATGCTGCAACCTGTGTTGTTAAAGACCAGCTGCAGGAGTGGGAGATGGGGTATTTCTCTAAGTCAGTTACCCATCAGGATCTCAGCCAAAGGCAAAGCAAAGCTGAGCATCAACCCAAATGGGTCATGATTGGTCCTGCTGTGATGAGAAGAAAGATAGCATGTTTCTTTCTTTCTGAAAACAATTTTAAACCTTCCCCCCAACACACACAGAGCAAGATGGAGTCTCTCTGGTTAATAATCATACAGGAAAGAGTGATTCTCCCTCTCTGGACTTCTGACAACAACATTGAATATTAGAGCAGTATTGGCAACAGGAAATATTTTACTCTGATTTACAACAGAATCAATTTGCTGATTGAAACCAGACATTCCTCAACCCCGAACTTCATTATGTATTTTTAAATGTTCCAATTTTTTTTTGCCTGTCTGGCTTTTAGGATGTGTCTGGCCCCTGAGGCCACAAGCCAGCCCCTGACATTTCTTTATAGCATTGCTCCAGAAGAATAACCCTGCCACAGTAGGTTCTGTCTGAAGAAGGCAAGGGCCAAAGTGAAGCAGTCAGTCTCTGCGCTGAGCTGCACCGCTTGGCAGGTTCCTGGGGCAGCCAATGCTAAATTTTATACCTCATACCTGGGTAGTACAAATCCGAGTCAGCCCCAAAAACAGAGATAAGAGAGCAATTAACAATGTCAACACCTAAGAGGGAAAAGGAGACTGATGTATTTGCAGAGTTGACATGCGCAGCTGGACCTCCCCACCCACGCCAGGACCCAGCAGGACCTACTTGATGGTGTGATCCCAGATCTTGACTGTCCAGTCAAAGCTGCAGGAAATGAAGACTTTCGAGTGGTAGGGATTCCAGCTGACTGAGTCCACGGGCATGTGATGGGCTTCAAACACGTCCAGAAACTGGCTTGAATAATATTTTGAACACTGCAATGGAAAGAACTAGTCAGTAATCAGAGCTAGACCTTCTTCTGGAGCTCATATTCCTGCAGAATAATGCCTCTGAATACTTCTATGGCCTCCCAGGCTCTTCTGGGCTGGCTGGGAAGAAGTGGCTGGTACCCAGAGGTGCTACAGAAACTAAATAATTTAGCACATGTTGTTTCACCCCACTTGCAGGCAACACCGAACTCCCCTCCGCAATAGATAGAGGCAGGAATTGGAAGTTTTCTGGTGGATTTACAGCCAGAGCCAGGCCCCAGAGCCCATTCTCCATTGCAGAAGCTCCATTATCTTCCTGACAATCCGGTCACCTGCCATGCCTCTGTAAAAGACTCTCAGGAGAGGCAGGGGAAAATGGCTCTCACATTGCTCATGAGCACACGGTGCCATGTGCATTTGAAGCATCATGATTAAAACCTTCAGTAACGATGCTCTCAGCACAAGAATGACCTGTCAGACCCTTTGGCTCTAAGGATTTTGGGAATATGCCAAAAGTCCCTTCCCTGCCATCACCCTGCGACAGCCTGCTCTGAGAGCCTTCCCCATCACATGGCTCTGCAACTCTTCCTCTCGTGCCACTGGCGACTTCGCAGAGGGGTGTGAGAACCACAAGAGCCTGGCCAGCACTCAGGCATGTCCCCAGTGGGCAGATGGGCCACCCTGTCACCAAGCCAATGGCTGCCTGTAAACTGGGCAAACCCTGCACATCAATGCGAGGGTCAGGCCAGCAGCATCACAGCTAAGGGTGCTGCTGAATGGCTAAATGTAGGGTGTGTGCCAGAGCTAGAAAACATTTGGGAGCCTTGGAAAAGCCACTCTGTGTGTGAGCTCATGAAGGGGGAGAGAAATTACAATGTTTGTCTGCACAAGCAGAATACGGGACCCAATCCAGATCCTGTCAGTTCTGCGTACACAGAAAAATGAGGTTATCCTCCCCAAATCTCCTCCCCTTCAAGGGGACTGGACGCTTCCTTCATTAGCAACAAGGACCTCATCTCATAAGTAATGTCCTCTTGGTTGTGTTCTCACATATGAGCTGTATCCACACTGCAGGTTGAGGTTGGTTTCAGGATTTTCTGTTGGCCTGCCTCAGTCCCATCACTACAAGGACTTTTCAGCACCTTTAATTACTCCCTAATGAATGCAGCAACTCATCATCTGCCCAAGCAGCAGGATTGCTGAAGTGTAACATGACTTTAATTCTTGCAAACCAAAGCTCTAATTAATTGTAGGGCTTAACTTTATTACACATGACACTCACTGTCTGGGTATCAGATCTGTTTTCTGCTGATGCCCTTATGCACTGGTGCAGGTACTGGACTGAGAGCGCTAAACTATTTGCACAGCAGCAGCTCCTGCATCCCTGGGAGGCTTGCTGTGCTAGGGATCAGAAACAAGAAAGTGGCTCATGTCCCACTGAGGTTTACTGACAGGTCTATAACTTGCTAATAGTTTGGTGCACACTCTGTCTATGAGTTACTGCCCCTGTGCATAATTATGGGACTGAAATCTCCTTTAATGGCATGTTTCATAACTTCACTTCATAATTCTTAATGTTCAGCCACCAGAAAAATTGGTACTTGGCTTGGCTTGAAAGTCACTTTGCTGGGAACAGACAGAAGGGGTCACAAATGATTAACACAAGAGAGAAGCTGCTTTATCCATCTGTCCTTCCAAGTACGTGGATTAAAGGTCCCTAATACCTGAGGACTTTGAAGAGTAAGATCCTAACCAGATTTGTCTGCATCCAACAGAACTGTAATGCTCTGTTTTTAAAGCCTTGTTGGGGCTGAGCCCTTGATCAGTGCAGCTCTCTGGGCACTGGTACAGGAGGCCGGTCATGCTCTGGGATGTGCTGATCCACAGCACTGGCTTTGCAGTCTGCAAGCCTGGCCCAGAGCTGAGGCCCAGGGCCCAACAGGAAAGGGATCTGTGGTTTTCCTAAGAAATCAGCAGCAAAAAGGGTTCTGTAGGGCAGATGCCCAGCTGTGCTCCTTGTGAGAAATGAACCCTGCATGCCTGCTTTAGCCTAAAGCCATACACTGTGCTCTGGCAGCGCCTGCCAGCCCCACATTGTGTTCACCCCAATCTCTGGTATCGTCTCTGACGTGGGAGACAGGGCCAAGATGCATTTTGAAGAAACACCACAAACTTGAGGAAAAGCTCAGAAAGAAGTATGACTTTCACAAATAAAAGAGTTTCTGAGCCAACTACTAACTAGCAGGGCAAAGTCTTCCCCTGCTATTCACTTTAAAAACCCTACAGTTATTAGACACACGTCAGGATGAAAACAAAACCACTGGAAAATGTGACACCTAACTCCTGACAAGACAGGTTTGAAGAGGATGAGTAGATTCAGGAAGTAGGCATTTGTGCAGCCTGTCTAATCATCTAGAGCACTGCTTCAATTTGCTGAGAGTGGTTTTTTCCTATTTAAATGGTGGTAGATGTGTGTGAATAGTAAATAGTATTTTTATGTTGAGATAGGAAAGCAAGAATGTGTCTGTGGTAATGCAGGAAACAAGTACAAAGATGACTGGCAACAGGGCTGCAAAATATAGGAGAGGAATACTGGGAGGAAAGGAGAATTCCAAGGACACAAAACTTACAAATAATCTTCATTAACAGCACTTCAGTTTATGCTAGGCGTTAGCCTGACACAAAACTCCTCTGCATCCACAGTGAATGGATGGTTATTAGTGTCCTTATAACGTAAGGGGTTTCTTTAGTCCCCTGACAGAAACACTGAGACTCTAAGCAATATAGAAATCCAAAAAGTAATCTTTTTCAAAGGAGGTTTGTATCTGGCAACAGAAAGAGTACTGCTCAACACTGGCACTCCTAGTCAGAGCAGGACACCCAGCTGTTCTTCAGAAACCACTGATACAAACGTGTCCCGTGTTGCTGTGGACAGCTGTTACCAGCAACACCAGAGGGTCTCCTTGGTTTTTGCTCAGTGCCTTCTTGTAGGAATCTGTAATAGAAACGCTAAGATTTGTGGAAAAGCTTATGAATGGAAACAGGCATTTGAATGCATCTGGAAAAACAACAGGAAATGGTAAAAAGAAACCTGTGTTAATTGATGGCAAATGCAGTCAGTCAAGTGACAAGATAACTGGACAGAACAAATAGAGGCCCCAAAGATATGGTGGCGAGAAGATGAGGAACAGAACTCAAGCCATGAAATAAACAGGCAAGGAAAACAACTTTGCCTAAGACAAAGCAAGACTAGACACTGAGGCAAATGATCTCTCTGTTACTAAAGGGTCACTGGAAGTCAAAGCCTATCCAGAAACCAGTTTGTCACCATCATTTCAGGGAAAACCAAGAGATGTGATAAGGACTCAACAGCCAGAATCCTTTGTCATCTGTATAACCACAAGAAATCCTATCCTGACCACACAGATACAAATGTCCTGGTGCTTAGTATGAGAGTATATGTGAAATTAGTCTTGTTTAAAATTAGAATCACCTTTTCCTTCTATATAGTCTTGCACTGAGTTTTACTATATTCCTTGTTCCAGCAAACTGCCTAAGACTGAAAAAAACCTCTCTCTTACATGAGTATGTTCAAATCTTATAACAAATTTTCTGTTGAAGCCCTGTTTATTAAGAAGTAATTCTGACCAAAGAGTTGAAGCCACAATAATGTTTCAGTATGAATCTCAAAGAACATACTTCTTGATACGAAAGCTGAGCAATTCCTAAACAGCAAATAAGATATGCAAAGAGGCAGTTTTGCATTACAGGATCATATTCATGCAGAAGCAGTTTGTCCTTTACGTAAAAGGGCAATAGATAGGTCTGTGTGCAATTAAGATAATGATTTCTTGGCTTCAGAAACACTATTAACTAAGCAATTTTTAAAAATCCACCATAATTGTTCTGCAGCTAAAGAATTAACATATTATCATGCTATTTGAGGGCACGTCTGGTCTCTGAAAAAAATCCTCCCTGAAATTCACTTTCCAATTTAACAAAAAATCTAAGATTTGGCCCATGTGGAAAGCAGCCCATGTTTGATCCCTGACTCACACCACATGTAAGGTGTCTGTCACTCTCACTCAAAGGGCATTGGCAAGGGCAAGTGCAGCACAGAGATCTGAGCAGCTCAAAACTGATTGGTGCAGCCAGAGGACCCGAGAGCTGCTCAAACGGCTGTGGAGTTGTCACTGTCCTCCTCACCCGAGCGGAGATGGGAGGCAGTCCATGGCTAGCTCCAGTAATGGTTTCAGATGTGCAGTGTTTCAATAAAGGGTGTGATAAAAGTGTGTGGTAGTCCTTGAGAAATGTCTGGAGCAGCAGTTGATCCCAAAAACTTTCAAAACTGCTTGTAGCAAATTCTCGGGGGACACTAAGAGTGCAAGCACTCTTCCCCCCATTTTTATGGATACTATGGAGACCTGCTTGTGCTAGACACAAAATTCCTCTTCCTTATGTTAGCCCATACTATCTGATGGAAGATTGCCTCTTCCTGCCCATGGGAACACCTGAGTTCTATAGGGCAGTGTCGCACAATCTGAGAGTGGTCCCACTTTTTGCTAAGGCTCATCAATGCAGGAATGTTTTCTTAATTACCAGTAACCCTGAAATCAGCTTTAGCACCAATAAAAGAGAAGATCCTGTATAACAGTATCTATTTGCATTCATCCAACCAAGGACTGGTTAAAATACCTGCATGGCTTCATAGCTGGGATCACTCCTCATGTTATAAACACCATCCTAGTTCTAGTTTCACTGAAGATCACCCAAGGCAGGAACACCTACAGCTTTGTCAATGCAAATGCTGCCAAATTCTGTTCCTATTCAGTGCTCTTCCGTGAAGGTTCTCCTTTGCTACGTAACCCAGCCTGGACACAAGCATGAACGTTTCTCCTGAAAGGTTACTGATGGCCCCTACATGACACTGACATTCACTGTCATACTCACGGACATCCATCACTCACCTAAGCACAGAGGAAGTTAAAACATGTGGTTCCTTACTGCCTTTTGATCAGGACTAGATACAACAGTACCCAAACAATTCGGAGTACAATACCCAGGGTACCAACTCCCGTGGGTGACGAGTCAACTCAGAACATCTGCCCATGACTGAACAGATGCTTTGTATCCTGAAAGCATCAACGAAAAACCATTGTGCATCAGCCTGGCCCCTCCACTTCTCCCACCTCCCTTCTGCACCTGTCTTGTTCAATGCAAGTGAGCACTACTCCGAAATCCTCCCTCAATACTGCCTGGCAGAAGGAGAGATTTCAATCAGCATCATCCTTCTGGAAGCAATGCATATTTGTTAATTCTGTCCTGCCTAAATGATTGATATTGATTTCAGAATATGATTTCCTTTGAGTTCTTTTCCTCTGTGTTGTTTCCCTTTTGCAGCATGACATAGGGAAGAAGCTTATAGCATCTTCGAGGGACAGCTGGATGGATCTGCTCTGCATATCAGCCTCCTGCTGATGGTCCACCCCCACACTGAAGGGCTGTGGCTACAATATTAACAAAGGCCCAAAGCCAGCTCAGAGGAATGATCTGCAAACAAAAGTTACACAAGTAAGCAGCTACTGGCTTTATTTTCAAGGCTAAATACAGCAGACCTCAAAACTTCATATTTTTAGCTTGATTTCTAAAGAAAACACAATGTCTGTGTCCTGCTGTCTGCTTGTCTCTGCTTCCAAAAAACGTTGACCTGTCAATTTCAGCCAAAGCTGGCTGCACCCAGGACTTGGCAATATTAAGGTCTTACATATTCTATAAAAAGGGGTGGCTGTAGCCTGAAAACATCTGGGCAGTGCCCCCACCCTGGGAAGGGTAAGCAAAGCTTGGCTGCTGCCCTCACCACATGGCTGGAGCTGGCTGGCCAACAGGTCCCAGCTGGCGCTGGGCACCAAGGTGTCAGGCTGCAGGAGGGCACTGGAAGGGAGGTGGCCAGCGGTGTCTGCAGGAATCAAGAGTTTTAGCATGGAGGTGGGATCATGGAGCTGGGGACAGCATGGGGGTGAGCAGAGGGAGGAAGCATTAGAGTAGATAGTGAGGAACTGGAGATAGGAGGTGAAGGAGAAAGCAGGAGTAGGGAAAGAATTTGGGATGTAATTGTGGAAGGGAGGGGCTGCAGGACACTCATCCATACGAAACACGGCTTCATTAGCCTCACTGCTCACGGGATAACAGATCTAAAAAGAAAAAGAGATGAGATTTTTCCTGCCATTTCCCCACAGCCATGAGGACAGAAGATCAATGCCTTTTAACTTCTGCTCTGATCGTAGTTAGCACCTCACTTGCACAGCTGCAATCTGCAAAGCATTCTGGGATGCAGTTTGCATGAAAAACGTTTCTGCAAAATAAGGTCTTAATTGGGTCTGTGCAGAGAGCTCCCTGTGACCCTCTGTGGCTCTGTGCTGGTCTCAGGTTCACCACAGGGATCTGAGGGCAGGGCCAGGCTCTGAAGTTGTCCTTTGTTACTGCCTCAGCAAACAGTTAAGATGATGAACCTTGAAGACAAGCACGGGTCAGGGGATGTAAAACACAGGACAAAGAAACCATTCATACCTTATAGATCTTTCCCTCTTGAGTACCAACGAGAAACAAATAGTCTATCTTTTTGTGAAAATCAAACGATCTCCCGCTGCCTGTTAAAAGAAGAAAGGTCTGTCAGACAGAGAATCAGTCCATCTGGCCAGCACACACTCCCTGCCTGTGGTACACACACTCTGCCAACGTTTTCAGAAGTGATTTATTAGCCAGAAGCTCCCAAAAGAAATTAGAGCCACCCCTTCTCCAAACACTTTCCAAGCTGTGCCTGTCCCCAAAACCTGCAATTCGAAAAGCAAACACAGAGAAAGGGAAAAGGGAACTGGAAGAACAGATTGGCCCAGGATTCAGTTTGGTAAGGACTTAAAATGCCTAGTACAAATTTAAGAGTTATGAGGACTAGGCCTGCCTCCTATTGGGGAAGAACAGGTCTATTCACAAAAAATATAAATGCCTCCCCACGCATAAAAGAGCCCAGACAGGAAACACCGCATAATACCTCCCTGTGCCCTTTTCATCCTTGGCTCAGAAGCCATTTAGCAGGCTCACTTCTGTAAAGCCAATAGCAAAGGACATGATTTGGGAAGAAATCTGCCAGGCACAGAAGGATCCTCTTAACTTCAAAAGCCCTGAATCGAGCAACATTGTGAACTGTGTTTAAAACAGGTGTCAAACACAACAGGATGTGACTCCTTGAGATTTTGTGGCTTCTGCTCCTGAGGCAGACGCAACATCATCCAAGGAGCCAATTTGCATGGTGGTGAAACAAAATTTCAGCAGGGTCCTTGAACAGAAGATCGGATGTCTGCTGAGTGCCAGAGCAACCTGGGGTTGTTGACCAGCAGGAACACTCATAGCAACTATCAGACAAGAAACAGGAACAGGCAGACAAGCCTCAGAAGCACATAGCTACAGAGAACTTTCTGCAAAGGCAGCTGTCTTAAACATGATTTAAATGTTAACAAAAAATAGTCCTCAATGGAATTGTTAAGGTCGTTTCAACCCTGTAATACTGTCTGCATTTTTAACATTTAAATAGATTGTTAAATATTCAAGACAAGTCTTTGAAGATCTGTTTCCCAGTAACGCTAACAAATAATCCCAAAGCCCCTGGGAGTTCTGCAGTGTACTGCTTGCTGGTCTCTTGCAACCCATGTGGCAATGCAAACCTTCTCACAAATTGTTCTACAGTTACTAGCCGAGAAACATAGCAATTCTTAAATGCAGAGTAAGTGCCTTCTCTAAACCCAGGCCACAGCTTCATAGCCAAAAGCAGGTGCAGCAGGATGATTAGGGGAATCTTCAAGGCTCCCTGCGTAGTCCAGGACCTCCAGAGCTGACTCATCCCATCCTATCTCAAACACAGGATGGTCAGGATGAGAAGATTCAGCCTAGAAGGATTGCACTGTCTCCACCTTGTATGGAGGGAGCCTAACATAGCTCAGAAGAGATGCTGTGCTTTTAGACAGCCAAAACCCAATGAGGCACATCCCACTGCTGGCTGGATGAGCTGTGCACCCAGGAAAGGGCAAAGGCTGGTTTTCATCTTGATTTGGCCAGTCCAGATCCATGCCTGGCAGGAATAACAAACCTGACTTAGTTTTGACAAATGTAGGTAATGCCTGTGCCTTGTCTGCACTGGGACAGCCCAGTAAAAGAGACATTTTTTGAATTAATGTTCATCAACTTTTTCTGCATGTAAAGGCAAGATGTAACCAGCAACACTTGACTCAATTAGTGGCCATTGCTCCAGACAGACTTTGCCTTACTACATGATGAAAGCAAGGAGGCGTAACCCTTCTTTAGCTGCTTTCCATCTCAACACCCCACTCCCAATTTAATTCCCCAGAATAACTGATTAGAGGCTTTGTGTCGGTAATTAATCAGCATGGCAAGGACTTGGGCTCCTACCAAGTATTTGCAGCTCCAGCCCCTCTGGCTCCTCCATCGTCGTTGCCTCTACTGGCAGCTTGAAGACATCTGTATGAACCAGCTCATTCTGCAGGCAGAGGAGATTCCACATGAATAACAGGCTTTACAACAACAATATAGAGACATTCAGTACTTTGAAATGGCAAATTTTACAAAGGAATTTTAAAAAGCTGCCCAAAAGTTGCATAATGTTTCATGCTCACAATTGGCAACTTGCTAACATGCCGTTTTACATAAAACCTCCCGGAAACTGATGCTTTGGTGCACTGGAACTGAGAGCCACTAGTACATCACTCAGATACATGCAGCTGACCTGGAAAGCTCTGGGGTTTGGGGTCAACGTTTTTGAGTGGAGGTTGACACTGTCAGCTTAAATCATTGTGTTAAGTGAAATCACCCTGTGTGGTTTAAGATGGGTATTGCATATCATCCGGAGCTAACTAAGTGCCACACTAACGGATAGTAACTTACCACCTTGCCCGTCTTTGCTTCTTACCGTCTTCCCATTATCCCCAGGGCAGCCTCAGTTCCCAATACTCACAACCTCTCAGGCTCTAAGATTCAACTAACACCACCACTTGGCAAGCAGCTCTCCCAAGGGAAAAGTGCCCAATGTGCTGTTATCAGCAGAGATCTAAAGCGCTCTAATTGCAGGCCACCACACTGCTGTGCCAGGTGATGTACGAACATAGGGCAAAAAGGCTGTGTCCCAAAGAGTTTACAGTCGAGGTGAGAGACAGAAGACAGATGAAAATAGACACACTGAGAGTGAGTATAAGGAAACAATGAGAGGGCAAAGATCCATTCTTAGACTAGACCTGGGAATTAAAATACCACTGCAGAATGGAGTTGGTTGTGAATATAAGAATACCCTGGGGCTGATAAAAAGAACAAAGAACTAAAGATTAAATTAGTGAGCAGTGTGGGCTGAGGACTCAATGTTTTCATGAATCTGCAGATTTCCCACTGGAGCACTGTGAGAACAAAACATAACTTCTTAGCTCCGTGAGTCAAGCTTTAGTTGGAGCTTCTCTAAGCCCAGAGCAGGACTCAGGTGGAAAAAGAGATTCTGCCTGGCAAAGTCAATCCCAGGGAACTGCATGTTAGAGAAGGTGGGAGAAGACCTCGTGAGCATCGATCTGTTCAGTAACGCAGTTCAAAGGGGACAGGGGTCTGTAAGACATTTTTATTGTATTTTGGGGGTACAAATTTACAGAAGGTTCAAGAAAGGTCAAAACCCATAAAATGATGTACTTCCTTCTCACTAATTTACACTGCCACACCCCCACGTGCCCTGGCCTATTAATGGCAGTAACTGTTCTCTCAGAGAGCACAAGAAGCAGGATGGAATCCTGCAGCCTGCAGAGTTCTACCTTCTGTTAGTGACTCTTGCAGCATGTGGTCACATCAAGTCAGATTCAGTGGGTAAAGGCGGGAGTGATGCTCAGAAAGAGGAGATACACGTTGGTGTATGTGTGCAAGAATTGGAAAGAGCAGTGCCCAGAGGATCCAGGAGCAGAGAATATTCCACACGCTTCTCACTGCCCACCCAAACAGGAGTGCTGTGGGGCTGTTGGGGGTGCAGTCAGGACACGCTGAGCCAGCACTTGCCTCTTAGGCTCCCAGGTCTGCCTGCTTTCCAGAGAGCGTCTGCCCTGTCCAAGGCATGGCTGGTGGCCATGTTAGCCTGGTCTGAAGAGCAGCTTCGGAGTGGCCCGCAGCTGATCTCATTAATACACCTGGTGTGTCTAACAGAGGTCAGACTCATGATCTGGGCAGGCCCAGAGATGTGCTAGAGCACTTACTCTGTTCTGGTAGAAAGGCCAAACCACATGAGACCTTCTCTCTAAGCATACACCTTTCTGCAGCCTTTCTCTGAAGATGCCTCCCACCACCTCCATCTGCACAAGGCCTCTGTGGACAGCTTCTGCAGTCTGTTGCCTTCTCAAAGGATCTTACTTGTGCAGACTTCCCTGTTGTGCTGTTTTTATTTTGTACCTAGCTTCACAGTCTGGAAAATGCATCTGTTCCTGGGGCTGTTTGTCACCAGAGCCATTCTCATACTCCTCTGGGTAAACAGACTGTCGACAGTTTGGCCTTCCAGGAATACTGAACAATAATATGTTGCTTCTGACTAACAATTGTAAAACACTTTGTAAGCATTAGTGAATTAGGACCTGCAGCTGCCTCCTTCCTTTTAGTTGTTACTAGCTTCAAATGATGATGGAGGCCCAAAGCTGTTCAGTAATTTAGTGCTAGGTCATGTAGGAAGGGTGAGCTATGGCTACTAATCAAACCTGGGATTGCTGAGGATCAGCCTGAGAAGCAGTGTCAGGCTGAATCCCAACCAATTCCTTGGCATGGCTCTGACAGCTCTCCTTTTTGATAGGCTACATGTGCACCCAACATGGGAGAGTAGAGTCATCCCGCTGCAGAAGTCCTGCATCCTTTCTTGCCATTTTGCACTTTCTTGATGACCCAAAACCAAGCCAAGACAATAGCCTAAGCACACACAGGTCACGTGCTGTCTCATGAAGTTTGTCCAAAGCAATTGTGTCCATTTCTAACCACTAAGGTCAAGGCAGATCAACTGTCCCTAGCTAATGTTTGACAACTCTTCTATGCAAATTGTGAGTGTGGCTTGCCAAATATTTAGAAGTAAGAATGAATTTATTCGCTCCCTGCTCTCAGCTTTGGAAATGTCAAACAACTATCAGTATTTGAAGAAGCTTTACTTCTGGATAGTCCTGTCAAAAAGATTAACAAAGCTCTCTTTCATTTATTCCGTGTTTGCACTATGGATTTGCAGAATAGAAAACCTCTGGAGTCTCTTCAATTTTACTCTAAACAAAACCCAGAGATAGCTCTTTTGTAAATCTGGAATCCAAGCAGATTGTCTGTTTTTCCTTGTTGAGTACAAAACCACAGATTGCAATAAAACACCCTTTTCATTCTGTTTTTTGCTTTCCCTGTTGAACCTCCACCCCAAAAAAGAAACCAGACAGCATCTAAAACTTGGCTGTTTTTTACCCCTGCCTAAGTACATATCAGCTCCAGAAATTTCAGAGGTAACTTCACTTCAAAAAAACCTTAAAACAGTGCTTTTCACATGGGTGTGGACAAGTTTACAACAGAAGTGCAAGGCCTAAGTAGAAATGACATCATGCTAGGCAGATGCAGGTCTTAAGAAGCCATACCAAGGATGCTCAAGTAGGTATATCTAGATGTTAAAGGGACAGCAAAAAAACGGCTTACAATGTGGGAACACAGTTAAGCAGAGATGAATCTCAGAAATGTTGCAAAAGACCCTCCACACGTGAGTTGCCATCAGAGTCCCTCTGCAGACCTTAGGCTGTGGCATTTCTGTGAAGTGTCTTAACCTGGTGTTTCCCGCCTGTGGAGCAGGCTGAGCACACTCAGTCACTGGGGCTCAGCTGATAGGTGCAACTTGCCAAGTCACCTCAACTGGATGTGTTTAGGTGCAGGTGTGTATTACCCACTTCGACATAAATCTTTTGGACATTTCTATACAGGGGATAAAACAGGAGCTGAGTGCTAGGACAATGTCAGCCTGTCCCTGTCTAGGGAGCTCTGAGAGCTCTTTTGGGAGAGAGAATTGGAACACACTTGCAGGATGGATTTTTGTGCCTAAAGCTGCATGTATGAACCCAGAGGAGTTTATAAAAAAGAACTTTTGAATGCCATCTGCATGTGTCTACTGTGTTCACTAGAAGAGGCTCCTACTCCTGCAGTGAACACGAGACTAAGATTTACATATAATGTTAGACATTAATCTCTGCCCATGGCAGCATGGCCTAAAATTTTCAGAACAGACAAGCCTTGAGTGTCTTAATATAACAGGTTGAAAAAGTGAGCATCCAAGGATGTAAAGAAATTTCTTTGCTTGCTGAGGAATAATGGGACAGCTACTTCAAACTCATCCTCAGGGCAATCAAATTATTTTTTAATTAAAACATTTTGAAATCTTCAAAATGTAGAATTGTGGTGGTTCCGTGTCTGGCGGGGTTTTGGCTAACAGAAGCTCCCCCGGCTCCAACCTCGGACCCGGCTCTGGCCAAGGCCAGGCCAATGGCGCCTCTGCCAATAACTATGGACGGGTGAAAGAGGCCGCTGGTCGCGTCTGTGTGTTCTGTCTGTCTGTGCCGGTGAGCGAAGGGGGTGGGAGAGAGGCAGCCCTGCGGCCAGCCCGGTGGGTGAGGCAGGAGAGGGGCGGCTGTGCCGGAGCAGGGGTTCCCCTGCGGCCCGCGGGGGGGGGGGGGGGGGCGGCTGAGCCCCTGCAGCCCCCGGAGCCCAGCGGGGGCCCAGAGGTCGCCCTGCAGCCCGCGGAGGGCCCCGGGCCGGAGGAGCAGGGCCCGGGCCCGGAGCAGCCGCGCCTGCGGCCGCGCTGGAGCCGCCCGTGGGTGGGAGGGCGGCAGCCCCGGGAGGGCCCCGCGCTGGGGCGGGTTGGGGAGCTGCGGCCCCGCGGGAAGGACTCGCGTTGGGGCGGTTGGCGGAGGAATGTCTGCCGGGAGAGGGACCCCGCGGTGGGGCAGGGGAGGGCTGCGAGGGCCCCTCTGCCTGCGGGGGAAGGAGCAGCGGAGAGCCCTTGTGCCGGCCGGGCTGGGACCCCCGTTCCCTGCCCCTGCGCTGCTGGGGGGAAGGGGGAGCAGAGCTGAGCCCGGGAAGGCCGGGGGGGGGGGGGGGGGGGGGGAAGTGTGTCGTTTTTAAGACCTGGTTGAATCTCTCATTCTCCTTGATGGTGATGGTTGTTTGTATTAAATGTCTGTTGTTATCCCCAAGTTGAGTCTGTCTTTTCCCCATGACCATAACTGGTGAGTGAGCCCTCCCTGTCCTTTTTGTTGACCCTCGAGCCCTTTTGGTTGTATTTTCTTCTCCCCATCCCTCATGGGACGGGGTAGGGGTGAGCAAGTGGCTGCAGGGGGCTTTTGGATCCAGCTGGGTAGGCTCAAACCACGACAAGAATCAAATAGCCAACAGAAAAAACACGTGTTGAGATTCAGAGACATAAATTTAAGTGTCATTTAGGGACATTAATGCTAAGTGTCTATCAATATATGTACTCTAAAAGAGAAAGTGATCAAAAGCAGGACATGCAAACAAGTCTTGGGTGTGAGCTGCCTGTGTCACAGCAGAGGGAAACCCTCTGCCTGTCTGACTGCATGTTGCCATCCCACTGCAAATGCGAGCTTACTCTGCGTTACTTTGGCCATAATGGGAGAAATTTGCACTGTCCCTCTCCATTCTGAATTGCAAAATGTAGGGGACCATTCCGGGGGTAAGAGTCTTGAAGCTGGGGAAGAAAGCAGATTATTCTGCTCTGTCTCTGGGTGACCCTCCTGGGACAACGAAAGCTTCAGAGCAAGAATCAGTCTCGAATTCCTGCAGCTGCAAAGCAGGAAAATGATCTCTCGTACTCAGGCCCATAGGGTGCTACAGGTGCAGGCAGGATGAAGGTTATGTCCTGAGCAAGGAGTGGGCTGGTTCTGCTCATTTCCGAGTTTAACACGGAGCCCCAGACCCAGCTGTGATGGCACCTGCAATCTTTCGCTGCCCCTTCTTTTCAAACCTGGCTCATTATAAATAAAAGTAAAACTAATGTATCATTGAACTTCAGAGGCAGTTAGTTATAATTTGGCTGGAAAAAGAAACTGCCACTTGCTGTTTACCTTAACTAAAGTCCATGAAACAATCCGCCCATCCTCGGAGACAGAGAAGAAGTTCAAGTTGTTGTCCATGTCATCCTTCTGCCACTTGACCTTAAAACAAGAAGACAGTCCCAGTCAGCACAGGGCACTCAGCATTAGCAGGACAGAGTCCCATGCTCTCAGCAGGGTGTTCCTAAAAAGCAGCTGTTTCCACCCCAGAGGCCTGCTGGTGCCTAGCATGTATGAACACCCTTACCTCCACAGGCAGTTTCGGAAGTGCCCGCAGCACTCTGGTCACTCACTTTCCTGCAGGGATGCTCCAGAGAGGGGGCGAAGCCCCACACCTGGGAACTCTGCACCTACCCACAGCCATCTCCCCGAGCAGCAACAGGAGCATTGCCATCAAGGATGGGCCTTGTGAGGTGTCTGAGCTATGTAAGTGCTCTGCAATACAGCCCAATACCATCCCAGAGGTCTCTGAGGGCTCTCCAGACAACACCAGCAGTGCCACAGAAAGGTCCCCAAGAAACCTGAGTACATCTCTGACCTTGCACAAACAAACCCCTTCCTATTTGGCTAATTACTCCAAGTGCAGTGCCATATGGCTACCCTTCAGCCACACAACCTCAAATTAGCTTTCTGGCCCTATGTGGTGCACAGACAGCCCTTGCAGGCAACGTGTGGCATGGGTCCTTGGGGCACTTCTGTTTCAGGGAGATGAAAACATCTCCATTAAAACTGAAATCCTCCCTACACCTTCAGAGCATCTGTCTGCCTGGTAAGGAGATTTGCCTTTTGACTGTGACAGCTCAGCAGGAGAGATTAGAACTCAGATAAATGGCTTACAGTTTAGAAAAGACATTTCCGTTAGACCAAAAGCATTAAGAATGCTCGATTTTCAGATCTGGGAATTCAATCAGACTGAAGGGAAAAGGATCACTTGTCACTGGGCCTGTCAGCACACACTCTTGTGGGCATCTGTCAGTTCAGGACAAGCACTTCAGCAAGTTCTGCTAAGGTTTTCAAAGGTATATCTGTTCCTGTCCAAGCAGTGCAGCAGATCTATTTCCCTAAACATCACCCCATAAACATGATAAATGGGCATGATTATCCTAGAGCTTACCAGGTACGCATATCTATGACCAGTTACTTACCTGGTAGGTATCCCAGAAAAAAAGCAGCATTCCCAATACTTTAATTACACAGATTGGGTATTCTGATGATACTTCCTTGGGAAAAACAGTGTTAATTCTGTTTTGTAAAATTGTTTATACTGTGAAGTTCTGTGGAGCATGAAAATCCAGCAAGAAACTCAGCAAAGAGTAATTAATCCTCTAGTGAACAGGTTTCCCACCTAGAACACAATATTCTGAGGAAGGATAAATAAAACTTAAAAGGAATCCACCCGAGAATAC
This sequence comes from Leptosomus discolor, assembly GCF_034619465.1. NCBI lineage: Eukaryota > Metazoa > Chordata > Aves > Leptosomiformes > Leptosomidae > Leptosomus > Leptosomus discolor. Next base: position 83,752,278 of record NC_141419.1, read on the forward strand.
ATCAAAATGCCAGTTTCATGTCCATAAAGTGCAACTGAAGTGTTGAGTGGCATATACCTTTGAACATCCTTGCACAGGAGAAAGTGTAAGTCTCCAAATGGATCCACTTCTGCTATCTGGCATTAAAGGGATGATGTAATTCTATATGGGCCAGAATAAAATGGCTAACAATAAAAAGCCAAGTTCAATGGCACATACGGAGAACAGTGATTTCCAAGGCTGGCCATCATGCCCAAAATATGCTGGGTATATCTATTCCGTGAACATCTGCTTGGGATCATGAGCTACTGCTGACAATGACGGTCACCAGCAGCTGCTTCAGATGAAGGAGTTGGTGTAGTGAGGAGTTTTAATTCAAAGTGAGAAACGCAGAGCTCAGGGGAATGGAACATGCCCAATGTGTCTCATACTGGGTGCAGAAAAAGGGTCACGTTTCAAATCAGAGCTTTTTAATATGCCATTCTAAAACTGTCTGACCAGAAGACGTTCTTACTTGTATATCCAACACAGCTCTCCTCTAACTCTTCAGTCTACTTTCCCAAATATTTGGGAAAACCAGTCACACTTCCCAGCCTGCCTCTAAGGCAAACTGACTGCGCTTGAGACAGGGGAAACTATTTCTCAAGACAGTATCTCCTATGAAAACACTGTGCAAAGGTTTTGCCATTTAAACCTGGGAGGAATCAGCACAGGCGGCTCAAATATCCTCTACTGGGACACAACTACACTGCAAGAAAAGGTACTCTCCAGTACCTTAGACCTGCAGCCTGAACCCAGCAATGCCCTGAGCTGCACGTGGAAGACATATGCAGGTGACACATACTTGTACTGCAGTCAGTGTGGGTCTGAGCCATCCCGAAGTCTAGAGCCACCGTCCAGGTTGCTTACACAATGCACAGGCTGGGATCAGAGCTGGTCCAGACCCTCTCTGAAGGGAAAGTCCCAGCTTGCCCCCTATCAGAGTGTATGTCCAGATGCTCTGCTCAAGCTGTGCAGGGGCAGCTGCAGCTGAATTCCCAGCTCTGCTCTTGCCAAGTACAATGTAGATATTTTGCACCCAAGCTAGAGCCAAGTGACAGCCCATCACAGTGGTAGAAAATACATGGATGAAAGCTCAGTGGCTGGAGTCCACCCTGATCACCCTGTGCAGACACAGCTCCTGAGTCCTCACATCTACACTAATGCAACGTGTTGCAGGAACATCGTCTGGTGACTGACAACTTAAGCGCTGTCATGAGCTCATCACCGTAAGTTTTGTTCCCAAGCCAATTCCTTTCAGCATTCCCCAAGCGAAGAGCTTTTCCCCAGGGTTTGCCCACTCCAAATACCCTCTCTCTGATGGAGATCTATGCAAGTTTTCTACTATCAGTACTCAGTTAGGTGTCACAGCTACTTCTCTTCATCCATTACACAGACAGGTGGAGTCATCAGCCCCAAAAATCAAGTAGGCTGATTTGCTTGGGGTACTCTTGCCCCTACATTCAAAGCAGTCAGCAGTAGGTGAGTTAGGTACATATTGTAGACAGCTTCAACGCAGTCCCTCAAGGACATCAGGATCTGCCCCCAGATGACTGTCAGCAGCTCTCAGTGACGTAAGCTTGAATTTCAAAAAACAGAAATTGGCACTTAATACTTCCAATTTTCCTTCAACACCTCTGACACCTTAATGTGTTTGTGATCTTTTTTCTCCTGATCTCTGAATCCCATAAATGCTTATTAGAGTAATTAGCCTTCATGATACTGCAATCAAATAGGGCATCTGCTCAGAACTGGCCTTTTCTCTGCTCCCAGAGGTCCATGAATGTGGCACAACCTCCTGTCATTAGCAGTACCCGTGCTGTGCGGGGTGGGGCATTTGACAAGAGAACCAGGCAATTGTGTGCATAGTAGCAAGAAGTCAATTCTTTTCCTGAAGCATGTGATAATCAACCCAGGATTTTGGCTGCATGAGACAATTTACAACAAAAGTTCGATTATGGTAACAGTAAGAGTAAAGAACCACATGAGAAAAGAAACTGTCTGTAAACAGAAGAAAGGAGACAAATAAACACAGAGCAGCAAGTAATTCGCTATGCCTGATCATGATGGGACCTGTAATAAATTCCCATGTTTCTGATGTCATTCCTACAAGAGAAATAGTGCTTCATCAGTTTTCATGGCACAGAGGCTGTTAGTCACTCGCACTGACAAAACACAATTGGTCAAAATCATCCTGGCCACAAGGCTGACTTGAGCGCTTTGCAGGCAGCTGCAGGCAGGGTCTGCCTGCCTTTCTTGTAAGGTGACATCTGCTACTGAAAACACAAATTCCTCCAGCTGGCCCTCGGCTTGCCAAAACTCAACTGTGGGGTGCCACATGCCACACATGCACATTGACAGACAAGTAATTCCTTCCCTTTCTACTAATTATCCTTCAAGGAGCCCTTTGTCAGCATTGCAGTACTATGGTCCTGCTGACACCTGCCCTAAGTTAAATAAGAGCATTTTGGTCATTCAATGTCTAAAAAACAAAATAAAGTCTGCCACAGGTAGAGAAGAGGAAAGACAAAGGCATTATCAAATCCCCAGGTTACCCTTCGGCAAACTGGCCAGGTAAGATGCTCAGATGACTCCAGCAAGCAAACAACTCCTTGGGCTGCTGACGAAAGTCCCTGCCAATATGACCTGGGGACAAATTCCTTCCAGTGCCAAGATGGCCATCAGTACAGTCCTAAGCAAAGCCATCATGGCAATGCAGGGTTTGGAGGGACCTGAAAAGGATATGTATTCTGCTCTGAGGCAGGATCAGAGACACCCCTACCATTGGGGACAATTCACATAGGCTGTTCTCACAAGCCTCCAACACAGGCGCTCAACAACCTCCCTGTAGATATGTCAGTGCTTAATTGGCCTTATACAGGACATTTCCTTTACCACAAGTCAAGCCAATCACTCCTTACTATCTCCCCAATAGACACAGAGAACAAGAGTTTATTCTCCTTTTTAGGACAGTCTTCAAATGGGCAAGAAAATCTTGTGTGTCGCTGCTCCTTTCTATTTTTCACCAACATGACAAAACCAATTGCTTCAGCTGTTGGTTCCACGTCTTGCTCTCCAAGCCTTCACCATTCCTGTTCTTCCCCTTCATCCCTTCTCTGCAGCTGCAACCACATGGTACAGGGCCACTCCTAGGCACCAGCAGACAGGACTTACAACCTCCTCTATCTTGTATTCCTGCTAATAAATCAGAATGAGACATGTCTTTGTGAAGCAGTGTTGCATTGCTGACCATTGGCAGTGATCTGCTATAGTCTCCCTTTCTGGCACCCTGCTGCCTAACCAGTCATCCTGTTTCGTATTTGGGCATTTAATTTCCCCTTTCTAAACATTGTCTTGTCTCCCCTTTCATCACATTGATTTTGGGCATTTCTTCCGATTTATCGAGATCATTTAGAACGTAATCATGTCCTGCCAAGTGCCTTGTCCTCCCAAAGGGGCTTCTCTATTCTGTAATCGGAGCTGTTAATGAAAGTATCGGTCAAAAGAAGACCAGAACTGACAGCTGGAGGGTCTCACTTGAAACACCTTCAGAGACTGACAGCAAGCTCTGTATAACTACTCTTTGACCACACTGCCTGACGCACCTGAGAAGCCTGTTTATGGTGATTTTAACTAATTCATATATCTCTACTTTGGTTATGAGAATGTCATTGTGTAAGCCTGGATCAAAAGCTTTAGTCAAGTAAAGATGGATAGAGGTGATAAACTTGACTGCCTCTCCCTTCTTCATGAGGCCCATTTCTCTGAAACAAAAGAAAGAAAAGAAATTATACTGGCTTGACAATTTATTCTGGTGGACAAGTCCATGTCATCTTCTCTGAATCACCTCATTAACTAGACATTTATAAACGGATTTGCCATTTGTTCCAGTGTTTTTCCAGTCATCAAAATTGGTCTGGTTGGTCAGTAATTCCCTGGGTCCAACGCTATCATTTTCCTCCAGATATTTTTTCACTTCTTCTGGCCCTTCAAGACCCTTCCTCCTTCTCATGGCCATGCTTGTCCTACAGACCAGAGTGCAGACTGGTACACTGCTGTTCTATCATCCACACTTCGCAAGTCCCTGTGGCTGGCTTAGGATGCCTCTAGCCTGGGTGAATGCTCCATACACTGGTTTCTAGGCTCTGTCATGGCCCTGTCCACGCCACTGTCCCTCCTGCATGCAAGGACAGTCCCTTTGAGGAAAGCATCTGCAGAAACCTCTTTTGCCAGACATTGGCTCTACAGCATCACTGAAAAGTGTTTTGGGATTGATGACAGCAGACTTCATATGTATCATATTCCATATACTTGGCCACATCACAGGTACGTGAATGTGCGTGAGTCCACAGGCAACAGCAAAGCGATGCTTCCATTCATCCATGTCCTGGAGCATAACCCAACCCTGCCCCTGAGTCAGGGTGCTCCATCCGCTCGGATGCTGTAAATGGCATTACACATAAACATCAGCCTCTGCTTAAAATGCAGGATGGATGTAGCCTAAAAACCCCCTAAAATGCTTGTTAATGGCCTGAAATTGCTCTGGCTAGTTCTTTCAGTAGTCCAGGGTATGTTTAAGCCAGTCTTGCTGATGAGCAAGAACCTGTCTCTTCTAAACATTCTTTAACATGCTGTTTCTCTATTCTGACCTGTGCTTTTATCCTTTTGTTACATTAATCATACTAAGCAGCCAGTCTCAGACACTTATTTTAAGATTAAACAATACAGCATTGAGTATTTTATCCTTCTCCATACCACTCAGTATTAGCTGAAAGATTGCTTTAGTCATGAGCCTATGTTCTTCATTCCTTTAACTTCTAATATACTTCACAAATATTTTCCCCTTTTCTTTTGTAACCCAGGATAATCATGGCTCATTTTGCACCTTCACTTTCTCTGTATTAATTTGTCTTTATGCTTTTCTCTGCTACTCAGCTTTAGACACATGTCTTTGTTTCTGTGCTTCAAGAGTTTCTTTGTAATTCGCTGCCGAGCTCTAGATGCAGCTGTGTGGGCCCCTCCTGGAGAGCTTGCCTTTTTGCCCAGCCCAGCAGCTCAGGGAGCTCACCCATCTGGCTCTGTACCTGAACAAAGCCACAGTCTCTTGCCAGAGCCCAGTTATGCATCACAGGAGCACAACGGCTTCCCAGCCTCTCTGGGATCTCCCAGCCACCCTGTTTCCCCCATACCTTGGGCACACAGGGTTAAGCAGGGCCATCCTGACACTTCTCCTTACACTCACGCTGGCTGAAGACTTTTACTCAAGGCTTCTTACTGGCAAACATCTGCTCCTTGAGCAAGCATGCAAACACAGCAAGGGAATCAGCCCTCAGCTCGCTCTAGCTGTGCCTGCCCTGGCAGCAAAGCACAGACGCAAACCCACTGTCACAACCACATTTCCCCAATGTCTTTATGCACAAGCCTGGGCCAAAGCAAAGGACCAGCAGAGCTCTGGGGCTCTCTCAGTACGAGAGAGAGAAGAGAGCTGAACGAGAGCTGAACATGCGCTGTGATTTTGCAAGGACATAAGCATAAGTTTGGCGTAAGCCAAACTGAATCCATCACACAATGGCCCAGGTCACCAGCTGACAGATGAACGCAGTGTGGATGCTTGCAGAAGCAGACAGACCAAACTCCAACCAGGAGTACCCATCCAAACCTGGATGTGTTAGTCCAACAGTGCTCAAGTAAAGGATACTTTCTTCATTTCGCTTCTGTCCTGTTTTTTTTGGCTCATGCTGAAGTGCTGATCTATGATAAATTGCTCCATAGGTCACATCTGGAGCCCGTCTGATCTCTCCTGTGCTCTAGTGCAAATATTCTCCTGGATTCCCCTACAGCGATCTCTGATTGAGCTAAGAAGCAGTTCTCATTTCTTCCCTCTGTCACCTCCAAATGTGCTTCTTGTTGGTTCCTGCCAGCAACTTTTAGCAGAATGGCATCCGGAAACATCAAGTCATTACCAGCAGTGAAAAAATCTTTCAATTCTCTTCCTGTCAATGACAAATTGCCGTTTTTTGTTTATTCCCCTCCCTGTGTCCCTTGCCTCTGCTCTTTGCCCAAGGGATCTGCTGCAGATCAGCTGATCCTCAGTTCAATGACTTTCTCTTTTGCTGGAGCAAATAGTTTGTTCCTCCTTGCTGCTGAGACAACGTAGTGCTTCTACAACAAAGTCCCCAAATGTCTTCCACCAAGGACATTGCCAGCTATTCTTCATTTGCTGCTTATCAGGCACCCCAGCCTCGCACCATAAGTGAGCCTTGCCACCTTGCTGAGGATCCTCTGCCAGCTACCAGAAGTAAGGCCAAGGCCGGGCACCTGGAGGAGTACATGCGAAAAGCAAGGCTGCTCTCCTGCAGTCAGTCACAAAAGACCCCCAAAAATCACTCGGTCACCTAGAAAGCACAGGCTACTTCACTCACATGCAAAGCAACACCAGCATCAGCCTTTATGCAGCAAGAGACAGGCAGAGGAATTGTTCAAAGTGAGGAGCACAGCAGTGTCTGGAGTCCCCAGTGCTAACTTGGACAGCAGTACAGGTTATGCTATGTGGAGGTGGGAAGGAGGAAGACAGAAAGCTTTACTCCTCACCACGGTTAGTTGGGATAAAGGCAAAGACTGAGCTAAATCTAGATGACTCACTTTGAATCCAGGCAATAATGAAGATTTTAAAGAGCTGTGACAACGGAGTGCAGACTGCTTACTCCAAGATTTAGGTCAAAGCAGCCCAGTTAGCCTCTTCGGCTAAGTATTACTTTAGGGGAGAAGGCACTCCTGGGTCCTGATTGCAGTTTGGGCATATGACACCACTATGGCAGAAGATTTGGCTGTGCCCTGGCTGTGTGTGGATCTGGGCTTCCTGCCGAAGGTAAACCCAGGCAGGCAGGCAGGGAGGAGCCATGGTAAGCCCCAGCTGGTCCCTCAGTGAGGGGGGCCAGAACCATCGCGTGACCAGCGTGCCTGTCTTGGAGTCAGGATGGCAGAGTACAGCATAAGGGGCTCCTGCCCTGTGGTGCATGCTGAGCAAAAGAGATTGCTGGTTTGTATCAGGGCTTTTTGCCATTCCTGTCCATTCCACTGGCAAGCAGACAGCATTTCTGCTGTGGAATGTCTAGCAAGAAAGACAGATCTCCAAAACAATAAGAGTTCTGGTCAACATTGTCACAGAAGACATTAGTCCTTGATTTTGTTCTCAGAAGCTGCTGCGAAAGCCTAGTCCCTGTCCCCATCCATATCCGTGAGCCCTAGAAACGGTGCTGATAAAAGCACAGCAAATGGATGAATCCAGCCACAACTAAAGAAAAGCAGCTGCCCCGGAGAGGAATAACCAGGCCTACCATATGGGGAGAGCTGGACTGCCACTGTCAGGCTCAAGAGTCTTTGCCTATCCAGAAACTTCAAGGAGAAAAGCAACCCTCACGACTTGGGTGACACTATCGTCTTTCTGCCACTATCTGAGACACCTGCATGGGAGAAGTCGGAGAATTTTTCTTGAGCGGAAAAAGACTTTTCAGGCCAGGAGACCAGTGCTTGTGTGGAGCCAAAATCAGATATCCCAGAAAGGTTCACCTGAGCCTCTGCCTCTTACACCAAATTTATTGTTTACAAAGAGGAAGGCAGGTCCTACGACAAACCACAGGTAAAGCAAAAGTATTAAGGCCTTCCTTCTTTCAGTGCCATATAGAAAGATAAATAGTAACTAGTAATTTAGCAAAATTAACTTTAAGGAGCACAGGCCAGAATGCTGAGATAAGACAGCTATATCCAACTCTGCAAGGCCTGATGAAATTCAACCTAAGGTGCTTAAGGGAGCAGCTGAGGCAGCGTCTGAATCATTAGCAATTTTCTATGAAAATTAGAAGACAGGAGAGGTCCTGGAGGACAGGAACAGGGCAAAAATGCCCCCAGGAAACCCAAAACAAAACCTGTCTTGAAGGACAGGTTAAAAGACTGTGGACCAGTCAGCCTAACGCTGAACTCTAAGAGAGGCACAAAGTATTAAGTCATCCAAACATATGTACAGGGTAAGAAGATAAGGAACAGTGAATATGGGCTTGTCAAGGAAAGATCTTATCAAACAAAATTTATTTCCTTCCTTGGCAGGGTAATGGGTCTAAAGGTTTAGAAGGAAGGAGTAGATGTGATTTACCTTTTATTTTGTAAAGCTTTTGGCATACTCCCTGTGACGTTTTCAGAAGCAAGCTAAGAAAAAAACGTCTAGATGGAATTACTATGAAGTGGATGAGTGACTGAAAATGAATTTTCAAGAGTTATAATCAGTGATTTCCTGACCACTTGGGAGAACATCTCTAGATTGTTCCCACAAGTGACTGTCCTGGGTCCAGTTCTATTCAATATTTTCATTAGTAAGTTGCATAGTGGATTGCAAAATACACAGAATATTTGCAGATGACACGGTTTAGAGACAGAGGATTCTCTTAGGATCGAGACACAAAGTTATCTTGACAAACTGGAGACATAGTCTGAAAACAATAAGGTGAAATGTGATAAAGACAAGTGTAGAGGGACACAGACAGGAAGAAGAAAGCAAGTAAACATGTAGAAATTAGGCAGCTTCTGGCTGAGTGACAGTAGTGCAGAAAAGGATCAGAGGCTGGTGCAGGAATCAGCAAAGTGATGCTGCAGGAGGGGTGGGGGAATTACAGAAATAGTTTTCACGTGCATTAAGAGGTGTGTACCATGTAAGACATCATAGGTAATGACTCTCGTCTGTCAGTTGTAGTGAAGACAGCTGGACTGCTCAATCTCATTTCAAAGAAAGCACTTCAGGAATGGTAACATATCATCTGTGATGGCATGGTGGGAGGAACAGGACACCTTCAAGACCTCTGCCTGTTCTCATTTCTGTGATTCACAAACAGTTCCCCAGTTCCAGAAAGGAAGATTCAGTCTGACTTTAAATTCAGTATCACCTCTCACGAGCTTACTGCATGTCATGTTCAACCACACTGTGACTGCTTCATTCACTGCAATAGATGAGACTGCTTTGTATAGCAGACAAGACAAGTCTTTTGAGTGTGGGTAAGAGCTGATGGAGAGATATAAATAAAAATTACTTTGATTTACATATATATATAAACTTAAAAATAAATTCATTTAAAAATGTTCCTATCTAAAATCTAGGTTTTCTTTTAAATGCAAATGTTTCAGCTATGACAGTAATCTTCAGATAAGGGAGCTGCTAAGCGAAGGAGGGTTCTCAGTGCTACTCTATCCTTTGTAGAAAAATTTGTTGACGTTTTACCATAAAATCATGCAACAAGACAGAGTGGATCAGGTCAACGTGCTTAGGAAGTAAACTTGTCCCCAAGACAGAAGCTCTAAAGAGGTAAGGTCTGCGAGGACTCACTCTTCCTAAGGTGAGCCAGTAATACCTGGCTATACTGTTTGCATGAGAGAGGAAATGGTTTTGACAGGTGCTGAATGTCAAAAGGTTCAAAGATCCCAATGCCTTCCAGTCAGTTTGGGCTTCCTTCACCTCTCTTACATCTTTAATGAGCAACTCTGACCTAAGGTACTCCCTGTCATCCCATCTGACGCAGAAGTAGGGATTTATTCAGATGTCTCCTGACTTTACCTACTGTCTTTTTGTGTAACACAGGTTTCCTGATAGTAAACATGCTGGTTAGGAGGGTCAGGCTGGCTGACAGGCTTGGTAACAGTAGATAGGCACTGAAACGAAGGCAGCTGCTTCATCTACAAAGAAGTTAGGCAGCATCCAAGGCAGCCAACTTGGCAGGACTGTATCTCACTAAGCAAGGATGCAGCTTACTGCTATGATAACCAAAACCACCTCAAAACACCCTGGAAGAGAAAACGCAGCACAGCAATGCCTGGGTGCTCCTGGAGCAGCCCTCAACTGCAGGCCGTCAGTCACCTGCATCATGGGCATAAGGCTGGCTGATGGCTTTATTCACGGGTACCAGCAAATACCAGCTTTATCCAGTGGCAGATGGTTGCTTCTGCTATAGGCAACAGCAGGAACTTCCCATCTAAAAAATTTACAAATGCCTTCTCTCATTCTAGCAGCGTATGGCTACTTGCAAGTTCTACTACAAGCATTCCTGGAGTTTTCTCCTCCAAAGTCCTTGAAAACTTCCTGAACACTTAGATGTGTTCACCAGCTATGAGGACACACTGTAAAATAAATTCCCACGTCATATTTAGCCCCATAAACATCCTCTTATGAAAATCAATTCTCTCCCACAGATAGAACAAGTACCCACCACCTTGATGGCATCTTCCTGGGACTCACAGCCCCAGGCACCATCTCTTGAGAACCAATGAACTCAAGGGTGCAAGATCAGTAGACCGGAACAAAGAATCAGGACCACCACATCAGTGTATTCACACATCACCCACAAATTCGGGGTGGAGAAGAAGGGTAGCAAAACCTCTCCCATCAAACAGCACATTGGGTGATACTGGGAGGGACTCAGCACTGAGTTGAGCAGCGAGCACGGCCATGGGAGCGCCACTGATGCAGGGCAAAGGTGCAGCCTGGGGCTTGTGCATCTCTCATGCTTCAGAGACTCAGATTTATCTGGAGGAAGCAGCGCTTAGTTATAAATAGCACTGGATAAGGCTGGCCCTACTTTCAGTTTGTTTTCTTCCTGCTGGGATTTGGATGCTCTGCTTTGTACAGCGCTTCACCAGGAATCTGCTTGCTTATTCTCCTCACAGCACTTCCCACTGTATTTATTAGGCTGGTATGTAACAGCCGGGGAGCTAGGAACCAGACGTTAGACTCTCACCTGTTTGTCCCGTCAGTGGTCGTGTTCCCGTGTCAGACGCAGCAAGCAGGCGAGCAATGGGTGCCAGAGGCCAGAAAACCTCAGAGGTATTTAAGCAATTGCAATTCACAGCTCTAGGTTTTAATTCTGACTGTGCTCATCAAGCAAGATTTCCAATTTACAGCCAAAGTATGAAGTTCCCCGCTTGGTGTGCAGGGAAAGCAGACACACATGGCAGGCAGGCTCACATCCAAATCCCCAAGCTGCCTGATGCTGCTAAATCAGAAACAGCATCTGCAATGTGCCTGACAGAAGGTTCCCATCATCACAGGATCGAGCGGGCTTGCAGCAGGGACAGGGAGAGACAGCCCCAGGGCCTGCCAGGTGCTGGGGGTCCCAGGTACCGTACCGAGCTGTGGCAGCTTACCACAGCACTAGGGGTGGGAGAAGGGTGGGAGCCACGGCCAGCCCTCGTTTCCCACATCTCGCTGTATATCTGTGCAATCTTGCTTGCACCATCCCTGCCCAGCTTGCCTCTGCCCTTATTGCTCTCTTTTCTCTATTTCATCTGCTTTAGAGATATGTTGTTTCACAGGCTGCATCAGTGTCATTAAGACCCATCCCGTCCATACACTTTCTACACGTATTTTGAAGATTCAGCAATCAGCAGTCACATTTCATAGGCCAGCAAAGAAATGCATGTTTTCCACTAAGATTCAAAGTAGTTTCCTGATTCCCAGTAAATATTTAGTTAACCTTTGTGACTGCTATAAAGCAGTAGAACAGGATTCAAAGATCCAAGCAACCAAACAAATGTATTACAACTTCTCTGCCCTTTTAAACCTCAGGCTAACATTTTCCAACATCACAAGGCCTTCAGGGGACTCTTAAATGTTTTAAGTGAATTTTTCTCTACAAAACAGTACCAGTACAACTAACAGGCAAAGAAAATTGTTTATACTTTGCTTGCAGACAGCAGAAAAGAAATAAACAACCTGAAAACCCACAATAAGATGGTTTGGATCTTAAGTAAAAGGAAGAGAAGGGAGAAAAACAATACAGCACTAGAGGAGAATCTATTTAGAAAGCATCAGTGAGAGCAGAAGGCAGAAAGTAAGTTCAGCATCTGTATGAAGTACAGAGAGAAAAGCAGCATCAAAGTAGAAAAAGCTCCTTTTCAGACAAACATTATATGATCTGCAAGGGATGCTTTGCAAGAGAATTTCTAACCCACAAGAATGCATACCCAAGGCACAACTGAAAAATAACCAGCTACGGAAACTGAATCTCCAGAAGATACAGTCTGATACCATCTCAAAAAATTCAACACTGAATTTAAAAAATCATGGACTTTGTCCCTTATTGTCAAAGATACTTAGGATGAAGCATCTGGACACTTACCTTGCCTAACCTTAAAGTGGCTCAAAAAGTGTCTCAAAGATTTTGAACAAGGTACAAACATGCTGCAAAAGATTTTATCCAGCATTTTTGCCACAGCAGTGTCTTGCACTTTCCACCACCTCCACCATGCCTAAATAGACCCAAAGCTTCTGGATGAATTTCTGTGGCTCAGCAGAGTCTTTCCAAAAAATGGTGGAACTTGACTCTGTGGGAGACAGGATTTCCTCCAGCAGGGCTGTGACTGTGCAGTGAGCTAAGGACAACCAGAAAGCTGCTGATCTTGGCCCTGTTTTCTACAGCAAGCACATGGCAACCCTTCCCAAGCACAGCCCTTCTTGACCACACTTCCCTCCAGGAGATGACAAGGGAGCAAACACATGACAGATGTTTGTCAGCCACTAAATGCCTCCCAGTGCTGCAGCAAGGAGTGTAGTGTCAGGTCCTCAACAGACCAGCACAACTGCTGCTGCAACAGCCTGTTACTGGATGCAGAGTTCAGTGTAGGGAGCAGGACTGCAGCAACAAGAAAGCCTCTGTCAGAATGAGGTCTCTAGACCCCAAATGCAACCTGGCTGGCCCATGGATGCTCTGCTCACTCCTCTGTACTTCTGTGCATGCACTGAATGACTGAAGTGACCTCCCTGGTGAGGATACAGTGGCCTCCTTTACTCCTGGGACATCAGACATTAATTAGATTTTTTGCCCTGTTTGCACTGGGTCAGGTATGCAAGGCAGGGCTGGTAGCAAGAAAAAAGTAATAGAAAGCTGGGGCTGGAGAGTAAGGTCCTCTGTGCAGACATTGCACTGACCTATTATGAGAGCTGCAGTTTGCTTGCATTACTCTACAAGTTTTGGGCTAGGTTTCTGCTCTATTATCCCTCCAAGCTACATTCTCCCACTTGCCAGCTCGTATCCTGACGCTCCTCATCCCTATCTTGGGTCCAGCCTCCTTGGTTTCAGGTCACTGTTGCTGTCCTTTCTTCTCTAGATTTCTGTTTCTCCTCTAGAATTGCCCACTAACAGTATCCTCATAATGCTGAATGAGGTTTTTTCACTGAACTACCCCCAGCAAACACTTGTTTTGTACTCCTTAGCAGTGAAGGCAACAGGAAGGGCATTGAGCCTGTTCTGAGACAGATGATCTTTATTCTGACCTTGATAGCAACCTTCCGTCTTTTTTTTTCTTTTATTTCCTTTGCATCAAACTCTTTGTTTGCCTGAAGCCAAAAGAACAAAATATTATGTGAAGCAGTAACATCTCAGAGCCAATGCAAGCTGCAAAATCTGTTTGTCTGACTGCAGATGACAGATTTAGGAGACTGCTCATCATCAGAAATGAAACAATGTGCTGGTGTGACAGTGGATTATGAACAAAATGCTTTTTCTTCTCCTAAATGCAGTGAATACAATCTGCTTCCAGGAAAGGCCTTTTTTGGTGGAGCTGTGCCCAGCAGCACCGAGTGGGGTGGAGAATAGCAGGTCACGCTGACTTCAAAGGTATTTTGTAACTGAACTCATTTACTTCCATCAGCAAAACTAGACCTCAGTGTGTCTGGGGTGGCTAAGATTAGTGTAGACTTATTCAAGGACTTAGATTAGAACACAGAAAGTAGAGGTGGAGAAGGGGTAACATAATTATGGGGCAAACTCTAGCGAGCCAGTCTCAGTTTACATTTCTACAGGTTCTACTGGGAAACTATTCTGCAAGCTGACACTCCCTCTAGTTTCCTTTGGCAGTTTGCAGAGTGTTATCATCCTGCCTTGCCCTTTTTGTCCTAACCACGAGCATCACATTTAACCTGAATGGCATTTGGTGAAGAATTAGCAAGCAGTGGCTAGCCCTTACTCCTCCCATGCACAAATACAAGGGAGAAAATAATGCTTTCAGGATGCCATCTGAAGCTCCATGGCATCAGCTCCTCAGGGAGGCCAGATCAGCTCCAGTAAATCACCAGTGAACCAAGCTGCTTTTCTAAGCAGTGATCTCTCCATAGCAATTCCAAACCACACTGTGCACATGGGAAAGCCTGCTGCAGCTGATATTTGCTCTAAGCACAGCCAAAAGAAATGCTCCCTTTGCAGACCTTAGGGTCATCACTCTGCAGTGGGAATTTAGTCAGTAATTCTGTCGGTGAGCAAGTAAAAAAAAGTATTTCCAACCCTCTGCAGCAGTATTGGCTCTGTACTAGTCCCAGCAGCAAGTGAAATAACATCGTTTTGGTTTGATGTGAAAGTGAACTAGAAGCACACAGTGGAAACAAATCTGTTGAATAAGATGTGTTTTAGGAGAGAAACTGAACAGCAGAAACAAACATTGACACAGCACATCGTTTCAGTTATCAATCCCCGTTTCTGAACTGCTCCAGATTCCAAATGCTTCAAAACTAAAGAATTTAGTATATCCCAGAGATGAAAGGTAAGAAAAAAGCACTCTTCTCAGCTGTAAATAAACTCTAATAACCTCTTTTTTTTAAAAAAAAAAAAAGGGAGAAAGTAAGAATGAAGCTCAAAGACTGGCCAAGGGAAAGGCTCTATGCTGAAAGCCCCTTCCCAGCAGGGTGTTACTTCTCCGCAGAGGAGACTGCTCTCGTGGGCCCTTGTGCCAAAGTCTAGTCAAGTTGTCCCACTTTGACTACCCTCATTAACATCCAGAGCCAAACTCTGGGATTGAGCCATTGGATCAAACAGATACCCTGCCCAGGGACTTCCTTTCTAGGAGTACTCAGTGCTGGAGATGATGGCAGTGTGAGGATTTTGCTATTTGCAGCATTATTTTGATTAAAGTGGGGTTTAGCTTAACCCACCATAGTCTTTTGCCCAGCAGAACATAACAGGTTTGACATAGTTTCCCAGGAGCTGACTCCTTTTAAGCTGGTGTTGGCAGCCAAAGACAGAGGCCTGAATTCACTGACCTGGGAGACCAGTTCTATGTTCCTGTAAGACCTAAGGTTTCGGTGGTATATTAGCCACATTGCACTGAATGAATATACATTCATGTGTCTCTGTATGTGTTTATTCCTTTGTGGCTTTGGATCTTAATCAATTGGTAGTAAGGAATTAGAATTGTGTAATTTAAAACAAGCCAGAATTTTCCATTATTTACAATGCAGTAGCACTTAAAACATGGAAGACAAATTGCCAAATTTATAAAAAGCCATTGCTATGCTCTTTAAAAATATGGGGAGTAGTATCAGGCAGACAAACTCATTCTTAGGTAACAGAATTAGAAAATTTATATTAGTCTATTTTGCTCTTAATAATTGGCTATGTTACATCAGCTTGTTTTATACAAACTTACTGAGATGCTACTAAGTCATTGGAGATGAAATGGCATAAGAAAAGAGCTGTCAGCCTGCTTTAGTCACTTCCCATTTTGCTTCCATTGTGAAAGGGCTCTATTGTTTCAAAAGGAAGGAGCCAGACAGTCCAGAGAACAAAGGCTCCTAATTGTTCTGGAAAACTTTTTACTTTTCTAATTGGTCTTCAAAGTCATGGGCTTCCAGCCAGGTTTCAGACCAGTTGGGGTGTTTGTGGGGGAGAGTAGAGCATCTTTGGACTAAATACGAAAAACAAGGCATCACTTTCTAGAATCATTTAATGCTGAATGAGGAATAACAGTTCAATGTCTCAACACAACAGATAGTCCTTCACGTTGCTTTTCCTCCCATCAAACAGAAAGAAAACATTTCTAACCTTTTGGCTGATATTGACAAATGCCTACAGTTCCGATCTTTCCAACAGTGGTACAAGCTCTTCTGATTGCTGTGCAATCACCTTAGTACTACCCTTCCTCACTAGTTCGGTAGCAAGTTAAAAACTGTCAAGTTTACTAAAAATATTGGTGCTTTATTGCAGAAGAAAACTAAGAATAATGATTCTCAGCACTCAACCTTTGGAAATAAAACAAACGAGCAGGAACTAGAATCTATCCATACCTACATCTATCTGTATCCATGAGGTAGTTTTTCTCCTTTGCACAGCTATCTCTCTAGAGTGCCTAATGATTTTTTTCACCTCTGAGCCACATTGCTGCCAAGTAGTACACATCAACCTACCTTTAAAAACCCTGCACAGACGGCTTCTACTGATGAATGTACCTGTTTCTGATCTGTAGGGAGGAAGCCACTAATAACACCCCTTAAGCATACTCTATCCCTCCTTGTATCATCTGGGGCACAAATGATCTGGGATTCTGGTGTCTATAGTGTGCAGTAACAACTGTTGACCTGCTGTAGCATGCTGCAGCAAAGCCATGAAAAGCTACACGTAGGACTTACTATTTTGTCTGGCTTTTTTACTGGAAGCCTAAATGGCAATGGGAGAAGCTTAGAGCTCTCTGCATGTGCGTGTGTGTGTGTGTGTGCCTGAAACATTGTATTATTATAACCACCCATGGCTGGGGTACCATGTTAACCTGGAAGACAAGCTAAAAATGTTTGCTAGAGGAAAAGCTTTGGACAGACAAGCAGCAAATATATAATTCAGGTCTTCTCTGAAATGTTACATTTGCATAACCTCTCTGTTTATAGCAAGCAGCAGTCTTGCTCTTGGCATATTCCACATTCATCTGCATTCCCATCAGGATCCCTTGATTTCTTGGACATGGATTTATTGGAAGATGCAATAACAAGGAGCCATGGATGGGGGTCAATCCATGCACGGCACATGCCAAAGTACAAGGAACACTGGCAGTGTGCCTAGAGGTATGACTGCATTAGGCAGCCTAAATCAGATGACAGCAATAGTTAACAGCAGCAACACCTGTAGCCCAGGCTAGCAAACCAAATACACACCCCTGCACCTCAACAGGCTCATACAGACCATGTTGAAATACATGCTGCCACACTTTTACTGCTAGAAACAAGATCAGAAGCACATATACCTTCTAGTGCTCCAATCTTAACTCAGATTACACTGTAGACACAACTATAAAGTTAGCTGGATGTAGCAGTGTATTCACCCCAGTCCTTCATAGTACCATCCATCTTTGGTGACTCTTTGTGACAGATGCCAGAGTGGCATTACTTTAAGAGCATTACCTGCACACCACAATTGTTAATTCACTAGAATACTTCAAGGTCAAGTACAAAGTAGTGTGTCTCGAATCCCAGTGGCAGCCAATTCCATAGACAGCTGTCCCTGGATTTACTGCATCCAATAGAGCTCTCTTTTAGGACTCATATATGTGTTTTACACTTGCTGCACTGTGATTTCGTATTTGGAACATAAATAGCGTTGCACGCTGGTATATACAGAGGAGATCAGTTCCTTCCCAAGCAGAAGTAATTTATAATAATGAAAACTAAGAAGAAATAATCGTTTATAGCAAACTTTTGCTCACATGTTTAGTTTCTGTTGAGGATCAAGGATTCATGCAATTGCTTTGCCTTTCTGCATATTTCAAAGTCACTTGAAATACAACTTAATAATCAATCGCTAACACATGTATTAAAACACCACCTTTCCCCATACAACAGTGTCCAAACTCAGCCCAATTAAAAGCTCACTTAGAGGAAAGGAAAAGCATCCTTACCTGCCACACTGGGTCTGTGTGCCTTCCTGACTTAGCACTACTCTTGTAGCTGGGCTGGGAGGTTGCCTTCTTCAGGTTGTAGACGGCCACGTTGCCATCATAGAAGCCCACTGCCACAAGGTAAGGGTGATCATTATGAAAGTCCAGGCACATGACGCCACTCTTACTGCTGAAGACATACTCTGGAAAGGAGGAGTTCTTCAAGGTGTAGAGCAGCAGCATGCCCTGGCCTTGCTTCATGAACTCATCTAGACAAAGAGAAGCTTTGCTGTTAAATCTGTTTCCAAGATCCTCTACTATTGAGACATACAATCTGACAGCACTCACCTATACCTAAATCCAGCCTGAAAGCAAAGTCATGTGGGAAGGACATCAGTCACAGGAACAAATGGTCATGTTGGCATGCCTACCTCTGAACATCCTTTCCTCCACTGATATGTCATCCCCAGGACAGGGGTACCATGTGCTTATGTAGAAAAACCGCTGTTCTGGCAGTTTTTTTCAAGGAGAGAGACTTGAGAAGGATTGGAGGAAAATGTGGAGGAAAAAAAGAATCTTGTGGTCACTTCTTTCTTTAGGCTAGGATTTCACTAACATTGCAGGCTGAATCGAGGATAGCAGCATTTCAATTTCTGTATTGGCAATATTTGATATTACAGCCTCCACTGCTTCTTCAAAGAAAAGCATTTAATTAAAGTATCTGTAAAGCATCATAACCACTGCCATTACACATAACTGTACAATGCACAAGTCACCACAGCTTTATTTTCTGCCTGTGTCCAACATCTCCTCCTTGCTTGGCACAGAAGCACTTTTTTTGCCAAGGCTTTCCATTTTCTTTGCTATTTACTTTCACCTTTCCTTTGTGCTGTCTGAAATTAGTGCTCCATATTCTCAACAGGACCATATTTCTTTTGTGTTTTTTTTTTTATCATGTCCTGACTGTCTCTGCAATTCTCAGGTTTTTTGCTCATCTAAAAAACAATTTCCAAATTCTTTTAAATGGAAAGAAAAGCTGTTGATGTAGATAAGCTCTCCAGAAGCAAAGAAGGAGCTTTCCTAATCTATGAAAACAATGCTCTCTCTGCGAGTACCCTAGCCATCTCTCCAAATGCTTTTTCCTACTGTCAGATGCCCTTGGGCACACAGTATATGGGAAACAAATGTACTGCTTTCTGTGCTTTAAGTATCTGCTACACGTCCTATTTCCAGAACAGTCATCTCCCTTTAAAGGTTCTTCCTACCTTTCTTAACGTTTTGACCAGCCTGCAGGATAAGGACTTGGTAAATGTGTACCCCAGTGATAACACTAACTTCAGAGAACTCTCCTTGGCAGCAAGCTGATCCCAAATCAGCATGCAGGTACAGACACTGCTTACCTCAAATTTATCAGGGCCACATAGCGAAGAACATTCAAAGAACCAGTGCACAAAGAAGTGCACACATGAACAAAACTATTACTGCTGCTTCGTATCTGGATTGTGGAAATATTCTGTTTTCATAGGTGTCTCTGTACATTGGGGCCAGGCAGGGGAAATGGCTTCCTTATTTTGCAGAAAGGTGAGATTTCAATGCTGGCATTACTTTAAAGGTATCTGAACCCAAATAATACTTTTGGAAGAGGGGGAAGCTTATTCCTAGAATTCTAGCTGAACAGAAAGTTAACTTGCTTTCTCCATCAGAGATTTGACCTATCCTTTGAATTCACAGAACTGTCTTTTTTCTTAGGCAAGTAATGCTATTAATTAACTGGTATTAAGTTGAGGTCCAGCCATGATAAGGTTGAATCCCTCCGCTTCTCAGGACCAAAAACACTTGGGAAGGCTGTGGAAATGACCTGCCAGGAGTGACTCACAGTAGAACGGACTATGAAGTCAAATTGGTTAGACAGCCTTTGAATTCAGCCTGTTTCATGATTGTATTTCTGCTGGAGTGTGCTGACCAGCCAGGAGTATTTTCAAAAAGTCTGCAGTGCACATTCATTTTCTATCTGTTGGAATCGTGCTGAGGGGCCTCAGAGAGCTGGCCCTCATGCTCAGTGCACAGACAGCAGAGGAAACACCCCTTCAAAAGGTGATTCAGCCACCAAAGATCCAAATTGGGTTTCGGAGGTGCTCGTCTCTCCACTGATCTGGCAGTATTATAGGCCAGCCACATTCCTCAATTAGAGATGCTGGAGCAGGCCTTTAATGGGTAAAATAACTCAGTAGCTTCAGCAAGTCCACCTGGAGGTTAGTCTGGCAGGGAAAAAGCAAGGTCTTGGGAAGAAGCTGTGGCAGAGTGAAACAAGGAGACACCCAAATGCAGGTCTAGTGTGGCTGGCTGGCTGGCTGTGCACTCAGAGCCTAAGCTCCCGCTACTGTCAGTAGAGATCAATCAATCCACTTCACTGAGTCTAGAAAACTTACCTTAAAGAAGATCCCTATATTAGGTCTGCTGATTTACTCTCTGGGCTCCACTGACTGTGATGGCCAGCCCTCTACTGACTGTTAAACTCATCTTAATCCAAATGCTGAATCTTACTCGTTGTCTCCTTTGTGTTATGAAATACCACAGAAGTGGGTTAAATCACAGATATGTGAATACTGCATGTAAGTGTGGATAATATGATTGCTAAAATACAGCCTATTTCTGATGAAAGGCAAAGTGATGAGAATAATTCACAATTAACACTGAAGCATGGCACATAAATCCCAGTAAAACAAAAATCTTCTGAGAGCAGTCATATAAATCCGTTTCAATGAGGGGTGAATTCTCACCCAGAGTACTAAACTGTGACATACCAACATGTTCTTTAATAAACGAAAAAAAAGGGCTTATTTCATTAGCATTATTCAGCGTTCCAGAATGGCAGGGACAGCACATACCCACAGCAGCATATCTGTGGAATAGCTTTGAAGCACAGCCTTTTTAAGAGAAAAGTTTGTGGTTTTCAGTGAAAACTAGCAGAGCACTGCAGTATATTCCAAATCCTGTGTAGCTGGTCTCTCAGGATGCAGGTAGCTCACTGAAAAAATGTTAGAAGACCACAGAGCACACAGCAAAGCAGAGGCGACAGACCCAAGAGCTGACAACATCTGCACCACTGCTGGAGGTGAAAGCAGCAGCTTCAGATCTGAGACAGCTGCTCTGCACTTCATGGGTGCACCAGCATGCACTGGAAGAGCAGAGAATATCTGCCCCATGCAGACCCACAAAGTGGGTCTGGAGGTACTAGACATAGCAAACAGTTATTCTGACAATCAGTGCAAGCAGGAGTTGTTCTTCTAGTTCACAGGAGGACACAAGGCAGCACAGCAAGAGGAGAGTCAACAGACACTTGCTGTAATAAGGAAGAGTTCCATGTCAAGAAGATCCTCAGTGTTCACCTGAGCAGAGGTTAAATTTCTCACACCCTGACATGTAACATGTAAGTGTGTGTGGGAAGAGAAGTTTTGCTAACGAAAGATGCAGATAGCATGATTACTAGTCCCAGTTTGGAGAACTGAGCATGTAAGCATCATATGCAATCAGAAATACATTTCAGACCAACTATTACCGCTCTCTAAAATATTAATCTGCATTTGTATTTAAAGATGGATAGATGCAATCCAAACCCTCTTCAGAAAACTACCAATTTAGTGGTAGCAAAGTACCTCAGAATATGGTTGTGGTATCACCCAATGGTTGTTTCAAAACAAAAATCTGTAACGCAACTAAATGTTTTGTTCTGATGCTTATGAAGTATCTGTTTAACAGATTTTTCATTTCTATTTTCCCTTAGCTGAATTTAAAAGAATCAGCAAATGTTCAATATCAGATCAAAATATTTTGTTTGCAGGACAGGTTTTTTTTTTTATTGGCATCTTTCCCTTTTGGTTCACCAAAAAAGCCCATAAGATGTGCATGGTTTTCCTCCATTTTCTCCAAAATGCTTAGTGGCTGAACCAGTATGCTCAATGCAACAGTGTCCTCAAGTTAGAAACTACAACGCTCGGGGTAAATCCTGCATTCACGTAGTAAATCTCAATATGGTGACCCTCCATGGTCACAAGTCAAAGTAGGTATTTTTACTACACAAGAAGCCAGTGATACAGTTTCTTGTGTGGTAAACTGGCAAATTACCCTCTCTTTGGAGGATTTAACACCCCAAACACTGCAGCCTAACATCTTAGATCCTGTGATACATGGCTTTTATAAACAAAATCCACCAGCTCCGCCCAAGAAATCACCACACTAAAAGGAACCACTGCTGCTTAAAATCTGTCCGTTCTCCTCCAAGAGCCCATCTAAAAAAGAAGCAAGATGGGGAATGACAGCTGTGAACAGCTGCTTGTTTCTGAGCACCACAGCTGCACAAGCACAGCTACTGTCCTTTTCTAGATGTGCCCATGCTTTGAGGAGCTTACTGGCTGGGGGTCTACTCTTTAGGTTCAGATTTCCGAGAAGCCAAGAGAAGGGGCTAGCTGTGCTTTATATTTGGTTAGGCGATCTCCTCTAGGGAGAAGAGATCAGCTTCAAAGACAAAAATTTTGAAGCCCAAAGAACTGGCTCAGCTGTTTACTTGTCTTTCAGATATCATTGGACTTGATGATCTCAGAGGTCTATTCCAACCTAGTGATTCTACGATTCTAAGAGGCACTTGCCTTTAATAACATGCTTTAACTTTTGATCAGCCCTGAGGTGATCAGGCAGTTGGACTAGATGATTGGTGTAGGTCCCTTCCAACTGAAATAGTCTATATTAGTCTACTCTAAAGTGTAGAGGACAAAAACAGTTATCTGCAGGCCAACAAATTTCCCCAAGCAAATTATTATTATCCAGGTCTACAAAACACTTAGCACAGCCTAAGAATTTGCCTGTGCTATAGCCTCCAAGGCATAGACAGATGACTGAGGAAGTCACAAATTAATGAATTCTCAATACTTTTTATTTTCTATCAGTGAGCAAAACCTGTGCAGCATGGCACTAAGCACAGCCTAATCTAACCCGCTGTGAAACATGCTGGATGAGCTTGCGCTGCTTCAGCAAGACTCTCTCCTGGCTTATTTAAATAGCTCTGCCAACTACATGCTTTGCTGCAGTTGCAGAATGGGTGTGCTGTAAGAAAAGCGGCTGACACTGTGAGCTTAACTGTATGCCAATAGTTCAGAAAAATGAGGAAAGAACAAATCTTTCCAAGGAGATCAGAGAGTTTGGGCATGTGCTGATTGTGTTTTCAAAGGCTCTTGAGGAGTAACAATAATAACTTGAAGTTTTATAGCACTTCAGAGTGCTTTAAACCTGTATCCACAGCACTTCTTTTTACAGCCAAGGGAGTGAGAAGGGGCAGTGGACGGGCCTGCCAAAGACACTGCAGCAAGCTGGAAGAACAGGGAGCAGGACTGGGACTTCACAGAGCTCTGCTCAAGGAGGGCCTATCCTAGGATCCCTGAGAAATTTAAACTGGGGTCACTGACGCCCATTCTGTTCCTGTTTCCTAAAGTGCCTAGAAGTACTCGAGTATACTGCTGTGTTGATACAAGGCCAAATCGCTACGGCTCTGGCTGTGAACCACACTGTGGGCAGGGAAAAGACTAACACTGAACTTTCAAAACAATCCCTTCCTAGAAAAGAAAATATTTTGAGAATTCACTACTTCATAGCTCAAGGCCAAAAAGCCTGGCATTCTCTGTTTCACAGCTCACAAATGTTACTGGTATATCCTGTTTTGATCCTGGTAACTTATTTTTGGTTAGTATATGCATACTTCATCTGAAGATCTCAAAAGACAGAGAAGACACTGTTTCATTTTGCAGTTTGTTTCAATGCTTAATTGCTTTGAGTGATTAAAAAGCTGCACCTAACTTCTCCTTTGACTTATCTGGCCTCCCACTGTTAATTCTTACTATGCCTATCTTGGTTAGACGAAGGACTTCTTTCATATCTGGTGCCTCCTCTCCATTAAGATACTTTAAAACCAAACACTAGCCAACTTTCAGCATACTTTTGATAACCTTCACAGCCTGAATTCAAAAATCCCATTTATTTTCACCGGCACTGCATAGAGAGGCCTGCTCAGCAAAAAGCTGGGAGCCAACACGAGCTTTGCCACATCAGTCAAAGGAGCTGCTTTCACAGCTGCAAAGAGAAAGCCGCTTCTCAACAGATGTGGAGAAGAGTAGAGTATTAAGAAACTTTCCACAGGTATGTGGAGGACATCACATGTCTAGGATTTGTGCTAGGGTGAGACAAAATTCACCTTTAGTCCAAATTTCAACAGGATATTGTCCTCTCTCTACCTTTAAGGCATCTTCTCCAACTCTCAAATCAACTTGAAGGTCTTCACTGAATTATCTACAGATCTTCTGCATGCTTTGAAAAGTGTTGGCTCCAGAATCAACCATAATATTCCAGTATCAGTCTCACTAATGCTTAAATGATATCTCTGCTTCCACTCAGGACTCCCTGTTTGCACTCCAGGATCATGTTCACCCTCCTTGCCAATGCAGGGAATGCAAATTTATTGCTTGTCCACAAAAGCCTTTTTTTTCCTCTTTTTTTTTAGAGTTGCTGCCTTCAAAAATACAGCATTCCTTGTTTAAAGAGCTATGTTATATTTGGCTGCACTAAAATGCATTTGGTTTGAATAATTCCAGTTTACCACAAGATTAATCACTCTGTACGACAGCCCTGTTCACAGCATGATTTACAACTCCACCTGCCTTTTCATCAGTCATACATTTCATCTACTGTGAGTTTATATTTCCATCCAGAGAAATAAGGAAAACAATGCCTAGCTCCAGGGCCACCACTGATCCTGACAGCACCCCTTCTGAGACACTGTCTCAGATGATAACTCCACCAGCATTTATTTTCTGGCATTTGTCAGTGGAAGTTAACCCCCCTCTGCTGAGACCACCTGTGCTGGGCTGAACTCAGTGAGCATCGGCACTTCCCACCCCAGGGCAATACGCACCCTCCAGTTAGCGGTGTTGACACCACAAGATCTGCAAGCTCTGCGCAAGCCGTTCAGTGCGGTGGAGGCAAATTGTAGATCATTTTGGTTTATACCGATTCAGATATTTGAATGTCAAATTTAACATTCTGCTTGACACCTCTCATTGGCTGCTGGACCCATTGCTGGTACTCCTGATCAAGCTAGTATTAGCTGGGGCTCTGTTTAGGAAGCACAGAACTTGCAGTTTGGATAGGAGAGGGGAAAAAACCAGAATTACTAAGTCTTTTGGACATTTTAGAAAAGACAAAATTGACATGTGACAAGGCAAGCTGTAATTTATGCACATCCTGAGGCCATGTCACACTCCTAATAACTGCTGTGGGCTCTGCAAATGTCAGAGGCAAGACAGACAACTCAGAAGTACAAATGGATAGATACAAACAGCCTTTAAGAAAACAAGCTGTCAGGTACATTTGCATCTTACTTTAAAATACAGTTTGGCAAAGTAATACAAGAGAGACTGCAGTCAACTAGGCCAACAAAAACGAGAGAACTATGAAATGCCTAGAACAATGTGCTGTTTGTCAGGGCATACGGGAGCAGAGGCTCAGAAGCAAACAAGAACAGGTGAGAATGGGATGAAAAGATGTAGCACCTTCCTGAAAACAGCAGGAGGATCTGGCTTGCAGCTCAGCTCTCCCCTGGTTCATGTAAAGGTGAGCAGGTGAGCACTGTAAAAAAGAGAAGGAATATGCAACTGGGCTGAGTATGCAACGCTGTAGGTAAACCCAGAGTTTTCTCATTCTGATCAAACAGGGTTTTGCATGATAGGTCTAGCAGGCACTACAATTCTTTAAATAAGAGAATCACAAGACACTGTCCTGCATGACGTCCTTGTCTCTAAATTGAAGAGAAATGGATTTCATGGATGGATCACTTGTTGGATCAGGAATTGGCTGGACAGTCTCACTCAAAGAGTCACAGTCAACAGCTTGATGTCTGAGTGGAGACCAGCGATGAGTGGCATTCCTCTGGGGTTGGTATTGGGACCAGCGCTGTTTAACACCTTTGTTGGTGATGCGGACAGTGGGATCAAGTGCACCCTCAACAACTTTGCCAGCAACACCAAGCTCTGTGTGACAGGCTGGAGAAGTGGGCCCGTGCAAACCTCATGAAGTTCAACAAGGCCAAGTGCAAGGTCCTGCACCTGGGTCGGGGCAATCCCAAGCACAAATACAGGCTGGGTGACAAGTGGATTGAGAGCAGCCCTGCGGAGAAGGACTTGGGGGTGCTGGTGGATGAAAAACTGAATATGAGCCGGCAGTGTGCGTTCACAGCCCAGAAAGCCAATGATACCCTGGGCTGCATGAAGAGATGCATGACCAGCAGGTCAAGGGACGTGATTCTCCCCCTCTACTCCACTCTGGTGAGACCCCACCTGCAGTGCTGTGTCCAGCTCTGGGGCCCCCAGCATAAGAAAGACACGGACCTGCTCGATCAGGTGAAGACGATCAGAGGGCTGGAGCACTTCTCCTATGAGGACAGGCTGAGAGAGTTGGGGTTGTTCAGCCTGGAGAAGAGAAGGCTCCAGGGAGACCTTATAGTGGCCTTCCAGTACCTGAAGGGGGCCCTACAAGAAAGAAGAGGAGGAACTCTTTATCAGGGAGGGTAGTGTTAGGATGAGGGGTGATGGTACTAAACTGAAAGATGGTAAATTTAGATTAAATGTAAGGAAGAAATTATTGACTGTGAGGGTGGTGAGACACTGGAACAGGTTGCCCAGAGAAGCTGTGGCTGCCCCCTCTCTGGAACTGTTCAAGGCCAGGTTGGATAAGGCTTTGACCAGCCTGATGTAGTGGAAAGCATCCCTGCCCATGGCATGGGTTTGGAACTGGATGATCTTTAAGGTCCCTTCTGACCCAAACCATCCTATGATTCTATGACTCTATGATAAGGGCCTGGTTTTACAATGTAAATAGTAATTGTGCAACTGCCTCTATGTTATGAATGCTAACTTACACTCTGAAAATACTCAAAATGGACAGAGAGACCCTATCTTGATCCTGTATGATAAAGGTAGAAGACTAGCAACAGCAAGATTTGTATTCCAGACCTTGTTGTGCCAAGACTATCTACTATGGTCTTAGTCCTTTCTTCCCGATACTTCTCACAGCACTTCTGAGGATACACATCACAGATGAGGGAGGAAAAAGGTGACTTACGGGGGCTATAAAAGTTCCATACCTCAATAATGTCAAAAGTGACACTCGTATTGTTTTCAGGAATGCATTTACGTCTGACTCTCAGCTAGACAGACTAGCAATCTTGTGTAACTCGCTCACATAGCTCCTCAGAAACCAGGGAGTGGAGGACACTTCCTGACTCCAACACCCAGGAGGAAGACCTTGTCCCCACAGAGCACTCTGGAGGTGGGAAGCTGGACAAGTGCTAATCCTACCGTTACACTACTGGCAGCAGTCAGCACAACCAGCTGAACTCTTGCTCCTGCCTTTCTTGTGTTGGTCGGCTTAAGCTGCAATCTTGGTAGTGTTTCACTATTTAATACCTGAGGCTCTGTTTCCTCTATCCCTGTTCTAAAAAACCTGGCATACTTGACACCATTTGCAGCTAACTAAGTATTTAACAGTGCCATCAAGTGGCCAAGTGGAGGCTTCCAGGAGGCACACATCGTCTAGAAATCCCCAGGATCATGCAACAAATGGACATCTATAAATGTGCAGCCTTTGGATAATCACACCAGCCTGCTGCTACTTGAAACAAGCCAGGCTGCCAACATCTGAGTATTCCTGATGTGAAGAGCTCTGAGGGGGATGCACACACTGCAGGAGATGCTTATGTATTCCATAATTAAAGGACAGGTGCATTAAGAGTTTTATGACAGTGCTGCGGCCTCTTGAAAGAAGATAGATGCCTGACGAGATGGACATGCACAGCCTAGAGCATGGAGGAGGCAATTAGAAATGATACTGCAGCTTAGAGAACTTTTCTAAAGACATTTGGCAGAAGACCCAGATTTGATTAAGGAGCAAAGAAGGAGCAGAGTTATATACACAGGCCAACCTGCAGTCAATTTTGCGCACACATTTACTTCAAAAACAATGAATACTAAGAGCACTCTTTACAGCTCAGACACCTGTCCCTATCCTGTTTGCAGCCGTGGTTAACATCAAATGCTTAAGGAAGTGTATAAAAACAGGGCATAAAAATAGTGATGTTTTTTCTAGAATACTGTCTATGCCTCTACTTATTTGTGGTTAAGCATCTCCCAGGTTCCTAATTGTCCTCTTCCCGTTCCCCTGTGCAGCCAGCTACCAGTCATTAAATCTGGACAGTATCTTTCAGCATTCCTCTCTGTACAAGGCTGGAATATACACCAGATACTTAGTTCTTCTCACAGTAATTTGGTTTTTTGGTTTGCTTTTATTTTTAGTACATGAAATACTGTGCATCTCCAACAGATATGTTAAGCATGTGATTGGTGGCTAGTACAAGTGGTTTTTAAGAGCTACTAAAAGTAGATTTCAGAGAAAAACTATCAGTTTTCTAAAAAAACCTGAATTAAAACAGAAGTAACTTTTATCTTTGTTAGTCTCAAATAAAGCCAGTTTGCCATGTAGATGGCAAAAAAGCAATAGCTTTCAATCCTTTGATCAGATAACAAAGGCAGGGGGAAAAAAGGCAGTTATGGCAAGAAGAGAAAGGATCCTTCAGAGCAAAGTTTCCAAACAGCAACTAGCTGTTAGAAGGGAATGGAAGTGGTCCAAAAGGCTCACATAAAGCATCAAATATCTATACAAATCATGGGCCAAATTTTGGCTCACACTTTTAGGTATGGATGAAGGATGGATAAAGGATGAAAAAGAAAGAAAAGAATCACAGAATCAGAATAACTGAAGTTGGAAGGCATCTCTGGAGATCATCCAGTTCAATCCCTCCGTGCTTAAAGCAGGGTCATCTAAAGCATGATGCCCAGGACTGTGTTGAGTCAGGTTTTTAGTATCTCCAAGGAGATATCCACAGCCTCCCTAGGCTGTGGAGATACTGTTCCATTGCTCAACCACCCTCATGGTAAAGAAGTTCTATCTTATGTTTAAAGTGACTTTTCTCTATCTGAGTTCATGTCCATTGACTTTCGTCCTTTCAGTTGATAACACTGAGAAAGTCCTGCACTGTATTTTACTCCCTCTCATCAGGTATCTATACACATAAGTAACTTCCACCTTTCTCTGGTGACAGCCAACTTCATAGACTCACAGCTGTGGGAAGCCAACCACTACATAAACCAAACCAGACTACAAGTGTAGTAGGATTTGCTGTGGGAGTCAAAGGGGAGTTTAGCTCCCTGTTATCTCCTGTCCCCACCAGCCAGGTTGCTACTGGGCAGTCTGGCTTCCCTCCAGCATCTCTGCAGCAGGAGAAGAAGCCTGGGACTGAATAGCATCTAGAAAGTATGTGCTGCTCCAGAGCATCACTCTCCTGTCCTGTGTGAGCCAAGGTGGAGAAGAGAGCACACCTGGGCATATCCCCTGTACATGAAGGGGTTGCATCTGGCCCTGGGCAAGACGAAGCCAAAGTGCCTGGGAAGCCAAACACTGCGAAACACTCATCCCCTTCAGAGAACAAATACCATGTTACAATGTGAAAAACAGCTCCTAGAGTTTTACTGGGTTGGTCCTCTGAGCAGGATAACAGCCTGGACACAAAGATACAGTCATACAGCACCAAGGGTGCCCAGGAAGGCTGAGCCAAACCTCTCCAAACTTCAAAATCCTTGGCATCCACAGTATCAGCATCATAAGAATCTACTGTGCTGGCTTCTCTTTTTAAGAACTCAGCAAACAATAAAAAAGTTGACACAGCTGTCCCTTTGTGCTGGTTTTGGCTGGGATAGAGTTACTTTTCTTCATAGTAGCTGCTACGGGGCTAAGTTTTGGATTTGTGCTGAAAACAGTGGTGATAATGCAGAGATGTCTTCAGTATTGCTGGGCAGTGCTTTCTGCCTCTCACACCACCCCACCACCAAGTGGGCCGGGGGTGCACAAGAAGTTGGGAGGGGACACAGCTGGGACAGCTGACCCCAACTAACAGGATGTCCCATTCCATATGACATCATGCTCAGCAACAAAAGCAGGACGAAGAAGCAGAAAGGGGAGACGTTCAGAGTGATGGCGTTTCTCTTCCCAAGTAACTGTTATATGTGATGGAGTCCTGCTTTCCTGGAGATGGCTGAACACCTGCCTGCCCATGGGAAAGGGTGAATTATTTCCTTGTTTTGCTTTGCTTGCATGCACGGCTTTTCTTTTATTTATTCAACTGTCTTTATCTCAACCCATGAGTTTTCTCACTTTTACTCTTCTGATTCTCTTCCCTATCCCACCGAGGCAGCAAGTGAGCAAGCGGCCATGTGGGGCTGAGTTGCCGGCTGGGATTAAAACACGATACCCTCTATGAAGATCTCTTATGCAGTGCTGGAAACCACTTTATTAGGCACCATGCGATGGGAGGAGCTGGAGAATGCTGGTGAGACTCCACCTGGAGTACTGCGTCCAGCTCTGGAGCCCTCAACACAAGAAGGACATGGACCTGTTGGAGCAGGTCCAGAGAAGGGCCACAAAAATGATCAGGGGACCGGAGTACCTCCCCTGTGAAGACAGGCTGAGAGAGTTGGGGTTGTTCAGCCTGGAGAAAAGAAGGCTCCGGGGAGACCTTATAGTGGCCTTCCAGTTCTTAAAGGGGGTTAGAGGAAAGTTGGGGAAGAATTGTTTACAAGGGCACACAGCGCTAGGATGAGGGGCAATGGTTTTAAACTAGAAATGCATAGATTTAGATTGGATATTAGGAAGAAGTTCTTTACCATAAGGGTGGTAAAGCACTGGAACAGTTTGCCCAGACAGGTGGTGGAGGCCCTATCCCTGGAGACATTCAAGATCAGGGTGGATGGGGCTCTGAGCAACCTGATCCAGCTAAAGATGACCCTGCTCACTGCAGGGGGGTTGGACTGGATGACCTTTGGGGGTCCCTTCCAGCCTAATGCATTCTATGATTCTATGATTCTAGGAATCCCAGTCAGCTCTCTTATATCCAGAGGAATCTGATGAGAATAACTCAGGGCTGAATGAGTTGGCCATAGCTCTTGGAGTAACACCTGCTGCCTTTTTTTTATGGCAGGTGAGATTCTTTCCAACAGCAGTCACTTGCTAAATTTTACCAATTATCTAAATCCAGTGTGATAATGTTGAAAAATTGAGGACGCCTGGATTACCAAGTCCTACACAGAGAGTAAGCCTCAAGTTCTTCACACAGAAAAGTTGTATTCTCCTTATCTTACAGCCAGGAAAACAGAAGTGTAGAGGAGGTGCTGAAGACACAAGTCAAAGCTAGTTACATGATTCACCACTTAGTTTCTTCATTGATACAGAGATTCAAGCATCCCTGAATAATTTTTTCCTACCTTCTCTAGTTGACATCATCCCACAATATCTTAAAATTCATTTTCATCCTCTCTCACATATATTACAGCGAAGTGCTGTCCTTCAGAACAAAATGTGCAGGACTCGGAATAATTAAAAAAAAAGAAGAAAAATAAAGGCCACCACAAAATATGTAGGTTTTTATACTGTTCTGGTGTTAGAAGTTTCTAAAAAATGAAAA
Source organism: Leptosomus discolor (assembly GCF_034619465.1). Lineage (NCBI taxonomy): Eukaryota > Metazoa > Chordata > Aves > Leptosomiformes > Leptosomidae > Leptosomus > Leptosomus discolor. The sequence continues at coordinate 83,783,575 of NC_141419.1, forward strand.
TTCGATCTGCACTTATTCCTCAATGGCCAGAATTTTTAAAGTATTCCTGATAGAATCTTAACCTGAAGGGGCCTATAATATGAATCAGTGGAGGTTAGCATCGAGATATTCTGGGTATATTCTGACAGTTTGGCAGCCTAGTAAATATTACCAAGCATGAAGTGGAGAATTGAAAACTGTGATTGAGTTCCCTAAGTGGGGATCAGCAGAGAAAAATCTTATATTGAAGAATAGGTGTTTTTGTTTTGCAGCAGCAAGAAACCAAAGGTAAGCTAAGAAGAGTTTGGATGTCTCACAAGTTTCAACACTAATGAAAAGATTAAATTAGATAGATTTCCTTCAGGTTTTCACTGATGTGCTCTGTTGAAAAATGATCCTCACTCATCTCCAGAACAAAAGACAGAAGAGAAAAGTCTTTGAAGAAAAAGTCTTTAATGGGTCCTTATACAATTTCTTTGTACCATTCTGCCCTAGGAATAATGATAAGCTATCTAAATTCAGGAGCTTACAAAGTAACTTACATATTGCTAGAATTAATGATGGAATGAGCCCAACACAGATTTATAAATTCTAAGGCCAAAAGAGATCGTTGTGACTAATAAATCCTGTATTTGTTCCTATGCTTAATTACTTCCACCATTAAAGATTCAATTTATTTCCAGCGTTCTGAGATCTCCGAATTCTACCTCCAGTTGCTAGATTGTGTCCTAGATGAAAAAGTAAGATGAAAGGGTTGTGTTCTGTCAGATATCTCCTTCCTCTCCCTTCAAGTAACGGACAGTAATCAAATCACTACTTAAACTTCTGCTTAATAAGCTAAGTTGAGTTGCAAGGCAGAGTTTCCAAACATAAGTCATACTGCAGCTCATCTCTGAACATTTTTCAATTTTAACATCGATTTTGAGACTGAACTGTTAATGGCTAGATACAACATTCCAGTAAAGGACTCACAGGCATCATACACACAAGTAGCACCTCCTTCCTCCTGCTGTTCTCTAGTAGATGAACACATACAACATCCCATGTCAAACCTCCTAAGACGCACTTCTGCAACTGCTCTTACAGATTTAGCTAGACGTTTTCTTTCTCAGACTGTACATTAAGATAGGAATATATTTTCAAGTCCAGTTTCATGACTGACAAAACAATCTAAGCATGGGCTACTGCTAAAAATGCTGACCTCTCTTTCCCTCTGGCATTTTTTCTTCTCTCCTCTGTGTTCCAACCCTAGTAACCCTGTGCTTGCTGATCTGGCTGAAAAACCTATCATTTTAAACAGAACTGTCATCCTAGGGTACTGATTGCGATACTGCATGCATGTAACACTCAATGTATAAAATTAGCAGTTTTTAAATGAACTCTGAGGAGGACTAGGTCTTTAAGGCTGCACAGTGACCCAGTTCGCTGACTGGATACTAGCCAGCAAAGACAGACAGCTGACTTAGCAAGCTCCCTGTTCTTTGCAGGAGAAGGGGATGGTTGGGACAAGTTTGGTACTCTCCAAAACAGAATCACGGTGTGATGGCATTAGTCTGGAGAAGCAGCACTCCAGGTTGAATAACACCTCTGAAAAAAATGCCTCTAGAGTCACTGCCAATCTATGGAATTGCTGGAATAGAGCCTTCCGTTTCTAGGACTGCCCTATAGGATCTGAGATGAATGCAGCTCTGGATACATGCTTTCTTCTGTGGGTCTCTTGGCTTGGCTTTTTCAGCAGCAAGAATGGAAGCAGCATTGCCTGATCTCATCTGGGAAGATACAGACAGTCAAGGAGAGAGGAACTCAGACACCACAGCAATGGAGACCACTTAAGTAATGAAAACAGGCAGGCAGAGATCTTGCCTCTTCTGCAATCCCAGGTCACCATGGAGGATCTATCACATCCATTGGGTCTGAAGTCAGTCTAAACAACAAACGGACAACTGCAGCACCAGGCTGGAAGACAAGGGCAACTAGAAATTAGCTCTGCTAATCGAGAATTGCAATACAGGTCACTAAATCCATAAGTATTTCTATCTTAATTCTTCCTGTAAGCCATGTTTGGCCTGGAGGAGGGCCGGATTTTCTTATTGGTTGCTGTATAATTTTGTAACAGCTAGATGTCAGAGCTAGAGCAGAAAGGGCTTCAAATGAGCAGTAGAAAGCTGACCTCTGGTGTTGGGAACAGGGCTGTAGAGAGAAGACAGCAAGGGAGGCAAACTCCTGTGCTCCTGAGTACTGCTTCACAGTCTGTGTGGTTCTCTGATAAGATTCACTCACTAGCATCACTTCAGACAAATGAATAAAACCAGTTGATGAATGAAAGCAACATGTAGCAACAGGCTACAGTGCTTGGCAGGAGTATTGCTGTTTTCATTTCTGTGTTTTCATATCAGTTCTTCCTCCACAAAGCATCTAATCAGCTGATGCTGTAGAGCAGAAAATTAATGGTTTCCTTCAGACAGCTGCCTCATGATGCCAGAGAGCACGGTGGGATTGTTTGTAAATATTTGATTAGAAAAAGCAAGTAAAATTGGCATGAAAATATGCAAGAATTAATGCTGTGCCACTATCCAGTGAGGATATTTATAGCACAGAGGTGATGCCAGCCAACATTAACACATGTGGTACTACACAAAATGCCTTCACCAGCGACTCTGCTTGTACAAAGCCAGCATTCCCACAGATCCAGTCTGTAAACAGCTGACTGACAGGAGCTGACATATTTTCCAGGGGATACATTGCGTGTCCTGTTCTGTTCTGTCTCTACACAGCACACAAAAGGGAGGGCGCTGGAGCATCCTCAGAGCCCCTGTGTACACCCTCAGCCCTCTCTTTGCCAATCAATAGTAGGTGACAGGGCTCGGGGTGGGCATGAGCCCTGCTTGCTTGGTACTCAGTGACCTTTGGAAATCTCCCAACACGGCCCAAAATACATGACTAGTCACTAACCCATGCATGTTTCTCTGTGGATGTTTTCATGCACCAGAACTGTATTTTGGGGAGGTGTTCCTTTGCAGGAGTCTCTCTCAAAAGAGAAGGACATCGGTAGGGCATAGTCTGTGATGAGCTTCAAGACCCTCTGCATGCATATCCACACAAGGAACTAAAAGGTCCCTGCTGCCATAAGGCAGCACGACCACAAGAAAGGAGACTGTCCTCCAGGAAGGATGTATCCTTGCTTGCCCATCTGGCTGAAGTCGGAAATCCCTCATCTGGTTTCCAGTCGAAGCTCTGTTCCTCTACTTCTGAATTTCAGGTTTAGAGACACAACAAACCCTCTGGCAAGTGGTGTCAGGTGCACTGTTGCAGGTTTTTTCTTCAGCAAGTGAGTCTGACAATGCTGGGACAACCTGCTTAAGAGGAGACAAGAGCCCCCATCCTCTTGAGCTTTAAGACACTGGTCTTAAAAGTGCCATACATTTGTCAGAAGCCACTGGGCAGAATTAACACCGTCCTGATATAGAGAAAAGTTTTCCGGAGGCCTACTTCAGCCTGATTTTATATCATCTTTTGTTTTCTTACTTCAACTTTTGTATGAAACCAACACTGCAATAGCCAAAGATTAAAATCAAACTGATATGGTAATTTACAATTCCTTCCAACAAATAAGGAAAAAATTTATGTTGTAATGCAGAAGGCAGACATCATCAAATACTTTCCGAACAAAAACAGTGGGCTGATCCTGATCTTGTTTATGTGAACAGAAATTAGATGTCATTCCACAGCCAGACATGCTGGTAAACCTAGGTATGAAATGAGAATACAGCCTAGCAGTATTTTAAATATTGCCTGATTGCCCTCTTCTACCTAACACAGAAAATACCAGTAAGGTGCGGTAATCACCCCAACAGACAGTAAGCTTTCATTGCCCAGTTATCTTGGTCATTACATGTGGTTTTCAGAATTCCTGCTCTGCAACTGTTTGCCCAAACTGGCAACAATTTCTTTTTCCACTTCAGCTGGAAGTCACATTCCCTCCTTTCTCTTAACTAATACTGCAGTTATATAAATACATGTGCTAAGTAAAAGACAAAATGCATGACTAATAGTGCAAACGGCACCCACTGAGGCTTGGAGAAAGCTGACGATTCAAGAAATAATAAAATTCAAATTGGGAAAACAACAGCTTGTTAAAATGTGAATCAGCTGGTGATCAACATAAAACATGGTCCCAAACTGTCATTTGTAAATTAATTGAGACTTCCTTTTGGTGGCCTACCTTGACAGTCCAGTTGAAGTCATTTGTACACTGTAGCATAACTCAAGAAGCAGCATTACAGCCTTAGTATTCAGGCTGGGACTACATACTGTCAACTGTAATACCGTATGCAAGAAATGATAAGAATTTGTTTCAAAGAAGAAAAGGAAATTGCAATTTTCAGAGCATGCTGTGAAGTCTGGAAGGATTAGAGGCTGTCACAGATCCTGCAGTAAAGAGGCATACAGGAAGAAGCTAAGCTCTGATGCCTTTAAAGTATGGGAGATCCCAGTGGGGCTTGGGGTTTGGTTGGAAATCTTGAAAACCCTTTCGCAAATCTGAAAATGAATTTAAAACTTTCCTTTGCAAAACTTAATTCATTTTTCTCAGTGGGAATACAAAATTGGAAAATTACATTAAAAATCATAAATAGTTCAGCCACAACAGCAATCTAATCATCACAGATAAACTAAAATGCTTTAAAGGAAAGAAATGAATGGTAAGGAGCATCAAAGTAGCAAAGCTGGACCAGACCTGTGATTTCCTATTGTATTCCAGGAATCAGAGTGAGCTGGTCTCCTAAGACCTGTGAAATGGGAAAAGTTGTAAATCTGATGACTGGAGAGCCATGAACCCACTGGGATTTTTCTCAGGTCACAGAAGTCCACTTATTTGGGAAACACTGCCTCTACCTTCATGAGGGGACACTGCTTAGAGACTTGCACAAGGCATCCTATAGACAGGAGCCACAACAGAGCTGCCAATTCCTGAAAGTTTTATCATCAGGAGTGCTGCAATAGCAGAAGTTTGGGTTCTTTCCCAAGCTTCAGCTTCATTATTTAAACACAAGTTCTGCTTCTGCTTTGTTTCAGAACAAAACATTGCTAGCCCTCATGGAAATAAATGAAAGTTTTAAAACACCGAACAGATTCCACCCTGAAAAGCACAGGAGGCAAATAGAAAGAAATCAAGTCTTATAATTGTTTGTAATAATCTCAGGATTTTGAGAGCCTGCCTTGTGATCTCTGAATGATCAGACTTGGCAATACCACCCTCAGGGAAAAACTTCCTAAGTACCAAATAAATTTTGCCTGTTCCCTGAAACACAAAGTCCCAATGCTTATTAGTATTACCTTTTCTACTTCTAGTTCCACCTGTTTTCTCACTTTCATATGTTAAATAGCTTTCTGCTGAAGGCATCATACACCCTTACATTGCATCCAAAACCATTATTTTTATCATAAACAAAGATATATGTATTCCATCACTCCCTGTTGCCTTAAATTATGTCCCACAGACCGCTTTAGTAACCTAGATTATTTTGCTTTAAGGACATCCATCAAAACAACTATTAGCTAATATACATGTTAAGTTACTACATACAAATAGAGAGATATTTTGCCTATAGTAGTTTGTAACAAAAATTACTTACATACACGGCCTTGCCTTTAAGGGTGACTACGGCATACAGTGTAGAAAGGGCAGATCAAGTCATAAAGAGAAGTTACACAGAGGAGATTTTGCGTGCTTTATGCTATGTGTTCATGTTAGTAGTTTCTGCACTATAATGTGACTCTGGGGCTTAACTGACATGCATGCTGCTCACGCTGATTCATACAGCAGTGCTGTGTAACTTTTACAATCTCTACATAGACTCTTCTACAGTGCCCAGCATTTTGGTGTGGGAAGAATTAAGTTCAGAAAAAAAACAATGAAAGTGTAAGTTTTGTTAATAACTGGCCCATCTGGCCAGCGTGGTAGTGACAGTCACATCACTGTTCTTTTCCCAATCTGAGTGAGAGGAGATATAATTCAATCTCAGTGCACAGACACAGAAGTATTGTCACAATGTAACACAGTCTAACCCAAACAAACCGATTGGAGCAGCGTGTTTGAGAGTACTTAAGCATTACAGCCAAGACATCAAAATTTATTTCAAGTTGATATATCCACTACATCTGTCACAGCAACATGCTCATTAAGGGTTCCTGCAGCACCTTACACATCATAGGACAGAAACAAGGATGTTTTCTACAGCAACCCTCTCAACCCACAGAGTCCTCCTCTTTTACTTCCAAGGAACTACTTTCTAAATTACAGACGCCACATAGAGATTTCACCACTAAAGTGCCTCCTTAACTTGAAAGACTCTGAGTGCAACTGAAAAATGCAGATCACCCAATCACATCTAAGCCTGCAACAGCTAACTTAAAAAAAATCATAACAGAATTTTGTACAAATTATTTGTATGATCATAGAGATTTTCAACAGCAACACTTCACTACAGGGGTTGCATTCCCATGGTCATGACAGATTAACAATAGCTCTGTCTTCTCACCAACTATTTTAAAACTTTTGAGGTTTCATAGTACTGAGCTGACAACTACCTATTAGGCAATAAATAAACTTATGGAGTCAGTGGCCCTCCTTATCTGTGTGGCTGATTTCACAACCACAGTTGCATGTGAGAAACAGAAAAAACAGAAAGACCTCTCTGGTCACTGGATCCAGAGCCTTTTCTTGGCAGGCAACTAGAGCAAATCCATCGCGTACCAAACTCTCCCTTAAACTAATATATGTGCCTGCACTAGCCTTAAACAGCTGTTACGCCTCTGTGGTGGTTTGGCCCTGGCCAGGTACCCACCAAAGCCACTCTATCACTCTCACCCCCTCAGCTGGACAAGGGAGAGAAAATATAACAACAGGCAAGTGGATCAGATAATGACAGTTTAATGAAGAAAATGCCGCACGTGGAAGCAAAAGAAAAACAAAAGATCTTATTCTCTACTTCCCATCAGCAGGCGATGTCCAGCCACTTCCTAGGAAGTAGGGCTCTGGTACATGCAATGGTTGCTCCAGACGACAAACGCGAAATGAATGTCCCCCACTTCTTCCTGTTTTCCCCAGCTTATATTGCTGAGGAGACATCGTGTGGTATGGAATATCCCTTTGGACAGTCTGGGTCAGCTGTCCTGGCTATAGCCCCTCCCAAGTTTTTACCCACCCCCAGCCTGCTGGGGAAAGGTTTGGGGAAACAGCCTCAATGCTGTGTGAGCCCCGCTCAGCAGCACTCAAAATACTGCTGTGTTATCTAGCTACCACTGCACAGCACGGTCAGGGCTGCATCTCAGGCAGACCCACTACAGCCTCCTTGGCATTTATCAGCCCTGATATCCTCGCAGAGTGCTATGGAGGCTAAACAAATCAATTCATTTAGTCTTCCCTTGCATGGAGGGTCTGGAATTTCTCTAACGGAAGTGCTATATAAATCTGGATTACTGTCAGGTAAAAGGATTTTACAAAATTCCTTCCTATCCTTTGGGAATCTACCCATGTTAGTGAACCTCATCCCTGAAGACCTAATGAAAAGAATTAAATCGAGGCCGGACCTTCAGTCTTGCTACTGTTATCTCTCAGATAGAACTCAAAGCACTGGGATTAGGAAATCTGCTTTGTGGCCCGTATGAAGGTTTTAGCAATGACAAATAAAGGAAGCACAAGAAAACCAAGTCCTTTCAAGTACAAGTTAATATGGAAAAATAATTAAGTATCTGGCCTAAGTAAATACATTATGGCTAAGTAATGTTGGCTTGTGTTTTATCCAGCCTTTACTTTGGTATTTATGTACCTAAACACTGGGTTATTGAGGGAACAGAATATGTGTTGGGGTTGGTTGCAGGAATCACTGGCTGCTCCCTAAGAGATGGGGAGACAATACCCAAGAACAATAATGCAGCCGACAGTGCAGGGGTCTCAGCAGCCAGGGCTTGTCCCGCTGCTCTTGAGAAGTGATGCTGGTGAGGGTCGTCAGGGCCACCAGAGCCTATTTCCACTCTCAGAGCCCTGACAATATTTTTGCTACTTAGACTAGAGTGTGAGAAGCAGACTTGATTCCAGCACTTCTGCTATGGAAAAGCCAAACTATGACGGCAACATAACCTTAGTATTTGGAGGGAATGGGAAATACAAAACCAAATAGTGTTTGGCTTACAGAACACAGGCATAAGAACAACTGTATTTCAGAAAATGAATCTTTAAAATACAACATAAAATGATGCTTTTTAAGAGAGTGTGCAGAGCTGTTTTGCCTGTCCTTGGTATCGATCATCTTCTCCTGCTGAGTCAAGGGGTGTCTCAGTACAGATGGGTGGAAAGTCTTTCAGCAGATTTTCACTATGAGACCATCGCTTTGACATCAATAATAAAGAAAGTTAACCCATCTCTGCTTGGTTTCTGTTGTGCAAATACTAAAAAAATAATTCCTACAGTAACTTAAATGTAGCTGGTTTTAGGGACAAAGCTAAGAAAGGGAAGGCATCATACTGCCTTTATCAAACAGGTAAGACTCTATGGCACACAAATGTTTAGTCTCCTGTGGATAAAAATGCACTAATCAAACTAACTGGGCTAGACAGAGAGGTAAGTGGGTTGAAGCTAATGGCCTGAAATGCACCGGAGACACAACAGGAAGGCTGAGCAGCTCCCTTGATCCCCAGGCTCTACAAAATCTGTTAACACATTTTTTTCCCTAAACACATCAACGAAGCTCTTTATTATTTCATGCTTAACAAAATGCTACAGCAAAAGATGATGTTATGAGTTGATTTAAAATTAAATGAATTAAAAGGTTAAGGCTAGGAAAAATTAGGCAAAGCTTACAGAATTTAAATTACAAATCAGTAATTAAGTCACCAACTAAAATTAATCCTTCCTATGATTCACTTAATGTATTATACTTATTAGGTTATATTTACTAACAGAGTTGACAGTATAATAGGTACTATCAATTTTACACTCCCAGAGCCTGTATATGTGGTAAGAGATATTTGGTATTTGGAAAACAGATTTTAAAGTGTTGTAATTTTCAGTGTAATTAGATTTAATTGACCACAATTAGTTATCTCAATAAACCGGATGTATGATGGCTTAAATTTCTAACACTGATTCCACTAGGGAGGTTTTTCAAAAACTGTCAGACCATGGAGGAGGATACAGATGTTTTGCAAATGAACTTCAAAGCTTCCAACACAAGACAGTGCAGAGAGCAGCCTCTAAAGAGGTTAGAAGAATGAATAAATCAGACTCCTGAAGAGTATAAAATATAAAGAAGATAAGATTTTTCTACATTAAATCTTTCTGTAAATGAAAAAAATCATGTCTGCAACAGACCAAAACTTAGCAACAAATATCGTATGCCTTTAAAATTCCCAGAGGTTGGGAATTTACCACATGCCAAAATTAACCATTCTCAATTACCCATCTTCTATTAAAAAGCCACACTTCGTCTGGCCTGAATTCATGTAGTTCCAGCTTTTCTTTGATCTTGTTACATCATTTGTCTGGCAGATTAAAGACCCCTTTGTTACATGATCTGCTTTCCCAGTATAGGGAGCTAACAGACTGCAATCCAACTACCTAATAAGCTTTTCTTTGACAAGCTGAATAAACCAAATTCCTTGGATTTGTTTCCCAGGTCAGTTGTCCTGTTCTTAGATCATTCTTTCATTCTTTTTTGAACCCTTCCCAGTTTATGACCCTTCTCCTTGGCATGTCACCAGTGGTGAGCATGCCTTTTCAGGTTGGTCATTCCAGCACTAAATAAAAAAGGCTCTTTTAGCCTCTCAGTTTCTTTGAAAACCCCCATCTCTACAAAGCAAAGGATCACTGATGCACTACAGCATTGGGGTTTCATCAGAAGGGTTTTTTTAAATCATTGCTTCTCAAGATAGGGCTCCTCCCTGTATGGCTGCATGGCTTGAATTTCTTTACGCATATGCTTGGACACTGTAACACAGAGTGATGCTTTATACTCTGCTACAAAGGGATCTAAATCGCTCTTTGATCTGGTTGTTCTATCTCTTACCACCTCCCAGACATTTGTCTTATCAAAACACTTTATCAGCAGTGATCTTCTGTTTATTTCTTCTTCATGAATGAAAACATAGATTAGCATTAGACCTAGTTATTAATGACTTTTGATATGCTTGCCTCAGAGGCATCTGATTGCTATGTTTTATTTCCTGCCTTTTTTCCCCCCAGCAGCCTCTTTTAATTAATACAATGTATGTACACGAAAAACTTCTTACAGCTATTAAAAAGTCACATAGCACAAACAGCACTCAAAAATTAATACAGAGCCGGCCTATGTCCTCCAGGGTCTTCCATTTGATTGTGGAGGTACTCAGTGTCCATACAAATGCTCTTCAACAGTTCACAAGTAAGATCTACATAGTCCCTTTCAATTTTTTCTCTGTGCTGATTTTGTTGATGCTTGTTTTCTGTGTTGTAATACTCCCTTACATGAGCATCTTCACATATTACTTAGTGAGGCTTCAGTCTGCCTGGTATAACAAACCTCATCAATTAAAATCACTGGCAACTAAGCCACCATTATGTTTTAATTCTGTGATTGTCTCTTTTTTTCTTCTCAACATAAATTCACTACTGATAGTTAGATATTACTATTATATCAACTACCATTAGTAACTGGCATCACCAGCACTCACAAAAGGTGACAGTCTTTCAGCTTCCAGTACATATATCCAAAACATCAATAAACAATACATTCATGCTGAAAGGAAACACTCAGCCACCACGTTGGCACAATGCAGTTCTCAAATCTGTTACCAAAAAGTCAGAGTGAACCTCCTAGGTCTTTTACCATTGAAGACATCTTTAATTTTATCATCTTCAGATTAGTGCTGCGCACATGCCTCTGAACAGACATGGAGACATTTTCCCAAAGCTGGGATCTGTTATAGCATTCCAGTGCTTTATACAAATGTAGGCCGAATCACAAACTGAATCCATCCTGCAGTCTGAACTTCTCTTTGAGACATGTAGGCCACTTGAACCTCTATCAGCCTTTTGAGGTATTACACTCATAAAACTTCAGTAGCTTTACTGTGGGGTCCCAAAAGGCTGAAGCTCGGTGCTGAACCCAGTCCAGCACACAGGCCATTATGTGACCGGGGATGTGCCGGCTCCACCTCTCCAGCGCAGTCCCCTCACATGAATCACGTGTGCACACAGCCTTATACAAGACAAGGAATTTTAACTAAGCAATCTAAAATGCTTTTTCTCTCTCTGATAAGGTCTTCAATCTCTATTCTCAATATAAAAATAAACTTAGAGAAAGCTTAGCAGGGGACTCTGCTCCCAGAAATCTTCTCTGCCTACTCTGGGAACATAATTTAAGTATATAAACATCTTCAAAGCCACCTGGAAGAGATTTTCTGTGAGATGGTTCAGAGACCTGAATTTGTTAGTCAGTATTCAATCCTCTTAGTGCTTTTACTTAAAGATTTCCTGGCATTCATCAGAAAATACCAAATTTAATAGCAGCTTGTTATGTAAATATAGTCCAGACTACCTTCCACATACTGCATTATAACCTTTAAATGTACGACTGCAGAGAAGAAAATTACCCACAAACACCCAGTACCATTTCCAGTACTGACCCTCCTTAAACCCACAGCCTATACTGTCAAATTGGCATTTTCAGGCCTTTAGAGTTCTCCTTCTCAAACATAGTCTTCTGTCCTTGTCACAAGGATTTGCCTATCATCTATAGAACTTTGCTCTCAACTGTGCTAGGAATTACACTGTATGAAATCTTCATTAAGTGGACTAAGTTTGGTCCTCAAACCCATGTTTTAAATAAAGTACTATCATCTTGCATGGAGATGGACTAATAACTTTTTGAAATGCTTTCCAGTTCTATTTTCTATGACTTTCTAATCTATCTGTGAGTTTCAGCGAGCTGGGTTCCACAAGTTGTTACTTCCATAATTTGATTGAGATCTCATAGAAAACTTGAAGGATTTATCTACATTTCAAGATGAGATAAAGCATTATAGCTTCTAACAAATAGTCAACATGAATTAACGATCACAGACCTTGTCTGTATGCAGTGAGATTCTTTCAGTGTAAGGACCCCAGTCCTGCTGAATTACCTCCCCTATTACTTAGATCCCCAGCCCTATAGAGAGGGTAAATGTCTTGTCAAAGCTGCCATCCCTCTTGTCAAGATGACTGATGAAATAACTGTGCTAACATGAATATATCTCTGTATGCCTTCAGCATTCAGTTAAGTACACCAGCTGAGGTGCCTCTACATCAATGCTCGCAGCATGGGCAACAAACAGGAGGAGCTGAAAGCCACTGTGCTGTAGAAATCTACAACCAGCTTGCCATTACTGAAACTTGGTGGGATGAATCCCATGACGGGAGTGCCGTTATTGATGGCTACAGGCTGTTCGGAAGGGACAGATGAGGAAGGAGGGGTGGAAGTGTTGCCCTCTACGTCAAGAAATAGATAAGTAGGAAGAGCTGCCTCTGAAGAACAGCCACGAGTGGGTTGAAAGCTTATGGGTAAGAGCTACAGACCGAGGCAACAAAGGGAACCTTGTGGTTGGTGTCAACTTCAGCCTGCCCGGCCATGGGGAACCTCAGGACGAAGTCTTCATACTCCATCTACAGGAGGCTTTGTGCTTGCAGGCTGTCGTCGTGCTGAGGGACTTCAACCACCCTCACATCTGCTGGAAAAGTAGTATGGCGAGCTGTAGGCGATCCAGAAGACTCCTGGAGTGTATGGAGGAGAACTTCTTAAGCCAGGTAACAGATAGACCTACCAGAGGGGATGCCATACTGGACCTGATAGTCACCAATGCAAGTGAGCTAATTGGTGATGTCAAGGTTGGAGGCAGCCTCAGCTCCAATGATCCTGCACTGGTGGAGTTCATAGTCCTGAGGGATATGGGTCAGGCAAAAGAGTAAAGTCAGAACCCTGTATTTCAGGAAAAAAAAAAAAATCCAGCTCTTCAAGCAGTTAGTCAATAGGACCCCCTGGAAAACTGCCCTCAGGAACAAGGGAGCAGAACAGAGCTGGCAGATCTTTAACAGCACTTTCCATAGAACGCAAGAGCTCTCGATCCCCAGGTGTAAGAAATAAGGACAGCAAGGCAAGAGACCGGCATGGCTGAGTCAAGACCTGCTGGTCAAACTAAAGGGCAAGAAGGAAATGCACAGGCAGTGCAAGCAGGGATGGGTACCCTGGGAAGAGTATAGGGATGCTGCTCGGCCGTGTAGGGATGGAGTCAGGAAGGCCAAGGTATGGCTGGACCTGAACTTGGCAAAGGATGCAAAGAATAAGAAGGGCTTCTATAGGTATGTCAACCAGAAAAGGAAGGTTAAAGAAAGCACACCCCTCCTGATGAGCAAGACTGGCAAACTGGTAACAACGGATGAGGAGAAGGCTGAAGTACTCAGCAACTTTTTTGCCTCAGTCTTCACTTGCAACCTCTCTTCCCACACCTCTCAAGTGGATGGGCCGCAAGAGAGGCACTGGGGTAGCAAAGCCCCTCCCACTGTAAGAGAAGATCAGGTTTGTGACCACCTGAGGAACTTGAACATACAGAAGTCTATGGGACCCGGCAAGATGAATCCCAGAGTCCTGAAGGAATTAGCTGATGTAGTTGCCAAGCCACTCCGTGATATTTGAAAAGTCATGGCAGTCAGGGGAAGTCCCTGGTGACTGGAAAAAGGGAAACATTGCACCCATCTTTAAAAAGGGCAGAAAGGAGGACCCTGGGAACTACCAACCTCTCAGCCTCACCTCTGTGCCTGGGAAGATCACCAAACAGATCCTCCTAGAAGCTCTGCTAAGGCACATGGAAAACAGGGATGTGATTCAAGACAGCCAGCATGGCTTCACCAAGGGCAAGTCCTGCCTGACCAACCTAGTGGCCTTCTATGACGGAGTGACTACATCAGTGGACAAGGGAGGAGCTATGGATGTCAATTATCTGGACTTGTGTAAGGCCTTTAACACGGTCCCCCACAACATCCTTCTCTCGAAATCGAAGAGAGATGGATTTGATGGGTGGACTATTCACCGGGTGAGGAATTGGTGGGATGGTCACATCCAGACGGTAGTGGTCAACGACTCCATGTGCAGATGGAGACTGGTGAAAAGTGGCGTCCCTCACGGTTCCATACTGGGATCAGTGCTGTTTATCTTCATCAGTGACACAGAGAGTGGGATCAAGTGTGCCCTCAGCAAATTTGCAGAGAACATCAAGCTGAGTGGTGCAGCTGACATGCTGGAGGGAAGGGATGGCATCCAGAGGAACTTAGCCAAGCTTGAGAGGTGGGCCCGTGCAAACCTCATTAAAGTTCAACAAGGCCAAGTGCAAGGTCCTGCACCTGGGTCATGGCAATCCCAAGCACAAATACAGGCTGGGTGACAAGTGGATTGAGAGCAGCCCTGCGGAGAAGGACTTTGGGGTGCTGGTGGATGAAAACCTGAATATGAGCCGGCCTTGTGCACGCGCAGCCCACAAAGCCAATTGCATCCTGGGCTGCATCAATAGAAACGTGGCCAGCAGATTGAGGGAGGTGATTCTCCACCTCTACTCCATTCTGGTGAGATCCCACCTGCAGTGCTGTGTTCAGTTCTGGGCCCACCAGTTTAAGAAACACACGGACCTGCTTAAGCAGGTCCAAAGGAGGCCATGAAGATGATCAGGAGGCTGGAGCACCTCCCCCTGTGAGGAAAGGCTGAAAGACTCAGAGTTGTTCAGCCTGGAGAAGAGAAGGCTCCAGGGAGACCTTATAGTGGCCTTCCAGTACCTGAAGGGGGCTACAGGAAAGCAGAGGAGGGACTCTTTATCAGGGAGCACAGTGATAGGATGAGGGGTGACAGTTCTAAACCAAAAGAGCGTAGATTTATATTAAATACAAGGAAGAAATCCTTTACTGTGAGGCTGGTGAGACACTGTAAAAGGTTGCCCAGGGAAGTTGTAGATGTCCCCTCGCTGGATGTGTTCAAGACCAGGTTGGATGGGGCTTTGAGCAACCTGGTCTCAGTGTTCAACCATGACTCCTCAGCAACAGGGAGCCACAGCACATCCATTAAATTCATCTCCATAAAAGCTCTGGCCCAGATCTTACACCAATTTGGCTCAGGAACAGAGTCATAACAACTCTTGCTTTGGATGCAGTCTCACCAGTACAAGGACCCTGTACTAGCATAGCTTATGCTGAATTTACACAAGAAGCTTAGAGGAGTATAGGCATCTTTACATGGTCTACCTCTGTCTACATGAGGCCTTATTTCAGACCCAGTGAAGAACTGAGTAGATACCTTTGCCAGATACCTCAGACTGCCGGCACTTTAGGTGTGAGTCCATACTCCTCACCCGTCCTTGTGACTTCCACTGAGTGCAAAGAAACAGTAGGGTAAAATACATTGGTCACAGAGATACTATTTTTCCCTACTCACCTCACGTGCTCACAGAGCTGCATATAAAAAGCCATTTCTGAAGGCTGTCAGAGGCACGCTTGCTTCTGAAATATGAACCGAGGTGATTGCTAAGACCTGAGCTTGTGTTCGTGGTGCTCCCATCAGCAACGCAGAACAGAAGCCCAGCACCCATCAGAGCCTCTTTGAACCCTACACTGCAGGCTGTCAGTCTAGCCAGAAACCCAGCAGTTTCATTTATGCAAAAACAAAACCAGAAAGACAGCTCCTCCTGATGGAATAAAAATTAATTCCAGCCAAGCAGCATAGATCCTGAATTGCAAATTACGATGACAATATTTCCTTGTTCAGAAGAGACTGTCTCATGCCAAAGAAATGCCATTAGCATCAGAAACCTTATCCAAATAAATCACTAGTGAAAACTCCAGAAATGGGACACAAAAGCAAGGGAGAGGCTAGGGCCCTCTTTGTAAAGAACTCACCATGCTGCAGCAGAATGGACCCATAGTAAACAAAGGACCTTTTGTTTCAAAAAGTATACTTTGGGCAATAGGACAAATGTGTTATTTCTGTCTTGGCAGTACTTAGAAATGCATGCTGCACAAAAGACTGGTGATGTAATTATGGCCACCACAGGCCCAAAGACCTGGGTTCTGCTCCTGGCTCTACCCCAGCCCCAGTGTGACTCCAGGATTATTTCTTCTGGCCAGGATTCATCTCGCCTCACTGTAGCCATCTAAGAGACAGGCATTTAGGCTAGGCACTCTGCCTAGACTCACTGTACAGTCCATGAGGAGATATCACCTCTTCCAGAGGGCTATGTAGCTCCTCTTTTGAACACCAGGCTTATGGCCGGATGGATGGCCACTGGATGGGGTCTAGGACAAGTCTGCAAGGCCAGCTCTGCGCGGGTCAGCAAATTCCACCAGTCCTCCACAACACACAGCAAGCTCCACAAAGCCCTTGAACATTTGCGGGGGCTCTGTGCGGCACCGCGGGAAGCCCCAAGTGCCAGGGAGCAAGTGGTCTGTCACAAGAGGTGGAGGAGCAACTGCCCACAAGTTCATTCCTGTGGTGCTTGCAGGATGCATTAGGGGGAGGAGGACAGCAGGCCGGGGAGTGAGTGGTGGGGAAGTTGGGGGGGCTGTGAAGCAGGGGGAGCAGCTCTGGGTGCCAGGGGGGATGCCAGCTGCCTGAGCACTACCTGTTGGGAGACCCTGCCATTTTGTCAGCCTCAGCTTGTTGGTTTGGGTTTTTTTTTTCTCTTTTTTTTTTTTTTTTTTCAGTGAGAGTGTTATTGTTTTTTAATTTGAGGGACTCATGGGCATGACATCCCACCACCCCAGCACCCTCGTCAGCCCCATGCAACTGAAAACGTGGTCAGCCAGCAGTCCCCACTGCCACGGTGCTTCTTCCCCATCTGCACAACACACATGGCAGTACCAGCACCAGAGCAGCTGTGGGGGCTTGGCGGGTGGCAGAGGCAGCGGGGCTGTTGCCTGCTCCACAGCTTCCCAAGCAAAACCCTCTTGTAATTCTCCCCACCTGCCTTGCATCCCACCTGCACATCTCCTCCTCCCTCTAATGCAATGCATACTGCAGGCGCAGTAGGAACGAGCTCTTGCCCACTTAGATGGCAAGCCACTGAGTTAGGGTCTGCCTTCCTCTGCACCTATGTATTACCCTTGGCACAATGGACCCTGGCAGAACTAACACGAACCACAAATACTTCTGCACAACCCAGAAAGCACACATCAGGGTCTTGCTTAGTGTAACAAGTTAGAACAACTGTCGGAACAGGCTAAGCAGGGAGATTACCATCCTTGAAGTTCTGTCTCTCTTCCTGTGCCTGGGTGGCAGGGCAGTGGGAAGGCACTGCCCATTTCCTATGCCCTCAGAGCACAGGAGCTGTGAGCACAATCAGATTTTGCTGTGCTGTACCAGGGGAGGAATATCCTGAGCACTTCTCACCATGTTTTCTTTCGCAAACACTGATCCTCATCTGCTCTTTAGAATAGCTGATGCCTAATGAATTAAAGAGATTGTCAAGCCAATTTAGGCTTCTTGGCAGACTAACAGGAACATTTCCAGGGCTCAGATGGAGTGAACTTCAAGAGAAAAATGTATTTTTAAGAGGAAAATGAAATGCTGCAAAACTGCAAGAGGAATGCAATTCTTATCAGTATAAATGAAGACAACCCATCTGGTTTCATCATCAGAGCACAGAGAAATACATAAGAATGACTATACGGGGCCAGAGGTGCCTGTAGCCAAGTATCTTATTTCCAAGAGTACTGAGTAGCAAGTGCTTAAATACTGTGAGAATATCAGCAAGTATAGATCTATCCCCTTGTATGTGCTCAGAGCTTCCAGCAGCTCGCAGTTGTTAACTTACTGAATCAGATGGTTTGTCCCTCCAACAGCAAACTGGCCCTCCATGAATTTATCAAACTTCTTCTGAATCCATGTGTATCTCTGTCCTCCAGATCACAAAGGAAGGAAAAACAGTTCCACAATTTCATTATGTATCATATTATTCTCTTTTAAGTTTGTCTTAGTCCTGCTACTCAATAATTTCATATTGTCTCCCTCATTCTTGTGTTATGGGCAATAATGAACATTTGACCCCTTTTCACTTTCCCCACACTACTCAGGATTCTACAGACCCATACCAAGTCCCTCTCCCTTGTCTGTTATAAGAGTCCTAGTCTGTTCATGATTTCTGATCAAAAGTCATTATATATATTTCTGTTCATCCTTGCTGCCCTTCTCCGGACCTTTTCCAATCCTTCCACAGCCTAACACATTCTTTTTCGGAGTTCACAGCCAGAACTGCACACAATAATAAAGACACCAGTTTATCATGAGTATTGTTTTGTTGTCTTTTTAGTTTTCTATTGTTGTTCCTGCCGCTGCTTTATATATTTATGTAGTTTTATATTTTGTTTCCACTGTATCCAGAAGTTTTGTTTTCTTTTTCTTTCATAGTATTTCTGTCAATTTTTGTTTTGCCTTGACTATTGCTGAGCACTACCAAGTGTTCACACTATGAACACATACTTGAAACACACACCTGAGTGACTTCAAGATCACTTTCTTGAATAACAGCAATCTCCTTGGAGCCCAGTGTTCACACTACATTCCTCCACAATTAATTTCATTAGTCATTTTATCACAGCTGATAGCATTCAGTGTTCATTCGAAAAAACAGGTGTTCCCTTAAAATAAATACCAAACAACATGCCTTGCCGTTCAGACATTCACAACAGATTCTAACTTTTTCAGCACAAAGAACACTAGTAAGAATGTCCACCTGTAACTTGCAAGCACATGTAGATTAACTAAAATGGCTAGTAAGCAAAGAAGTAGCTACTGGTAAGGTCCTGTCTTCAGCTCCCCCATTCTCTGCCCTTCACAAAGAATTCCTAGAGGTGGGCTATTTAGGGTAAAAATTTTATTGCCTAAACATGCTATCTGCAATTCTCAGCCACTGGTTACCTGTAGCACCATGAGTGATCTTTATTTCAAGCCAGATGGAGAATTATTAGTGCTGTACTGAAGACACAGCTTTTACTTAAATAAATAGAATATCAACACTGAGAGAAGAAGGACATCTCTCCTGCTAGAGACAGTGGGGAGACTGACTGGGTCAAAACACCTAGTCCTTCTTACAAATCTAATGATTGTAGCCTGACTGTTCTGTAGTCTGCTCTCTTCTTGCAGCAAGGAGAAGACTGATGCCTTTGCGATACTGCTCTTTTCTCAGCCCCTCTCTGCTTTGTGTCACGATTAGTGGTAAGACCTGGGGGCACATCTTTGCAAGGAGCAGATGTCCTGGAGATGTGCAGGTGGGATACTGCTGTGATCTTCACAAGCTCTGAGTGAAAGTCAGTGGAGACTTAAATAGTTTGGGATTTTGGTCATTCATCTGTACACCCCTGTTAATTAACAACGCACAGCCGACGTAAAGCTGAGGCTTTAAGTTCACTGTTCACTACATGAGAATGCCAGCAATGCAACTCTATAGCAGCCACTAACAGTGGAGAAGACTGGAGTCCTGGAGAGTCCCAGAAGTACTTTCAGGGGACCTGAAAAATTTATTGAGTAGTCTGCTGAGGAGATAACACTGAGGAGCCAACACTACCTGGGCAAGAAAGACACTAGGAAAACTTGTCTCACAACTGGTCTCCTCCCTTTGGGAATTTCCCTGGGAAACAGTGGTCCTTGGGAGGAAATACCAGAATGTTGTGCCCTGCCTAAGAAGCTATTCATGATAGCCAGCACTTCAAGTAGAGCCAGAAAGTAGAAGAGAGTGAGAGAATGGAAGAGAGAATGTTTATTCACAGTGACTACTATTTCATCTACACAGAAGTAAAGGAAGACATGTGAAGACAAGAATTCAGAATACAGTAGTCAGTGTGTCTGTAAGCAACAAGAGATACTGAACAGGAAGAAATGCAAGGCTCTTGATACAGATTCCTATGTTGTTAAAAAAAGAAACAAAACAAAACAAAGCATATAAACCTGAGCAGCTAGATGTAACGCACACAGCAAAACTGTGACAAAAAAGGTGAGAAAACATCAACTCGTTAGAATTCTTTTCCATTTCCTGAACGGGAGAGCAGTAATACTGGATAGAGATTATTATGGAGTAACACAGCAGCAACCCCTGAATCTTACATTCACCGCTACTCAAAACTACCCTATGTCCAATCCCAGGGAAAGTGCATTTTCACAATGTCCAGGGCTGATGTGCCCTAATGGAGAGTTTATCCTCTGAGACACCCCTGGAGTGTCTCCTAATGCGAAAGCAATGAGTTTACACTTAGAGAAGTCTCTCATTAGCTTCTGGCCAAATATAACATATCTGGTACTTCAGCAATTAGAAGGGCAGGAACAGAGAAATCAGAGCCCATCAAGATGAAAAGGATTAAGTGGTACTTCTAGAGGCAAGTCCTTGACTGAAGGGAGAGTCAGCACTGTCATAAGCCAAAAGCCCTCGCTGATGCTGCCTATGCCTCTGCATTTCTGAATGTTTATCTCATGGAATGTAAAGGCCTAATCTCTACCTTGAGTTAAATCTCAATTTATTGCCTTGAAATCAGGTGAGTCCTTGCTATGAGATGCATGACCCAGAGTATTATATGATTTGATCTCAGTGTATCTGTTTAATATACTAAATTTCTTAATGATTCTTTTGCATTTATTACTTACAAGAGCCATATCCCACTGCAAATAGGTCCTTGTACTTTGGATGCCTGTAAGAAGAAAACACATGTAAGATTGCATTTATTATTAACCATATAGTTCCACGGAAATGCACAGTGTTTCACACGTTAATACCAGAGTCCATTTTCACAGGACTGCATGCAGTCTGAGGGCTTGATCCTTTGAACATACGCACTAGTAAAGTTCGTGTATGAGTAATTCTTCCAGGCTCAAGATGCATAAAAAAATAGAACATCAGAAGACCACGACAGTAGATGAGAAGGATAAAAAGGGCACAGGCAGACATGATGTCACCCTGCAGCACTTCTTGGCTTATCCATTTCATAATCACAGAAAGTTTACTTTTAAAAATCAGGGCTTTCAGGAAAGGAAAAAGGCAGAAATGTGACCGTTTCCATATTTCATGGGCAAGAACAAAGGAGTTTCTAAACCACAACAGAACAATACCCCATAAACTTACTTTCCCTGCCTGTTATTAAATAATGATGGATGTTTCAAGAAATAGCTATCAGTTCATGAATACATGATCATTCCCACAGACCAGGAATGGAAATTCTGTTCTGACCCAGGTGGTGAACAGTGTATTTGCTGAGACGTACTGGCTATGAGCAATTAGCCATCTAGCTGTGTTCTAAACTCCCTCTATTTGAAAAACATCTACCTTCTTTACAACTTCTGCTGTGTCAGTTACTGTAGGGTTTACATGGCACACAGGTCAGTGCTGTTGCTGTCCCTGAGCTCACATAGCACAACCAGTGGGTAACAATTTTGTGAAATCAATGTATGTGAAAACTATCTAATGAGTGTTTTCTCTGACTTGTTATTATGAACTGATAAAATAAAATCACTTCTCTCTTCATTTCTCCTTTTTCACTTGGGCTAATACCTAGGCATCCTAATGCTTTTGCTCTAACCACTAAATGCACTGCCACTGCTAACAATAGGAGAATAAAAATTAAATTAGAAAAGCTAACTACATAAGGCAATTTGGAGTCATTCTGCCAATTTCAGGGCCATCTTTTTGTTATCATTTCCTGGAAACAAGAATAACAGCAGCACAAACTACCTATAGAAGATGCCTTTTCTTCCGATTTCATATCTCATTTTACTGTTATTTTGTAATTCTTACACAACTGCATCCTTGATGTTCTATTAAAGTATAATTACTGCAGTGACTTGAAAGGCCAGAAGACTGCAATCCTGCTCTGTCTGTCCATAGATACTCTCTGGGAAGACACAGATGTGTTCACACTGCCCTACAAACAAGTGAGAGAAGGCCTAGCTGCAGAGGAGAGCAAAGCAGGAGCTGACTACGTATGTCTCATGCTCAGTGCATGAATCAAACCAGTTCTGGGGAGGATTAAGTATGTTAAAAAGTAAAAGGACTCATTCGGGTTGGTGATGAGTGTTTTTTTCATGGTAATAACCATGGTGATAACATCTCAGTAAAAGAGAGTTGATTTGAAAGCATCAGCGATCATCTTTGGACTGACCAGGAATAAATACGCAGAAGTGGACTGCAGAGCAAATGCCTACTAAACTGAACTGTGTAAGATGCCAGTACAAAACCACCACTGTTGTCTGGGCAGCGATGGAATACGTACCATGCACAAAGGTCTTGTCTAGTATCAGTGCTTCAGCATCTTATAGTCCATGGTGCTACCTGTCTGGCACATGCAATGTTTGTATTTCCCTTTCTGTTGCTTTACTTCTTCTGTGTTAATACTTGTCAAAAATACAGTTGCTGTCCCTTCTACTCCCCTGGGCTTTTCAGGATTGATTCCTACAGCACATTGTCCAAAGATATGACATGTCTATCCTAGCTTTCCCAAGAAGGGACTCTTTGCTCTGCTAACTGCACTTACTTTGCCCTAGTGCTGCCCAAAGCCTGCTGTGCCTTCACCTTTTGCTGAATGGCACAAGCCTGGCACATTCAGCCTTACGTGAGGTGCTTTGCATCCAGAAGCACCAGACATGTCTCGGAGCTGACTATAATTATTCAAAACAGTGTCCCCAGAGAAACCAGCCCTGCCATGTGAGGTGCCATGACATCGAATTCCACTCCCCTGAGAAACAGCCGAGATTCAGTTTGTAATAAAGAGACTCACCAGGAGATGGCAGTAACTGCAAGTCTCTTGTCATACTGGAACTCCCAGAGTGGGAGGAGAGTTCCTTGCTGGCCTCTGTATTCGTCTGAGGCGTCCTCAAAATACTTAAAATCTAAAAAAAAAAAAAAATAAAAAAATAAAAAAAAATCGAGGAAGAACTGCCGGTGTATAAATCGGAAATAAATCAGCACAGTGCAGTGCCAGGGAAGCTTTAAAAAACACTGCTATCCTCACAGCCTCTGCACAACGCAATCAGTATAAAAACTGTCAGCCCTAAGTCTCAACTCCAAACCAGGACCTAAGCCCTGTAAACGCTTTTTACCATGCTCCAAGTCCTCACACAGGAAAACCCTGATGATCTAAAAGCAGACAAAGGATGAACAAGAAAGCAGAAGCCCGGAGCAAGGAGTGACCTCAGGCCACTCCCAGAGCTGGATGTTGCCGTTCAGCAAGGAGCTGAGCAGAGACAGCAAAACTCTGGCAAAATAACATTGAGACCAAGTATGTCGCCGTGGCTGGGACCTGTATGCCAGCAGAGAGCTGCTCATCACTGGCTGCTGCCACCAGCACCTGCATCTGGGAGGGAAGGACCTGCTGCGGGGAGGGAAGTGCCGTGGGGAGGGCCACGCTGACCAGACCTGCGGTCCCCAGCCAGCTCAGAGCAGGGCTGATGTGGCAGGACCTTTGTATGCCCATGGTCTGCTGTCCTGTTGTCTTGTGTGAGTCACCATGTTCCCAGCCTTGCTTACTTTAGCGCTGTTTCTCTATTCTATTTCTATTCTACTCTATTCTATTTCTATTCTACTCTATTCTATTTCTATTCTACTCTATTCTACTCTATTCTACTCTATTCTACTCTATTCTACTCTATTCTACTCTATTCTACTCTATTCTATTTCTATTCTACTCTATTCTACTCTATTCTACTCTATTCTACTCTATTCTATTTCTATTTCTATTTCTATTCTATTTCTATTTCTATTCTATTTCTATTTCTATTTCTATTTCTATTTCATTTCTATTTCTATTCTATTTCTATTCTATTTCTATTCTATTTCTATTTCTATTCTATTTCTATTCTATTTCTATTCTATTTCTATTTCTATTCTATTTCTATTCTATTTCTATTCTATTTCTATTTCTATTCTATTTCTATTCTATTTCTATTTCTATTCTATTTCTATTCTATTTCTATTCTATTTCTATTCTATTTCTATTCTATTTCTATTCTATTTCTATTTCTATTCTATTTCTATTCTATTTCTATTTCTATTTCTATTCTATTTCTATTCTATTTCTATTTCTATTCTATTTCTATTCTATTTCTATTTCTATTCTATTTCTATTTCTATTTCTATTCTATTTCTATTCTACTTCTATTTCTATTCTACTTCTATTTCTATTCTACTTCTATTTCTATTCTACTTCTATTTCTATTTCTATTTCTATTTCTATTTCTATTTCTATTTCTATTTCTATTCTATTTCTATTTCTATTCTATTTCTATTTCTATTCTACTTCTATTTCTATTCTACTTCTATTTCTATTTCTATTCTATTTCTATTCTATTTCTATTCTATTTCTATTTCTATTCTACTTCTATTTCTATTCTATTTCTATTTCTATTTCTATTCTATTTCTATTTCTATTCTATTTCTATTTCTATTTCTATTTCTATTCTATTTCTATTCTATTTCTATTCTATTTCTATTTCTATTTCTATTCTATTTCTATTCTATTTCTATTTCTATTTCTATTCTATTTCTATTCTATTTCTATTCTTATTCTATTTCTATTCTATTCTACTCTGCCCTACCCTACCTTTGCTACAGCTCTGGCCACTCATCTTCAGGACTTCTGGCTTTGGTTAGAAGCGTCTCCCAGCAGGTGCGTACCTTGTGCAATGTCATCAAACATGTTCTGATTCACCATCCGCTCCATCATTTTAGCAGCCTTGGAGATCTTGTTTATATCATCACTCTGCTGAAAAGAAAAACAAGGGAAAGAAAATGTATTTCCTGTCTACAAGTCTTTCAGACCTTGATCTTGATCTTGAACACTGGATAATTTGAAGCTCCTCACACCAGCACCTAATGATAAAGGCACCTGAATTAAGGCAATGACTTTATTATAAGTTTAGCAAGATGCCATCCACAGCTGAGCTGAGTAACTTCAGTGTTTGTTCCTAATTTAGCTCAATTGCAAGGTACTTATCTGTGAAGGCAGATAAGAGTCCTGCTTCCTCAACTCATTCAAGCTACCTTGTGATGGGATGAGCTAAAAGCATACATGTGATCCCTCTCCCATCTCACTTGATAATAGTTCATTAGTTTCAGTAATGAAATCATAGATGCTTGATCATGCATGACCCTCCTCTGTTCTCTACCTGGACAGCTTTAAGGTCTCATGTGTTAAGATCACAGTATTTAGGAGTCCTTCAGTCAATCACTGGGTAATTCCAAGTTAATACAAACACAGATCACTGCAGAAAATCCCATCCTCCTGGCCAGGATGCAAAAGTGGGCAAGGCTGCGTATGTGAAGGAATGCAGATATACCTGCATGCATGCTTGTATTGGAAGCCTTTTGGGGAGCGGCATCTTGCAAGGCCAGCAGTCCCTATGTAAGCATATCAGTAATACCATGTGAGGCTAAGATGGCTTAGGAAACTATGCCTCACCTCTCCTATGAGGACAGGCTGAGTGAGTTGGGGTTGTTCAGCCTGGAGAAGAGAAGGCTCCAGGGAGACCTTATGGCAGCCTTCCAGTACTTCAAGGGGGCCTCTAAGAAAGATGGGGGCAATCTTTGTAGCAGGGCCTGCTGTGATAGACAAGGAATAATAGTTTTAAACTAAAAGAGGGCAAATTTAGGCATGATAGAAGAAAGACGTTTTTTACCATGTGGTGAAACACTCAAAGAGGTTGCCCAGAGAGGTGATAGAAGCCCCATCCCTGGAAACATTCCATGTCAGGTTGGACACGGCTCTGAGCAACCTGATCGAGCTGAAGGTGTTCCTGCTCACTGCATGGTGGGGTGGACTAGATGAGCTCTAAAGGTCCCTTCCAACCCAAACTATTCTATGATTCTATGAAATAGCAAACTTGGGTATGGACCTAGCAAAAATGTGACCAATGAGGAAAAAGTCATTAGAGGCAGGCTGTTGATATGGAAGGAGAGAAGTGTGGAGAATGGGAACAATCTACGTGGATGGGGGAAGAAGGAGCATGGACAAACGGAGAAAAGAGAACACAAAAGGGGCTGTTTGACTGTCAGCAGGTGGCTGGCTGGTATGCTTGTCTGACAGAGCCCTGTGCCTGATCAGCACAGTCTTACAACCATCTTCTTACTAAACTCTGTTCCTAACTATTTGTTGTGGGAGTGTGCTCTCCATCCTCTGTGTGTGCACGTGTGACCACTAGCAAAATCCAAACTGGATTAATCTGCAAGTAGGACAAGAAGCCTTAGTGCCAGCAACTGGGAGGACAGAGATTAAAAGTCCCCAGGCTGTTCTGAGCCATGAGGATGGTGCCAACACAGCTCTGTGCAACTATCTGAGAATGCCAAGGCATACGCAAAGTGCTCTGAGAGCATGCTGCTCCAAGGACCTGAATCCCCATCTACTACCGCTGCCCCAAAGCCCCATCACTATTTCAAAGCCTTTAATCTTCAAACCCCTGCTAGGGACTGATGGCTGCCAGCACAGCATGATTTCCTCCACAGTGATGACACTGAAAAGAAGCTTGTCATCCTTGACACAGCTCAGAGGGTGCCCTGAACATGAAAAGAAAAAGTGAAATGACTTGCCAAAACTACACCACACAGTCACAGTAGGAACCAAGAACATGATTTCAGATTATGTGCATCCCAGCCCTCTGCTTCTTTCTTGGGCTCTGCACAGACTCAAGGGACACTGAAAGTCTTGCTTCAAAGAGCATGAAACTCAAAGGACTACACAAAGATGACAGGACAAAGGAGAAAAAAAAATTCTACCATCTGCAACTCTTACTGTAAATCCATAGTTTGCCTACACCTTCAGTAATGTGTGCGGCTGTCTTCTCCCATCTCAGAAGAGATAAAGTAGAACTTGGAAACAAGTTCAGAGAAGGGCAACAACGATGGTCCAAGTCTGGAATGGTTTCTGTACCAGGAAAAACTGAGTGGGCTGGGACTTGCCAGTCTGGAGAAGAGATGTCTTGGGAAAATATGAGACAGGTCTATTGAAATCCTAAATGGCCCACAGATGAGGGACAGGGACTGACTGTTCCCTGTCTCTTCTGGTAAAAAAAAGCAAGGATGTCAAGCAAAGCTTGTGGAAGTCAAATTCAAAATAAACAAAAGGAAGTGATTCTTACAGAAGGATGGCACATCAGTACAACTCCTTGTCAGAGGGTGTTGTAGATGCAAGAATTTTACACAGTTTCAAGGAAGACTGAACAAGTACTTCCATCTATGTGCCAAAACACGTCTAGCTTAGGAAATACCTGAAAATAGTTGAAGGCTGAAGAATATTTGGGACTGGCATATACTCCTGCTGTGTTCTTACCCTTACTTATACATTCAGTTGTGGTTAGAGCCTTGATCTGAATCAGTGTGGCCACTCTCATGTTCTTCAAGCTTTCCCTGGGTCTGCTGGAGGACGTCTTGATAACAGCACAGGGAATTTACTGTCATGTTCAGAACTTAAGGAAGCACAGGAAAAGATGTTTTCAAATTTTAGCACAGTAAGATATTCCTTAGACATTAGAAATTCATAAGTATTAAGAGAAATTAAAGAGGGAGAGAAAGAAGATGCTCGAAACATCTCAAGTAGAAATCAATACTCTCCATTGCCGGGATTTTTCTCTTTTAAGTTACCGTTATTCCTTCTGCCATAAGACCTGTCTTTCTCTAAAGCACTTCTTAAAAAAACAATTCACCTTTGCTAACACTTGTCCAGCAATATTGGGATTGTGACTATAAAAACGCCATTGGCTGCCACCAGTATATTGCCCTGAGTGAGCTTAATTGACAGAGGTTAAATGTTGAAAATGATACAATTTGATTTAGAAAAAGAGAAGCCCAACAGTTTTCTCTCCAACATCATAAAAGCCGTAGTTATGAGGTGTAGAGAACAGATCCCCTGGAGTTTTGCTGGTTCATCAGGTTAGCTTCCATTCACCTACTATGCTGGCCAAAAATTTCTCTTCTGTTTTAACATGCATCGGCTACTGGAAGGAGCTGGAGAAGAATGGCAGGGCTGTGTCCTACAGAGCAGGATCACAGCTCTTGCTCTCTTACATATCGAAGGAAACTTGCACTGCAGGCATTCTGAACTTCCAATCTGAGACATCATACTGGACTGAAGGTCACAAGATAAGGCTTACTCTATGTGATCTCAAAGATGAATGCTAGATCCTGCCTCATCTATGATGACACCAAGCCACGTGGTACTGTTGACACGCTGGAAGGAAAGGAGGCCATCCAGAGGGACCTTGACAGGCTGGAGAGGTGGGCCTGTGCAAACCTCATGAAGTTCAACAAGGCCAAGTGCAAGGTCCTGCATCTGGGTCAGGGCAATCCCAAGCACAAATACAGGCTGGGCGATGAGTGGATTGAGAGCAGCCCTGGGGAGAAGGTCTTGGGGGTGCTGGTGGATGAAAAACTGAATATGAGCCGGCAATGTGTGCTCGCAGCCCAGAAAGCCAACCACATCCTGGGCTGCATCAAGAGAAACTTGGCCAGCAAGTCGAGGGAGGTGATTCTCCCTCTCCACTCTGGTGAGACCCCACCTGCAGTGCTGTGTTCAGCTCTGGGTCCCCCAGCATAAGAAACACATGGACCTGCTCGAGTGGGTCCAGAGGAGGGCCATGGAGATGATCAGAGGGCTGGAGCACCTCCCCTATGAGGACAGGCTGAGAGAGCTGGGCTTGTTCAGCCTGGAGAAGAGAAGGCTCCCGGCAGAGCTTATAGTGGCCTTCCAGTACCTGAAGCGGGCCTACAGGAAAGGTGGGGAGGGACTCTTGATCAGGGACCATAGTGATAGGATGACGGGTGGTGGTTTTAAACTGAGTAGATTTAGATTAGATGTAGGGAAGAAATTCTTCACTGTGAGGGTGGTTAGGCAGTGGAACTGGCTGCCCAGAGAAGCTGTGGCTGTCCCCTCCCTGGCAGTGCTCAAGGCCAGGCTGGATGGGGCTTTGAGCAACCTGGTCTAGTGGAAGGTGTCCCTGCCCATGGCAGGGGGGTTGGAACTGGATGGTCTTTAAGGTCCCTTCCAACCCAAACCTTTCTATGGTTCTAAATGTTAACTTTTTTTTTTGTCAGTGGAATGTAGGCTTCAAACAAACAAACAAAAAACCCCCAATACATTATCTAATGGAATGTTTCCTGCAATGCAGGAAACTCTCCAGATGAATCAAAAGAGCTTTAAGTGATCTTTCCTGTTAGGTGGCTACGCTGTTAGCAATGCAGCCATGAATAATTACATTTCTGGCATTAAACCAGATCACAGTAAGTTATTTTCTCATTGGATACTGTCCTATTCCAGGTTTGATTTATTCTGTATGTTACTGAAATAAATCTTCAGTGGAAGTGATAGGACTAATTTTTTTTTTTTTTTTTTTTTAATATCTGTTTGAAACTCATTTGTTTGTTGTAGGCAAACTCTGGGCTAGCTAGCCAAATGTAATGAGAGCTCGTCAGCTAACAAATTTGTTTTGTTTATTTCTGTGCACAAATTATTTTTAGAACAGCAATAATATTAATTGAATCATATGTAAGATGGATAATGGGCTAGTACTTCAAAAATAAATGTCTTGGTCTTGTTCTACTATTCATTAACACTAATTGCTTCACATTTGCATCTCAGCAGCTGGTCAGTTGAAATGTGTAACTCCAGTAAACTGAAGCAAGAAAAAAGGCTTCTGTTGGTGTATAACTGCGTATCTAGAAGACAAACCCCACCCTAAATCCAGTGCAGTAACTGCTCATAACTCTGGCAATACATATACTGTGACTAGAAGAACTCCTGGCTTGCAAAGAAAAAAGCATGGTACAGGAGCGTGGTCATCTGTTGCCCAGCCAACACCTCCGTATACTGCAAACACCCACTGCAAATCCCAAATAAAGTCTCCCAGGTTGAATCCTGTCAAGTAGTTATTAATTTCCAGAATTGTACTCATCTGTTCATTTTCACTGCTTGCTTTTTATTCTGATACGCTGTAAACAACAGATTGAAGACAAGGGAGTCACTAACAATGCATCCGTTCCTAGGGATGACCAAGGACAGGTGAACAACAACGTGAAGGTTAATTGTATTTGAATTTCAGCTGTTATTTCATAAATAATTGTGGTCATCCAGGAGCTTCCAAATGATAATTACGACCCTGTGGGCTGGGCTGTCTCACAAGATATATCTCAGAAAGGGCTAATGCTATAGTGATATATTCAAGTCAGACAGGACATTGCCTGAGTCAGGAATACACATTTCTTTGTTAAATATAAGTTTTGCTGGGACTTCTTCAGAAATTGTTCAACCACTTCAGCTTCAGAGGAGATTAGAGACTGTTCCAGCGCAGTAAATTCCAGCTTTTACCATATTCCTAACTAGTTCACATCCATCTTTATTTCTGTTGATAGTGTCCTCTGCCTTAGTAATTCCTCTTACCTACCTCAGATTCCCTTTCTACCTTTGCATTACCAGATAAACACACTAAGATTTTCTTAATCTCTTGTATTCAAGCTTTCCATTTCTTATATCCTTTTCCATATCTATACAGGTTTGTAATCTATCATCTTTGGAAAGGGGTGACCAAAATAATATATCCCTGTACTACTTCAGATAAGTTATCACCCCACCTTGCATAATAGAAATAGTATTTCTCTACTATTCCTCACACAATATATTCCAGCATTGTACTTGTCTTCTCATAGCCACATCACAACTCACCAACTGATACACTCATGTCTCTCCCTGTCATTTCAAACTGTAAGCCCTCACCTTACCAAAGATAACTTTGATACGCCAAAATGCACTGTCTTCCTCTCTACCGGTCTCTCCCAATCTGTACTAATACCAACTTTTCCAGGTTACCTAATAATTTCTTAAAGGCACTATAGCAATAGCTTTACAGAATTTCAGATAGATTACCTTTACTATACTTGCCTTGCTAAAGGAAAGCACAACTTTTATCAAAGAAAGAGGTGCGATTGTTTGGACACACCTTACCTTTGGTGCTGTACTATTTTATTCCATTTCATATTTACTCCCAATTCTCTATTCTTTCCCTCCATATTAATTCTATTGCATCATATACTGTTAAAGCTCAGACTAATGGAATCTTACATATAAATATATCCTTGTTATACTCCAGTTACATAGTTCTACCCCTCTTTAGATAGACTGATTAAAAATCCTTACTATCAGACTTGTGATTTCATGCCTTGTCATTTCAGGGTGAGAGGAGCTAGCCTGCACCAACTTAATTGCATTAAGCTCTTTGCATTTTGCTTCTACCTCAGATAGATATTGCCATTTCTATGCTCATGCAACAACATAAGGAGGGTTGTACTGGATAAGACCAAGAGTATCTCTCGGCTGGGATCCTCTCTGCAGTCAAAGCCATAAGCAGATGGCTCAGGAACAGTAAGAACAGGACAAGCAGATACATCACTTCTGCCTAGTTCTCTCTTCTTCCAACTATTTTCAGCTCAGAAAATTTTGTATCATTCCTCTTTGGTATTCTGTGTTCTCCATGTTCTGATGGCTGCCTTTATCGAAAACTGAGGAAAAGTCTCAAATGTTGTATCACTGCTCTTGGATGTAGCACATCCCCTTGTCTCTAGATCCATTTGAGTGTCGAACATGTTGAGAGATTTCCAAGAGTCCCTCATTACACTCTCCAGTCAAATACTTTCTGTTATTCCAAATTTTAGTCAGTCATATTCTTCTTTATATCGTTCTCATTCTTCCTTCTGCTGGAATCCCTGGTTATCTCAGTTCCTTTTTCCATTGCCTGCCTCTCTCTCCTGCTTTGCCAAACTATGTCTTCCTTGCTGCTTCTCCTCATTCTTCAGTGCAGTGCATGGCTTCATTCTACTTTGTTTCCCCTAGTGATGAGCTTCTACTCAACCATCAAAGCTCTTTCTTTGTTCTTCTCTGCCTTTGGCCTCATTCTTCCAGGGATCATGTTCTTCCTCTCACAGTTATCTGTCCTCTTGACCTCTTACTCAGTACCAGTACTGTTTTCTCTTTCTTTTCATCTATTATGTTTTCAAATCCTCATCTGACCCCAACTATCATCTCCAGCTTGGTTCTAGTTCTTGGATCTTCTCTTTCATGGCCTCTTACCACAGCAAGATCTCCCATCAGAGATCCACCTCTGGTAATATCCACTGATTTTCTCCTTTTCTTTCCTTTGGGTTGAATCCAGTGCTATCTCAGTAGCTTTCACAGTCATGTTCTTCCTAGCACCTAGTCTAATGGAAACAATGGTGGAAATCAATTGGTGCTTCTAGGCATTGCATCCCTGATCCAGATCAGCCACATCTCCTGCTTGATGTTCCACAGTTCCCCTTCAGCAATGATCAAAGGCAGTATGTCCTCAGGAAGTGTTTAGCTGGAAGAGCTCTGTTTCAATCACCACGTGTGGTTCAAAGTATGTAACCTGTGAGATGGATCTCCACAAAACCCACTTCTCCATTTGCTCGCTTGAGACCAGACGCACAACTTCTGACACCATCAAGCTTTAATTTCCATAGACTACACGTGACCAGATATAACACCTGTTGTAAGTCTCATTTTAGCCTTGGATTACTTCAGGTTGCATTTTTCCAGGTAGTGACTGGTTATTCCTTCCACTTCAAGCTGGTTCACCAGCCTTGCAGAAGCCCTCAATTTGGGACACTGGCTCGCCATAAAGAAGCTTTCCCTTTCACTTTTTCAGTGTATCAACTTTCTGGTTTCCCTGCAAGCCCCCTGGGAAGCACTAAGAGTGGAAAGCAAAACACCAAAGGGAAGAACCATGGGTGCCTGGATTTCAACTTCCAACTGTTGTCAGTGGAGCAACTATAAGGCTTTTGATGGCACAGGTGCTGCTGGGATAGCTAAACCAGTCAAATCCTCTACAACTGAATGAGCCGTTTGGTATGAAAGTGCCAAAGCCAGTTTCAGAAACCGGTTTCTATTACATAGATATATCTCAGTTACGTTGATATAGCTACACCTCTTCATGTTGATACATCTACACCTATTCTAGGGGCAAGCTAAGAATTGACTTCCACATTTCTGCATTATTGTTCTCAGTGCATTTTGCTCCAGTCATTATAGAAATTATCTCAGTTTGCCTTCTAAATGGTTTAGCTTAGACTAGAGGGGAAAGAACCAGCCACAATTCTGTCTAGATCAAACTCTGTTAAACCCTAGTAGAAACTTCCTGAACCCCCTGAAAACATTCTGGAACATGAAGAAAATCTTTCAGGGTTGCCATATCATCTTCTCAGTGCTGGAAGGGGGAATCATATTCTTAAGGTGGAGATATTGTCACTTTAGGAGAATGGATTGTGGCATCCCTGCAAGGCACTCCTAGGCTACTCCTGACAGAGCAGCCTGGATTAGGAATCAGTATCACCCTCACAGCAATATCACAACACCAATTTAGAGCTTGGCAGGGGTTATGACACCTGCTACTCTGAGAAGACAGACTAATGGAGGCTAACTCCAGTTCAGCAGCCCTTGCCATTCACTCTGCTACTCCATAGGACTCAGAGCAGCTCTCCTCCTCTTGGGATGATCACATCACCATGACTGAGGTATCCCCATGCTGTGTAATTGCTGACCGTGACATGGCACTTCAAACACTGGAGAGAGACATTTCTGTTACTTTCCAACTAAATGAACAAATGATGCATCAAAGATCCCCCTGTAAATTAGGTCAAGCCTTCCTAGAATAATTATTCAATTTTAAGTACGAAGGCTTTAATTTCAATTAACTATTATTAACTTTTATATAAATTCTATATTATATATCATTTATATATGTATGACTAGAAAATACATAAATTTTAATTCTATAACATTGTCATCAAAATAATAAAAAACTTAAATGTGTTTCACTACAGTGCTTTAGTAACATTTTAAAACAATCCTGTATTTCTTTGTGTTTCAGATTGGAAGGTTGTATCCAAAAACTTCTGCACCACTTACAATGTTTCTACTTATTTCATCCTTTTACCCCTCACATGCTAACCAAAAACGAGACACAAACATGATAATGCACAAAAAAGCAAGCCATAAATCTCACTTGGAAATCAAGTTTGAAGACAAGATTATGGCTTCACACCATTTTTTTAGTCCCATAAAAAGTACAGCAAAATGGAAATCCTGTTTTGGAAATATAGTTCCTAGCAAAAAATAATTTTTGCATTTCTTGGGGTTGTTACTTGGCAACTGAGACAACTCGATACACAGCCAGCATGACTTGCTAAATTTCACCTGACTGGCAGTACAGATGCACTACCACCGCATCTACCAGGCTTCTTCCAGCTTTACGAATCGTACCTGTGACTCCAGAGCGGTTAACTTTCTTCCCTCCTTCTTCTCCTCTTCTCTCTTTGCTATCTGAGTTTTTGATTTTTCTTTCTCTTTCAACCTTTCCATTTTCTGAAGCTCCTCCACATAGGCGTCATGGATCTCCCACTGAGAGACAGAGGCAGGATTTATCAGGACCCTATTATACTCCAGAAAACAGCCATCTACACCATCACAAGAATATGACAGACCTCACAACAGTAACACTGTCACTGGAATCAGATGAAAACAGCTGGCTTGTTGCACAAAAAGTGAAGGCTTGAAGCCCAGGATTTTTAAAGCTTTATGGTGTAGGTCTTATTTTTTAAGAACATATTTTTATTTCTTAACAATTCTTAACAATTTCCATCCACCAACACTCTTCTTGTTGCTTTGACCCCGTATCTTTTTTGTAGGACTTTCTGTTTGGCTAATTTACCACTGTTTAATAGGAAAGATGCATTAAACATCTGCTTTGTGACATTTCTTATGTGGTGTTGGAAAATTAAATTCTAGCTGCTTAACACAATTTAAATCTTGGACTCCAATTCTGCAGCATATGATCAAATAGAAACCGAGAGCAGTTTTACATCTTCTGCTATGCCACATGGCATGAAAGCCTTACCTGAGTAGATACAAAAGTAATCTTTCTACTTAAGAATTATTCATTAGTGTTGGAGTGCTAGTACTGTATCTGAAGCAGATACATTACTTTCAGGACAAAACAAAAGGCAATCCAATTCTGACACATCAGCTTAGCAGAAGGGAGTATGATTCGAACTCAAAATATAGACTAGAACATGAGAATAAAGAAAAATACAGTTTTGCATATATCAAATTCTTAACAACACTCCCCAAAACTCCATGAACCCTTGTAAATTCCCAGCTATATCTTCAGAGGTCTCCACTCTCTAAACACGGTGCTCAAAGTGGAGCTGGCACGCTGATGTGTCCTAAGTGTTTTGTCAATATTTTGTTCCTGCATTTTGAGACCCCATTGAACCTGCCTCTGACAGGATCAGCTGATGGAAGTGTCCTGCAGGTGACAAGGTATTGAGTGCTGGATCACAGGTCCTCCTAAATAACCAGCTCACCCACCACACAGCGATGGAAGATCTTCAGCAACAGGGCAGTCTCCATCCCAAAGAGAGACGTGTCTCCAGAGGAGTCAATGCTTACAAGGTGCAGCCCACCTCTTGCTGAGTCCAGAATCAGTCTCACACTGTGGTTTTCTCATTTCCACTCATTTAAGACTCTCTAAAGCAGACTGGCCAAGGTGGCTGGCAAGATCAATTAAAAGCAGCTAAACGGAGACACTTGACCTTAGAGATATAAACCATTCGCAAGTGCACACATTAAGGCAGAAAGGAGGGCCACACTAGTTTGTTCTCAGATTTAAATCAGAGATTAAAGCCACAGCATGGGAATTCATTGTACTGCAAGGAATGCAAACATAGGAATTTGTTCTTTTCTTTTTCATATCTCAGTTTACCAAATATACTCTGAAAAAAACTTTAAAAGTAAAAAGGACGTACCGGGTTAGCAGTGGTCGAGAAATTTTTACAAGGTGTAGCCTCTGACTGACATGCTTTATCCTGAATAAAGAAAAAGCACAATGAAGCACAACCTTCGCACTGAAACTCTTTGCAGTGACATAGTCCAGCTATAGAAACAGCCTTCTCATAGCAGGTAGTTAGAATAACATTGATCTAAGATTAATTCAACATACAAATGACTCCTAGAGCACCGCACAAACATTATCAGTGATCATGCAACAACAAATACATTTTCTTGTGGACCAAAAGAAGGCTCACATGACCTTCTGATTTTTTCCAACATGCTTAGAATATTTAATTTCAGTATTTCATTTTGAAGGAGCTGAAATGGTTTGTTACACCTCTATCATTTGAAACATTCTGTTACCAATTATGATATCGGGTATGATATCCTACCAAATTTGAAAACTTTTGACCTATATATTCAAAACCAAGTTAGGTACAGCAGTCAAAACAGAAGAGTTGAAAAGAATGATAAGCTATAAACAATTCCTTTGATGTTACTGAAATAATATTTTTATCACCCTCACATCAACATTCTGAAATAAACGAATATAGTTCTGTGAAACTTGCATTTCATGGAACAGCATTTTCTTTCCAAAAACTGTTGTGTCAGGACATTTTTAAGAAGCTGCCTGTAGCTCTTCACTGACCTCTGAAATGAAGCAGTCTCAGAGGTGGAAACTGCACATCCTGCACAGCTCACAGCAGTACTTCACAGCTATTTAAGGTCTATATTCTGCTTTCAAAAGCAGAATCACACAGAGGCACACAAACCTCTCCCAGTAAAATCGATGGGAAGAGAATATGCAGATCTGGGGACTGAAAAATAAATTCCATGGCCTCTGCAAGGATTTTTGAAAGACTTAAAATCTTCGCTCAGACTTCGCAGTAAGCACCCCACCGTTGTATAAAGTCTCCTGAGACCCTCCATCTCTAATATTTGGCAGAGATGGCATTCCTTCTAGGAGATAGTATCTCCAGCAACACAGTAACTCTTAGATGTCTCCAAGCCCATCAGTTGTAAAGGCATCTCACTTTAGGTGTAACAGCCGCAAGAAGGCAGGCAGGCTCTCTGGGGAAGCTATATATACTCTAATCCCAGGGCAGCAAGGAAAACAAGATCATTTTCTCTCCAAACTCCTATCTCCAATTCAGAAAGTTCCTTTTTGAGCACTCAGCTAGGGACCACCATCACTGGTATTGCTTGGTCAGAAGGCTCCGTGAAGACGCACTCACTGGGAATGGCTGCAGGCTCAGCAAAAAACTCAAGGAAGGAAAATAAGGTCTTGGGTCTGTACTGATGATTGGAAAGTACATGCAGAGTGGGAGAAAGATGTACCATGTAGCAGCAGTAAAGAGCTGTCATACCTACATGGGTCTGTTACTATAGTACCAGTGCTTAATACAAGCATAAATACCCTTGTCCTTTAAACATAGGGGCACTTACATCCCTGCTCCAATGTTAAGAACTGAAGCATAAGGCCATAAAGAGACTCTGTGGCAAAATTAAATTGAATTAATGGATTCCAGGACCTCAGCTACTACCCTAACCATTGCTCTGTGCTTTTTCAGATAAGAAAATAGACATGGAAAAATGTTATATCCAAGTAGAGGTTAAGGATTTACAGCAGCACCAAAATGTCTCATAGGCTGTCCAAGAGTCCAAGGCAAGAATTTTTCTGTCACCATTTTCATCACCCCAAATGTTTTACCATAGTAAAACACTGGTTTTTTTCTCCTAATAGTATCTACAGAGATCACAGGATATGACACGGACACAGACGTTTCACATGCCCTCCTAAAGGAAGGATCCTCCAAGTCACTGAAGGAAATGGCAGCATACCCGCATAGGGTTGTTGAGTGTCATTGAAGCTCGCTCAATGAAGTTGAACTGGTTTGCAAGCTTCTGCTCCTTCACTCTTGGGGGAGAAGGCTCTTCTGCCTCTGCTGCCTCAGCTACTTCTGCTGTTCCTGGCCCCTCTGCCTCTTCCTCTCCTGCAGCCTGCAAGAAAATAGAGCAGTAACTCCACCCTGAAAGAACCAGACATCTCTTTCCTTCTTCAGAAGCACTTCTTAGACTGCTGGATTTCTGCTGCCTAGTGAAGAAGACTGTAACAGATGATTCAATAGTTAAGATGGAAATTAGGAGACTTCCAGTACTCAGAGCAAGGAGATTCTGGAACAATACCTAGACAGGAATATGGAAAACCAGGAACTGAATTTACTTTTAAAAAAACACCTGACATGAGTGAGATAACACAGCATGACTGCCTTTCATTAAATGGACACAGGAACCAGAAGACTGTGTTACAGTCTCACTACCCTGTGTTTTCATTTCCTTGCTAGACAGTGAGGTTTATCTGAAACTCACCTGAACTTGATTCCAAGGCTGACACTGTGTGGATAAGAACAAACTTCTCAAAGCATACTCCTTTGCTGATCAGCCAACTGCCTTTAAATCAGGCCACTGCTTCTTTCATGTAGTTAAGCCTGCTGTTTTCACCCCTCCATATTTTGTTTTTCACCAAACTGTCTTTCAGGAATGGATATGCTGTCCAGGAATATTCCAGATCCTATAAAATTACACTGTATCTGGATATAATATCTGAATAAAGATATCTGGTGTGAGGGACCTCAACCCCCTACACAGCTTCTCCAAACCTAGAAACAGCAGGAGTATCCCAGCCGTTCAGTAGAATCTGCAGGATCTCACCTACAGCAGAGACATTTCAGACATAAAGGAACCTATCATTGAAGCTTCTCAGCAAGCCCATTATATAATAAAGGAATTTCAAATCTAATATTAAAAATAAAATGGACGGCTCTCAGTTGACTACGGAGAATTACCTGAGCATCTCCTGTGCTGTCTTCATCTTTAATCTCTGCCTCTTCAGATGACGCTGCAGAAGTCTCAACAAGAGCCTTTTCTGATGATAGAAAGGTAAGTAAATAAGCCCAGGATGATAGGACCTGTTATCCCATATTCTGCAGATCATTCCATCTTCTGAAGCATACAGATGCACCCTTTTCCAATGCTATCTCATTAGACAATACAGTAACCAATCCCCAGTTTGGAGGTTGATTGCTCAAAGACGTAAAAGAAGACAATGTTATTACTAGAATGAAACTGCGGTAATTCTGGCTGGACTGAAATAAAAAATAAGATTTCAACTCAAATCAAACTTCTGAAATCCACTTCCAATCTGAGTAGCTTTGTTTCTTGGTATTCCTTCAGCTCTGGACCTTTCTGCCCTCTAAAAATGGCTGCAACCATGTACAACCATGAAGACTGCTTTCAAGGCACACAGGAGTTCTAACATGGTTTGCTCTTTTTATATGGATAAAAATGAACATACCGGTCTTGTTAAAGAATGATAGATGTCCACATTCCAATCACAGCCTTGAGTGGCCAGTCATGCTAGTATCAAGCAGCTTGAAATTAGCCGGTTTGGAATCTACAGAAAGCACTGCCAACAACAATCCGTGCTTTCATGGCATTGAAGATCCCATTCAGCATTTTGTCCTACTTCAAATCACTGCGCACATTTTCTTAAGTGTAAAATAAAAGAGGCACTGACCCTCAGAAGCTGCAAGCAACAGCTATTCTCAGGAGCTTATCCAGCGTTATCATTGTGCCTGACAGTTACTGCCTTGAAAGGACACTCTTTGTAACACAACTTCTTCTTTCACAAACCGAAGAAATATGACAAAGTCACTAGGTAGTACATCTTTCCCTGAGGAAAATTCAAATGTTGAACTCCTTACTAACAACAGAGCTTTTCAGCCTCTGATTAAGGTGTCTTTTTGACTGAAAACCTAAGAATGGTGATAGTAGCTCAGATCAAGGGTCCAATTACCTTAATATATTGTATCTGACATTGTCCAGAAGTAGATGTTCTAGTAAGAGTGTAAGAATTAGTCAAGTATATGATAATTTCCTGAATGATCACCAAGCCTCCAAACATTTCTGCTTTTAAAATTTTAAATCAATGCTGAAAGCAAGCTAGGGAGTTTAGACACATATGTCCAACTACTGGTAGTGGAAGATGTTTAAAAGACAAATAGCTCTGAAAATTTTAGTGTTAGTGTTCACATGGCTCAAAAAGCATGCACCTTTTTCAACACTCTAGCAAACATCTGGCTGATTGTTTTTTCTGTTTTTGCTTCTGGAGAAGGATGCAAGCCAAAATAGCTGTTCAGTGCTATGGTGATGAAGCATGATCACTCCCTCATGTCGAATACATTGTACCAGTGCCTAGCTGAAAGTGATTTCAGTTTCAAAGACTAAACTCACCTGCTGCAGTGTTTAATCTGATACTCTGCCGCCTGCCTTCATCTGAATCTTTGAGTATCATGTTTCCATTCAAAGAGAAGTGAATGGCCATTTGGTCCACATATCTTATTGGTTTGTATGCTCGTTCCTACAAACAGGAATAAACAACAGAATCAGTGTGGAAAAAAATATTTTAAACCAGAAATAGTGTGTAGCTTAAATTGCTAAAGCTAAGAAGATCCATACTGATTAAATATGTTTGTTATTGGCATATTTACACTGAATTTCTTCCAGCAGGTATTTATATCTCAGAACACCGAGAACCATAAATTAAAAATAAAACAAAAGAAGCAAGAACATGAAACCTCTAGCTGTCCACCACTACCACAGCAAGTAAGTTTAAATATAGTTCTAGCAGACCTCTACTACACAGCACTCCCTAAGAGACTCTCATGTCCTGTTGTGCTGAGTTCCCTAAATGAGTTGTTGTACTGACACAAGAGCAGCACCATACATACAGAGCAGCTCTGATCTGCAGACAGTCCAGGCTCTTAGCACCGTGCCCAGGTTATAAGCACTGTACTAATTCATCTATTTGATGCCAGCTTGGATTGGCACTCTCTTGTGGACTACTCTAGACTACTATGGTGCAGGAACACATCTAGGTTCAAACTGTGCATTAAGATTTTGAATGGCACCTAAAAGCAATCAGAAGCCACTGCAGACCACAGATGCTTCAGTAATTTCTTCTTAAAAATATGACTGCTCTCCATACCAATAACAGCATAGCATCAAGACCACTTCAGTCACTGTGTAGGATTTGAAGATACAGATCACTCATCACCTCTTTCTATCCCATAAACATGGAAAACATCAACCCCAAATGAAAGAGAAAGTGACCTTATTTCCTTCCACAAGGCTGATTTCCTTTCTCTGGTGATCTTGCATAATGGTTGGTCAAACTAGTTAGAGTAGCACAGAGATAAGACAGGCTTGGGAGTATTTCACCTGGTTATCTGTTCCTTGGCTAAGGCTGGGGATAATCCATCGCCAGAACTGGAGAAGCTGTCCCTGTATCCTTTCTTTCAGGGGGTGTAACCCTTCCAAGGGAGGAGTGGGAGGTGAAGCCATCATCCCACTCTCCCCCTGGTTTCCTAGCTGTACATGGTAGCAGGAGGAGGCTGCTCTGGTGTAATGCAGCATATGCTCTGCACACACAAATGTGAAGGTGTGGCTCTTAGATGTTTCCTGGCAGCCTTTGACACA
The DNA here is from genome assembly GCF_034619465.1 of Leptosomus discolor. Lineage (NCBI taxonomy): Eukaryota > Metazoa > Chordata > Aves > Leptosomiformes > Leptosomidae > Leptosomus > Leptosomus discolor. Next base: position 83,824,997 of record NC_141419.1, read on the forward strand.
CCCTCCCCTACTCACTCCCACTTCTCATGAATAGAGCTCTTGTCACTGATTTCACAAAGCACATTTCTGAGCTCTCCTATAATTCAAAGAACTGAATCTTGATGTGAGGCTACTGAGGCATAATTGTCTTACAGACTGAGTAAAACATTGCCTTTTGTCCTCTAACCACCACAGACTGGAAAAACTTACCGCCTGAGATTAGCTGCACTAATGACATTCACTGCCAGATCTTGCTAAGTAATCATTATATCCTACTTCTGAATAAATACATCAGTGCTTTTGGACTTTTACCCTCTGCAAAAACCCTTTAGGAACCATTGGCAGTAATGTGTAACAGGATGAAGCCACATTAAAAGGAAATTTACCTGGTTATAAATCAAAGGAAAACTAGTTAATCACAAAAAATCTCATCTTGGTTTTACAGGTCATGCCACACTTACTTTAAAGCTGTATCTGACGATATTCTGGGGAGCATGGGGATTATTAGCTGTCAGGATGCGTGTAAATTCCTCGTTTAATTCCTTTGGAATAGAAACAAAATAATATCATAAATAAAACACCACTGTTAATGTAACATACACCACAGAAAAATCATCAGGTTTATGCTCAGTTCTATGACATTCAGTTCACTGCAGATACCTCATGTGCAGCTGATGCCTCCACAAGAACAATGCTGGGACCCAAGCTAGAACAATGCTTGGAGCCAAGATAGCTCAGAGTGGAATCCAGAACAGTCAATCGTTTTCCAACCACAGTATTTCAACAGGCTTTCTCGAATTCTTTAGCTACCATGTTAATTCTTATCTAAACTATGATAGCACTTGTAAATTGCTAGCTGCATTCTGTAGGGCAAGAAAGACAACCTGTGTCTGGAAGCATACACTGTCCAAAAATGAACAAGCTCAGTAACAGTGCTTGCAGGATCAACCACCGTGAACAAAAAACCACTACTGTGTCAACTGTTTTCACTGCCTGACTGGGGAGAGGTACATATAGCTTCCCTTTGAGAGCTCCTTGGAGGACAGGGAGCAGTGCTAGAGTTTTACAAGGCAGTGACAAGAGAGAGACAACTGCAGTTGGAAGGGTGACTGACTGCAATCCTACTGAATCAAGCTGAGAAAAATCATAAGGTTGGAATAGACCTCTGAGATCATCAAGTCCAACCGCTGACCTAATATCACCATACCCACTAAACCATGTCCTGAAGTACCACATCTGCACAGTTTTTGAACACCTCCAGGGATGATGACTCCACTACTTCCCTGGGTAGCCTGTTCCAGTGTTTGACTACTCTTTCAGTAAATAAATTTTTCCTAATATCCAATCTAAACCTCCCCTGGCACAACTTGAGGCCATTTCCTCTCGTCCTATCACTTGTTACTTGGGAGAAGAGACCAACACTCACCTTGCTACAACCTCCTTTCAGGCAGCTGCAGAGAGCTATAAGGTTTCTCCTCAGCCTCCTCTTCTCCAGACTAAACAACCCCAGGTCCCTCAGCCGCTCCTCACCAGACCTGTTCTCCAGACCCTTCACCAGCTTCGTTGCCCTTCCCTGGACACACTCCAGCACCTCAGTGTCCTTCTTGCAGTGAGGGGCCCAAAACTGCACACAGCATTCGAGGGGCGGCCTCACCAGTGCCCAGTACAGGGGCACGATCACCTCCCTGCTCCTGCTGGCCACACCACTTCTGATACAGGCCAGGATGCTGTTGGCCTCCTTGGCCACCTGGGCACACTGCTGGCTCATGTCCAGCCGGCTGTCGATCAGCACCGCCAGGGCCTTTACCGCCGGGCAGCTTTCCAGCCACTCCTCCCCAAGCCTGTAGTGCTGCATGGGGTTGTTGTGACCCAAGGGCAGGACCCTGCACTCGGCCTTGTTGAACCTCCTACAAGTGACCTCAGCCCATCGATCCAGCCTGTCCAGGTCCCTCTGCAGAGCCTTTCTGCCCTCGAGCAGATCAACCCTCCCACCCAACTTGGTGTCATCTGCAAAGTTACTGAGGGAGCACTCGATCCCCTCATCCAGATCATCAATAAAGATGTTAAATAAGACCGGTCCCAATACTGAGCCCTGGGGGACACCACTTGTGACCAGTCACCAGCTGGATTGAATTCCACTCACCACCACTCTCTGGGCTTGGCCGTCCGGCCAGTTTTTATCCCAGTTTAGAGTGCATCTGTCTGGGCCATGAGCCACCAGCTTTCTTAGAAGAATGCTGTGGGAAACGGTGTCAAAGGCTTTACTGAAGTCCAGGTAGGTGACATCCACAGCCTTGCCCTCATCGACTAGGTGGGTCACCTGGTCATAGAAGGAGATCAGGTTGGTTAAGCAGGACCTGCCCTTCATGAACCCGTGCTGGCTGGGCCTGAGTCCCTGGTTGTCCTGCACTTGCCGTGTGAGCGCCCTCAAGATGAACCGCTCCATAACCTTCCCTGGCACTGAGGTCAGGCTGACAGGCCTGTAGTTCCCTGGATCCTCCTTCTGGCCATAGAAATGGCCATAAAAAACTATAGGACACCTCCCTGTCCTGTGTATCACATACAGGTACCTGAAAAGCTCAGAGTTGTCTCTGGGGTCCTCCTTATATGAGTGAAGCCCTGGCCCCATTCCCTCTTGGATCAACTCTGTGCAGTTACATTGTGTTACGCCCAGAACTGTGTTTCAAAGCATAATTCTCCCTGTTTTCCTGCCGAAAGCCACTTCAGTTTATGCTGCAAACACTGTACTTTAGCAAGTACTGGAGTTTTACTCTCAGAGAATTTCCTCCAAAACAAATGGGTAAGAGGTAGGAATCAGCTTATGGGGTTTTGTACATATCTCATGGCAACTAAAGGCTCACAGCTTCAGTCAGCTCCAGTTGATCTGCAGGTTTGACTAGTGTCTTTGCTGTCGCCCATTCATCTACCCGCTCTCCTGCTTCAGTAGAGATGTCTTCATCCTAGCACAGGAATAACAAGCCCATTAGTACACCAAGACTGTGACTGTTTTGCTCCCTCACAAAGCAGCACTTCTCCAGGCATGGAGCCAGGACGAAAAAACAGCATTGCCCCACCCATCTGTGCTCCGAGCAGAACAGATAAACCCAAATGGCAGACCAAAATCTGAAGACCTTTGAATGGCTGCAGTTGCCAGCAAGAGTTCAGTGAGTTGGAGAAGCTGCTGTCTGAAGAGAATTCCTGGCCTGTAACAAAACCAGAGTAACACCAATAGCAAAACTCAAGTGACTTCGCTTCAACTTCAGTTTAAAAGTTGGCAATTGTGTTTCTTCTGACCATGTAACACCCAAATGAACCATACTTTAAGACTATTCAAGGGCACAAGTCAAGGACCTGCAATTACTTCTGAACTGCTCTTCTATAAGCTACACTTAGAAGTTAGTTCAAGATACAAAGCTGCAGGGATGCAGCTCCTGGAGAAATGTTAACCATTTACTTGCAAAGGCCAGCAGGTCTGCATTCTCCCAACACAGAGAGCTGCTCTCCTTGGGCTGGGCTTAGGTCAATGTCATGATATGGTATCATTAACAGGAAAACAAATCACTGCAGGTATGAATTTCAATTAACTGTCATTACACATAAACTGCCAAATACAAAGTCGCTGATTAAAATGTTTAACTGCTTCAGGCAAAATTTCTCCCTCAGCTTGAAATGTGTAATGGGTTGATTTAAAATAAATCAATCATTTTTTAGATACAGTTCTCTCAGCTCTGCTGAACTTTATAGCCATACAGAGCTGCTGATGAGTCTGGGGTGTAAGTGAAGGCTGGTTGCAGGTACAGAGACTGGACCCAGCAAAGCTTTGCTATCTGCAGAGCACCACAAAAGTAAAAAGCACAATGCTGTGTAAAAACATGAAGTGGCTGAAAGTACAAGAGAATTCTGCATATGTCAGGCACCCAGGGAAAGTCACAGGCTGCAGGTTTTTTTCCCCACAAGGGAGCTAAAACGAGGCAAGCTGTAATGAAGGTCAGGCACTCTGATACACAAGAGACTATGACAGCAGAACAGTTGTTTGTGATTTAACACTCCCCACATGAACACCTACTTGTAGGACATTTATCATACACAATTCGATGCCAGTTAGTTCAGTGGCTATTTTCCCTAGGGAATCAGATGAGAAGTGTTGTGGGTTTAATGTTTTTATTTATGGTTTTCAGTTAAAAGTAAATAACTTTTCATTTTTAAAGTATCAGACGAGGAACATTTAACAAGATGCTGATGTGTCCCAAGAAGGTGAAAAGCTGTTTATCGCCATGCCTCTTTAAAGGCATCTACACTGTCCTGCTTCCATCCATGCCAATGGAGCTAAACTAAAGAATGGTAGCTTAAATAAGGGTATTCTAAGCATTTATTTGCCCCACAGTAAAAACATTATCACAAGGCTAACAGTCAAAAAGTTAATGCTATTTTCTCCAAAGCTTGTATGTCTACATTAAACAAGTGACAGGACCAAGAACCCAGAAGACAGAAGGAGAGAGAGCTGATAATCAAACACAGGAGACAACATTAGAAACCTTGGCAAGAACAGCTTCAGGATGGATCCCAGATAACATCGGATGGGATGGATGAGAAAAGCAGAGGAGTTACTTGGAAAAAGTGTTTGACTTTGTGACAGGAAAGAAGGGGATACTAGAGAAGAGGGAAGGAAAAGAAAGGGTGAGGGGAGGGAGCAAGCTCCCATGGATTTATCGATTTTCTTTAGAAGAACATTAGAGTATGCCTTCCAGCTCAGACAGAAGGCCCACCTAGCCAAGTATCTCCAACAGTCTTTAAAAGCAGATCTCTACGGAGCTTTCTCTAGGATGCCCTCTCAGCTTGCCACAGGGACTTGACCCAGAAATGCTATCCTTTCTATTTCTTATCAGTGAACCTTTTTCTCTGCAAATTTATTCAGTCATTTTGGAATCCATGAGCATTTTTAGCATGCACAACTTCCACAGCAAGGACTCCGATGTACAACTACATATTAACGGAAAGAACTGCTGCTCAATTTTTCAGTCTGCCACTTGCTGCTTTCATCTGGTTTTCCTAGTTCTTCTAGTGGAAAGCCCAACTTTATCACATTATCTGTTGTTCATCCCCTTTTCCATATCTCTTACAGACACCTTAAGGAGCACAAGTCTCTACAGAGATTCCTAGACTCCTCATATTCATTATGAAAATTAAATGTTTACTTCTACCATCTGTTTCCTATGTACCAAACAATTAAGCAGCCATAATGACTTTGACCCAGTATCCCCAAGCCTTGTTCCTAAATCAGAATCATAGAAAGATTTGGGTTGGAAAGGACCTTAAAGATCATCTAGGTCCAACCCCCCTGCCATGGGCAGGGATACCTTCCACTAGACCAGGTTGCTCCAGGCCCCATCCAGCCTGGCCTTGAACACTGCCAGGGAGGGGGCAGCCACAGCTTCTCTGGGCAACAGCTTCCAGTGCCTCACCACCCTCGCCATGAAGAATTTCTTCCTAATATCTAATCTAAATCTCTTTCGGTTTAAAGCCATTACTCCTCATCCTATGGCTAAAGCCCCATTACTCATGCCCACATTTAGCCCGTACTCGAGGCTAAACCGTAGCAGTTGCTCTATCACCCAGTGACTCCTCCCCAGCTGAGAAGGGGAACTGGGTCAAAGTGACAACAAATTTAATGGAACAGTACTAATGCCAACAAAAACCACACCAAGTCATACTCAGTCCAACAAGCGTGCAGTGCTCACAATCAACAGCAGCACAGTCCTCAGGAGTAGGGAGAAGACAGAAGAGAAGCAGGAAGAGGAGAAGCCCCCTGTCCTCAGCAAACTTCCCCTTCTATAACGAGCATGATGTTTATGGTATGGGATACCCCCGTTAGCCAAGTTGGGTCAGCTGCCCTGGCTTTTGCCCCTCCTAAGCACCTGGCCAGCTTGAAACTGCCAACGGCCTGCCTGCCACGGCTACCCTAAGATACTATCTCAGCAAAACCAGGACACTTATTAAGACTTGACAATAAGAATTCAGAAGAGAAATATTTTCAGAGGAGAACAAACTGTAGCAGAGATGTGAGGCTGTGACTTTCAGTGTTGTTTCTCTTTGTGAAGCTAAGCCACATAAAACTGCTGTTACTAACAAGGCGTCAGGGATAATTTTTATTATTAAAAGCAATGGAAAATGAGCAGACCGATACATTTCTATGCTTAGAAAATGTGCTTTACTTTGAAATACAAATCACTGTGACTCAAATGCAGAAAATAAAGAGTTATGACATTTCCTTTATAATCCCACAGTGGGCTGGTAGTAGAGCAGAGCAGAGAGCCTAGGAGCCCCAGCATCACAACTGTTAGTGAGACGGCTGGACTACACAGCTGGCCTGTCTGCCCCATGTGAACTGCTTGGCTATGGGCAACAGAGCATCCTATTCTACAAGGACAATTCTACATGTGAATTAGACATGATTTAAACAAAAAAAAGTTAAAACATTTTCAGAGTAGAATTTTATTCAGATTCAGCCAAAATCAAACTCTCAATTTTAAAAATGAAACACACCCTACTCACTATTACCCTTTGTAAATGAGTCTATAAGAGCATTTATCCAGCAGCAAAGACATTGACAAGGCAGTCTGAGGGTAATTGGTTTTGGCAGTTGCACAGATTTCAATTAACATAATCTAAAGAGCCACCTGTGAATAAATATCTGCAACTCTATTAAAATCCAAAAGTGACACTGCAGAAAAGCTGGAGTTAGAGTGCACTGGAAGGAAGCAGCACAAACACCGCCCTGCTCCCCACACCATAAAGGGTTTGTAGGGTAGAGTGTGAGTAATTTTTCTAATCAATCAGGGGCCTATGGCTAATTTGCTTTATTTCTTTTGTCTTTGTACAGTACCATCACGGTTTTATGACGGTAACCTGATGATACAGTACAGGCCTGGTATGACAGAGAGACCCAGAGGAGACCCAGGATGTGTCATAGAGGAGTACAGGCAGGTAAGAGATGGGGCACAGGCTTGACATCGGAGACCCCGCAGCTGCAAGAATCTCACCACTGGCCATTTAAGGGAAATGCAGATCTGCAGACAGGGGAGCTGGACAAAGCTGTGTTTAGGGTTAACAAAGAAAACAAAATAATAGTATCTAGCACACTTAAAAAGCATCATATAGAATCATAGAATCGTTAGGTTGGAATAGACCTCTAAGATCACCAAGTTCAACCATTGACCTAATACACCATGCCCACTAAACCATGTCCACAAGTGCTACATCAACACGCTTTTTGAAGACCTCCAGGGATGGTGACTCCACCACTTCCCTGGGCAGCCTGTTCCATCCGGTAGAGAAATTTTTCCTAATGTCCAATCTAAACCTCCCTGGAACAACTTGAGGCCATTTCCCCTTGTTCTATCGCTTGTTACTTGGGAGAAGAGACCAACACCCACCTCACTACAACCTCCTTTCAGGTAGCTGTAGAGAGTGATAAGGTCTCCCCTCAGCCTCCTCTTCTCCAGACTAAACAACCCCAGGTCCCTCAGCCGCTCCTCATAAGACCTGTTCTCCAGACCCTTCACCAGCTTCGTTGCCCTTCTCTGGACACGCTCCAGCACCTCAATGTCCTTCTTGGTCAGATATACAGTAACATTAGGTGTAATGTGGAACACCAGACCAATGAAGAAAGAGAAACGTGTGAAAGTGTGTTAGCTAACACATCAAAGAAATTCCAAGTGGTTCCTAGAGTGAAGAAGAAACTATCAACATGGACATCTTATCCTTCCCAGCAAGGGACCCCAGATGCTGACAGCTTGCCGTAACATCCGCATCAACGACAGCAAAATGAAACCGCCAACACAGAGGACCAGAAGAATAATGAGCACAGTACCAGAAAAGAGGTAGAAGCCGAGAAGCTTGTATACAATTTTAACTGCATTATTAATGAGGGGTTTTTTGTTTTGGTTTGGGTTTTTTTTTTTTTTTTGCATAGAAGTACTTCTTATTTTCTGTAATAATTACATCTGGACTGATGATACTGTTTAGACTAAGATTTCAGTCACACTAACATTAAATTTTTAGCTTTATATATATAAGGTGTGCCTCCTCTTTGCCCATAAATAAGATTTTGTGTGTAACAAAGTTTACAGACTATTTTAAAAAAGAACCAGGCTCTGAAAATCTTAACTTTGATCCCACACGTGTTTTTACCTGTTATCAAAGGGTAGCTGAGACTACTACACCCAGTTGTGTACAACTGGAAAAGGGTGTTCAAAGGAGGGGTCTCATTGAATCCACTGGTGGGATTTACCACCCTTCTCCATTTGCCTCATTCCCACTTTACTGACAGACCTCACTCCCTGACTGTGGCAGCTTGCTTTGGGGCTCCCTGGGAAATAAGCGAAGTAGTTCCCCACAGCAAGGAGCAAGAACATGACTGGAAGGACAGTTATAAAATTGCATTAATTATCTCTGGTATTTTGAACTAAAAAAACTCCAATTGCCCCCTCCAACCTGTAGTTACACCTTAGAGCTACTTGGCTGTCACACAGATCCTTGGCCAAGTGCTGCATAGTACAGACACAGTTAGCCCACTCCAAACATGTGCTAAACCTGAAGAGGGAAGCCAGCATGCACTGACCAATGTAGGCCATGGGCTTTCTTCCATACGTGCTCCACAGAGACAGGACAGCCATACCTGGAGCAGGTGGGCATAGGTTTGTCTGGCAGGTGGTAGTAGAGTCTAGGAAGGTGTTGGTCCTTAGCTCATTCCACAGTCCTTCAGCAAAACTTTCATCTCCTGCCTTGACAAACCATCCCTCACAGCTTCAACCACAACAAAAGCTGAGGATCTTACTTGCTCGATATTCTGGACTCTGGCCAGTGAAGGTAAAGACTGCAACTCTACTTGACTCAATACTCTACAGAAGTCAGTATAAAAAGCAGAAGGCAGCCTTCAGGCTGCAATGTGGGGATGTGCTACCACAGCCTATGCTGGGGAAGGTTCATTCCAAAGTATCTAAAACTGTTGGAATCCAGCTGGAAGGTGACACAAACATGAAGAGATGAGATGAGATAAGATACTGGTATTTTGGCAATATTAGCACTAGGCAACAACCATCAAAACTAGTAAATCTGTTTAAAACCATTACAAGAAGCAAGGTGGGGAGCAAACATGGCTCAGTCAAGAATACAAAATCTTTTACATCGCCTCCTAATTCAGATAATAGCACAAAACCTACTGCTCTGCCACTTGCTGAAAAAGGTGGTTCTGACATTCCTCTTTATTGGTGTACCTGCACTTTGTCCTTTTGCTCTTTCTTTTGCAAGATCCTGCTCCCTGTAAGTCTTTCAAAAGCCATCACACTGTCCTCTTTCATACTTTTCCTTAAAATTCCTCTCTACCACATTAGCTGTAAAGAGTCCTCAATAGCACCCAGGTGGTTGGTGTCCTGCCACCGTGGTTCAGAATGACGGCCATGGCTTCCTCATTCTTTTTACCGTATGAATGTTTTATCCACAAACTATTATTTAAGATGTAATCCTTTTGCTCTGACAGTTATTTCTTGTTCTGCATCAGATAGTTTTTGTACAATAGGGAAGAGGTCACAAACACACCCGCAATACAAAGTGAACTGTAACAGTGAACAACATGATTGTATATTCACTAGCAAGATGGTCGCAACAAGGACTGGCCTTCATACACATCTCTAAATTTCAAGCACATTTTTGCTGTTACATAATTAACTACAGAAAAAAGAAATTGTAAGTTAGCAGGCTATTATTAGCATCTCAAAAAGAAACATTCAGAAGTCAGAAAACGCAAGAATTAAGGTTGCTGGGGCAACGTGCAATTCATCGCATTGGGCAGAGGCATTATGATACACAGCTTAATTCCATAATCACACACTTTGTTTTTTGTAGGTTCCCTGCCTCACTTAAGCTCTCCCAGGCATACAGGCATGAACAGAGTTCAGACAATAAGTTGCTACCAGTATTTTGGCTTATATTGTTCAGCATCTACAGTCTTTTTTTTTTTTTTATGCATAGTCTAAGTCAGACACCCAGCAAAGAACATTTCAGTCCAAACAGTTATATTTTAGAAAATTCTATGTAAACTGAAGATGGTCTCGCTACAGAAAAAATCAACAGTCTTCCTAAATCTTCCTAATAATTAACAAGAAGAGGAGTGTGAATAATTATGAGAAATTTATATCAGAAAAAAAAAGACATTTTTGCTAGGGAACTAAGGAATGAGTAGGAGGCATCAAGGAGTTACAAGGAGTTTCTCACCTCCAGGCCACTGCCATAACTCTGACCACCCTGGGAGGTGCTCCACCGCTACAGCGAAAAATGCCAGAGTGAGAATTTATGCATGCTAAACGCGTTTTACTCTGATGATCATCTTTTACATTAAATAAATGAACAGATTACCATAGTTCCCACAGTGAAAAGATATTAGGAGCCCATAACAGTCATTAAGGATACTTAAATTAAGGATATCGAAAACTCAAGTCACTGTTCTTTTCTGGACCTTTCTCCCAGGATATGTTTACGATAGCAGCGCCTAGAAATTCCTCCCTGGGCCAGGCATTAACTGTGCTGCAAGACAAATCGACAATTGACTACAGCAAAGATACAGTAATCCAACAGGATGATACAAATGAAGAGGGGAAACAGCTGAAAAGTGATGCTTTATATGCCATTTAATTTTCCTTTACCACAGCTCCCTCTAAGGCAGAGAAACCATCAAGAGGTGCAAATAGCTGCAAAATCAAGGAAAGTTTCCTGTTGCTGACCTATCAACAAGCATTTCTGATTATATTTTTAGGTAGGATGTTTGGGTTATCTCCAAATGAAATTCCTCTAAATATTTTTTTGAGTTGTAAACCAGGAAAACTAAAATAAGAAGAAACTACTGGCTTCTTTCCAAAGGACATTGCTGTAAATGAGGAAAGCACTATCAGGCTGGCATTTCATAAGAGCTATCATCTCTGCATCCAAGAAACATGTAATGGGAGGGTAAGCATCAAAGAGATGCAATGTCTAGTGGAAGTTTTGCCCTCAATGCCCTAGTAACATGTTTCCAGCTTGCCCTGCAATGAGGAAAACAAAGGATCATATTCAACCCTCCATTCAAGTCTTGTCCTTCTTGCCTATTCTAGCACAGTAATTATCACTCTCTGTTTTTGTTGGCGATGTGACAGCCACTAATTGCTGATCTGAGACTCGTTAACTGAATTTATACAAAATAGACAGGACTATCAGTACCTGCCTTCTTGACAGAACAGGAAAAGCTCTGAAGACTTTTCCAAGTCCTGGAACAACCATGCCTGGTTCTTTTTTAACAGCTGTTTTCTACAGCCCTACTATTTTCAACTATTTCATCCTCCGCTGCAGAAAACCTCTGACTTGTCCGTGGCAATGCTGATAGTAAATAAATCAACTTGGTGTCCTAGGAAGCAGAGACTTACTCTCAAGAGCAAGTGTTCACTTAAGAACCAGGCTGAATCCTGAATTGGTGACCGCAGAAATCCTTCAGGAAAAAATGTGTCCATCTCTCACATTCAGATCCAAGGCCTGCCCTGACTAATCAAGTAGGAGATGCAATGATGCTACCACACGTGCTGTCCTGACATCCAGGATGAGGTTCCTCACTATAGCCTTTGCTGGGTGGCACATCCTACTCCTACACTGTCAGATTAAACTGGCCCTTCCAGACTAGCTCTCACAACGAGTTACTGCATGGTGAGGAGCCAGACATACCACTATACAGTAACTCTTTGAGTAATGTGAAATTTCTCCCAATGCTTAAAGCATCCGGTGGGCTGAATAGATCTGGATTTGCAGACCCAGACTAAAATACCAGAAAACTCAGAGGCAGGGATGATGTAGGTTGATTACTCTGCAAAGCTAACTGTCAGTTCATATTAAGGAAATTTTCCAAGGGCTGAAAATCGATTATAGATTAATGAAACACTCATCAAGGCAATGACAAACTCAGACTATTTATTTTTAAGATCATTAAAGAGACATTCCGGCATCCTTTCTGCTCCCCATGCTAGCTGTCATCATAAGACAATCGCAACCACAGAATGCTCCTGCTAAGTTTACTGCACCTTCCTGAGCAGACATTATCATTCCCACTTCCTCTGGAGCACCACACAGAAGTTAACATGTAGTCTGAAAAAAAAGTAAAGAATGAAGCTGCTTGTTGGATTCTAAAGGGAAGAGGGAGAGACATTCTAAGAGCTAAGCCTGACATTTCTGTAAAAGCATTTAACAATTTCCTGCTAGCTTTTTATTCTTGCTTTGAATATTAGCAAACCCCACAGTAAGCCACTGCTTGGCAAGAGGAACAGAGAAGCACAGAATGGAATCAAAGTCAAAGGAAGCAAAGTGACTTCTAGCCTGCCCTGCAGCAGACATCCATTTACACACACTAGGGATGCCAATTTAAGAGCTATTTGCCAATACATTTTATAATCTGTTTTCCGAGAGACACTAAATTGAGTGTTTATTTTGTAATCCGTGGATGGTTTAACACATGTTTAAGAATGGGTAAGCTCCTTAAAAACCTTTGGGGGCAAAAGAAGTAAAATATGTCTGATTGTTGACTGTGTTTAGGAAGAAGGTCTCTTTGTTTCTCTTCCACAACTTGCTGAACAGCAAAGAAGCTGCTTACATGTCAGTGGGTGCAAGACCACAAGTCAAGTGTAACAGGAAATGCCTCGCTCTCCAAATTCAAACACTTTCTTGACACTGCATAAGTGGCTTGTTGCTGCCAGTGGGGTTGACCTTAAGTGGTAAGACCAACCAGTCTAGTTTTGCACTCTGTAAATGCAAAGAAGGGGATGCAATGCCAGTTAAGAAACTATAACCAAATCTTGCTTCTCCTTGGGGTGGGCTCAGCCACAGAGGTACATAGCAGCACAGGGTGCACGCCACTGCTTACACCAGGCTTTTCCTTGAGCCACAATGCAAATACATGGAAATCTGGACCCCACGCCTCCAACAGCACACCTGATAACCATATTTAAAATAACACTCTCAAAATGTTTGGTTGCTTTCTCTCATCACCCAGGACTACGCACGGGACTGACAGCAGGTTATTGGGGTGCTGTTCCCTGCCCTATTAACAACTTTCTGCATGTCTGTGCACATGCCACACAGGTTTTTAAAGAATGCTACACTTCTGAGTGCGCTGTTTGTCATACTCAATACCTCATTTTCAGGTGAGCTGAGAACCTAATTCTTCCATTCCCTACAGTGTGATGCAGGGATGTTGGCTTTCCGTAATTCTACATCTTCCCAAGATGCTGTGGAGCTCAATTGTGCATAACACATTTCAGACCTGAAAGGAAGCATGCTACTGAAGTACAGTGCATGCTTACATATTACTGTTTACTAAGCTGCATTGGGAACAGAAAGATCCAGACATACCCAATTGTTTTAAGACTTTGAACATTAAAACACATTTCTTATTAATGTACACAAACATACACGAGCCTAAAGATGCTTCTACTTAAGTCTCAGGTCAAATGATTCATCTAGAAGGCCTCAGCCTTTACCTCTGATTGTCAAATGGACTTTGACATGTTTTCACTCAGGAATACAGGAGACTTTTTTCAAGGAAAAAAACAAAAAGAGATCAGGTGGCTGCAGATTGAACTGGAGGCTGAAGTCACCCAGATAAAGAAAAAGAGTGAAATAAAGCGAAAAACTGATGTTAGAGGAGAAGGCACATACAAAACATGCACAGTAGAAGGGCAGGCAACCACCACCTGGAAGGGGAAAAAAAGAAGAATTCATCACAAAGCACTTGAAGAACACACAGCAATGAAAGCAGAGGAGGGGCTGGTAGTGACACCCGGTAAAAGAGAAGGACCTAATAGTGTTCAGGTAACTATCTCAGCTTTGAGAACAATCTCAGGAAGAAAATTTTCAAAGGGAAAGCTGTCAGCAATGAAAAACCTAGGAGGCAGAGCAGAACAAAGCAACATCTAGGAAACAGAGGAATGAAAAGCACAGGGACAGGTGACAAAAAGCATAGTGCTAGAGGAGAATAAGCAATGAAAGGGACAAGGATGGAAAGCCTAGGGAAATGATGCTCAGCAGAAAAAAAAAATCTTCACGAGCAAGTAGCAGGCTTGTTTCCTGCCTTACTACAAACACTGGCAGAGAGGAGGAACGTGTACAAGAGAGAACTGCAGGAGCTTAATCATTTGTTTTCAAAGGAGATTTTCTTGCCAAGAACTGGGATCTAGACCTTGACTCACCAATTAATTTTATAGTGGCCATCAGGGCTCAGTAAATACCAATCATCAGGCCTTGACTGGGCAGTGAGCAGTGCAAAGGCACAATCATCCACTCCCCAGACTCCCAAAGCCACTGAGAAGTGGGCTGTATTTTGAGTGAGGGAAAACGAGTCAAGAGCCTGGGGACTCCAGAATCAGCTAGCCAACCATGCAACTCCTCCATTGCAAGAATATTCTAGGACATGAATGACCCATCAGATTTAACAAGCTGAAGCCAAATGTAGGAAAAGCAATACAGCACAAGTTAAAATTATTGTCTTTTAAGTTATTGTAATGAAAGTTACGTGAAAAGCCAAAAATCCTAAGAGTTTAAACAGTTTATGATGTTTCAAGAGCTTTAAAATAAAATGAATGCCTTTACAGCACATTAATTAAGTTTTTCAAAAAACATGTGAATCAAAGCCTCTCTGTTTCAGAATATTTTAGATAGTGGCTACTGAAAAGGATTGAAAATATTTATGTGGAAATTCTAAAATAAAAGGAACTGATATTCAGAGCAAGCATTTCATCCCAAGTTTAGTTTGCATCACTATTATCATTAATGGGGTTTAGAATTTTAGCATAAACCTCTTCATTATCTAGGACTGGATGTGGGTTTTGGTTCTGAATTTGCGCCCTTTGCAAACTTTATAAAGCCCTTTGTAACTTGATAATTACTAGTACTTCTTAGCAGAGGATTAGAACGTCACAGTGATCCTCTCTCTTACTCTTGCCTACACCAAAGCCCACAAGCCCTCCTACCACATGTGCAGAAACACCCAGATGACTCCCAGAGATCTCAGGGACCAGGAGGAACCGTTTCAGTACTTCTGGTTTTCAGGCTCCAACCCTCAGCTGCAGGAGCAGGGGGACGTGATTGGACTCTGGCCTCAGCTCACAGTGGGGTTTATTAGCTCAGGCTTCAGAAGTCAGATAGGTCTGTCCAGTTTACACAGCTGTGGCGTGGATAAACCACCAGTGAGATGAAGCACCCTTGGATAATATGGGGATCAGATCAGCAAGGGTTGCTGTTCCCTCATTGAAAGAACTTCTGCTGTCCAGAACCCCTCACAGACCACTGGGGATTGCCCAGGCATCTCAGCTACCACCTTATGGCTTTGGACCATCACGTTGGTCCCTCCTTTTTTCCTTTGACTCTTCTTGATTGGTTATGGCTTTCTGGCACGTGTTCTGGACTGAGGAAGCAAGCTGATTGTTCTTAGTCACTTCTTGGCCACCTTCTTCCCCCCACCCCAGAGATCAAATCCATTGGTATTGACTTAAACCTATTATAAAAAGCTTTTATCAGCCAGGTCACCTTCTGCTTTTAAATCAAACACTTTGATAGTCCCATAGTAGGTGAGATCCAGGAACAAATGTGACTGAGCCCTTCCTCCTGGGATGTGATGCACACAGACATGCCCATGCAGGGCCTGAAGGTGGACAGCAGTGTCTCACAGACACATCCACCCGCACTGCTGCCCCCAGGGTAGGGTTAGGGCCATGAAAGTTAGCAGATGACCTCACTTCATTGTCTGAACTGAGAGAAAACCAAATAGTAAAACAAAAGGAAAGTGACAAAAATGACAACTAGTATAACTGAGAGAATTTTTAAAAATATTTTAAAAAACAGTGATTTTAACCTGTCTGCTCGGTGTCCCTTAAAGATTCACTGGCAGGCTTGGGACACCTCAAGTGCATTAAAACCTGCCCTGGAAGGGAAGTGTCAGATGCTGTAACAGTGATGAAATGGCATGACAATGATGTCTGGGGACTTTGTAGTCTCTCGGGGTTGCAACAGTACAGTGACACAGTGTGGGGTGCTGTAGCTTTGGGAGATGCTGGTCTGTCTGGCATAGAAATGCCACAGAACACGCTGGGTGTCACTGGCAGGGTGATGACATACCTCAGTACAGGGACAGAGTGATGCAACACGACGTAACCACGCAGTAAGCAGTGCCAAGAGGGGCTGTGCCGAGCCCCGGCCTCTCACCCAGCCCTGCGGAGTTACAGCTGGGGGGCACCCACGAGGGAAACGAGCTGGGCTACACATGGTGATGTAACGTGTGGTGGCTCTGGGAACGATGATGTCATTGTGGGCCTGGTGTCACACCGGTGCCACTGTGGCACCCACTCAGAGCAGGAGCTGAGGGCGGCAGAGCCACAGCGGGGCGGCAAGGCCACAGCGGGGCTGCAGAGCGACGTTCCCTCGGCTGAACCGCCACCTCCCACTGCACGAAGCACTGCAGTGACGCCATTCGGGGGCGGGGGGGGGGGAGGGGGGGGGGGGCTTTACGCCACGTCGCTGGGGGTGACGTTACCACGGCGCTGTCCCACGGGATACGCCCTGCTACGATGCCCGCTCGGGGCAAGCCCTTACCTGCCGGCGCCTGTCGCCCGCCTTGGCCGACATGGCAGCTGCCGCAGCGGCTCCCCGCCACCGGCCGCTCCTAACGGCAGCCCCGCGCCCTCCCGGCCGACGGGCGGCCGGAAGTTGACAGCGGTAACCGTCGCTAGGCGCCGGGCGGGCGCGCAGCCAATCCGGCCGCAGAGCGCCGTCGGCCCTGGCTATCTTCCCCCCGCCTCTTCCCACCTGAAATGCCCCCGCTCCCCGCCCCCCCCCCTCCCCCCCTCCCCCCCTCCCCGAGGGAGGGAATGGTACATCCCAGGGACGGCAAGGCGGGGGCCGCGGGCAACCCAGCATCCGGGCCCCGGGATTCTTGGCCGTGGTCACGCCTCTTTGATGAATATGCAAGTGAGGGGCGGGGCGGTGGCCGCCGGACCCGGAAGCGGCGCGGCTGAGTCACCTCGGCGGCGAGCGGCGGCGATGAGGCAGCAGCCGCGGCGGGCGGCGGCGTTGTCGTCCCTCGGCGCCTGAGGAGCCGCCCCGCGCTCGCCCGCCTTTCCTCCCTCCCGCCCGGCCGCCGCGCCCCAGGCCCGCCGCCACCATGATGGAGGAGATAGACCGGTTCCAGGTGCCCGCCGTGCGCGCCGAGATGCAGCCGCTGGTGAGGGGCGGGCGGGGCCGCGCTGTCCCCGGCAGCCGCCGCTGCTGCCTTACCGGGGGTCCGAGAGCGGAGCGGGGTGGACGGGTGGCGGTGCGGCGGCGGCGGCGGCGCTGAGGTCGGGCCCGCGCTCCGGGACCGTTATGTAACCGCCGTCCCCTCCGCGCCCCCGCCGCCATCCCCGCCGGGCTCCGGGGCCGTGCCCAGCGGCGGCTGCTGTGTCATGTTGGGGCGCCCGTGCTTTCGGTTGCCCACCCGGCCCTTCCGTCCTGCCCTCCTCATCCTCCCCCGGTATCCATCGGTAGCAACGGCAGAAGCCGCCCGCGGGGAGGGCGGGCGGCAGCGGCTCCGCTCCTGCCTCGGTGGAAGCGTCGCTTCTCCCAGCGCAGCGGCAGCCCGGAGCATCCCGGCCTGGCTGGCGCTTGGGGCGGGTGTTTCCCGCCGCTTCGGCCGGTGATCTCCAGCGTCGGGCACGGGAGTGCCCCGGGGAGGGGTGGGAAGCGGCGGTGAGACGTGAGGGAGCCCGGCCAGGGATGGACGGACAGCCAGGGCAGCTGGAGGCGCCGAGAACTGGTGGGGTTTTAGTCGATTTTTACGAACCACGTGAGATCTGGGGGAAGAATTGGGCGGTGTTTGTGCGCGGCCCGGTGCGGGAGCTGCGGGGAGCAGTGCTCCCCAGGGGCGGCATGGCTGCACGGGGTGGGTGTCAAGCTACAGGACCCCTTCTCTGGCTGGTTTTATAGCCGTTGCTCTCGGTGCAAAGCTGCTGTTAGACGCTCATTGTGTGAGAAGTCCAGGTGTTTTGCAGAGAAACATCTCTGTCAAATTAGTTTTGCTCACGTAAAATTCTTTACATAAAAAAAGCAATCTGTGAGAGTTTGTCCCTCCACCCTTCCCCCTGACAGGGCACGTGTTTTTCATATCGGGCTGTTTTTTCACTTCATAGATACAATTGTACTCAGTTAATGATCTCTGAAGAGGTTGGCGTAATGGTTACACTACTACATGGGACCCTGGGGAATCCTTGCAAAGGAGATATACAGGCTTGTGGGACTCTGTGGTTGCAGAAGTGGGCAGGTAGAGTGGTCCTGGGCTTTTGGTAGCTTATGAAATCACACTTAGGCCAGGGGGCTGCCAGCTATGGGAGATGCTAGATCATCACCAGGTAGTCCAAGGCTTCTTATGAGCATGTAGCTGCTTTGCTTTGCTGCTACAGGCTTGCTTCTGTACGTGTTGTGCCCCAGGTGCATGCTGCAGAACACATGAATGTGTCCTTTTCTGGGAGAGGTTCCCTCCTGTGTTCCTCTTCCCTTACTCCTGACTGCCTCACTCTGCTTGAAGGTGTGTTTTTATGTGTAACCTGGGACCTGTTGAAGTATGGTTCACCTTGGCATTAAAGTGAAAGCTGGATAATGGGCTGACTCGCTCAAGATGTTGATTCTCTCTGGCACGTGGAGTAAGCAAATTCCATCTCAGCATTTGATTGCATGAGATGGGGATAGGAAACGTTTAGAGAAGTGGAAAGAACTTTAATGAAATACTTGCACAGATCCTTTTGACAGCAAGTTCTTGTTAGCACTGAAGATACTGCTGAAATTTCCAGTATATCAAACTGTATTTAGAGTTGTTGTACCAATCCTCAGTTTCTTGTTGCAGCTAGTGTTTCTAAAAAGTTGAGAATAATTGTCTCGTGAACAGAAAGAGTCTCTGTGAAGGTCTACAGACTCTAATTCCCCCTCAGTGGCAAGAAAAACACTTCTCTTATGGTTGGAGTGTTGACAGATTTTGAAAATACTTTTAGCTTTGTTTTTGTTGTTGTTTGGTTCTTTAGCTTCTAACCTTTGTGGTGGGCAAGAAAACTGTTGATTCAGGCTGATGTGGACTTGTGTGTGTTTTTATCGAACCCTGCTCGTGTGTGTTTTTTATCAAGCAGAAGCAACAGATGTGGCAAGACTGGCTGTCTTTATTCGTGTTGTTGAGGGCAGTGAGCATAGTAGTGATATTAGCAAGTTTGGAAAAGGTGTTGGCAGAGAAAAATAATCCTAATTATTTTCTAGAAACCCCATGATAATGGTGGAGTGGAGTTGGCACATGCATGTATGTTTGCGTGGACATGGAGTGAGCAGAACCCAAAGAGGTTGTCTGGTCCAACACTTCTGTCTCAGGATAGGATGATCGATTGTGCAGCAGTGATAGTAAGCTTAGGAAGCAGGTTTCCTTCCCTTCTTCAGTGGCCAAGAACTAGGAAATTTTCACAAAGGGCTTTAACACTTGAATTAAAAGAATACTCTGGACCAGTGCTTCAGGGTTTCGGTTGTATTTTAAGTAATGAAGCTCGTAGCCCCTCACATACCCAGTCTCAGCAACAGTGGAGCCTTGTGTATGTAGGATTCTTCCGTGAGCCTGGAAGTGCTGGCATTGGGTTCCAAGATGGGACGGACCAAGTCTGGTACAGCATGTCCAGCGGCTTCGTCTGCTTTGTGGCTCCTGGTCTGTACCTTGCAAGTAGGGACTGGACATTTGCAAGAATCCTTGCAGTTCAGATGCTGGCTGGGGTTTATCATACTAATTTGCTTGGGTGACATGGTTGTGGCCAATACTGCTGCTTTGTTCTATTACAGGTATCATTTGTCCCTTCCCTCTCCCTCCCATCCTGTGCTTTAAAGTACAGAATAACCTTAGCATCTCGGGACTTCATGTTTCTTCTTCCCGGTGTAAACACTTTCAGTTCCACATGGTCTTGGGAAGAGATGAGACTGGCAGTCTCTTCTTCCACATCCAGAGGGCTGAGGTAGACATTTGTTTTCCAGGTGGAACCTAAGAGACTGTGATCTGCCACTGAAGCTATTAAAAAAAAAAAAAAGCACTATGCCCTGCTGAAAGCAAATAGAGAAGAGAGGTCCCTTGCTTGATTTGAAGTGCATACACTAAATGAAATGTCTTTTCATCCTGTTCACGCTGGAGAGTGGCCTAGGAGAGCACCGTCCCCTCTAAGTCTGGCCAGTACCTGGCAGTGTGAGGAGGGTCCTGAAGTGAGGTTTGTGAAGCTAGGCTTTGCTTGAAATCCTGAAAAACTTTGTGTTGTTGACCATGTTTTTGAAGGTCTTGTTCGTCTGTGTAGATAAAGTGTCAGCTTTTAATGTTTTTATGTTGAGCTCCAGGATAACCACCAGTGTTCTACCTAGAAACCATTTGACAGAAGGCCTGCTGATCTGCTTATGTTCAAAATTAAGAGACAGGTATGGCTGTTAAATGCTGAAGAGAAGCCATTCTTAGAAAGTAGTCTGAAGCTTTTCTGAGCCCCTCAGCATCCAAACCTGCCGCTGATACTGGCACTATTACAGAATCAGAGAATGTCAGGGTCTGGGAGGGACGTCTGGAGATCATCTGGTCCAACCCTCCTGCCAGAGCAGGTTCACCTAGAGCAGGTCACACAGTAACGCGTCCAGGTGGGTTTTGAATATCTCCAGGGAAGGAGACTCCACGACCACTCTGGGCAGCCTCTTCCAGTGCTCTATCACCCTCACTGTGAAAGAGTTTTTCCTTACGTTGAGGCAGAACTTCCTGTGCTCCAGTTTGTGCCCGTTGCCCCTTGTGCTGTCACTGGATACCACTGAAAAGAGCCTGGCCCCATCCTCTCGACAGCTGTCCTTCAGGTATTTGGAAGTGTTGATAAGATGCCCTCTCAGTCATCTCTTCTCCAGGCTAAAGAGCCTCAGGTCTCTCAGCCTTTCCTCATAGGAGGAACGGGATCAGCTATTGATCAGCTAATGTCTGGTGTCCATTGAGTGTACATCCTGACAATAACCAGTGTTGTAATTTACTGAGCAGGGACACAGAACCTGACACATCCATGGCTTTTTGCAAAAGTAACTTCTTTAAAGCTCAAATGTGTCTGGTGGGGGAACCTTCTCTTTGACAGCCTTGTCCAGCCAAGGGCTGCATTCGTGTCTCATTGCAAGGCTAAGGGCAGCACCTAACTAGGACAGACTGGAGCTGTGTGGAGTACTGCTTGCTCTGACAAAGCCTACTGGGATCTCTGGTTGCTGGAAGTTTTTCTCTGCTAATAACAAGTCAGATAGGAATTGAGAAGCATTTGGTCTGCAGGCTGCATGTTGGCCAGCTCTGTCATATGTGACCTCTTACCCTTTGCATTGAGTGCAATGATGTGAAGTTAAGAAGATGGGCAATCATTTCTTCCTCTCTTCAGCCTGTTCGGATCAGCACTGGGGAGTCACCAAGCTGTCTTGACTCTGCTTGATCTCTACAAACAAAGAACTGCTGTGTACTAATGCAGACCCAAGGAAAGGTTCAGCATGGGACTTAATGAGAGTTGCTGTGGACAGATGGACACGATGGCATACAGACCCTGGTTAAACATTGGCAAGTTGAGGGATGGGATGAGGCCCAATGTTTCACATCTTTGTGAGACACATCACTCTGTGTATTTTGGTATTGTGGCATAATTCTGCACATATTCATCGTGGAGGGGAAGAACGGCTGGTAACTGGCACTTGGTCATGTTCATGTGGCACCTGTCCGTGAAAATGGGATGGTCTGTTCTGATCCACATTTCCTACCTTGCATACTGGTGGCTCTTGGCTTCCGTCCCAAAAACGCCTGCCTCTTCAAATTAATATGAACTAATTTACAAGGGGTTTTGTTTACTCCTAATGCTTAGTACCATGTCTTCCCTATCAATGTGGTGCAAGCTCAACTGTGGAAACTCTGTTCCACTTAGTTTCTGTTCGATCTCCGACTTGGGTTGTCACAATCCTTCTACAGTCATGAAAAGGGCTCTCTTCATTAGCTGCTGGGTAGTGGGTTAGTTTCAGATAAAGTCAATTCCCAGCATTGCAGCGATGCGTGGTGTGATGAGGCCTGGAATGAGTTATTTCTGGGACACTTATACTTGGTAGGTAGCTATTTTGGCTTATGGGGTTGGTATTCCAACTAGACGATTTTTCCCAGTCTGGTGGTGGTGGTACATTGTTGTGATGATTGGTGTTGGTTTGTTTTCCCTTAAGTTTGTTGTCGGGAATGTTTCCTAACATATAATTCTCATTTATGTTGGGGATTAAAATAGTTTACTTGTGGCATATAAGAATTAATTGTGTGATTGTTTAAAATTAGGTTGAATCAATTTTTGTTTTGCTTTGCTTAGCATGAGTGATTGGAGTGGTGAGGCCTTAGGCCACAAACAATAACTGGACTTCAGCTGAATTTTTGCTTAGTCAAATGGAGAACTGCTGGGAGCCTTGCACAACGAGGTAAACTGGACCAAACCTATAATTCAAAGAAAAGACCTTCAAAGCAAGAGGGAAACTATTCCGTCTGAAGCCAACAGAAAACAAATGAGATCCAGGTGCAGATAAGATGGGAGGATGGTAAAACTACAGGAACAGACAGAATTCGAAAGGTGTTACTCCAATCATTGTAGAGGAAGGGCGACTATTAAAGAAGCTAAAAAGTCCATGCACATGGCATGGACAGGCACGCGAACACCTTGTGTAATTGACTGCAAGGCCCTAAAAGGCCTAGGGAAATAACCAGGGGGGTCCCTCTCTGCAGGCACCTAGCTCGAGCTGAAATAAACACTCTGTGGCAGAACCTAGGTTCTGAACTCTTCTTTACAGTCAGACCCTAAGACTGGATCTAGCCGCACCGAGACTCTTTGTGAGGAAGTTCGGCAGTCAAGGGGATCCAGTGGGAATCTCATGACTCGGTGGGAGGATCTTCCTGGACTCTTCTACAACATTTACAGAAGTGGATGTTAAAGGGAGAGAGATATGAGGGACATTTGCACAGCGAGGATGCTGCAGAGAAAAAGAATTAATGTACTCTTTGAAAGAGGAATGGAGGAGCCTGTAATTATATGTAGACCCATCTTTTCTTCAGCACTGGAGCCTCACTGCCTGCTCTCTCTGTGATTCTTCAGTCTGTGTTTTGTGTTGTTAGCTAAACTCTTGCAAAATCCTTAGTATATTTGTTAAAATGAAGAGTACTGAGCACGATGCAGTGGGGTTGTGCCTTGAATTCTGCTGGTGCATGAAAGCCTCCTGAGTCTGTGTCTGTAGCATACACCAAGCACTGGCTGGCATGTGATGACAAACTGACAGATGACAGTGTTGGATCCCACTTTGCTCCTGTACGCTGATGCAGGCAGTTTCTGTTCTTAGCACAAAAATGGAATTAGAATAAAAGTGCTCTTGCCCACATGGCACCAGTATGACTTTCCCTAAGAAAAAGCACCTGTCAAAGTGCAGCAGCTTCAGAGGAGCTTTGACACACACTCCTGAGACTTTGGCTCACTTTCTGCAAGTGGCAGCTGGAATGCAGTATTTCAGTTTCCCAGTTCTTGGCCCATATGAAAAATGGGAGCTCTTTCCAGAAAAATTTGGCGGATGGTTCTTATATCTCGTTCTGATGCATTGTAGCCAGGCTGGTTCTTTGCAGATGTCTGCCAGGCTGTGGGTCCTCAGGCTGATAGCTCTAGTTGTGATGATAACAGCCAACCTAAGGCTTTTACTTAGCCACATCCTACACTGATGCCGTTGCCTTTTTGCTGAGATGTCAAATCGATGCTGGTCCTGGAGGTGTAAAATTTCCAGAAACTTTGAAGATACAGAAGATGCATTTCTATACAGCTCTTTTGAACGTTAGGAGAGAAAAACAGAAAAGAAAAAATTAGATTTTCTACTGGATACTTAGTTTTTAAAAAATTAATTACAATTTTAGTCAGTGGACAGTATGAGTCCTAATCATGCTTATAAAATCTGTGTTCTTAATTTTTGGAAAATACTGACTATCTCATCAGAGGAAAATTGTGCTGTGTGTTAAGATCTTTGTTTTGTCTGATGCATCCCTAAAATGGGGAAAAACCTAAAAATAGAAAACCAAAAGTAGCTAAGAAGCAAAAAGAAAGGTTATACCTGTAGGGCTTAGACATAGTACGTTAATATAACATTAGTTCTGTAGTGCAGATACACAAGAAGCTTATCTTTCTAGAAGGGAAAAGCTTCTAAAATGAAAATGTCATCCCTATGTATATTCATTGTAGTGTAGCCCAGGGGTTACACAGCTATATGCTTTGTAAATGCTTACAGTATATGAGATTTGTAAAGTTACAGTACTATAGGTTCTGAAATAGAACAGTTTCAGATAGTGCTGCTTTTAGTTATATAGCCTTGTTTTGATATGCTACAGTGTCATCTATAGCAGTAGTCTAAAGATTACGTCCCTGAATACTTCAGTTTCTTGTCGTTCTGTCCTGTCCCCTCTCAGGCCTTTGTTGCAGAGGTACAGGAGCATTTTTATTGCCACCCCAGGGCATGCTGAAACTCCAGCAGTGATCCAGCACAGGCATCTGAACGGCTGGCAAGAGTGATGTGACTGCTGTAGCTAGAGGATGACCTGTCAGGACATGGGAACATGTTCTGGCTGGCACTGCCTCTGCAGGGATGCTGTTTCTTCTTCTCCACTTCTCTGTACAAGCTCTGACTATGGTTTTTCTGTCAGTCATGTTTGGAAGTCTCTTACTGATTGAAGAAAGGTGTTTGAAAAGGGGCACTGAACTCTTATGAAGAATTAAACCTGCACAGTCCCCTCCTGCAATTCTTCCATAACTCCCAAGAGCTCGTTATCTGTGGCTAGATATTAATCTACTCAGACACCAGTTTCTGCTACTGATAGAGACGTATATTCTCTCTGCTAGTAGGTAGTGGCAGACCCGTAAAGAGTCAGACAAGATGAGCAAAATGCCAGGATGAGAGAGGAGGGCAACGCGTGCCTTTAATTCTGCAAGCCTTTGTTCAAGGAAGGCCCTCAGTTTACCAGTGGGGCTGTAGGGTGTATGTGATGTCTCTGGAGTTATGTCTTCCTTGCTGTGAAATTGAAGACTCAACTTGATAAGAATAGAGGAGTAGACCCATCACTGGTTTGATCTGTGGGGTAGGGATTAGGAGTGGAGCTGGCTAACAGCAGGACTGGGAGTCAATCAGTCACGATGGAGTGCCTCTTTTTTCCAGACGTTTTGAGACCCTGTCTGGAGTAGTTGTCTTTCAGCTTCTGCACAGATCAATTATCTGTCGCTTTCCTCAGACAGTCTGTAGAAATGTGTCTGCGCTTTCCCCTCACACTCACACATGCCATGCATCTTCTGCGAAGTCTTCTGCCATTTTGAATATACAGTCCCTCTGAAGTTATTCTGTATCTGTCGCTGTAAAATTGACATTGCAGTGATGTAGCCACTTGCAACGAGTAAATCTGTCAATTCCAACTCAAACCCTGTTTAGTCTCACTGACCGTTATTCTTTCTGAGGTTTAAAGTGTAATCTTGTGCAGTGGATCAGTCTCTGTTTTGTAGTATGGAAAGCAAGCGTTTGCTTTGCTGGTTTGGCTCTGGGATTAGTGAGTTGGAGTGAATTAAATGGCACGTGGAAATTTTCTTTATTGAAGATTCCCTGCTCAGCTTTTGGACACATCCATCACCAATTCACAGCATAGCAAGGTTTATCAGTTTGGGAAACTTCCTTGTGAAAAAATGCTCTCTTAAATATGTGCAAAGTATACCAGCTGTATCCCGACTGCTTTTACTAGGTGAGTTTCAGAGTCATCTTAGTTGCAGACTGAGAAAAGTTCGTTATTTTCGATAGTAAACCTGAACACAGCTCATGCTGGTTTTGTTGAGAAGAGAATTGGCTCTCTAAAGATGTGTAAGACCTTATTTCCTATACAGAAGGGAAAAAGGAGAGTATTACTTGTTATGTCTTAAAAAGCTATTCTAGCTGCACTGGCCAGCTGTCTAGTAGAGATGCAGCCTGTGCCTGTGAACAGGTTGTTTTTCTAGAATGTACTTAAATTCTTCCTGAGCTTAGTAAGTTCTACCACATAGCTGTGGCTTTATTACAGGTGTTGACAAGTTGTCTGACTGGGGTTAGTGGATAAAACATGTCAACAAAGCCATGGTATAGGTCAGGCTATTAAATAACTAGTCACCAAGTAAGTCCTGTAACCCAGCACCATCTGCCTGACAGAGCACATTGTTAGACTCTGTGTGCCATGCTGAAGCAGGTAGCTCTAACCTCATCAATAATCTGCAGTCTCTTTCCCTTCATGCTTCCCAGAGCTTGCTTCCAGAACAGACTGTGGTAGAGCTCTTCTGTCATGCTTCTGTGTCTTTCAGTGTTGAGGACCATCAAACATGGATCATTCCTCCTTGGGTGTGGTACAGTGTCTTGCCTCATGCTTGTCTGGCTGTTTCTGAGTTTCTTTTCAGTGTCCTTGCTCCATATGAGCAGCTGACCTTTTGGGCTCCACAGCATTCAGTATACTAAATCCTGTAGACAGTCTCTTTTCCCAAGCCAAGCACAGCAGCGGTATTCTAATTATCATAATTTTTCTCTTGTCTTCTGCATTTTACTAATTGCATGGGAATGTAGGTTAGTGATTGAGTACACCCATATTCAAATAAACTGTTTACTTAGGTTATGTCTTGTTTCAGGTTTTCTTTTTCTATGTGGTCCCAGGTGAAAACAAATCTTGGTTCCTCTCTCAATGTCAGAGATGCTTATACCGACCTAATAATTGTTTACTTCCCTATCCCACAGTGAATTTGGGGCGTGGTGGTGTCATTTGTTCACTGAGTTTGCCACAGACATTGGAAGAGCTTTTGAGCTGGGATGAGATAGCCTGCTTTGGTGGTGGCCTCTCCTGCTTCTTGCTTTCAAACAGATCTCTTACAGTTGGCCAGTAGAAGATCTTTTTTCCTCGTGGACCAAGTATCTTTAGCTTCTTTAAATGTGATTATTTTTGTGTCTTCATCAGTTCTTTGCTCCTAAGCACAGTTGTTTAAGGTAACTTGAGATTTTTCATGTTCCTATGTGCACCTCTGTGATGGTATTCTCAGAGTTAAGGTATTGTGGCTTCATTTTTTTCCCCCGAAAGTGAGAAAGTACTGCAGTCTTTGCAGTAGAGCACACTGACAGTGTCTGCAGTATTTAAAAGGACTTGTTGGTTAGACCCATGTTCATAAAATTGGAAGAGATTCATATATGCTTGCCTAAGCTCTTTGGTTAGTATTGCTTCAGTCATTCCCCCAGACAGTGAATTGTGTTGGTTTACCCTTTGGTTGATGTACCAGCCTTACAGCAGACCAAAGATGGGACAAGGGAAGCAGATGAGACTTCCCATGTTTTGAGCCAAGCTAGTTTTAAGAAAGCAGCTTCTTAAGAGGAAGTCAGAGCATGGAGGTCTAGTATCTGTTAGAGAAGAGGAGGTAAGGGGATTCAAATCCTCTCTTGCTCAGCCTCCCAGTTCTGCTGAATTGCTAGCTGAGTTCCTAGCTGGAATGATTATTGCTGTCTTGCTCCGCAGTGATGCGAGATGTGCTTTAAGGTCACCGTATCTTTAAATAAATAAATAAAAATGTCAGTGAGAGGTACTGGATTCCAGTAAACCCAGTCTGATCCTCCAAATGTTTTTTATATCGAGAGACTGTCAAACAAACAAAATGCACAGGAACCATAGTGGTGATGTTCTTTTATTCAGAACATGTTTGAATTCTGAATGAGTACAGCAGTTCCATAAGTCAAATCCTAGTGTTTGTAGCCGTGGTTAGAAATGTCTGAGTATAAAGGCTTTTGTCTGCCATGGTTAATGCAGGAATGTACTTAACTATTTTAATACTTATGGGGCTTATCCTTATTGGTAGTGACTGATTGTGGAGCTTAACTTCTAATCTGAAACTTGTTTTATGGTCAGTTGTTGCAAGTAGCTTCAGGTCGAGTAAAAGACAAATTTCAAGATTTCTGAAGTCTGGAGAATGTGAACATCCAAGGAGCTGTCTGAGCAGACTGACCTTCTGCGAAATGGGAGTGGGAGGGAGAGAGGTCTGATGCTAGCTGTGAATTGAAAAGAAAAAACAAATAGGAATGTTCCTGATCAGAGACGGCATCGTAAAGCCTTTGTCTGGCAGGATCTTGTGACTGATGCTTCTAAAAACAATGCACTCCTTTGTATGAAAGCATGATTTTCTTCCCAACCAGATGCATGTGATGCAAATGGAAAATACATTGTCTCCGATGGCCAGAGCAGACCCTCCAGTTGAACACCGCATAGACATTCTGCAGGCACCGCTTTGTCCGGCGAGGCGTGGAAAGGGACGATTGCACTGGTGGAACAAAACTTCACCCTTCCAGATTTGGCTTGTGTCGTTTGGAGTAGGGAGTCTCAGGTGTACAGAGAAACGCGCAGTGCTCCTGCGTCCGTACAGGGACCAGCTCTGTCGGCATAGCCTCTCCTCTGCAGCAGCGCTTCCAGTCCCAGGCTTCTGTGGGACAACTTTGTTCCAGTGGCAAAATAGGTTTAGCCTAAGTATAGCCTTCGTCATCGAAATGCTGTAGTGTCTTTTTAGTTGTAGCATTGAGCCTTAATGGTTGCTAATGTGGATTTATTGTGAAAGCAAAAGGGAACGCGCAGAACCTGAACAGTTCTCTTAGTGTCTGGCTATGGAACACGTGTGCCGTGACAGAAAGCCAAGCACAGAGGAGGGATATGTGAAAAGGATGGGGACAGGAATGTGCATCAGGGCTTTCACAGGATCTGCATGATATGGAAGCGGCAGGAAAAGCTTTTTTCTAAGTTTAGGATTCTTAAACTTCAGAGAATCTTGCAGCAAAATTGTGTTGTAGTCCAGGGAAAGATTTAACTGTTCCTCTCTCCTCCTACCAACCTCTTTTGCGTCTGTGAGTCCATCTAGATCTCTAATCTTAATTTCCCTTTATATAAGAAAAATTGTGAATAGCAGCCCTGAGAATAGTTACAGGAACAGCATGTTCCCAGGCTTTGAAGATGGAGGTCACCTAACCCACTGGAGCATATAAAAGCTGCATTTCACATGAGGTTGTTGGCAGTTGATAAGCCAAGGCGAAACTGCTAGCTAGCAATTCTGTTTCTGTAAATGTACGTACGTCAAAAGTTGGATTTAGATTCCAGTTTTGTTCGCTGCGCTAGGATTAAATGGAATGGGTATGGTAAAGGAGTTAGAAGAAGTCCAGCTCTTCTTGAAAATGTATTGTGACACATCTGTACTGAGGTTTAACTGGCAGGAATTGTCACTTCAGGATGTTAATGCAAAGCCTGAAGATATAGTCTAGAATTCTGCAAAGCGCTAGTGATTCCTCTGCTGCTCTGATAGAGTAAAAAGTCATGCTGCTCCTTGTTTTCATCTGTTCCAGCAGAGCCTTGGGTGGATGTACTTTAGATAGCATATCACAAAAGCACTTAAGTCTCTGTGAAAAGAATTTCTTGTATCTCTTGTAAAAATTAGGGCAAAGTGATTGTGAAAATAACTGAGGTGATCCATGCTGTGCATGTAAGAATTATTATAAAGAGATTATCTGGTTCTGGGAGAATGCTTCATTTGGATTATGCAGCTACATAGAATTAATAATCTATGGCTTCTGCAGAAAAAAGTTCCCTCATGCTGCAGTGGGAAATGTCAGATACCAGCTTTTACTATCTCCAAGGTTCTATATTTGCAACATTGAATTCTTAAAGATTAGTCTCTGAATTTTGGGGGAAAATTTGTTCAGGCAGAGACCAACCCAGGAAAAAATGTTTGTGCCATGAGGTTAACTGGGAGCACACATTAAATCTAGAGGTTCTTCTGTATTGACTTTCAGAGGTGTGAGAGTTTGCAGTGCTTGTTGCTTGGTTTGCGGTCGTACACGGCGCTCTATTTGACAAACGGAGTTGCATGGATTAGGTACACACTTCACCTCTTTTCAGTGACTCGGACCCTGGTTGTTTTTCAGTCTGGGTATGAGATGAAGAAGGTATGTGTGTGTGTTGCCAAGACACCAGCTCTCTTTTCAACTCTGATCTGGAAACTAGTAGTCCGTGATACAGACTGTAATAGTGACAAAGTTTTCCCTTGCCTGTCCAAATGATTAACCCTTGACATTGACTCTGAGGCTGAATGACTATTGATAATTCTGTAAAAAGTAGAAAAATTCAATGTTAAGTCTTCAGACTTCTCAACTTCTAAGTCCACATCTGACTGTGAGGTTGTTGTAGTGTCACAGATTCACTTGATTGCATGAGGTCTGGACAGCTCTTGCAAATCTTAATTAGTTTGGGGATTAAACAGCTCAGTTTTGGTTTTTGCCTTGTCTTTTGTGGAAGATTAGTTAGAATTATAGGACAATATTGTGAGCTTTTTTAATAGATATGTAGAAACTCAAAACCGAGTCCTGATGCATTTTTGTTGACTCCTTCTTTCCAGGCCAGTTGATTTTGGGTTCTTGAAAGATTTTCAAATGGCCGCTGAAGTCTGGCTTTCTATATTAATTAGTAACTGTGAGAAAGCTGGGTGCTTTTACCACAGGTATCCTCCGCTGGTACGGTTGTTGGTAGATATTGCAGAAGAACCTGCCGGGAGACTTAGCATAATTTCAAAGCTCATTAACATCAGAGGGAATTACCAGCACGTGGTTGCAATGGTGATAACGTTTTCACGCTGACACACAGAGAGCCAGGAGGCATGGTCGAGGCAGGCCTATTAAATACTGCACCAAGCTTGACCTTCTGAAGTGTATTAGACTCTTGCTGAGACTTTATTCCCTTGATATTGCAAACTTGTTTTTTTGATTTAGTGGAGCTGAAGAACTTGGTCTTAATAGTCTGAAGCTGTACTTCAGGCTGTGATCTTAATTGATAAGCATGACAAATCCTGTAATTTTTCAAGGTTGAAGTCGGTTCATCAGTTTTATTATGCAAAGATAGAAGTGCTCTTCCTTGGTCATTACTAGGGCATGGGACTTAATTCTGTTGATTGACAATGATGATAAAAGAACCTTCAGCTTAACTGGTGAATCATACCAAATTTAATGGGGATTAATTCGAAATGAGTATTTTGGTAATTGCAGTAGTCCTCATTCTGCCTCTTATTTTGGAATAGCTAACACAATATGTCTTAATAGTAGGTTTTGATGGATATATGCCTGCTCTTCAAAGACAGGGCTGCCTCCCTGCAAGGTTGTAGTGCTACACATCTTGTATTGCAATGAATGGTAAATGCCATTATGGATCTGTCACTGCCACCAGAATCCTCTCAAACTTCAAAAGAGTGTTACACATGTGGAAATACCATCCTCTACTCACTCTCCTGGTACTGTCAATTGCCATTTTGTATTGCTGGGTCAGATTTTTCAAAAGCTAGCTATTGTCTTTCCCTGGATTTCCAGGTAAGTTTTGCTGTATTTGTCAGCATGACCTTCAGTTAATACCTCAAGTGCCTGCCCACAGCCAAAGTCTATTGTAAGTGAACACTGAACTTGAGTTTTGCTCTGGATCAGCTGGGGCAAGCAGTGCTCAGGTGATGAGCACATATAGCACTCTAAACCAGAGCTACTTGATTGATTTTCCTTAAGGTCCTGCAAATATGTGCTCCAGCCAAGTCCTCTGTGCATCTGTTATGATTTGAAAGAGGGAATTGTGCTGTGATCACTTCAAATGCTGGTGGGATATACAGTCCCCTTCAGAGGGCAAGAGGCACCTAACATGGCTAAGATGGGGTAAAAACTATTTATGGTTAGGATTCAGATTAACTCTCTCCCGAATGGTGTCAACAGTCCAATTTACAGACTTCTTAAAGTGTGTGACCAAACAGATGTCTTCTGAAGTTACTTTAAAACTACTTACTTTTGTCTTGCAGAAATAATTTTTTTAAAAATGGAAATATAAAATCTTAAAAAGAGGAATTGTTGCTGGTTTTTTACCCGTTTATTTAGCAAGTCTGTCTGAGTTTGTCGTGTTTCTACTCACTGGTATTTACAGGTGTCTTGGTAATTTCTCTATGGTAGGATGAAGAAAGGGCTAATAAACCACTGGGGTTTAATTTTTTTTCATAATTTTTAAAATTAAAATTAATAAATTTTAATTTTAATGTTTCCTGACTTGGGTGCTGCACTGAAGCTCACCTGGGTTTGTACCAGGAAAGAGCAAAAACTTTATGTAGGGCAGAGGGGTGTGCTGAACGCTGAGTGTGCATCAGAAAGCTCTAAATTGAAAATAAGTGTCTTGTGGGATGAAAAAGTTGATCCCTGAGATCTCAGCACCAATGATAAGGGGAGAGAGAGAATAACATCTTAAGGAGTCTTAAGGAGCTGTTAGCCCATGGCGTGCCATCAGGTCAGTGGTTGTTTTGGTGTTGCTCTGTTCTGCTGCAGGTTTGGGGCTGTCTTTATACCTGGCTGAAATGCAGCATGATTTTCAACTGCACAAAGCTAGTGGACTCTTGATAGAGCCTTCATGACTCCCAATATATAGAAGATCTATATCAGTCTCTTTATATACCTTAAAAAAACCAGACCAAACAAAAATCCCAAGCTATTTAAAAGGGCTACGTGTTTGAGGACATCGTACCTCTGAGTCAGTAGGTGGGAAGCATTTTACTTGTTACTGAGATTGGTCTCTGTCCTGTTTTGCATCAGTAAGTTGTGGTCTGTGAAGACCTTAAAAAATTGAGTAACAAAGGAGACCATTGTGATGACTGATGCCTCAGGGGTAGCCAGCTGTCAGAAATCTCCCTTAAAACCACAAAGGAGAACCCTACAAACCTACAGATTTTTTCAGGGTCATATGTAGGATGGTATGAGCACTGTGAGACTGGAGCAGGGGAATGCTCCAGACAAAAGTGAGGAACTGAAAGGAGGCATAAGGGGAGAGTGGATTCGAAGGACAATGCAGGTACAGTCATCCTGGAAGAAGACTGTTGCAGCAGTAAGTGACCAGTGTAGGATGAGGCAAGGCAGAGGGCTTAACATGTTGGAATCTGTAATGTGCCAAGTACAAGTGTCATCCAAGTCCTAAGTCCTGTTTCCAGCCTTCTAAAGGATGTTAAAAAGTGATGGACTGTCAGTGTTGTGCTGATGCACCTTTTCCTTTAGGAACACACTAGTGGAAATAAATCAATTACTCTAGCTGTCAATTCAGCCATACTTTCTTAAAGGAGCAAATTAGTATCACCATACGTAGTTACCTTTAATGATGGCAATTGGACGTTTTTTGAAAATGGGCAAGCTTGTAGCTTTGAGATCTGAGTGGGGAGTGCTGGTTAAATGTAACAACTCTGTATACCAGCTTCTCTTACTGAAATGGGGCAAAGGAAAGGGCGGCTTAGGTCTGTTCCCCAGGAGCTCTGTAGAAATGATGAGTCAAATTCAGATTTTATTTTGAAATTGAGTGCTGTGGTTCTTATCAGATTGCTATGATAGTGTAAAAGCTGCTGAGCATCACTCCAGTTTTTACTCCATCTCAGGTACTAGGTGCTGGCTCTGGTACTGCACCAAGCTTTGGTTGGCTTCTGGATGCTTCCGTTCCAGCCATAAATGTAGTGCGTGAAATACTAGAAGTGTCAATGCAAGTATCTAAAAGAAATGATTGCATGACATTGCTCTCATAAAACAGAAAGGGTTTCATAGTACGCCGTCTAGCAGTAATAGTGCACACACTTTTCACTTTAAGGAAAACCAGACTGTATACTTACAGTGCAATGGACAGTCTTCAATGACATCCTCAGCATGTGTTCAAGCTCTGTTTACACAGATGTGTAAACTTAGCTGCCTTGCACCTGATGCAGCATTGATGCATGCTTCTGTCACTTGTTCCACAGCAAGTGGTATGGTCACAGTCTTGAATGTTATAGCTGGTGATGAGTTTGTGGCCATGCATGCCAGGAAGCATCACAGGACACCCTCCAGCCCCAGTGTCAGGCTGTGCCTCATGCTGCCTGTTGAGTGACTCTTGTGCTGAAGCTTTTCAAAACGAATCCAGGATGCTGTGTTAAAAGTTGCTGGTAAAGCAACAAGCAGCGATTCTTTCTGACCTCCAGAGGAGCTGCTCTTTGAAGTCCGTGTCTCTTTCCCATAGCTTGGAGAAGGGTTTCTATAGGTTTAGCAATGTTTGTGATGCTGGGTCAGGACTTTCCTCCCTAGAACTCAACCACAGGGTAGCCTTGACTATGCTGAATGCCCCTTGAATGCAAAGGCCAGGGAGTAGCAAGAAGAAAAGTCATTATTACTTAGCATGCTTTCTTAAAAAAAGCTTTTCCCCAGCTTTTATAGAACATGCTGATGGCTTAATGTGACACATCCTATTCTTAATGCAAACAGCTCCCTTCTGGATACCTAATGTTATCTAGAAAATGGGCAAGATAAATAGCTTTCTGGGCTTGGTATTGAGATTGGAGAAATTAAGCTGCATTACAGGGTTCAGTGAGCAGGAATATGGATTGTCTCATGGTGGCTTTGTTGCAGGCTTGCCATCTGTCTAATTATTCAGTGGATGGGAGAGGTCTATGTGGTGGTTCCTCTGCTACCTGCAGGCCTCTGACAGATTTGAGTAAGCTGGAGTACTTCAGGCCCTGCAAGGTAAAGCCTTCCTGTAAACTGTTGGTTTGCTGTTTTGGCATAGGAGGCACACACTTAGCTGTACAAAGAAATCAAAAAATTGTGGGCCCCTCCAAAAGCACGTGTAGAGGACCTGGGGTGTAGGCAGCGTGTGTCTGATCTGTGGCCACCGGCTACAACTATCGTATACCTTCTCGTGTCGTCTGCTATAACCCCTTTGCCTGCATTGCTGTTTGCAGCTGGCAGATTGTTTCCACCTATCTGGCCTTGCACTGAGAAAAGGTTCTTCTCTGGTTAAGGTACAGATTGCACCCAAGATCCATCCGCTGTTTTCTGCTGAAGGGCTGAGGTTTTAAAACAAGGTGCGGTCTTTCTTCTCTCCTCCAAATTGTTTGAATCTGTCTTATCTGTGAACTTGTCTCTACTAAAGAACTATTGAAAAAGGGATGAACCTGGACAACTGGTGGTGGAGGGTTTTAGTTCTGTCCTGAAATGTGTCGAAGGTGGGTAAGTCACAGAAACCTCCTGGTGAGCCAGAATCAGTAAAATTTTCTGGTCAGTGGAAGAGACATTTTGCTCACACTTCCAGGAAAGAGGCTTATTGTCCACTTGGAGTAATGTGCCCTATTGTTGTGAAAACTGTCATCTTGTTGATATATGGGGAAAGCCCTGCTGTAGCCCTCTTTGCTGGCATGATGGGCTTTTGTGGGCCCTTCTGTCTCTCAAAAAAGCTGTATGTGAGAAATTAGGTAGTGACTTCTGCTTTCCAGACAAAAAGGTGTCAGACAGTAGAAACCTCAAATTTAAAGTCTGTTGTCTGGAATAAATGCAAGGTGTAAATTTTCTATGTGCAGTGTTGATTAAGAATATGATAACTTCATGGTGCTTTAAGTATTCTCATAAATAACCAGCTCTGAGTGTTAGAAAAATAGCTCTTGAACCAGACAGTTGTACTTAAATGTCAGCTCTGTGTCAAGACAAAGCCTCTGGTTAGATGTGCACTCAGTTAATATTGATTAAAACTGCAGTCTCAGTTAAGTAGAGTCTGGCGATAGCGCCCTTGTGTTGCTATAAGCAACCAACACGTTGTAAACTTAGTGAATGTTAGGTTTATATTTCATGTTTCCATGGCCTTTCTGCTGGAAACAAGGTTTCTTCCCATAGATGAAGAGAGCTCTGACAGCCCTATGAGTACACGGAAGCAAAGCTAACAAGATGAGGGATTTAGATGTCTGTTTTCAACTGATTATTTTTTAAGTGTTAAATGTCTTTCCGCTGTGAAACAGGTTTTCTTTTTAAGTCCGTCTTTCCTTTGCTTCGTAGGTGTTCAGGGGCAAACACACTGGAACCACACAACACTCACCCTGTGTGTGATTAAAAAATTAATTTGGAGTTTATGCTTCAGCGCTGCCTCTGAGATTCTGGCAGGTCTCATGGAGGTACCAGCCACCTTCCTAAGAAACTGATGAGGTAGATGAGGGTGAAACAAGACTAAATGAATAGACTGTTTGCATCGACTTCCCTTTGGAGCTCAGCAGCTCATGGCTCTCCTGGAAGCAGTGGGAATTCTCCCAACGAAAATGACCTGAAGAAAAAATAATCCTGTCCTGGCAGTGAAACAGTGTAGGGAGCCTCACATCTCCCGAGTGCTAGGCACTTGTGTTCCACGGATGATCTCTAACATGATCTTGCAGCATTTATTTTTGTCTTTATACCCTCTGGCTGTTCTCACTGAAGTCAGATGGTAGTCAGCAGCCTCGTAGGCTAGAAACATCCTTTTGCAATGAGTGTGATGTCCACACCCCCTGTTCTCTCTGCAAAGCCACCACTGCTCTTGTTCCTACAGACAGGATGTTAGAAGCTGGCTTAATACAGGGCCTACAATTCTGAAATGGTTTTACTTTTATATAGACAAGAAGTATATGAATGTGCCTTTACCAGAAATAATAAATATTTCTATAACAGTTTTTGCCTCTTACAGTGTAATGATTTGTCTGTATCTTTCAGCTAATTGGTATGGGATGTAACTATCTATTTCACTATGAGCTATGTATCGTTTTCTTCTAATGAGTTTCTCAAGTCTCTTTCATGGAAGAAACCCCCCATGCAGTATGGGATAGGCTAATGTGTAGGCAGTCCCTGGCTTCACGGTGGTGATGGCTGTTGCAGCCATGTGGGAAAATGAATGGGTATGTGGTACTGTTCTCCATGTCCAGGAATATCTGAGAGTGCATCTGTGCTGTAACCACGTCAACAAGTCCAGCATAGCATAGAGATGCCTGAATTAATGTTAAACTAAGTGTCTCTGTGCAGGCATTCTGCCATGGAGCCCAGCAGGACTGCAAGGTCTGTCCCAAAAGCAGGTAATTTAGCCTTCAGTGAGCTTTGTGCTGTTCTGATCAAAATATACCTCAGGTAACTTGTTTAAAGCTAAGTGGAGTCGCCTTTCAGTTGCACTGCAGTGACTTAGTAGCAAGTCCCTCAGAGCACTGAATTTTTTTTAGCCACATGGAACACATTTGCCTCTAAGCTGTGCAAGAGTGTGTGCCAGTCATGCAGAGGTTGTATTGCCTCTTAGTTGTATGTCTTTACTTACATGTTCGAGCTGCTTCCAGTGAAGTTACTTGTGGAGAGAGTCTCAAGGGAGATTTTTTTTTTTTGATGTTCACCTTATTTGTCTTCAGTTTTGAGGTGCAAAAGGGTATGTTTTGTGCGTAACTCTGTAGGGGTGGCAGTGTGGAAAGCTGGACACAAGTGTCTTTGCTTAAAAAATAGTGGAGAAAGCTTGATTTCTCTTAGCAGTCACTTGCTGAACTAAACTGTAATTAAATTTCCAAATAACATCTCAGCACTACAGAATATTGCATAGAGTTGCATATCGTTCTCGTTTGTGCAAGGCAGTGATTACCGGGGGAAGTCTCCAGAGCTTTTGGAGAGTAATGAGGGATTGCAAGCAATGCTGCCATGTTCCCTTCTAAGAAACTGTCTGGGAGGTGTTTTGGGAGGGGGATCTTTTGCATCTTGCAGCTGTTGGAAAAGTGTTTCAGAACAGGGCAGTCTGCATAGATTTGCCTCTGATATCTGTTCTGTTCTTGCTTGAAAGAATTTTACTTGGTAAACTTTTTCAAATAGTTTTGGTGACTTCTGTAGGTGAGTGCTATGCTGCCATGGTGTGCTAGGCTCTGGAGGCAGCTGGAAACAATAGAAGATCTCTACAGTGCCCCTGTGAAAGCCATCAGATAAGAGTTTTAAAGTACCTGTATGCCTTGGCTGTATCTATAAAATACGTATATGAATGGGTGGGGAAACAGACTTATGTGAAGATTCTCCCAAATGCTTTTGGAGGGCTATGTTCAAAGGAGAAACTACACAGACTTTTCGGTAATAAGTATTTGTTTCGGGACAGTCACATCAAATATAGTAGATGTGTGAGCTAAAAATGGAAACTTCTGCTAGGCTGTTGCTGGGTCTGTGTGTTGTGTGGAAAAAAACTAATGTAAAAAGTTGGTGATGATTGATTGTAGTATTGATGTGCCTTGGTTCTCTTTGAGCTGCTATGCTCAAGGGCAAGTAGGCCCAAAGGACTAAACATGCAATGTTGTTTCCTGACCAGTCTGGAAGGCACTCAGCTCTGTGGTGCAGCCTGTTTATTCACCAACATCCATACAGTTGTGCTCAGCCGAGATTTAAGGCTTTCCTGCACAGAGAGTTGTTTTGGTCGAGCTTTTTCTTGATTTAAGATGTCAGTATTTTGCATGACACAGTTCTGCAAATCAGCTAGTTTGCTTTCAAAGGTATTGCTAAACATGCCTTTCTTAAGCAGTCTTCCTTGCTACGAGCCCTTCTGCTGCTGTCCCCACCTTACTTCACATTGCTGTGGGGTCAGATCCTGCTTTAAATACTAGGGCACAACCAAGCGGGTTTGTGTGCAATCGCAAGTTTCTGCCCTTGGTGTGGGAGCCACGAAGCTTTGTATGCACCTGCGAGAGACTGCAAATGAATCAGCTACAGAAAGATGGCTTGCAATTTCCCAGCAGATATTTGTAAGGGTTGTTTTTTTTGAGTGATAAGGTGTAGCTGTTGGCAAGGGGGGTGACAGCAGGCACCAGCATACAGGTCGTGGGACCACCTCAGATGTGACACAGGCTATTGCATCTATGACAAGTTGTAGCAGAGCAGAGGAAAAGAGCCCCTGGAGAACTTCAAAGCAGCAACCCATCCATCAGCCCCACACACAGAAGAGAGCCACGGGTGTTCAGCGGGATGGGATTTCTGCCATGAAAGGAGCAATTAAGCTGTAATTGGGCAGCAATAGAGCTGATGAAGAAATGCCAGAGGTCAGTGACCTCTAACAAGGCTTCTTTTCCAAAGTCAGAATTTCTGAAACCTTGGTAGACACAACCTGCCACCAAAACCTGGTGGGATGGAGGGAGCTTTTCCAGAAACTATTAAGTATAACACTTTGGTATATGCATTGGGAGTGCACTTTTAGCTGTGGGTGGTGACTGCAGTGGTCCTCTCAGAAACATCCTCTTTTTCTAACCAAATCGGCATAAATTTATCTCCCTTTTCAGAATTTACAGGGGGAGAGGCTTCTGCCTTCTGCTAGGCCCATCTTCTGTTCCCGTCCCTGTAAAGTGGGTTGCACAGCCAGGTCCAGTCCCTTCACAGTATGGGTATAGGAATCAACATGTCAGAGACCAAAAGCAATTGCAGCATAAAAAGTACCTTTAGGTTTGAGCAACATCCAGCTTTTTGGCCACCTGATTTTAAATGGCACTTTGAGAAGTTCTTGTCAGTACATTCATGGGGAGATAATCACTCAGTTAATCACTTAAAGCATTATGACTCTGGTTTTGGGATACCTGCTTATTTTGCAGTGCACTTCTCAACACCTGGTTGTCAGCAGAACAGAATTCAGAAGTGTTTTTCCTATAAATACTCAAGGCTGCACATTGTTTTTTTCACTTCTGTGAATAAGCAGTGCTGCTTTCTGCTGCTGGAAGAGAGCAGCATCTGGTTAGGTCTATATGCATGTCATGGACCAATCTGAACAAGACACATTTCTGTACCCTCGAGACAAATAGCGAGGCTTCAGAGATAGAATCATAGAATAGTTTAGGTTGGAGGGGAACTTTTAAGGATCATCTAGTCCAACCCTGCTGCAGCAAGCAGAGACTTCTTTAGCTAGATCAGGTTTATATCTAGTCTAAATCTTCCCTCTTTTACTTTAAAACCATTACTCCTTATCCTATCACAGCAGGCCCTGCTAAAAAGATTGCCCCCATCTTTCTTATAGGCCCCCTTGAAGTACTGGAAGGCTGCTATAAGGTCTCCCTGGAGCCTTCTCTTCTCCAGGCTGAACCACCCCAACTCTCTCAGCCTGTACTCATAGTGGGGGTGCTCCAGCCCCCTGGTCGTCTTTGTGGCTCTCCTCTGGACTTGCTCCAAGAGGCCCATGTCTGTCTTATGCTGGGGGCCTCAGAGCTGAAGGCAGCACAGCAGGTGGGGTCTCACCAGAGTGGAGTAGAGGGGGCAGAATCATCTCCCTTGACCTGCTGGCCATGTTTCTCTTGATGCAGCCCAGGATATGGTTGGCCTTCTGGGCTGCGAGTGCACATTGACAGTTCATGTCCAGCTTTTTGTCCACCAGCACCCTCAAGTTGTTCTTGGCAGAGCTGCTCTCAATCCCTTCATCCCCCAGCCTGAATTGATATCAGGGATTGCCCAGACCCATGTGCAGGACTTTGCTCTTGGCCCTGTTGAACCTCATGATGTTCACACGAAGACACTTCTCAGGCTTGTCCAGGTCCCTCCGGATGGCACCCTGTCCCTTAGGCATGTCAACCACACCACTCAGCTTGGTGTCATCTACAAACTTGCTGAGGGTGTGCTTGATCCCACTCTGTGTCACTGGTGAAGATGTTAAACAGCACTGGTCCCAGTATGGAACCGTGAGGGACGCCACTTTTCACCAGTCTCCATCTGGACATGGAGTCATTACCACTACCCTCTGGATGTGACCATCCCACCAATTTCTCACCCGGTGAATAGTCCACCCATCAAATCCATCTCTCTTCAATTTCGAGAGAAGGATGTTGTGGGGGACCGTGTTAAAGGCCTTACACAAGTCCAGATAATTGACATCCATAGCTCCTCCCTTGTCCACTGATGTAGTCACTCCGTCATAGAAGGCCACTAGGTTGGTCAGGCAGGACTTGCCCTTGGTGAAGCCATGCTGGCTGTCTTGAATCACATCCCTGTTTTCCATGTGCCTTAGCAGAGCTTCTAGGAGGATCTGTTTGGTGATCTTCCCAGGCACAGAGGTGAGGCTGAGAGGTTGGTAGTTCCCAGGGTCCTCCTTTCTGCCCTTTTTAAAGATGGGTGCAATGTTTCCCTTTTTCCAGTCGCCAGGGACTTCCCCTGACTGCCATGACTTTTCAAATATCACGGAGTGGCTTGGCAACTACAGATGTCTAATTGATTGTCAGCCTGTTCTCTGATACTGTTCAACTTTCCTGCTTTCAAGCAAGGACTTACAGAGGTCCTGTGTGAAAAAGACAGGTAAGCAGAGAAACACTTGTATATCCAAGTGTAGAGAAAGTTTCTGGGAATGTTACTGCAACAATGGGGAATGTAATGGTTACTACACACACTTTTCAAGAAGAAAGAGATAGAGGGAGATGCTTGGGGATGCAGTGGAAGGGAAATTGCAAACAGTTCTGCAGACATAGTGCTTTGCTGGATGAATTTGGGTTGTGATACTATTTCTCGTTGCAATCTCAACCCAGAGATGTCTGTCAGGTGGTAACAGGTAATGATATGGAACTTGCCAGGCATTTCTGTGGCTAACAGTTGGATTTTATTTTAAATATGTAATCAGCTGTTTTAAAGATTAAAGACAAATATTTGTTTCAGAATCAAGCTGTGTGAAAGAAACTTGCTACTGTATAAATAAAACATTGAGAAAGACACATGATATCGACACATCATGGTGAAACTAGCAAACTGGAAAACATACTATCTGAACACTTGCTGCCTAGGTTTGACATGCAAAGCCCCAGCATCTCTTCAGGGGCATCTTGTTGAACCTGTGGTCAGAAATTTGACCAGTTTTGCAACACATTGCTTCAAAATGTCTGGTGGATGATAGGATGAACACGAGCCAACGGTATCCTGGGCTGTATCAGAAGAAGCGTGGCCAGCAGGTTGAGGGAGGCGATTCTGCCTTTCTACTCTGTCCTCATGAGACCCCCCCCGGAATACTGCGTCCAGCTCTGGAGCCCCCAACACAATACGGTCATTGAGCTATTGGAGAGAGTCCAGAGGAGGGGTACCAAGATGCTCAGAGGGTTGGAACACCTTTCCTACGAGGACAGGCTGAGAGAGTTGGGCTTGTTCAGCCTGGAAAAGAGAAGGCTTTGGGGAGACCTTAGAGCGGCCTTCCGGTACCTGAAGGGGGGCTACAAGAAGGCTGGGGAGGGACTTTTTACAAGGACCTGCAGTGATAGGAGGAGTGATGATGGTTGGAAGCTGGGAGAGGGCAGGTTTAGACTGGATATAAGGAAGAATTTCTTCACCCTGAGGGTGGTGAGACACCGGAACAGGTTGCCTAGGGAAGTTGTGGATGCTCCATCCCTGGCAGTGTTCAAGGCCAGGTTGGATGGAGCCTTGAGCAAGCTGGTCTGGTGGGAGGTGTCCCTGCCACAAGCAGGGGGTTGGAACGAGGTGATCTTTGAAGTCCCTTCCAACCCAAACCGTTCTATGATTCCTATGATTCTGTGATAAAATGTGCATTTGTAACTTTAGATGTGCAGTGGTTTTAAGACATTTCATTGCTTTTTAAAAGTTGGATTTGTGCACTTGACCTCTATTTTATATTCAGATGTATTTCAGCAAGAGGAGGAATCTGGGGGGAGGGAAATTGGATTAATTTATCATGACAACAGAGACTGGATAAACGTAACAATGGTGATTACTTTTGTATGCAGACTGTTACCAGTAGCAAAAGTAGTAGTTATGATATAAGATGAGATTTAGTGGCAAATTGAAAGTTAACTTCGAAAAATGAAGAGAGATCAGTCACCAGAGTGAAAACTACTGCATAAATGGAAAGTTAGTCAATGACTTAAATTTGTGTTCCGTGCTTGCTGATTTTATTTTTAAGTGATTGATGTTAGTAAAAGTATAAATCGCTAAAACTCATCCTGCTATCTTTACCATGCAATTCAAGGCAATGAAAACAACCAGTGCTGTAGTGGATATACTGGCAGGAGCAAAGATGTGTTTTCTGTTACCAGTTCTATGTACCAGGTCATTCTAACCTGGTAGAGCTTTGTGCCTTCGTGCTGTTCTGATAGGTACAGCACAGCTGGGTCCACACTCTAACGTTCCGTAAAACTTTACGGAGCCTTGTTTCAGCATGTTCTGTTGGTTTTGTTTCTGTTGTTCATATTAATAAATGTTTATTTGCACTACGTCCTGTTTTGTTAAGCTTATTGACTCAACTATTGTAATAGAGTTGTGTTTTCTCGTGCCATAGAAGAATGTCTGCTTACGGAATCGCTGCAAAAAGGAGAATACACGTTCCTCCTAGAAATAACTCCCCATGAACTAACAATCATTGTATTATACAGCGTCTTCATTCAATAGCTTTGGTCCTAATCTTGAGGCATAAAGTTCATCAATCCTGGCTTACTGCAGTGCTGTGAGGATCAGCTGGGTTTTCTGGAGAGTCTGAGGCCTGAAAATCCATCTATTAGCTTCACCATAGATACAATGCAGTGCCCTGTGTGGAACTGGGGGGAAAGGGCCACAGATGTGCACAGGGCAGAAACATTCTTCCAAGAAGACGCCCACCTGTCTCTGGCCCTTAGTGAGTCAATGAATTTTTACCACCAACACTTCTGTGATTCAAAGGCTGGTTTACTTGAGGAGGTGAGGCCTTGCTGGGTTTTGTTCTTTGTGAGACTGAAAAACTTCAATGGAATGGGTAGGCTATAGAGCAAATAAGGAAAAGAATAGGGCGTAAAGAGCTGGAACTCTAAACTAGAAGGGATTGCTTTGGCTTCCCAAAACTTCAACCAAGGAGTGGTCGTGACTTGTGGTGGTGTTATTATTCCATGTTTGCTGTCTGGGTTAGCTGTTACTTGCCTTGGTTGAAAGATGCTCTTTTTTATAACAGCAGCTCAGTCCAAAACTTGATGGCCGCATAAGTTCATCATGCTGCTCATGCAGCATCACTTGTGATGGAAGTGGTGCAGGCCAAATTATACAGTCTGGCATTACCAGTTGTCTGTTTAGCAGGATATGGTTGTGAGTCCCTGAAAGCATTCAACGCTTCAGTTCTAGGTGAGGGAAAGGATCCTGCCACAGGGTTACATTGCACAGTGCTCACCAGGAAGATGTTCCTAGAGAACTTAAGTGGAGCGTGTTTGATCTGGGCCACTGAGATTTGCTACCTTTGAATTCTTCAGTGATATTTTTAGAACTGGTTTCCAAATGTGGAACCGTGCTTTAATTTCTCTGCAGGACTGGAATACCATGCTGGCTGACCCTTATAAATGCTTGAGTGGATTTGGAAGAAGCATGTCTGTATCTAACAAGTCTAATTAGAAATTAAAAACTTGCATTTTTGCAGCTTTCGGTGAGCCGAAGAGAATTTTAATATAGAGGCTGTGTCTTGATCTGCGCATGATGGCTATTGATTTACCCCAATGTGGTAAGCAGCTACTTTGAAGCACCTCCTATGGCACACAGGAAAAGGACAGCACATTTTCAGCAGCACGTGGAAGCATGAAGGTGTGTCATGAGACAATTATTGAGGGGCTGAGCCTGCCTCTATAACTTAATGTGGTTGCAGAAGGACAGCAGGCTTATGTGACAGTGGGTCTGTCCGTTTTGCCCTGACATATGTTTTTGTTGGCTGATGCAAGCGAATTTTAAAACCCTTTTCCAAGGATAATTAGGGTACCATATTTAAGGTTCACTGAAAAACAGTGGTAGGGTAGAAGAGACACAAACAAGTGCCCCACTGTGGGCAGGATGGACAGAATTCAGCAGGCTGGGGTCTGCGTGGCAGCTGCCTGCAAGCGGGGCCATGCTCTCCTGGCTCTTACCTGGTGCAAGTGATACTTTCTGCTTCCTGACAGTGGTGATCTAGGAGGGAGATTGCAGTGAGCTGGGGAGAGGATGGTAAAAGGGTGAAATAAACAAATCTTTGTGTAAACAAGATTCCTTAGTTTTCCTGGTCAGGGAACAGCCTATTGC
This sequence comes from Leptosomus discolor, assembly GCF_034619465.1. Lineage (NCBI taxonomy): Eukaryota > Metazoa > Chordata > Aves > Leptosomiformes > Leptosomidae > Leptosomus > Leptosomus discolor. The sequence goes on from NC_141419.1 coordinate 83,869,937, forward strand.
TTTTTTAGAAGGAAATCAGCAGGGTTGATTTTTACAGAAGAAGCCTGGCTATATATCAATGTAATCTAATAACGAGCAGAGTAACAACTTGTAAGGTACGAAGGATGAACTTTGACCACATGGTAGCACAGCACTTGGGGTCAGGACTGTATGAGATGATTCAGAAAGGCCCCTCAGAGCATCATGTTTTGTTAAGTTTCATCTTCTTTTTGAGGCTGTAAGCTTATTCCTTCCACCCTGTGCTTTGGTTTCTTTGTTCCTGGTTCTCTGATGCATCTCCTATTGTCCCCAGTAGCCCAGTGTTCCTCTGTATATTGGTTGGGTTGTTTTTTTGTTGTTGTTGTTGTTTAAATGACAGATTGTGATTTCCTTCAGGCAGAAGATGGAAAAAAAAATAAAATCTGAGGAACAGATTAAATTGCTCTGTGAAAGCCTCAGTTACAATAATGCTGCCTTTTCCCTCTCCCACACAGACTTAGATTGAACAGAAGATGCGTTTTGGGGAAGAACTGTACTGGAGAAACCTGCACTGGTGTTTCAGACCCTTTAAATAAATTAACTGTCCATCACATCGTAGCAGTGTATAGCCACTCAAGTCCTGCTGTGCTCCATTTTCATTAGCAGAGTTCCTTCTTTTGCTTGTACAAATTCGTTTGAAAATCTAAGTCAACATAAAAATTCGTTCGTCTTTGCAGCTCTGATGTCCTGGGGCAAGGTGCAATGACTGGGCCCTTGCACAAAGTTGTCTGTCACCCGACTTCGCTATCGCATGCACGTCGCATGGGAGAGCGGTGCCTTGGCAGCCTGGCTTTGAGAGCAGTCCATCCTCAGGCCCCTCAGCTGGCGTGGGCAGGGATGGGTGTGACTATCAGCCTACCAGCCAGATTCGGTGCAAACCATCTGCTGCTCACAGCAGTGCTGGGTAATGATCTTGGCGTGTTTCACACCCTGGGAACTTTGTGCAAACACATTCTCATATGGTGGATAACAAGGAAGTCCTAAATATTTCTAGCCTGCAGAGAGGCTGTGAAAGCAGTAGCTGAATCAGGGGTGGATCAGATGCCGGCGGTCAGTGGTGAGATGGTGATGCTGTGGACTAGAGAGGGTCACTCCACCACATCTGGTGCTGATAGACTGAGCCATGGCACACTGAGCTTCACCTGCTCAGCCACTTCTGCAGGGAAGGAAGTTCACTGTGCTGTGCCTGCCCCTGTGGAGACAAGCTGTTCTCTCTGCACGGCCTGGGGCATCTCTGCCAGCCCTCTGCCTGTTTCTGCCACTAGCCTGCAGCTCTAGGAGTGGTTTTGCTAACCACTAATTGCTTGTTTCGCTCAAACGGGGAAGGAAAGGTCTTGGTGGATGTGGCTTTTCTCCCACTATCTTAGGTTTCAGAACTGCTCTCTGTAATGCTGCAATGCAGGGGAGGCTCATCTTGTTCTGATGGAGCTATGAAATGTAAGTTCTCGTGATCTGTAAACCCTCATCCTCCTGGGGTCCTTCTTGCTGGCTAGCCAGAGTGGGGCAGTATCCTCTGAGCTGGCTGAGGATGATGGGAAAGGGAGAGGAGAAGGGATGCAGTACTTGAGGACAACAGAGCAGGTTCAGTCTCATAGAAACCTATTTACCCCTTCTCCAAGATGGCACACCTGTCTGACTTTCAAAAAAAGGCCACAAAATTCGGGAAACTCAGAGACGGGTTTTCCATGTGGCAGAGTGCTGGCTGGGTGGAGTAGCACAGCAGTTTTGGAGCTCATACAGGGCTCAAGAAACATGCACCTGCTAGCTCAGAGCTGGGACAAAAGACTACAGGAGAGACATGGCGTTGTCTGCTATGGCTGCTGCTGGAATTAAAATCTGTCAGGGTTCCTGCCAAAGTAGTTCTGCTCTTTAGTATGGTGGAGCCCAGTTTAGTCAGTACCTGCAGAAAATCAGGTATCTGAGTTGGATCTTCCAGTTGGTTTCACTTCTGGAAAGAAGGAGCATTCTGTCTTTGAAGCCATGTTGTTTAGCTTGTGAACAAGAGAGATTTTCCGTTGTCTTTTCCCTTGCCCTTTTTTTGTCGTTTTCAATAACTGTTAGCTACTAATTCAACTGTTCCAAAATCATTAAAACAGAGCTAGTTCTGTTAAGTTTTACTGCTCATGATCCTTTTCTCCACCCTGCAGAAGTACCCAGAATGTGTGTTCTTGCTGTGCTGCTGGTGAGCAGAGCACAAGCAGCCACAGAATTCCTGTCTGTCTGCAGATGGAGGACAGCATATGCGGAAGCAGAGGGGTCAGGACTTTACTGCTTTCACATGGAATGTTTGCTTTTCCACCAGGTGTGGTCATCTGTCTGTTAGGGACTGAGTCCTGGGCTGCTGTTTCTTTTTGTATTTGCCTACGTAAGTGACGGTGAATAAAACTACAATTTAAACCAGGACACCAAGGTGAAAAGCTCTGTTGTCTTTCATCAGTGCCTTACAACATTAAGGCACCAGGGTTAATCTTATGAAAGGAATTGGCAAATTGACTCCTCAATTCTTTTGTAATCTAATTGCCTTTGCATTTTGATGATCAGTTGGAGCTACTGACCCTTAAATGAGTCAAAACCTTCAACTTGCTCTCTTGTACAGTAAACACCTTGACATATTTTCCCAAACCAATGGTAAATGACAGCTTTAAAAGCTCTTTTAGTTATTTGAAAAAAACCCCTGAGATAGACACCTTCAGCAGGTTAGACACTTCCTTCTGAAACTTGCTATATATAAGCTGAGACGAATGCAGAAGGAAAGAGTCAAATGTAAAAGAGGTAAGTCTGGCCGCCTTTAATCTGGTGACTCCCATATGGTGTTTCAGGGTATTTTTTGATTGGCAAGCTGAGTATACTGGTCCTAAAAATGTTAATAAGCCTTTTGTAAATGTGTTTTAGCTTGTTAATTAAGAATTTCTAGCTATGGTTATGACCTGCAGGGAAATGTTTAATTGGCTGTTTTCCCTAGCTGGTTAAATGTCTTCTTACTAGAAAAGAAGACTGTATGCTTATGGGATTTGAATGCCTCAGACCAAGTGTAAGCCAGGATTCCTGTGCTTAACATTGCTGCAGAAATGTTCACTGGTGACCTCTGCGAGGCAACTCTCCACTCCAGCGCAAGGGAGCAAGTACTCGCTTGCCTGCCTTGGTTTGCTCCTCTGTCAGACATGAGTGCAGATAGTGGGAGGCAACGGAAGCATACTCTTCTCTGATGGAGCATGGGCACAGGTTTACCAGAGAGGTGGAGTTTCCATCCCTGGGGATATTTAACAGCCGTCTCATCATGATCTGGGCATCCAGCTCTAGGTGGCCTTGCTTGAGAGGGGGGGTTTGGAGCAGATGACCTCCAGAGGTCCCTGCAAACCTCAGCCAGCCTGTGATTCTTCTCAGCCAGCAAATGAGGGAGGGAAGGGATGCACCATTGCAGTCACAGTGAGGCATGCTGTGAGTCAGTAGCTAGCAGAGGTGCAGCAGGCCAGAGAGGAGCAGGGAGGCATTTGCAGCCACCAGCCTGCGTTTGGAAGACAGATAGCCAAGGCATGAAAGATAATGCTTGATGTTCCCAAATGAGATGAGGGTGACTAGAGATTGTGTGTGGAATCAAAACATGGGCCTGTGTCCGTTGTCAAATGGGAATGCCTACATGTAACCTGGACTGGCTTTCCAGCATCCAAACAATGTTCCCCACTATCTGGATGCTGTGCTAAATTCCACTTTTCTGTTTGTAGTTAAGTATCCATAGCCATAAGAATATTTGTATAAAAGTAGTTTAGAACCTTTTTCCTATTACATTTTGAAGACAGTGATTTGTCGCTGCACGGCAGCTTACTTTTTAAATGCTTGGTTGTGGCTGAAAACAGTCTGAAGCTTGAATTCATGTTTCAGCAGGTTGCAGCCAGAATCTGGAAATCCAGTCACGTCTGCTTACAGCCATTATTGAGTTTAATGGGAACTGTATGCCTGCAACAAGTGACACCTCGTTTGTCTTCGTCTAATCATCCATAAAATTGTCCACTGTTAAAATAATCTTGGAAAATTTGGGGTGAATCCCTGGTTGAAAGTAAACTATCTTGTAGTAGTGGCCATCTGGAAATGCCTGCTACAGCATAGCTGTGAATGGTGAAGGAGCCTTCTTTAAGTAGTGTTTCATTTGAGAGAGCAGCCACATGGCAGTTACCACTGTTGCAAACCACTGCACTGATTCAGATGCATTGAGATGAGCAGACGGTGTGAAGAAGTGGATAGAAAATGACTGAGGATGTGTGTGTTCAAGAAAACCTTTAAAGCATGTGCTGTTGGAAGAGTGAACAATATTGTGCTTATTAATGTAGATTGGAATTTCCTGCTAGCTGAGAATAATACGAAGGTCAGTCACCAGCTGCAAGCAAACAGCGTGTAGTTGATTCTAAAATTAGTTAGTATCCAGCATTTCCATTTCTCTTTCCTGCATTTCTTGTTCTCTACCTTACGTTTGGGAATCCTTTTAGATACCACAGTCTTGAAAGAAAATTAATTCTCTCTTTTTTTCTTCTCTGCAAACTGCTGCAGTTGAGCTAACTAGGTGTCTCTTGCTTATCATTATGGCCAGGGTATTATTATGGCCCTAAAACACTTTCTGTAGGCTCAGTGACATGATTTTTAACTCTGAAATGCCTTAGAGCTATTCTTTCCACCGCATTGGCTGTAGTCTGCTGGAGTAGCACAGTCATATTATCTGCAAACATTTTACACTGACTTTTTAAAAGTCTTCTCTTTTATCTCTTGGGCTCAGACATAAGCTCAGGGAGAACCTGAATAATGGCCTCAGAAAACCCTCAGTTTCTTTTGGCTGATGAGCTGGGAGTTGCTGGTGGGATGATGCAGCACCATGGCCAGTCTGGAGGTGGGACTGTTACAGTCTTGGATAGAAAGGAGGACAACAGCCCTGCAGGCATAAAACTGCCCCTGTGTTAGCTGACATGCAAGGCAGTGCTAACTACTGAAGAAACTAACTCCAAAGAGTACCTGCTCCTGCTTTAGGGGATCTTGCAGAAAGGTTTTAACCTGACAGCTGTGTAAAATAAACCACTTAAGAGCAGAAACACCTATCTTGGGACATGTGACTGATCCTTTGCTTGCAGAGGTGATTTGTATGGCAGAGAGGTGGTGATCCTTAGAAACACCGTGGCCAGCTGATAACACAGGAAAAACTTGCCATCTTCAAGTGAGTTTAAACACTGAGAGCCAGTTGTGCTGTCTGGATATAATAAACCAAATCCTTCTCTTTGCAGAATATTACTGGGAAGAGGCTAGTTAGTCTGATACACATCGCAGGTAATGAATGGATGGCCGCTCAGTTGCTGTTCTGTGTGTGAGTGTTGTGTATCTAAGCCTGACGTGAGATCTTGGCATCTCTGTCCTGTAGGTGGATCTCACTGCTCTGCACAGGCTGTCGGTCCTGCGTGACCTACTCTAGGCGGTCCTGCTTTGGCAGGGGGGTTAGACTAGATGATCTTTCAAGGTCACTTCCAATGCCTAACGTTCTGTGATTCTGTGATACCTGCTGTGGGTAGAGCTATGTTAAAGCAGATATGAAAACAGCAAGCCATATGGGACATCATTTCATCACACAGCTGATCATATTATACCAAGAGAGTACTTTATAGTAGATAAAAGTCTCATTTCTTAAAGCCTTTGTAGTTGGGAGAATGTGGTCTGCAGTGCCCTGCATCCAGGGAGCGCTGTGGACGCGAACATTGCAGGAGGAAGAGCTGACAATGTTGTCTCTGTGCAAAAACCCTGGGCATCTTTGCTTTTTCTTCAGCCTGTCAATCTGCTCTGGCCTGTTTAGGGTGGCAGGCAATAATATGTTTGATTGCTTCTCTGATCCCCTTGTTTGTGTTGAAACTTGTAAGAATTTTAATTTCTTGCTAAACATTCCTGGTCGAGAGGGTCACAGAATTCATCAAATTGTCTTAATTCCTAGCTTGCTTCCTTAGGCTAGAGCTAATGACCTCAGGTTGCGAAGTCAGAAGTTTCCTTTCTTCTCTGTAATAAATGTAAACACAGGTTTAGGATTCAGGATTTCTCACTTTTTAGGCATAAGAGACAAGATAGTTGGCTCCTGTCATCTCTTAAATATTCTGCGTGCTTAAACAGATCACCTGCCTAGGCAGCCTGATGGGAATTTAATACAAAAGATATTAAATGCAAACATACCTTTTGAATGTTGATTGTATGGAGACATTCATGTTCTTATATACAGAAAGACGAGAACTTGATCTTAGATCTTATATTCTCTTCTCTCTCAGAACTTTGTCTTGACAGCGATGAGAGTGCTTAACAAAGCAGTGGGGACTGCAGAAGCACACTGTTACACTATGTAAAACTCAAGCAATGCCATTAAAATGAAAGGTTTTACTTCATGTTTCTTTGGTGGACTGCGAGCAGTGTGGTCTGCAATCTTGTGTTGCATCTTAAGCATGGAAATCACTCTAATGATAAAAGCTACAAAACAGAAAAAACCAGCCATCAGCGATGTGTCTGCTTATACAGAACACCCAAAAAATAGCAGTGAATGAGAAGGAAAACCCCCTGAGCCATGTCCTTATGCTCACTGAACTGTCGTGCAGCCAGACTGAGGGGACCTGTGTGCTGGTGGCGTCCAGAGCTGCACTCCCAGCGCAGCCTGCATGCAGCTGGCTGGCAGCTGCCTGTGCGTGGGGTGGACAGGAGGACGTTGGGTTTTGATATGGCTTGTAGTGATAGAGCAGGAGGATTTGGCAGCCACACAAAACTTCTTGGAAGAGGTGGTGTCTGATCTTGTGTTTATGGCTGTCTCTTTTTTTTAATTTTTTTTTATTTATTTTATTTTTAAGCAGATTCCTGACCTCGATTTTGTGGCTGTTCACAGGACATCTGTAACACTGGCCTCAAGGAGGGTTAATCTGTATCATCCATGTCATTCAGGATGCTTGTAGCAACATCTTGAACCGTGCTGGCATGGGAAAAGGCAGAGAGAGTCTTTAGAAGCACTGATGTGTGGTGCTCGCTTGAATATTCTGGAATGGCAATCACAGCCTTGTACATTTTAAAGAAAAAATTTGATACAAGGGTGAAAATATAGCAATCAGAAATGCCTGCTGCTCAGCACTGCTCCTTAACATCCGGTTCAGGGGCAACAGTTGAAAAGGGTTGTCTTAAATTCCAGAAAGTTAAAGAAAACTCATCTTCTCATTCAACCATCTATTTATGACACTTCCACTAATTTGTAATAACTGACTCTGGGCCTTTTAAACTCAAGCTTCTGTTTTCTGTGTCTTCCCTAGGATACTTTTCATGGTCCTCCTCAAGGAGGCAAATTATGGAGTCGGAAAACTTATGAGATGGTAGAAAACCTTTCACATTTGAACTGCCAGTTCCTTTCCAGCAAAGACAATAACCAAGGGTCATTACAAAGCTATTTGGACGGAAAACCACAGATTTTCATGAAAAGCAAATTCTACTATACCAGAGTCTGTACTCATCTTGCTCTTGATCTCACCAAACTAGCTGCAAAGGAAAGCAGTGCTGGCCATCCCCCAGGTTGGTGAATTTACTGTCCCTTAAAGCAATAGATCTGTTTTCACATCTAGTATTTGACTTGTAGGGACTGCATGGCTCTTCAGGATGGCGTGCCTTACCCCCAGCACTACAGGCTGCTATCAATAACTTTTCCTAGGAGAAACCGGGTTGCTGCCAGCAGCACTGAAGGGTCTGGAGTGTTAGGATTGACTATGGCCCGTGTAGTGGTTGGAGGAGCACCTCTAGCTGTTCCAGCGGGTAGCAGTTGCCAGGTTGCACTGGGATGGTGGCAACGAATGCACGGCATTTGCATGTGCCTCTGAAATCTACTGATAAACCTGTTCACATCTCATGCATGAGGAAATGGGGACTGATTTCCATTGTCACCTTGTGTTTAATGGGCCTCCTGGGAATCAAGTGCAGACACTCCTTATTTGTCTTCACTCATACGGGAAAACACTTTGCTTATGAACATCCAGATACCCTGCTGCCTCAGGTTTATCCAGCCGCCTCCTGTGTAGTTTCTCTCGTCCCTGTTTCTTATTGTATCTGTGAATCACTCTGCAGCTTGTCGTAATTTATTTTTACAACACGCTGAAAGGTATAATAGGAAACTTACAAACATGCTAGGGAGAAGCCACCTGAAATAGCAAATGTTTCTAATTATAAAGTTAAAGCTGCCTTTCTAAGCTATTTGGTTCTTTATGATACCTTGAACAACCTGAAAATGTACTTGGCTACAATTAGACTTCCAGATATAATAGGTAAATTGTAAACGAAAACCATCCAGTGGAAAATTACACTATTAGCCTGGAGCATACCCCTGATCTTTACAGTTCATGGTGCTGCACAGCCTACACATCCAGTAATGTCCTGTGAGTCCATAAAGCTGAGAGGACAGTATCTTAAAACAGAACAGTTCAGATTTTTGAAAAAATTAAAGTCATTATTACATTCTTTTATGTTTATTATCTTTTTAACATTCCCAGGCTTTTCCGCATTAGTCTAGTTTAAATGGAAAGTAATTTGTCTTTGCCTTACCACAATCTATTAGGCAACATTCCTGAAAGGGCTACATTTATTTAGTTTCAGTCATGGTTTTGGTACCTGCAGGGTAAAAAAAAAATTTCATGTAGATTTCTGTACAGGGAAGAATAGTGGTAATTGTAATTTAGAGTTTGTGCGTTCCACAGTTGTGCTTGGATTTTAATCCCTTTCCTTATGCAGAGTTTCATAAAGCAGGAAACGTGGACCATCAGGATGTAAGTGCTTTGCTGACTGTACTAATTAAAAGCTGCACATCTTCAGCCATCACTGGTTCATCGTAGTGTTCATGGAGAAACAAGAGTGGCAGTGTCACAGGAAGAAAAGAGCTAAAGTCCATGGGAGCAGGTAGGGATTGGGACCGTGTGCATGTAGGTTCAAGAGAGCAGTGAACAATTCAGGGTACTCGCTCTCTGAAGCCATGTCCTGGCTCCTGAAGAGAAGTCATTACACTGGCTGAGATTGACATATGGAGCCAGCAGTCTGAATACAGACTGTTCTTCATCTCCTCACTGCACTGGGAGCCAGGGGCATTTCTGATGCCATTGGAGGTGGTTTGAGTAGGGTCTTCAGTAATTACTGTAGCTGGCTTGGGCACAGGACATTAGAACTGGCATCTTGTCATCCTGTAGGATTTGAATAGGTGCCAGTTTGTGTGAGGCTTGCCCGTGTCATTAAAAAAAAACAGAAACGGGAGAGGAGCTTTCACTTGACTAAAAAGAAGAGCTCTGGGTAAGCAGTTCTTTTGCTAGGGAAGAGGTCGGAGATCCTTATGCTTCATTTCACTTATTTCCACCTCTGTTTGCAAGTAACACATAATATTCAGGGTCTTCAGTTCTGAATATATCTGTATTTGTTTGGAAGGTATACTTAGCAGACAGGGTTTAATACCTTTATACAGTTCTCAAATGATCTGTTATAGTATATAATATATGTTAAATGAAATTCCTTGGGTTATAAGATGTAGAATATCACTGGTGTGTATTGGATTAAAGTTATATGCTTTCCTGTTTTCTTCTGAGAGAAACAGGATGCCAGTGGCATCTCCTTTCTTGTATTTTTTTGAAATGCATCAAAAAGAAGTAGTCTCTAACCATCTTCTGAAACACACGCGATTCTTTTAGATTTGTGCTTTCTTTTTAATTCATGGAGAACAGCTGTGGAATTGTTACTCCAACAACATAAGTGAATCTCTTAACAGATGGCGCTCTCGCTGGCTGCGACAAAAGCAGCCTCTTCCATCCTGGTGTGGCTTGTTAGTTGTTCCTAAATCCTGGTATCTTGACAGGGCCTGAGTAAGACTTTCTGTTTTCATTGCAGTGTAAGTATAGTGCTGCTTTAGTAATTGTGTATTGAAGTCTTGCTCCTCTGCCCTTTAAAATTTTTATTTTAAAACAAGGTAACAAAAGTATTGACTTTTTTCTTAAATCTCAGTGCTGGTCCAACATGTTCATCTAGAGAGATCTGAATGGAACTGTAAAGTTCCTCCTGCTGGAAATGGTTTTACAAGGGAGGTACTGATTGCAGTTGTGTCAAAGACACTTGTTTTAGACGTTGAAACTTTATTGCCTCTGTTGCCTCAACCAAGGAAAGTTTATTAAAAGAAGAGCATGTAATAGTTTGCATATAAAATACCAAGCTTGCTCAGGTAACATTTAATCTCCCATTTCTGAAGCAGGGATGAGTCTTCACATTGCAGAGATGCGTGGATGCTTACTCACCTCACAGACTTAAACAGATGTAGGAGTCTCATGCTTAGAGGGCCTATTTTTCACACTTGCGGTGTTTTTGTGATAGTCATCTTGAATATGACACAAGATGCACCAACCGCCTCCCTTTGCTGTGCCAGCAGAATCCGTGAATCAGCATAGCCCAGCTGCAGTGGCTTCACGGAGCTGGATCCAGCCTTCAAGGGACAGCTGATGTGGTCACGGCTCCAGCAGTAAGCGCTGGGCTGCATGCGTGTGCAAGGAGTGGCCTGATCCCAACCTCACTCCGTCTCTCCATGGACTGCAGCAACTGCTCAGCCTCTCTGGGCTGGTGAGCATCACAGTTTTGAGGAGACAATCAGATGAAAAAGCAGCCTATGCTGCCAGAAAAGCCATACCCCCACTCTTTCAAGGAAAAAGCAGTATGCCTGCCCAGGCTGCTGGCTGAACTGCACCTTTGTCAGTAGTAGAAGAAATACAAAATCATACTGTGAACAGATGTCACAATGTGTGGGTGAATGACTTGTCAGCCTGGCAGCTGATTGCGGTTGAAGGGGGGATGCATTGCGTTTGTAGTAAGAGGCTTGTCTGAATAGCTGAGGTCTTGATTCAAGTCATTATCGCCGACTGTTTTGTGTTCACCTGCCTCTATTAGTTTGGGCTGCCTGTGGGGATGCGACTGGAAAGTGATTTTCCAAGCTCGTCTTTTTATTCATCATCTGCAGGTAGAAGTGTCAAGGAATCACACTGACAGAAGGAGCGGGAGGTCCTCTTTCCAGGGGCTCAATAAGAAACCCTGTTCGCTGGTTGTTAGTGGGCTGGATTCTTCTCCCATAAGAAAACACCTTCACTGTAAACTGTATTGATAGTATGAGACCTAGGTTACTTCTGGAGGCCTTTGGAAAATTGTGTTCTTCAGGAAAAACCGTACAATACAGCTGTTGCTGGAAGTGGCAGGGAGTAGAGAGAGTGAGGAGTTAAACTGAAGTAGGGGGAGAATGCAACTTCAGCATCTGTGTTCTCCACACAGCCACACTTTTGTGAGATACATCTTGGCTCTGTATGAGCCATGATACTAGCTCCTGTTCTACTTGGTGTACTTCTCATTTCTGGATTAAAACATGGCATGTTAATCCCATGTTTTAGCTGGGTACCCACCAGTGCAGTGGAAATATAAAACAATTACTGAAATGTTCATGCAGGATGAGCGGGGGTGTCTAAGTTCAAGGTGCCAGGCATGGTTGTAAATGAAAATCTGATTGACATGGCTTCCAGATAATTAAGATGCCACATGTTGTCTCTTTGTACATGGGTCACTGTCAGCACCTCAAGATTATCATGGGCATGATGACAGGAGACAGCTATCTCCGTAATGTGCTTGATGTAAAAACTAGACCTCGGAACTCATAGCTCAAACTGGAGTTCAGCCATACAGATAGTTTTGGAAACTTCAAAAGCAGTCACAAATTCCCTGGACTCTGCCCCATTATAGCTGGAGGAGTAGTTATATCTGAAAAGCCCTTGAAGCAGTTGAAGTAAATGGCCCTAAACTGTACTGTTTGTGCAATTTAATACCCATTTCTGCTTGAAGAAGTTCTGCAGGGATTTTACATAGTGTAAGAGAGAATAATTTTTTTTTGCTAAAGTCTATTAGCTCTCCTGCAAACAGGAAATAGTTCACAGCTTCTTGATAACTCTGAAATGACTGAGGTGGGAAATTTGAATGAATTACTTTACTTGTGGAAGCACAGGTGTATACTTGGTGTTGACTATTGCTCTGCTTCAAATGTTTACAAATACTGCAGAAGTGGAAGCATAAAAAACAGGTAGAGACAGGGTGGGTGTACACCAGCTATCCTGTGATTAAACATAACGCACTTAATGCCATTGTTCACATATGTTTATCCTACTGGCTGTGCAAACTGGGTGAAACACAGATTACAGTTAAATTGTTGATCTCTCTGGCATAGGTGAATCACTTGAGTTTTGCGTGTTTTCTGGCCACGACCCTGTTTCTGTTTCTGTGACCCTGTGCTGTTTGGCTCAGACTACCTCTGTGTGCTGTCTCAGGATCGCGCCTCATCATGCCCCTCAATTAAAAGCTATGGTTCTGCAGGCACTTTACATAAGCTTCGTGATGATGCCTGATTTCCAGATGTGATTGATGGTCCTGTAACTTAGATTGAAAATACTGCTTTAGAGGTGAAGTAGGTACAAGATGGATTTTTACTTCAAAAGTTGTAGAGACAGAGAAGAGTTTAAATGGAAATGTAACCAGTTTAATATAAACTGAAAGCCTCCCAAGTTTTGTCAGGTTAGAACACAGTTTACAGGTAGGGTAGAGGCTGGCTGCTTCATGGGAAGCGAGATGTCTTACCCAGGAATTGTTATCTTGACAGGAGACCCTCTTCAAAACTAATGGGCTCCCATTAGTCGGTGAAAATAAAAGGCCTGGGAGTAAGGAGAGGAAGATAGTAAGAGCCAACGAAGATATGTGAAAGAGCAGTAAAGAGCATGCAAACCTAAAATCATGTCCTGAGATAACTGCACTTAGCTTACAGGCTAATTGCTGTGATTTGTGTCGTCAGTACATTGTATGATTATACATCATAACGGGCCAGGACTCTGCTGCCTCTTTTGAAGGTCATTACAACGCACTTGGGTTTCTTATGTTTGTACCGTATGAGCGTCAGCTTAGATAGATCTGTACGCAGTAAAGTATGCGGAAGATATGCCCAGGGGTTAGACATCATATGTAGATGAGCTTTTTAAAATGCGAATTCATCTAAAGCATCAGAAGCTCTCTCTGAGCTGCGGTGCTGGGGGCAGGGACCTAATGAGACTGCTTTATTACAGCTCTAACATACACGTTAGGTGGTGGGTTGGAAAGACAGTCAATCTTTCAAGGTTTAAGCAGCACTTTCTGAAAGTGCCTTCAATTAACAGCTAATGACAAGCTTTCTTTGGTGATTCTCTCGTTATCTTGGATAGCGAGATAATGAAAATGATCACCCAGAGAGACTTCAATTTATTTACTATTATTTATTTAATTGGAAGGCTTCTGGATATTTGAGCCAGTAATGTGTCTGATTTGTGCCTCCGTAAGTCAAGTGCCTGAGTTCAGCTTCAACCTGTCATTCCTCTGAAGATTTACATTTCAGATAGCTTTTTGCAGCAGCACAGATGTTGCAAACCTTAAATTAATGCACAAAGCTGCTTCTACCCTGCAGAAGATGGAACTAATAGGTAAGGAAAACAGTATCTCTTTCCCATGCCTTGTTCTCTTAATTATAATGGAATTTAAAGATCTACAGAGGGCTGTTTCAGCTAAATATCATATGTCCACCAGTACATGAAAAGAGAGTAATGATCTGAAAGTGTTTCTGTGCCCATCCACAGTGTTAATTGAAAGCTGTGAAGACAAAGAGGTAGAACCAGACTCAAGGGACCTTTCTTACAGAAACTTTATGCAAACCATCTCTCCTGTATCTGAATGTGTTGCCTAAGCCATCCTTATCAGGCTAAAAGGCTTCAAGGGTAATGAGAGGTCTTCTCCATGCTTCCCCTTCTGTTAATTCTATAGGCAACTTAACAAACCAAATTGCAGAAGATCCTGTTCTTACATTTTGTTGACTCTTCTCTAGTCTCCACTTTTTTATGCATGCTGTATACAGACACAAACAGACTTGCAACTGAGAAGGTACCTTAGGAGGAAAGTTGTGCATTTTTTATTTGCTCTTCTCCTTTTAATTGCAAGCTCCTTATATGAATGAGACTGGCAGGCAGAAGAAATTGTCAGATGTGATGGATTGGTAGATAGGCCACTCTTTGCATTGGTCAGGGATCTGTGACATAACTGAAACATTGGGGAGCTCTCTCTGAATTACGGTAGTTTGGATGATAACGAGAAAGGAGTAAGTTCCTGAGAAAATTAACTGAGCAAAGATCATGTTCACAAGGCAATTCTGGAAAAACATTTTGCTGGTAAAGGAAGATGATAGGATGAAGAAACAAGCCTGTATACTGAGACCAACCTTTAAAATGTCTGGGGAATGGTCTAGCCTGTGAGAATTGTGATTTGTTTATGTAGTTTTCTGCTTAATATCCAATGCTTGCAGGAAGGAACCACTTTTCAGGACTGTAATATAGTCCTGGAACTGCAGCTCCTGACCACTTTTTTCCCCCTGCAGAGTAGTTTGAAGTGTAATATTGGTACTTATTGCTTTCTGGTGCATGCTATCAAAGATATTCCGCAGAAATGCATTTATGAAGATGCTCTTGTCTCAGGGGACCGGAACCCTGGAGGAGGACGCAGCTCTCGTACTCTTGTGTTGAGCAACTTCACTTCTCTGGATCTCAGTTTTCCCACATGCAAAATAGGGGATAATAATTCAGACCTCTCCTGCAAGAACACTTTGAAAGTTGAAAAGGAGGGTAGAAAAGCTGAGACACGGGGAAAAGAACTTAGCGTCACTACAGGGAACATGAATGAAGCCATCTGTGCAGTGTGGTGATAGAGACAAAAAGGCAAACAAAAGTTCAGGGAGATTAAAATGCAGACAAAAAACTGTGAAGCCATTCTAGTACGTTGCCTGGGACATGGTGTGTGTTTCTGATCACCCATCCTAAAGAGGACATTGTGGAATAGGAAGGGTTTGGGGATCTGGAACAAGAAAGAAAGAAACAGTGAAGATACTGAGATTGTTTCTTCTTGAAGAAACAAAGAGTAGGAGGCATGCTAGGAGGAGGAAAGTAATCAGAGAGGTAGAAAAAAAGAGATAAGGGGTTAGTAGATAGCCAAACTCCTCCAAAACACAAGATATTAAGAGCTTAGTGTGACTGAAAGACATTGATCCTAAAGCTGAGTCAGGGCGGTGAGGGGCAGACGCTGCGATGCACATCCATTCCTAGAGCTTATGGACTCCCTGGCACAGGAGACCAGTTAGCAGATAAGGGGGATGCGGGGTTCTACCCAAAGTAAAGATAAACAATGTGAGAATGAACACACGTTCTTTTTTCAGCACCTCTGGCAGCCCTCTAATTACTGGGACTTGAAAGGGAACTTTCCCAACCGCCAGGTCATCCCAAAAGAGGTTTCTTACCTGATTTGGGGTGAATGAGCACAGACCTTTGGTAAGATCGAGGTAAAGATCAGGACTGCTGCTCTGGTTTGTTATAATAGTTCCCTTGCTCTTACTTCACCAATTGCTCCCACTCTCCCTGCTCTCAGTGCAGAACGGCTGTATAGGCAACGGAGTGATGCTGACAAAGAAACTGGCACGGTTGCAAGTAGGGTTGGAAGACACACGCCAGTGCATCAGGGGGAAGGATAGGTCTACTGGGTACAGAAAGACATGGCAGATCTATACATACACAAGATGAAGAAAGGCATAAAACCAAAATTCCCCTGACAGCCAAGTAAGTAATTTTGTAGACTGTTTCATGGCATTTGGCACAACAGATAGTGTCTGAGCACTTCACAAAGTCCTTGTTCATCTCTGCAGCCCTACTGCTAGGTGAGGGGATGGATTAGAAAGCCTTACCAGATACCCCTAGTCCTTTCAAAATCCCTTCCCTCTCTCATGATCTTGTGGCTGGATAGATAAGGGCTTAAGACAGACTGATTAAGGCCAGAAGATCATTTGCGATTTTCAGTGCATGCCTATTGCCTGATGATTTTTCCCTACTCCTGATTCGTATCTTTCACCTACTCAAAGCACAGCTCCCACTCACTTTGGTAGCATTTTTAAGCACTCAGCATATCACACTGCAGGGCTGCGATCTAGGAGCCCAGCAGAGGAGGGAGACCTTATTAATGACCCTTTGTGGGAAATCTGGTTTTAGAGACTTGGTACATTTCATCTAAGACCATAAAGGTCCCAGTTCTCTAGGACAGCCCAATGTTCTGTAACCACAAAATCATCTTTTCTCCTGTGCTCTCTGCTCCCCTGTTGCCTGCATGACTTGCACCTTCTGCAAGAAATCACATACTTGGGCTTCTGTTTCTTCCTTGTGTAACCCTGATTCATCTGCAGCCTAGCTCCATGCTGGCTCCTGAATTACCAAGGGAAAGCGTTTACATGGGTGTGTCATTAAAGACTTTTCCGTAGCACATAGGTTGCAGGGGCTCAAATTAGGCTGCACGAGCTGTGTCTGAGAGCTTGGCAAAGCAGCCCTGCTGGTTTTTTCTGATGTCAGTTCTCTGCAGTTTTGTCAGAGGAAAATGGACTATCAGGAAACCCCAGCATGGCCTGGCACAGAAGCATCAGCATTGCTTTGGACCGTCTGAGCACATTATTCCATGCCAACAATCTTAGATGAGTTCAAGCCACAGAGCCATCTAGGTTCCTAAATTCCTTTATTGCAAGAAGTCTTCTGGAGCTTTCAGTGGAGAAAGGTAGTCTGGGACCAGCTGGGGAAGTAACAGCAATGGTTGGTTGTTGTCCTTCATGTGCGCAAGCCGTGGCAGAGCACGGAGGTGCATCGTGTCAGCAGATGTCTGACAGCTGTGTCCTCTAGTGTCTTTAACATACACCGCCTTTCACTGTCCGTGTTCTGTCTCTTGGTTGTCTTCTTGGACCTGTTCTTCTAGGAACATCATTCAGCCATTCCTATTTCCCCCTCCTGGCTACCCATCCAGTCTGTTTCCCCCATCCCCTTCTCCAGTCAGCTCTAGTCCTCCTGGCAGACCCTGCCTTCCCTCTCTGCTCATCTACCAGTCGTCTGCCCTTATCAGCCTCAGCCTCTGACTGCAGATGCTGAGAGGGATATCACTTAGAGAGGAGAGCTCAGGGTGACAAAAGGTGTTCCCAGCATCCCCACCCCAACAAAAAAAATGTATTTTTTTTAAATATATATATAATTATATATGAATATGTATATATTTCAAATCAGGCTGAGAGAAATGTCTGCAGTGCAGAATTTTGCCCCAAAGAGTAGACATTTGGTAAATGAAAAAAGACCTGTCAAAATGCAAAGATTTGGGCAGTCACGCTCAGTGAGCAAAGTAGGCAAAACCCTCCATGGCTCATGTCTTCCAGCAAGGCCTTTGAGAGCCCCAGCACAAGGCTTTGGGGCTGTCCGTGTCCCTGCAGCAGAAGCAGCATCATCCCGGAAGGAGCTGAATAAAGAGCGAGAGCCAGCGTGCGTGTGCCTGAGCCTGTCCTAGGGAGCACTGATGCTGCAGTCACCCTTTTGTCTCCCTTCCCAGCTCGACCAGGGATCTAGTTTGGCTTTTTGTGCGTGCATTGAGCTCCCTCAACCTCCTCTTCTCACCTCATGTGGTGCTTCCTCCTGTGCTCCACAATCTGCTGCCGCTCCTCCTCAAAGGGGGCCGGGGACAGATGGCTTGATTTCAGCTGATAAAGGGTCTGCCTTCAAAGGAGAAGCGAGGCGGAAGCCGTCTGGCCTGATATCTCTCTGGTGCTGTCAACAGGAGGCCGAGACAAGCTGGAGCCGGATGGAGACCAGCTCCATTGCAGGGAGCATGGAGGAGAAACAAATTCTCCTTTAAAAACACTCTCCTTGTGCTTCTAAACGGTGCCTGCTTGCTTTTGTTTCAGACAGTTCCTGACAAGCCTAGTTTACCTCAGTATTTAAGGTATGCTCTGGTCTTTGCTCAGCCTGCTGTGCTCCGTGAAGGGTAACAGCACTGAATATCTTCAGATGCTCTCGAGGGACAGCCAGGAATGCAGCTGGCATTTTGTGTGCCACTGACTTCTAAGCGTAATATAGTAAAATGATAACCAGACTTGTCACTTCCCATCCATGGCATCTGGCAGTGCTGGGGATGTTGGACACCTTGCTGAGCCCAGCCCCAGCGGGCGGTATGGGGCTGGCAGGCTCTCCAGGACCTTTGCAGTGCGTAAACTGCAACCCTGCAATAGCCAAGGGAATTGGGAGCAAGCTTAGTGAACAGCACAGATGCTAAAAGCTGATACTTCTGGGAGTAAAAATATGTTTTTCTTCAGGGACCTCAACCTTGTACTCTTTTTTGAGGATCGGGAGGGGAAGCAGCTACCTTTTGGAGAAAATCAGAGATCTCCCTTTAAGTTAGCTCCTGTGCCTTCGTCTCAGCTTCCCCGATTAGTCACATAATGAGGATATTTCTAATACAAATGTGTCAGGGGAGAAGGGAGCCAAACAGCACTTTATCAGAGGGGAATCTGTATCCCCCTGGATGCTAATTAGTCACGGAGATGCAGGCATGGGGGGCGGGGGCGAGGCGAGCTCTTATTTTAGAAGTCTGAATGATTTGTGCCCTCACAATTTCTTGCACAGGGCTGGAAAGCCTTGCCAAGGTAGAGAGCGACTTGAGATCTCCCTGGGCTTTTGCATCCCCGCCCCTCAGACGTGTTTTTGCTGTGCTGGTGCTCCTGCTGCTGTTTGCAGGGTTATTTCTGTTGCAAGCTTGGCTAAACAGAAACTCTCTCCTTATAAATATGGAAATCTGATGATTGAGCTCTCCATCTCTTGGGACGAGTTGAAAGCGTTGTGCTAAAGAGAAAAGGGCTGCTGAGCGCTTGGCTTGGTGGCTTTATTTTCTCTACTAGTGGAGAGAAACCAGTAAGGTTTTAATGCTGGGATCCACCTTTGCAGGTTGGGCAAGTGAACTCTCAGGCCGTGCTTGCAGCAACACGCTGAAGACTGAGCTAGTGGCCATGCTGAGTGTGGCGAGTTGAGGACAAGAGCAGTCCTGCCTACTTGGTGCTGCCTTCTCAAAGCCATTAACATTACCCACAAAGATCCTGTCTGAACCCATCAGCCTGGGTTGTGGTGTCAGGAGGCAGAGCTGGGTGGGTATGAAAGCATGGGCTCTGCAGAGTCCCCTGCTCTGTCCAGGCTAATCTGGTGTCCACTGCTGAGATCCCCACTGCAGTGTGACAGATATGCTTGATGTGTGAGCCTTGGGCAGCTACTCTTGTTTTGGATTGTGTTGGAAGAGTCTGGTTTTAGATTTGTTAAAGAGCTTTGAATGCCACTGGGCATCCATTATTATTCCTGAGAAATCTCTTGAAACCTCCATCCCAGAGTGGTGGGCTCCCACAGTGCTTCTTCAGGGCTTTGTTTGGGTCCTGCTTACAGCCTGTCTCCTTTCCTCAGTTTTCTCAGCATCTCTCCTTTGTGGGGCCAGAGGTAACTTTGATCTTGTCTGGACAGAGTTTAGTTGGAAGCCTGTATCTAGTGGAGTTCCTCAGGGGTCAGTACTGGGACCGGTACTGTTCAATATATTCATCAAAGACCTGAATGAGGGAACAGAGTCCACTGTCAGCAAGTTTGCTGATGACACAAAAGTGGGAGGAGTGGCTGACACACCAGAAGGCTGTGCTGCCATTCAGTGAGACCTGGCCAGGCTGGAGAGCTGGGCGGGAGGAACTTTGATGAAATACCACAAGGGCAAGTGTAGAGTCTTGCATCTGGTAAAGAACAACCCCATGTACCAGTAAAGGTTGGGGACTGAGCTGTTAGAGAGTAGCGGAGGGGAAAGGGACCTGGGGGTCCTGGTGGACAGTAGAGTGACCATGAGGCAGCAATGTGCCCTCATGGCCAAGAAGGCCAATGGCATCCTGGGGTGTATTAGAAGGGATGTGGTCGGTAGGTCGAGAGAGGTTCTCCTCACTCTCTACTCTGCCCTGGTGAGACCCCTGGAATAGTGTGTGCAGTTCTGGGCCCCTCAGTTCAAGAAGGACAGGGAACTGCTTGAAAGAGTCCAGCGCAGAGCCACAAAGATGATGAAGGGGGTGGAACGCCTCCCTTCTGATGAAAGGCTGAGGGAGCTGGGGCTCTTTAGCTTGGAGAAGAGGAGACTGAGGGGTGACCTCGTTAATGTTTAGAAATACCTAAAGGGCGAGTGTCAGGAGGATGGAGCCGGGCTCTTCTCGGTGATGGCCAATGCCAGGACAAGGGGCAACGGGTGCAAGCTGGAGCACAGGAGGTTCCATATTGACATAAGGAAAAACTTTTTCACTATGAGGGTAACAGAGCACTGGAACAGGCTGCCCAGAGAGGCTGTGGAGTCTCCTTGTCTGGAGACATTCAAAACCCACCTGGACGTGTTCCTATGTGATCTACTCTAGGTGATCCTGCTCTGGCAGGGGGGTTGGACTAGATGATCTTTTGAGGTCCCTTCCAACCCCTAACATTCTGTGATTCCCTCATCATCCTGCCTGCATTTGCCTCACAGCATTCCCAGATCTTCAACTTCCCTAGAAAGCAGGGTGCTGAGTCCTTGAGATTTCCATGCTGGTGTCTTTAACTCTTTCCTGAGACAGTTTTGGCTGAGTACCTGAAAGGAGATGCAGTGATTCAATGCTGAAAGCAGTTGCAAGATCCATATCTGCCCATGGTTGTGAGTGCAGGCTGAGTAAAGTGCAGGCATACAAACTCAGCTTGTGTGGACGTGGCAAATGTGAAGTAAGTGTGCGATGGAGAGGGCATCCTGTGGTTTCAACATGAACCCAGAGGCTGCAAAAAAGTTCTGCAGTCTGCACACATCTCATTTTCATTCAAAAAATGTCTGACATCAAGCTGACACTTGGCAGGTGGTACTGTCTATTGTGCAGGTCTTGTCATTGATGTGAGACCTCAGTCACGGAGCCTGTAGATCCAGACACCCCTGCCCTCTTTGAGAAGGGATGGAGGAGAAAGGCAGGGTGAAAAATGGTTGTTGGAGAAGGAGCAAACAGGAGAAGCAATCAAACAGCTTGGAAAGGGATCTGAGGGATTGGATTAGAGGTTCCAGGGGTGTTTCAGGAGTATTCCAGGAGCAAAAAAGCAAAACCTCATTCATCTTACAGATATAGGAGTTGAACATGTAAAAATCAGCCGCCTTTCTTAAAAAAAAGGGTCCTAACTGCTAACTGGAAAAGAACAAGTGGCCCCAGATGTGTGCTAGTAATAGCCGTGACATTGAACCACTGAATGGAGTCCTTGGTCTTTTGAAAGGTATGGATGTGGAGCCATCCCAGCTTTTCCTGCTATTGTTCTTACAGCTCTGAAAGCTTAGTAACATCATATTTGCCACACTGGATCCAGTCCATGGCTTATGAAAGCAATTATCTGATCTCCAGGTCGTTGGAGGAAACTTACATCACTGGAACAGGACTCTGCTACTGTCATTTGTATTGTGTCAGGGCATTTTTGTCAGAATATAATTTCTGCAGTGTCTTCCAGAACCAGCCAACATTTTTAGTGTTTCCTTCAGGCAAACTTTGATCTCATCTTTCTTGTGCAACTGGAACAGCCTGGCCATATGCGGAGAGGATCTGTAAACTATTCTGTATATGCCCACAACTGTGGCATTTCAACAGTGATAGCACCACTTATCTTGCACTTTCTCTGCTGGTTTCTCCAGGTGTTGGGTTGACCATGGGAAGGAAGCGCAGTTCCTCTCCACCACGTGGGAGAGTCTCTGGTCATCCTCGTTTCAGATGGAACGCTCAACTCTGTCTTTGAAAATAGAGTTTTTCTCTCAGTGAGGCTCCTTTAAAGCCTTGAAGGAGTAAAGATGGGACACACCTTTGAAAGAAGCTCTAAACACTAACCAACGAGCATGAATTCAATCACTACAAGATCCTGCTGTGGTCCTTTATGGGCAGCACTAGGGCTATGCAAAGCACTGCCATTTTCTATAGGATTTGGCTACAGCATGTAGCCAAGAGCCTGGGCTCTTGTTCCTGCCTATGCCCCCCCCCCCCCCCCCCCAAACACACCGTGACCTTGGCTCTGACACCTTTCTCAATTTTTAATCATTTTAAGGGTATGCTTTCTCATGAGTTGAGCAGTTGTAAAGTTCTTTGAGGTTTTTTGAGATCCTGCTTTGGCTAGATGCCTGTTGCTAAACTGACTGTTATAATAGCTACCAAAGAATTTGTGATGCTTTATTGCTTTAAATACTCACATGTCTTGTGTTGCACTTCAGAGCTGTGGCTCTATAATCAGAGGTACAAAAAGGAAAGATGCAATGTCTTCATGTATATATGCTTTGCAAGGAAGGAAATGTTTTGGTATTGAAGCATCCTGAAAACTGTTCCTCAGTTAATAGCTGGTTTTAAATAGTTATTGCATGCCAGCCTCTTGGCAAATGCTGCAGGCAGTGGGGAGTGCAGTGTGGCATTTCTCTAATTTGCAATGTTAATGATCCAATTTAAGTCATATAAAGTTAGCACAAGTTACCAAACCTATAAATGCGTGTGATAATAGTGATGTCTCATGTGGTGAGAAGAGCCTGGAGGGAAATACAGTGTTAAATATATTCTGTCGTGATTGTAAGGAAAGGACGGGGGGCTGCTTGTACTGCTGGTTTCTTGGAGGGAAATCTAACAGAAATCATGTAATTACTCCCATTTTTCTTCTTCGTCCCTCAATTGCTTTCCCAAAGTATTTGATCTACTTACTGAGTTGGTGCTTCCTCTGTTACTGTGGACTCCCGGGATTAGTCATACATCATCATCTAAAAAAAGATAGTTTCTTCTCAGTGCTGCAAATGTCATTTTTGATCAGGAAAACAGAAATGTCTTGTTCCCTTTCCACAGCTTACGCCTTTCTGTTTGCTGCGTTTTGTTCCGCTTGAATGTGGCAGTCGGGCAGACCCTTCGTGGCCAGGGCTCCAAGGGAGCGTTTCAGCACAAGCACTGCAGCACACACAGGCAGGTGGGCACTTCTCTTCTGCCCCCGTTTGGAACAAAGCAAAGATCTGAACTCCTCATTACCTGCCAGTGAGTTGAGCTACCCCAACTGCAAGTGTACGCAGTAAAAAGTCATTTCAGTGACATTATGGTTCAATTTAATTAATATGACTTGAGGTTTTAATCATGCAGCAGTATTAACACTGCTGGCTTTTCAATTGCTGAAAAAAATGTCTTCAAATACCAGTTTGTCTCACAATTGTAAATTAATCGGGTTCAAAATGTGGGTCTTGTGGTGGATATTGTAGGCCTAATTTGTTACTGTTAAATAAGATCTGCTCAGCAGTTGCTCAGAAAAGAAAAACAGCAGTTGTAACTGGTGCATTGGCAGAACTAGTGGAAAGTCAATAAACAGTTGTTGTTTATTGCTTTGTTGAAACTGAGTCAGTAGCTATCAGAATGTATTTTGGTGCGTCAGTTGCTGTGTCACCAAAATGCCATTTATTTTCACTTTGGTATGGGGTGGTGATGCTGAGATGAGTGGTTAGCACTCTGGATCCAGCAGTGTGCCCATGCTGATGAAAAATGACAACCGTGTCTTCCTGGGACCCTTCTTCTCTGGTCACCCTGTGGTTTTGGAGTTCTTCAACATGTGAGACCTAGAAAAAAAGACAATTTTCTTCAGCTCAGCCAGAGAAACAGTGGAGGCTAGCCATGGTCCTTGGCAGTGGGTGGGGGAGTTTGGAGAACCTGTCATTCCTGAGATAAACTGGTGTTCTGCCTAGATGAGCCTAGCTTAGAAGCGGGCTCCTCTTCTCCTAAGACAGATGGGGGAAAGGGAGCTAAAAATATCAGGGATGTTATCAACTTGCACCAAATCCAGATCAGGCTGCCCCAAAAGCGGATCAGCTTTGTTGGCTTTCTGTGTGACAAATTGGTTTCTAAGCCCAGCTTAAAATCCTCCAGCAGCAATTCCACAACTTCAGGCAGATGTACAGCTCCTTAGCCTTATCTCTACAGTTTTCTCTGGTATTTTTTGCAACCTTGCTGCAATTTAAGGTAATCGTTTCTTGTTCTGGTGATCAGAAACATGAAAAAAATAATTACTCTCTTTTTTTTTTCTGTGGCAGCCCTTTCTGTACTGGAAGACAGCTATTGTGTCCCTACTTAGTCTTCCCTTTTCTTCTCTGACGAACCCTATTCTTCCAGTGTTCCTGGAGGGAAGTAGCTTCTAGCTTTTACCTATAGGACTGCTGAGGGGATTACATCTTCCTTGAAATAATGGGCTCCAAAACAGTATGTTTAAGCTGAAGCGTGAGGATTGCAGAGGAGAGCATGAGAGAGTCTTTTGTGAGGCTTGCAGGTTCCATTCCTGTCATACATCCCCCTGTGATGCTTTCCTTTCTCTTAACATGCTATTACCGATGGTTGGTCACCTATATGGTGGATTCAGCTTGATCCACTATAAATCTGTCAGCCTTTGAGCCTCTCCTTTACACTGTTTCTTACATAGACAGACTATACACATCTTGGTTCCCAGTGGTTTTGTTCCCGGTGGTTTTTTAAGCACTTTATATGCATAGATATTTCATATCTATATTGTAGTGATACCTAGAGGCTGCAGAGGTCTGTTGTCCAAAACACTGTGAGATCATGCTTTTACATACCCACCTGTGCACGACTCCCCTCCCCAGGAGCCTGCTGCCTACAGCTGCGTTTCTCACGATAACCTAGTGCAGTACATCTTGAGGCAGAGTGAATCTGCAAATGGCACAGGATTTTCTATTCCCAGGGCAGAGAGACTGAAGGCGTAACTATTTATTAGCAGGAGCAATGTTCTAGCCCGAGAGTGTGGGATGACAACACGGGAATGATAGACACTTCTTGGTGGCCCAAATGTACCCCGTGTATTTGGGGTGAATGCGGTTTCTTACTTGCTTTTCTGCTCCCTAAGTCAGTCTCTCATGCACAGAACATCTATCAAATTTTCCAGACTCAATGCTTGATGTGAAAAAGAAGTAAAACACTTGGGCTTGTCCTTTCTTGTTAGCATTTGTTTGCAGTGTGTGATCCACATGGGCAGCCTGAGAAAGCAGGAATCTGCTGAGCTGTGAGCGTTCACTGTAGGCAGTCACACACGTGTTGGTAACAAGACTTCCAGCATCTTTAAGTTGGACAGAAGACAGCAAGCACATCGTTTGTTGGTACTGGAGAGAGACAAAAGTAGCTGGATGATACTCCTGAGCAGTCGGCTCACACCAACTCAGCTCATGATGGTCAGACCAAAGCCTCTGAACTACAGTGAGAAATGGTGGGTAGAGCCGCTATATATTGGGCCTTCTCTTGCAGTTAGAGGGTAAGAGCAATCATGCCCCTCTGCTTGTATCAAAAAGTAGGGCTGGTTCAATGATCATGGAATTTCCTGTGGACAGCAGAGTGGAGAAAGTTTTCTTAGTGCTGTAAAAATGACTGATTTTTAGGATTGGGAAGGGTGGGCAGATAGAGACATCTCTCCTATGAAGACAGGCTGAGAGAGTTGGGGTTGTTCAGCCTGGAGAAGAGAAGGCTCCGAGAGGGACCTTAGAGCAGCCTTCCAATACCTGAAAGGGACCTATGAGAAGGCAGGGGAAGAACTGTTCACAGGGGTTTGTAGCAATTGGATGAGGGGTAGTGGTTTTAAGCTAGAAAAGGCTAGATTTAGGTTGGACATGAGGAAAAAGTTCTTTAATATGAGGGTAGTGGACCACTGGAACAGGTTGCCCGGAGAGGTAGTGGAAGTCCCAGGGAGACATTCAAAGTCAGGCTTCATGGGGCTCTGAGCAACCTGACCTAGTTAGAGATGTCCCTGCTTGTTGTAGGGGGGTTGGACTGGATGGCCTTTAGAGGTCCCTTCCAACCCCATACGTGCTATGATTCTATGATTTCCATCTATGTTTTTAAGGGGCAGCTGAAGGCCACAGAAACTGCATGTGCCCGTTCGCTTCCACATGCATCATGGTCCCAGAGGATTTGCAGGGTGGAATGCAGAGGCTTGTTAAGCTTGCAAGATGTCAGAAGTGTTGAATGTGAAGGGAAGGCAAAGGAAAGTGCATCTTCCAAGTTACTACAAGGGTGTGTTTGTACCCAGCACCCAGCTCCATTGCTTAGGGTGTAATTGCACAGTTTGCAGGCTGCCTGGGGCTGGTGTCCCCCCCGTGTCCGTGTCCCCCCCCCCCCCCCCACTGCCCGTAGTCAGTGTGGGTTACTGGGAGAGGTAGACGATAAGAGTAAAAGGGCTATTGACCTGGTACGTTACAACAAATGTTGTGTTTCTTGCTGAATACTGCAAAAAGGAAAGGGAGGATTTGAAAAAAAGAATAAAACCCCTGCTGAGTATGTCATGTTCCTTAAAACCCCGATTTCTGTTTAAAGTGGTTTCAGCTTCTCTCTGTGCCCCTACGTACTGAGGATTCACAGCACCGCTGCTCCATGAAGGTTCACCGGAACTCATTTCTGGTGTGCAGAAACGGCATGTGGTACACACCGTAGTACATGGCTGTACCTAGCAGTAGGGCAGTTTTCAAGGTCCATTGTGTCAAGTTCATAGGAAAAAACAAACTGGTGAGGAGCTGCCCCACCATTCAAGTGCTGTGGTTGTACGTGCCCAATTAAGCTGTGAGCAGGTGGAGAGAAAACTTTGATTAAACTCTGACCCCAGCCAAATGTTCATGCAGTGGCCTGACTTAATGTATTTTTTCCCTAGCAATGAAGACATAAGGAGGCCTCAGGAAGAAAAAAATCCCTGAAATGTATTAAGTCCCATAGACATGTAGAGCAACTGCAGGCACATCTCAGCACTTGCCTTTTGATTGGGAGTGTTGTGTTCCCCCAAGCAAGCAGAGAAAAATCACGTCATCTGGCCTGGGACTGGTCACGCTCTATAGCTGAGATTTTGATGTTGGAGTTGGAGCTGAATGCATTGGTTTAGGGAGGCTTCTAAAAAAGGACAAAATAGCCAAGTGAATTCCAATAGCAAAAGCTGGTGGTGAGTCTCAGTGTGCTCACAGGCAAAAGGCTGATTAGTCAAGTCAACGTTTCTCTGGGTGGATGAGCTATATAGAGAGAAATGCACCCATTTGGTATGTACAGAAGCGAAGTATATTCATGCAGAGAGGCAGCTCCAGCCGAGCTGCCATGGGAATGCTGTCTCCTCACAGCTGGGGTCGTTCCTATGGAGGCCTGTGCGTTGCTGCAGAACGTATATGAAGTGATGGACGGGAAATATGACAGTGCATTGGTACTCCTGGGCCAGGGATAGATAGTGGCTGGCGCTGGGGGTGCCGTCTCTGGCCCAGCTCAATTTCCTTTGGATCCGTTTTACTCTCTGGTGGGAGCGAGTCTGGCCTGTGCAAGCAGTGGTGGTCACCCAGTCTGCTGGTGCTTTGTGATCCCTCTGTGCAAGTCATGGGTCTCTTGGGCGGCCCTAACGTGTTTCCCTGAGGGTCTGCTGTAGAGGTGCCGTGCCACTGGAGCAGAAAAGTGTCATTGGAAACCTTTAAGATTATTTCCTGGTGTGGACTGGCATTATTATGGACTCTGCTGCTGTGTCCTTCATCATTGCCACCTCCAGTGCCAGAGGCAGGGGTGCAGGCTCCACCAGAGGCCTCCTCTGGATTTAGTGTGGAGAGGGAGATGCATCTCCAAGGATGGATTTGTCTCCTTTTGAGATGAGTGTCTAAGGATGGAATTAATCACTCATCTTTGTTTTCTCTGGAGGTCTGGGAAGCATCTTCTGTTTCTGTCTAGAGCCCAGCTTTGAGATTGCTCCAGCTGAGTCCTCTGGTCCAGGACCAGAGTCCGCATCCACAAAGGCCCCTCAGAATATTTCTTCCCTCCCTCTGTTCGTGCAAATGGATATCTAATATCACTGGCAGGTTACCCACAAGCACATCAGCTTCTGAGAAAAGTGAGGGCTGGTTTTGATTTAAAGAGTTTAAGCATAATTTTAACAATGTCAGCCTGACCTAGTCTGGGTGGTGAGGTCCCTTCTCTGCCATCTGAACTTCTGGCTGTGAGCTCACATGGCTCTATGCTGGACTGCAGCAGTACAGGAGACAGTATGTGGCCATCACACTGTGTCCTTTACGGTAATATGTCTACTCCCATGCTTTCCTGCAACCAGAAGACTGACGCTCTGAGGACTTGTGTTCAGTAGCACTAGGAAGCATCCAGCTCTTGGAGTCATGCTTCTCAAAAACAGCTGTATCCTGCCTTTTCACAGACTGTCAGAGAAAAGGTTCTCATCCAGGAAGCCTGGACGCAGGTGGTGGCACTTGCCACCTTACACATCCCTCTTAGAGAGGTTCAAGCATGCCTGGGAAACAGCCATGTCATTTGTATTATCTGGCCATTCCCATGAATATCCTTTCCTACAGCTTGGGCTCCAGCCACTTCATCCAGGTGTGTATGAGACTGATCTCATGTTAGAAGGATACCGCAAGAAAGCGTCTTCAGTTCAGGTCATAGAACAGGTTCTGACACAGAAAATAAGGAGGCTATTTCAAGTCGAATTAAAGGCCATACCTACCCCTGTGTCATGTCCCCAAGAGGACAAGAACAGAGTGAGCCTGCAGTGATGCCTCCCTGGTTCCCGCCTTGCATAGCAATCTGTGCCTGGGGTCAGCCTGAGGCAGAAGCAGTGGTTTTGGATTTGATGGATATTCCTTCCATTCGTTTTTCTCGTCCTTTCCTGAGCCCCTTTTACCACCCACAGCAGCGCATCGTCTGCTGTATGGAGAAGTACTGAGTTTGTTTCCAGCTGCTGTGTGTTAGCTGCCACTTGGTATTTCATGCTTGTAGAAAATAAGGGCTGTCTGATCCCTGCTCACCTTCTCACCCCACTCAGGATTATTTAGGCTCCTCCCAGAGCCCCTGAACATTGTCTGTCCCTGGCTGAAGAGTCCTAGTCTGTCTAGCTGGTCATCTGATGGAACCTGTCATCCGAGATCTCTTCCTTGAGTGACAGTAGCTATCTACAGCTTATCATTTTCAATTATAAAGTTGGAATTGTTTGTCTTCTGTGTACCAGTTCACTTTTAGCTTCATTTAATTTCAACTGCTATATTTTTGCCATTCAACTGCTGTGTTTTGTCGCTTAGTGTGGTTATTAAAGTAGAATTTTTAATGTAAAATGCATGTGATTCATTGTTTATGGCTAACTGTGTTCTCCTGGAGACTGGCTTGTTTGTTTGCAACCTGCTGTAACCTTTTTAACTGGTCATTAAACTGCTGCATTAGGGAAAAGTGCAGCAGTGACTGCATTAGAGGAAAGCAGAAGAAATTACATATGGTTCAGCATTATGTATTTAATGTCGTTGAATATGAAGTCTTCTAAGCATCATCCATTTTAAATACTGTCAAAGTCTATTGGATAGTGCAAAGGAGCAGAATTTTGATAAAACATTATAACCCTACATGTGTTATTTGACTGGTTTCTATGAAGATAGAGCCTAATTCAAGAATCATATTTTATCTCATAAGCACAGTGTATTTAAAAAAAGCTAATGTGCACTGCAGAGAGAAGGCAGGCACTGGGGAGGAAAGGACAGTGGCTCACCAAGTGATTTTTTTTTTACTGACAGCAAAGAGCGATGATACCTTGCTTTGAAACTCAATGACTCTGCCTTGCATGCAGGTATCGGTGCCAAATGATGGGTTGCATTTTTGTAAAAAATTGTCTACAAAATAGAAACTCCAGAAACTGAGAGATGGACAATATCGATTTACCAGTTTGGAATGGTATTTTCTAGTGTTTAGTTTCTGACGCTTTGTTCCATTTCTTACGAAGTGATGGTTTCTTCAGATGTTGGACCTAATATTGGATGTTTGTTTTCCCTGTGCAGCTCCACGTATTATAAATCCAAATTTACATACACGTACATGTGTGTGTATATATATATATATATATGCATGTTCAATTTAGTTTCTAGCCTCTAGGT
This sequence comes from Leptosomus discolor, assembly GCF_034619465.1. Lineage (NCBI taxonomy): Eukaryota > Metazoa > Chordata > Aves > Leptosomiformes > Leptosomidae > Leptosomus > Leptosomus discolor. The sequence continues at coordinate 83,899,847 of NC_141419.1, forward strand.
GGGAAGAAGTGAACATGTTTGACAACCAATTTTAATTTTCAGTGTGGTGCTAAGTAGAGATAGTTCCGGCAGGTTTGAAGTTTCCTGTGAAAGGACTTTAAATGTTTTTAGCAGTGGTAGAACTGCCTGGATTGGTAGTTTGGCTCTTTCTAATTACTTTGATGTTGTACCATGGAGTACAACACTACCTGGATTAGATTGTCTGTCTACAAGTAGGCATGGTAGGGCAGACTCCATGTTTGAGGAGGTTTGGTTTTCAGGGAGATTTCAGTGACAGTAAAAGGTGCTGTGCTGACAGGTACTGAAATTAAGTCTTTCCAGTTAGGTCCAGCATGGGAAGCACATACTTCTTCAGCCCTCTCCCAAGAGGAACCAAAGACTGAGTTCTCCTACTCATTCAGTCCTCATTCGTTCTGAGCTGGACTTTCACACAGGTGGTCATGAGCTTTTTAGTTTTAATCTTGAGGTTGACTGGTCCACGTGGAACTCAGATGAAACTGTAAATGTGTTTCATACAACGCCCCAAAGAGCCATCACGTGAAAATGGTTTGGGACTACTGCCAGCCCAGGCTGAATTTGAACTGATGACCCACCCTCCACATTATATTCCCGGTGTCATCCATCATATAAGTCTGATGTTGAAATCTGGCTTTTCCAGAGATACTTTTAGCATACAAAGTGTATTTCCAAAGTTCTGTGTTTTGCCCTTGGGTTTCAGCCATTCAAAACACCGGTATATTCTCTGCTCCCTCTGAATGCGGGTAGGAGTGGACTTGCCTAACAGACAGTTAGAGAAGAGACTGCGTAACTCTTAGCTAAACCATTCTGTTTTGTTTCCTTTTCTTTCTTAACAGGATCCAACAGCTGCATCTATTTCGGACAGAGATTGTGATACAAGAGAAGGAGAGACTGTAGCCATGAACTATAAGCCGTCCCCACTTCAAGTGAAATTAGGTGAGTCTTTGCTGATGGAGAGTGAAAAGGCTGTACTCAAAGTCTGAAACACAGCGAAGTGCTTGTGTGATCGTATACAGATCTCCATGCATGTGGCTGAGCATGTCAGCTCAGCTCAAACAACGCCCAGAGCAGTGTTGTCATTGTGATGCTGCTGCTGAGGGAACTGACCTACAAACACGTAAGGGCCCTCTATCTTGGGCTGTGGTATAGGAAGGCAGCTGTGCCTTAAAAGGAAGGCATAGCTTTTTAAACCTATAGATTTTTATCAAGCTAAGGTCAAGGCTTGGCCAGATAAAGAATGAAGATGATATAGAGGGGCTGTAAAAAGAAGAGAAGATAGAATAACTGCAAATAAAAGGAAAAGGACCAGACACTTGGGCCACTACCAGGAAAAGACAGAGAACTGTGTTACTGTGAGATGGAGGGCTTGTAGGTCTGTAAAGGTTCGCATAGAAATACTTGTGCTATTTCTGAGCAACATTTTTTAAGTCCTGGAAGCAGAGTCATCCAATTAGCACAAAACACTGCTTCCTCACAAGGCTAATGCTTACAAGAGGACAGCAATGCACACATGTCTGTCCTCCTCCAAAACTTGAGCTGCTGTTGTGCCACACAGCCTCAAGAACCCGATGGAGGACAAGTCAAAGGAACAGTGTGCTTTTTGCTGAAGGCATGGATAAAAAATGAGAATCTAAGTCTGGAAAATTTCCCAGTACGAGCAGGAAGCAGTCTCCTAGTTGTCCTTCACATCAGAACAAATGACATTGAGAGGATGCTGCTGGAGCTGATTGAGGGTGACTATGCCATGCTGAGGAAACCTCTGAAAGAAGTGGGTGCCCAAATGTTCAGTGAACTAGCTCTGGCACCTGACAAGTAAGTGACAGGGAAGGTCACCGGACAGCTCAGGTTTGAAGAAAACTTAGGGAAGTTTGGGCATTGGTATATGATTATGAAAAGATGTTTTCAACAGATAGGTTTTACCCAAGGACCTGCAGTACTACTGTAAACACTAGTACTGGCCTCATTTATAAGAGAAGCCTTAAAGAAACACCCAGGAAAAGGCAGGGGAGCACTTGTGAAGTCTCAAGGCTCTGCCTGAGTATGAGGTAAGTCAAATAATGAGAGAAATCTGGTCATAGCAGTGCAGAAAGGAATGTTACAGAATAGACCCATAGATGGCAAAGGAAAAGAAAGTATTTGAATAGACGAGATCTCACTGAAAGAGTGCCTAGGAAGGAGAAGACAGAAAGTTGGATATGCAAGCACAGCAAGATTATGCAGCAAAGTGGAGGACCTTAAGGTACTGATACAGGATATAAGCAAGTGAATTGGGACAGTAGATCTGTCCTGCAATTGCAGTCATCAATAGTCTAAAACCAGTGGTTGCTTTTCAGGAAAAGGCAGGGAACAGCAGTATGTGTTAATGACAGCTCAACTCACAGTTTGGTAAAAGACTTGTCACTGACAGCGTATGCCACCAGGATACTTTTTTACTGCCAAACAGTGTTCTGTAATGTTATTAGAGAGATACTTATTACTACAATAGTTGTTTTGAATAATTTAATATGAGGAATCAAGTTGGAGAGCAGTTGATATTATTATTGGTAAATCTGAGATATTCTTGCATTTCTAGGCAAGAGAAATATCCTCCAAAGATTTGCTAATGTGACAGGAAATGGTGCTATGTTAGACTTGGCTTTGGTAAGTCATGAGGACATTATAGGAGATCTAATCATAGGAAATAGATTTGGATTCAGGGATTACAAGTTCAGTTCATGCAAATTGAATGAAAAGGTAATTTGAGGTAGATCTGTAAAAAACCTCAATGTTAGAAACTTAGAAACTAAGTGCTTAAGCAAAGCCGGTAGATTGAGAAACCTAGGAATTCAAAACACATCAGATAGTATTGAAAGAGAAAGTATGAGAAGAAAGGACATTGCTAATGAAGTTCTCCATCAGTCATTTCATGATATGTTCATTAATGACTTTGACACAAAAAGCAGGAGTTGTCAAACAAAGTTAAATCATAGCATATTTGGGAGACATCAGTACAACAAAGACACAGAAATACCTTAGAGAAAAAACACAAAGACTGGATCAATAGAAATGAGAAAAATACAGCAGGAGAAACTCAATCTGCTGTAAACTAGAATTTACCAACTGGACATGACTAAGGAAGGGGAAGCCTGTTGCATTAGTTGATTGCAAGGTAACTAATTATTAAAATGGACTCATACATGAAAATATAGTATAGTAGTCACACTTCTGCAGAGCTTACCAGCTTTTTCGAAGGATCAGATGCCAAAGGATGATTGGTCTTTCTGCCAGAGCTTCTGCTTTTCCGTGTAGTGAAAATTTTATTTCATTTAGCCACTGCTGAATGCTACTGTCCATCAGTAAAGAAGTGGAGGGAGGTATTGGAAGAATCTGAACAGTTTTCTGCTGTAGATAGAGGTGTACCGTTGCCAGGACCTCCTTTCCAGCTAGTGCTCCTGCCCAGTGAATATTCAGTGCTGACCACAATATTCTTATGAAGGTAGTAGCGGATGAAACCTACCTGCTTAAGAGGAATTTTCTTGCAAAGCTGACGAGCATCTTCCTGCCTTATCTCCAGGGATAAGTCTGCTCAAACACCTCTCACTCTGCCTGTAGAAACATCATGCCTTTTTAATTAGGTGAACACATATCTAGGGGCATTTGGGTTGACTCTCTACTCTTAGCCATACCCAGATGAGCTGTAGGTTACCTGTGCCAAAACGAAAATAACAGTATTGTCTAGGCAGTGTAACATGACTTTAATCCACATTAGTGCCTGCTGCTGTTATTAAAATCTGCCCAGCCTTTACGATTTTCAACAAGTTTAAAGGCTCGCATCTCCCATCTCTGGCCCCTGTTCCTCCAACTAGATTTTTATGTCTCTTCTGCATTAAACTTGTCAGGATTTGGATTGTTTTTTCAAGCTCTTTAAGGCTAGACAAAGTTAAGGTAAGACATAAATGTTTAATAGCCTAACTGGCAGAGCAATCATTGGGGATGGTAGCAACTCGGGTTTTAATCCTGTTGCAGATTTTCTGTGTGGATGATAGCATTTTTAGCTGTTAAATCAGAATCAGTTGTTCAAATGTCAAATGCTCTGATGGAAGATTGATAAACGTTATTTTTCGCTCTGCAAAGATTCACATATAAATCTGTCATAGGTGCCTGCTGGAGGCTTGGTTCAAGTGAGCTCAATTAAATATCAACCCAGCACAAATACAACTTTTGCTTTCAGAGGCCACAGTGATTGAAGTGTGACAGGAAGAGTGTGCTGTGCTGCACGCACTGAACACAGATTTATCCTGCTGCTTGAATGGTCTTTTCTTTTGTTGTTTTTCCCCCTCTAAATAAATACATTTGGCCACATGTTTGCTTGGGGGGTCATTTAGAAGCAAGAAGAACTTCACAGGTAGCTTTTATTTCTAGAGACTTCCTAAAGGTTACACCTGGCTTCTAAGTGGAGCAGTAGAATATTTAGCTTGCTGCTGAGGCCACATCAAAAAAAAGGAGAACCTCACACCAAGGGGAAATAACATCTACTGGTTCATGTAGTTCATCATCTTAAGCACTTATTGATATTGTTTCCATATTAATTACATGTTTCTTACTTTTCTGACACTCTCACTTTGTCTTTCAGTAAGGAACAGCAAAGCTCAGCCATGCTTCTTTCTTTCTTTCAAATCACTTGATAAGGAGGCTCCCGACAGTACTGGAGGAGGCCTGAGTGTACATTAGTGCTTACGAGATGTCTCCAGCACATCCTTATTAGGAAGCATATCCAGATGGAGCACATACCACAAGCCTTTTGAAAACAGAAGAGAATTGTGATAAGGAGAGAGGGAGGAACAGAATAATCCCCAAGGGTAAATCTCAGGGGCTCCATATCCACTGGAAGGCAACAGATCCTCATGGGATCCCCAGGAGACGAGATATTATTTTAATGAAGCTTATGCCATCTGTTTTTCTATTTTGCATTTTTAATTTCCCTTCTCTGTGCTGAAATCCCCATCCAGACAGTCTGTCTGTCTTACCTAGCAGTCAATGACATTACAGTTTGTGTTAAAACAGAATAGGCAACGTGGCAATTGTTTGGAGTGTTGCAGAACAAGCTGCGGTGGTGATAAGGGGTTGTGGCAGTGTCATCTTCGTCAGCACATCCACCATACCGGGAGCTTGGCAGTAAGTCTCCCACATCCCCGTCTGCAGATGAACGTATGGGAGAGAGGCAGACAGACAGAGACACTCATAGCAGCCTTCACCCTTCCAAGACGCCTGTCACCTTGGATGGAAGCGTCTCCTCTGCTTGGTCTTGATAGAGAGTAAGGCAGTGTTTCTGGAAGATTGCTCAGTGGGGTGCTAAAAGTATGTGAAAAATGAGTGTCTAAGCTAGGCAAACTGTGTCCCACCTTAAGACTGAGTGAGCTACATGCAGATGATGTAGGCTTCAAAGTCTTTGTGTTTTCTGATACGGATTTTCTTTACAAAGCTTCTTGTAAAAAAAAATTACCTGAATTGGAAATGTAGCAGATAATTTTCCTGTTTTCCTAGCTACTGTTTTGTTCCCCTCCCAGATTAGATCTCATGCTGATGTTTATCTTAAGACCAAAAAGTGTGGTGGCTGATACTAGTCAGCCCCATAAGGAGAAGGAAGTGTCACAAAGTTGCCTTTGGTGTCAGCTGCTGTAGCTCAAGTATATAATCTACCAGCCTAACCAGAAACTTTCTTGGCTTCAAGAGGTGGGAATCTGTTTTAACACTAACAGAGCAGAGCTATTTCGTTGAGTAATAGGATATTTACACTTTCCTCCTGCCAGGTGCATTGTAGGATGTTACCTTTTTTCTCTAGGAGGCACAGTGCAGATTGCTTTTGGAGCAGGTCAGCCACAGCCCAGCTACTGCTAGGAAGGAAATTCGGCTTGCCAGGAGCCTGGATCTATTGGTAAGGTGAGCATAAAAGCCAGCCTGGCCTTTTGGCTTTCTGTATGACAAAAAGGAGATGACAGCAGGTGAATGGCCCTAGTGGGGCCTGAGTCAAGCAGGTGGCTTAAGGAGAGGTGAAGGAAGTCTTGGTAGAAAAAGTCATTATCTGACAAATAACCGTAACACTCATCCTTCAAGGAGACATCTCAGATGAGACTAACAAGGCTTCCTGTCTGCTTTTGCTTCTTCATTTATCAGTCCCACCCCTCAATTTTCAGATACATAAACATCCTAAGATTTTACCTGGTGACAGCAGAGGACTTTGTATCTCTGTCTTCCACAGTCTTTAGCTGGAGATGGGGATTCTGCATGGAGAGACCAACTAGGTGTGTACACTTCCAAGCACTGAATTATTTTACTTGTGCTATTGGATCAATTCTTGCTTGTTAACAAACCAAATTCTCAAAAACCTCAAGCAGGTACCTGGAATGCTGTTCGCTTAAAGCAAGCAATTCTGTAAGGGGTAAAACAGCTACAGAAACCCCATTGCGAGGAAAAATGGCATGTTATTCCCTACTGTGCTTCACTTGAATGAAACTGAGGATATAATTTATGACTGGGCCCCATCTTGATGGAGACTGAAGTGAACAGAGGAGATAATCCATTTGGGGACAGGGGCTGATGCCACATCTGTGGTGTTAGTTCCTGCCTTCCAGCCTGCTGCTGTGCTTTCATGGCAGGTACTGAATTGCTGTATGATCAGCGAGGAGTGGTACTGGGAATATCAGTCAATGAGTTGAGAACTACAAACCCCTCAGGGTTCAACGTAACAAAATTGGTCCATTTCTGGTTGAAACTTTAAAGATGGTTTGTAATGCCAGTAAAGGACAGACTGCCTTTGTCTCCCCATGTGGCTCTTGTTGACTGATTTTTCCATTGGTGTAGTTATTTAACCCCTTCTCCTAGGGAGCTGGGTGTGGGTTCAGAGCTTGTTTTAAAGTGTCTCCATTGAAGAGCCACAAAGCACACAGCAGAGCATCTTATCCCAGTGCTGTTCAAAAGGATGCCTTGCTCAGAGATCCACTCCCTGGGCTGCTCTTGCTACAGGTCAAAACAAAAAAAACGGTGCTGGGGGGTGCAGTCCCAGACAGAGCAGGAAGCAGGCATCACACGTAGGCTGAATTGCTTGGTCCCTGCCTGCATCCATGTCATCTCTTCCCAGTCTACTTCACAGCTTTTGACTTCTAAGCTTTTCATACAGAAAGAGAATAATAAGAGGAGGTTGTAGTAGACTGGACAAATCAATGCCATTAATTTATCCTTTATCCTTTTGTAGTACCTCAAGTACTGTACTATTCCCAGTTGTTCTTCTGTAACAAGGCAATTAATGCTAATTAGGTACAGCAGCTGTTGTTTCTGGGAAGAAGCTCTGTAGGTAAATTAGGGAAACATTTTCTAAAAAAGCTGTAAGTCTTAAGCTCGGTCCCTAGGTTCCAGCTCTATTGACAAAACTGGAGATTTCCATATCCGTAGCTGTTTGCCTGGCGACCTCAAGTGACATCATTACCTTAAGTGCACAAAGCCATTTTTCCTCCCCTGGGAGCACCCATTTCCTTGAACACAGTCTGTACTTTGTATGGGGGGTGGGATGAGTAATGTGGAAGCCAGAGCGCAGTGGCGATGTAGCACTGCTATTGATTTTCTTCATGAAGATAGAAGTGCAGCCTACCACTTGGAGGTCTCCTGGGGCTTGGGAGGAATTTATTTAAACATTATTTCATGTGTTATTACTCTTTCCATTTATAAGAGAAATCGTGTTTGCAGATTTGTTGTAGCATCCTTTCTGTAGGGTATCTGCAGACTCTGTTTGAAGGGAATGTGAGAGTGAACAGCTGCATCCCATTAAGGGTGGTAGGGCTGTCTGCAGACCGAGCAGCAAAGATGAGGGCAGAAAAACAGTTGTGACAAGCGTATTATTGCACATTAGTTAGAGGAGAAATAGAGGGGCAGAAAGGAAGAGGTGCATGAGACACTGTAGCTGACAGACTTGAGTAAACAGTAAAGCCGTTAAGAGAAACTGGAGCAGAGCAGTTCACTGGAGTTTAGCAGAGAGCTCTGGGCAGGCGGGAGTGTGTAAGTGGATGAGACAGAGGGAAGGGAGGTACCAGTCAGCAAATCCCAAGAGCAAAGCATGAGCACATGAATATGAGAATGATGTGCCATGATGTTCACCAAGTGAGCCTAGTCTGTCTGTCACTGCAATTTACTTGGTTTGTTATGCCACCCCACCAGGGCTTTACTGGTCATTCCCAGCCCTCCACCATCGTACGTGCGCCTCTCACGTGACAAGTTACTGGGTACCCACGCACTTGCAACCTGATAGACACACACCCACTCACATCTTGTGTTGCACACACCACTCTTGTCTAATATGCCTTCAGATAAAAAGTCATGAAGGAGGAGGCTATAAGGTAGCTGAATCATTTTGTTGGGCATTATCTGTCCATCCTTTAGCCACTCCGAATATTTACAGTACCTACAGGTCTGATAAGTCTAGGAAAGAGAGCTAATCCTTAAGATCTGCTTCTACACAAATTATTTTGCTTTGTCATGAGAACGGGCCAGAGCATCAGGAGTCTGAATGGGGGTTTTGTGCCTAAAGCAGAAGACGAGAGCTGCAAATTACTTGTTCTCTTCTTTGCCCTGACCCACCATAGTTTGTCATCTCAAATATAAGAAGCAGCTCAGAAGATTATGAGGCAAAACAAATTAAGCAAATTATTGAAATTCTCTGATAGAAGGAAGGAAAAATTCAGCAATTGAGGTAGCGATGCGAATAAAAACTACCTGATCTAGCAAAGCCTAGCCCCAGCAGACAGAACCACAGCAGTGATAGCCTGGTGGCCTGTTCAGAGTTCTCATTACACAGTATGTATTAACTCTCATTGCTTTTTTCTATGAAGTACATAGAGAGCTGGTTTAAAAGAGAGTGATGTCCCCAAAGGTGATTTACATCTTATTCCTGACATTAGAAAGACTAACACCAACTGAATTGACAAGGCTGCCTGCTCAGATGTTGACATCTTTGACAAAATCAACACAGAAAAGGGCAATAGTACTGTTTTCTGGCTTGTCAGAGCCTTGTGTCCTTAAATGTAGGTTCCACTTGATCCTCTGGCCTACCACAGGGGAACATTTCCACAGTTCTGAATTACCCAGGTGTTACTATTTCTGTAACTTTTCTGATGTCTCGATAGGTAGATGAGTTTCTGTGTAGCACTCAAGGGAAGCAAGTAGTGCCCAGTGTAATTCATGTAAAATGGCTCCAGAACAGACCATAGCATCTGTGGACAGTATTGGATGATGCATTTTTTTAATGTGTTTGATTTATTAAGGATAAGCCTTAGACTGTACCTGACGGTTAATTGAATTTGTTCTGACTATTCAGGGATGCGGGCTCCCCCTTTGTCTTCTTTGTGCTGCACACTCAGCTCTTAACTGGGAAAGGTTACTGTCTGCTTGTGGAGTGTTGAGGCTAAAATGCTCCGTCAGCAGATCAGGCTCTATTAAGTAGAAATAACACACACTTCTCCAAGGGAAGGTATTCGTGCTGGTATAGGATCTTCACTGCAATTCCTGTTTTTTAACTGGTATCCTTATGCACAGAGGATGCTCACAGCACCCTGAAAACTTCATGTTGTTTCTCTGAGATCTTAAAAGGATCCTTTGGAGACTCAGAGCTCAGAAAAACACACAAACCTTGGTGTGCCAGAGCAGGAGAGCGGAACAGATGAGGATGTCATCAGTATCGTGTATCCTGTCAGTAGCAGAGTCCTTGTTAGGTGAGGGTGCCACGGTAGTCTTGGATGCAGACCTCAGCTGAGCGTGATCAGAGAAGCATCCAAGGAGCCCTTCTCTGAACCCAAGGACAGTCTTGGCTCCAAGTATAGCAGGCAGCGTTACATCCAGCTGTGCACAGCAGAGCCCCAGTGCGCCAGGCCCAGCAAGGGGTGCAGCTAAAGCACCACCTGTGTGGCCGAGCTCTTAACGTGGTGGTTAGGGAGATGTACCATGTGAAATGGTGGAGAAGAGGCAGGATAGAAGCAGCAGCAACAAACTAACCACAATATTTGCCCAGTTAGCAACAGTCAGACTTCATCATGTCCATCAGTTTTGGTTCAGAGGTCTGGGGAGGACCAATTCTCAAAAGCAGGGGGCAACACAGAAGAAACCACAGAGGTTTCTTCTGTGGTTCTTCATGGAGGGAGGGCTGATTGAAGCAGGTCACAGAGCAATATGGGTGTATATTGGGCACACGCAGAAGAGGCTGTTGCCTAGGTTAGCAGACTTGCGGAAGCAACTCTACTGCAGCTTCAGCTATTCTCAGCATCTCGGCTTGGGGTCAGAGATATCACCAACACCATTGCTTTACGGAGAAGTTTTAAGAACAGGAATTAAGCTGCAGTGCAGATGGTGTGACTAGTTGTGCAGAATGTTCTGGATCTTGCAAGTCCTGGCTGGGACTAAGAGGGAGCTTTGCCTATTCCATGACAGTCGCTTCACCCCTGGCAGTAACAAGGCAGTGACCTCTCCAGGAAAGACCACAGCCCGTACCAGTCACAGCCTTTCTGCTCTGCTGTGTGCAGAAAGCCTTCTGGCACCTCTCCTACTTTTCTTTCAAACCTCAAGCTTTTGGCACAGCTCTTTTCTTGTTCCACTTGGTAGTCATTCTCTATAAAGCAGATCACATTGAAGGAAAATAAAGCCATTTTTATAGATGCCACATATTTACAGAGATAAGATTTTATTTAAGAAGTTGTAAAGTCACAGCAGTAATTGGACAGTCTGATCCCATTTCTCCAGTTGTTAAACACAACTATCATTCAAAAAGCTTTAATTGCTGCCTGAATAGCTTGTGCTGAGGTATGCATTTGCTGCATCGTTCATGGAAATGAGACATCGCAGTCTGGTACTGTGCAAAATAGCTGTAGTCTCCTTTTTGAAACTTCTTCCAGAAGGAAACTGGGAATTGTTCATCAGATTTTAAAACATTTGAGCACTCCCCAACCCCTCTTTCTAGGTTAAAAAAGCATGCCCCATAGACAACATTTGTGTCCTTTCTCCATGTCTGGTTACAAGGGGAGAAGAGGGGTAGCAAGTATGTTCTTGGCAGATAGATCCAAGTCTTCATGTATTTGCTCAAAGAATCATCTCCAGCTTCCCCTGTGTAACTACTGTGATCTGTTCATCTCTGCCTCCAACCTCAGCACAGTAGTAGGCTCCTCTCCACTCTTCTTTGCAAATTGCTCCTCTCCCAGGCTTCCTCCTACTTTACGTATCAGTGAAATCATCCATCCTCACTTTTTAAGACTGCACAGCTGAGCCGTTGCCTCTCGCTGACTCTTGCCTTCCTCTTCATGTCCTTTCACCTGTGAGCTCTGCTCAAATCTTTTTCTTTCTTGTTCTTAACTCTGTGCCTTTTTTTTGCCCTCTCGCCGCTTACATTGAGAAGAGCTTGAATCGATTCAGCTTAAGCCTTTGTGAATGGGGAACTGTTTCAACTGCCTGTCTTGTAAAATGCCACTGTTTATGGCACAGTAAAATAAATCCTCTACAGGTATTTAAGGCAATTGTGCTGTAAACCCAAAACCATCATGTTATGTTTGCTGTAACTTTGACTTTTTTCTGCCTTCTGCTCTAAATGCAAGACAATCCCCACTTTTTGCAAGCAACCCACATACCCTCTCTTTTGCTCACTGCTGTGGAATTGGTACAGTCAAGTCAGCAGGTGTTGCTATCTTTTGGAGGAATGATGCATTTCTAGCTCAGTAGTCTGAGGCTCTTGAGCTTAAAAGGTGCTTTCTGTCATGAGCTGGAGTTTAATCACACCAGGTGTTTCAGAGCTGCAGGCTTCTCGCAGCCCCTTGCCTGCAACGGAGCTGCCAAGTAACACCAGCTGCTCCATGCCAGAAAACAGCCTTTCTCTGTCCCCCATCACTACCTCGCCTGAAGGTAAGAGTAGATTTTCAAAAAAGAAAGATTTGCTATGTTTTATTTTAAATAATGGTTGTAGGACTAGGAACTTGAGAGAAGAGATGAATAGCCACAGCCAGGCAGCAGCTTTCTTGGTGGGAGCTGACAGGGTGGGAATGCCAGAGTGCAGAAGGCTGTTGCTGAGCGGGGACTTCAGGGAGCAGTGGCAGAGCTCAGGGAGGGGAGTGGAGAATAACTCAGCAGAGAGCTGTTCTTTGGAGTTACAGAAATTTGGGGGGGGGGGGGGGGGGGGCAGTGCTATTTAACATCTTTGTTGGCGACACGGACAGTGGCATCGACTGCACCCTCAGCAGGTTTGCTAACGACACAAAGTCGACACGCTGGAGGGAAGGGATGGCATCCAGAGGGACCTTGACAGGCTAGAGAGATGGGACCAGGCCAAATTCATGAAGTTCAACAAGGCCAAGCGCAAGGTCCTGCACATGGGTTGGGGCAGTCCCAAGCACAGATACAGGCTGGGCGATGAGTGGATTGAGAACAGTCTTGGGGAGAAGGACTTAGGGGTGCTGGTGGATGACAGGATGAACATGAGCCAACGGTGTGCACTTGCAGCCCAAAAAGCCAACCGTATCCTGGGCTGCATCAAAAGAAGCGTGGCCAGCAGGTCGAGGGAGGTGATTCTGCCCTTTTACTCTGCCCTTGTGAGACCCCCCCGGGAATACTATGTCCAGCTCTGGAGCCCCCGACACAAGACAGACGTGGAGTTGTTGGAGAGTCCAGAGGAGGACTATCAAGATGCTCAGGGGGTTTGAACACCTTTCCTACGAGGACAGGCTGAGAGAGTTGGGCTTGTTCAGCCTGAAAAAGAAGGCTGCGGGGAGACCTTATAGCGGCCTTCCAGTACCTGAAGGGGGCCTACAAGAAGGTGGGGCAGGGACTTTTTACCAGGGCCTGCAGTAATAGGAGGAGTGGTGATGGTTGGAAGCTGGGAGAGGGCAGGTTTAGACTGGATATAAGGAAGAATTTCTTCACCCTGAGGGTGGTGAGACACTGGAACACGTTGCCTAGGGAAGTTGTGGATGCTCCATCCCTGGCAGTGTTCAAGGCCAGGTTGGATGGAGCCTTGAGCAAGCTGGTCTGGTGGGAGGTGTCCCTGCCATAAGCAGGGGGTTGGAACTAGGTGATCTTTGATGTCCTTTCCAACCCAAACCATTCTGTGATAAGTGAGACAACTGTACTTTGTATAAGTTCATCTGATAAACCGTGTTTGACACTATGCTAAAAATATGTCTTGAAACAGGGCTAACATTTAATATTTAAAGTGATGCTGTCAGGCATGGGTAGTTTGAGTCCAGAATGGAGGCTGCTTTTGAAATTAAGGCTTTCAGGTTTTGCTTACAATTTTTAAAGAAAAAACAAGTATCTTGGGCTTAAACTCCCTAGTAAACCCTAGCACTACTTTTTTTTTTTTTGATAAGTTCACCAGAAGAATATGTAATTGATTATTCCAAAACTGTTCATGAATTCATTTCTAATTTAGAAGGTGTTTTTGGCTTGAAAGAGTTTGGGAGGCTCAAGTCACAAAACAGCTGTGCAATTTTAGCTACAGACTTTCAGCGAGGACATGAAAGACTCAAGTTCAGTTCCTTTTTCTGCCTGAATGCTTTAACCACCAGACTGTAATATGGCTTTATGCAGCCTCTGATCTGTGGGGCAGGGGTTGAAGCAAAATGTGAAAGCAAAACGTTGACATAGTTTTTTCTGTGCAGGTAAATGCTATGTTTTTAGTTCTTCCCAGCTCAAGTAGCCAGCTCACTTCTGCCTATGTGCAGAAGAGCTATGATACACCACAGTCCTTGAATTTGGCTTTGGATCCTTTGGAGAGTCTTTTGGGTTTTGCTAGCCTTCATTGAAAGGGGATGATCAGTTATAGAAGGAGGTGATCTTAGCTCTTTTGTTGCCAGTGTTCTACTTTCTGTCTGCAATTAAACTTTCATGGGTACTCGGGAGTTTCCGCCTCCCTAGAAAGTAGTGTCATGACTGCATTAAAAGAGGCTATGGCTGTTATGGGTCTCGTTTACTAGGTGAATTGAAGCATCTTCTGGAGGTCTACAGGATATTCATCTGACCTAGAACCAGACTGTAAATCTCCGCTGCTTCAGGGCAGGGCAGAGAGAGGAAGGGAAAAGGGCTGGAGTAAAGGGGGAAAAGACGGTGCCAGATGTCTGCGTTTACCTTGTAATGACCATCAGATGGAAGATGACCAGAATAATCTGGAGGGTTGTAAGAAGATGGAAAAGCTTCATGTATAACCTCCTCTGTGCTAGTGAGGAATGATACTAGCATGCCTGAGTTGGCAATAAATTGCCTGTAGCATCTAGTGGGTATTTCATTCCCAACCTGTTTCTTTTCTCGCCTTAATCACCTTAAGGAAATGCTTTTTCACCATAAGGACAATGAAGCACTGGAAAACTTTTCCCAGGGAGGTAGTGTCATCTCCACCCTTGAAGGTTTTGAAAACCTGACTGAATAAAGTTCTGAGCAGCCCAGTCTGATCCCATAGCTGATCCTGGCTTGAGCAGGACGTTGGGCTAGAAAGCTCCTGAGGTCCAGTCTAACTTGAAGTATCCTGTGACTGTATTCCTGGTTAAGAATCCAATTCTATTTTTAGATGTCATATTCTTTCTACTCATTACTGAAAAAGCCTATCTAAGTCCTAGCTAGTTACTGTCTTGGGTTCCCAACACAAACGTGGTAGGATTTAACTTGCGTGCACTGGCAAAAAGCAGTCCTCTTCTGTAAGCGCTGGTATGTTCACTGATAAACAAGAGAAACCCAATTGCTACTTGATCTTCCCTCTGTTATAAATGTTCTTCTTTTTAAATTTTGATTATTGTTCTCTGTTCTTTCTCTTTAATTCACCAAACCTCCTGGATTGTACAGTCATTGAATTTAAGTACATATTGAGAGAGCTGATGGGTAAGAATGAAGGGGCACACTAATATGGATGACACTGTTGTGGGTGTTTACTACAGGCCACCTGATGAGGAAGAGGAAGTCGATGAGGCCTTCTACAGACAGCAGAAATTAGCCTTACGTTCACAGGCCCTGGTTCTCATGGGGGAATTCAACCACCCTGGTATTTGCTGGAAAGGCAACACAGCTAGGCACACACAGTCCAGGAGGTTCCTGCAGAGCATTGGTGATAGCTTTTTGGCACAGGTGGTGGAGGAGCCGAGGAGGAGTGGTGTGCTGCCAAACCTTGTGCTAACGAACAGAGAAGGACTGGTTGGGGTTGTGAAGGTTGGGAGCAGCCTTGGCTACAGTGACCATGAGATGGTGGAGTTCAGGATCCTGCATGGAAGAAGTAGGGCAGTAAGTAGGATTAGAACCCTGAAGTGCAGGAGACCTAACTTTAGCCTCTTCAAAGACCTGCTTGAAGGAATCCCATGAATTAGAGCTCTAGAAGGTAGGGCAACCAAGAGAGCTTGTTAATGTTCAAAGACCACTTCCTCCCAAGCTCAAGCCTGGTGCATCCCTACAAGTAACAAATACAGCGAAGGAGGCAAGAGACCCACGTGGATGGGCAAAGAGCTTCTGGAAAAACTCAACTGGAGGAAGGAAGTTCATGGGATGTGGAAAAAGGGACTGGCCACCTGGGAGGAATATAGGAACGCTGTCAGAGTATGCAGGGATGCAACAAGGAAGGCTGAGGCCCGCTTGGAATTAAATCTGGCAAGGGAATTCAAGGACAACAAGAAGCGTTTCATCAAGTACCTCTGTAGCAGAAGGAAGACTAGGGAAAATGTGGGCCTGCTACTGAGTGAGGTGGGTATCCTGAGGATCCAGAGAAGGTGGAGTTAGTGAATGCCTTCTTTGCCTCAGTCTTTACTGCTAAGGCTGGCCCTCAGGTATCCCAGATCCTGGGGGCAGGAGGGAAAGTCTAGAGGAAGGAAGCCTTCTCCTTGTTTGAGGAGGATCAGGTTAGAGATCATTTAGACAGACTGGACGCCCACAAATCCGTGGCCTTCATGGGGTGCACCGACAAGTGCAGAGGGAGCTGGCAGATGTTATTGCTAAGCCACTCTCCATCGTCTTTGAGGACTGTAGGAAAGCCAATGTCACTCCAGTCTTCAAAAAGGGCAGGAAGGAGGACCCAGGAAGCTACAGGCCAGTCAGCCTCACTTCCGTCCCTGGAAAGGTGACAGAACAGCTCATTCTGGATGTGAGGTCTAAGCATGTGGAGGAAAAGAAGGTTGTCAGGAATAGTCAACATGGATTATTCACCAAGGGGAGATCATGCTTGACCCATCTGATAGCCTTCTACGATGGCATGACTGGCTGGGTGGATGAACAGTGTCCAGTTCTGGGCCCCCCAGTTCAAGAGGGTTGGGGAACTACTGGAGAGATTCCAGCGGAGGGCTACTAAGATGATGAGGGGACTGGAGCATCTCTATTGTGAGGAAAGGCTGAGAGACCTGGGGCTCTTTAGTCTGAGAAGAGAAGATTGAGACAGGACCTTATCAATGCTTATAAATATCTAAGGGGTGGGTGTCAAGAGGATGGGGCCAGACTCTTTTCCGTGGTGCCCAGTGACAAGACAAGGGGCAATGGGAACAAACTGGAACATGGGAAGTTCCACCGGAATGTAAGGAAAAACTTCTTTACTCTGAGGGTGGCAGAGCACTGGAACAGGCTGCCCAGGGAGGTTGTGGAGTCTCCTTCTCTGGAGTTACTCAACCCACCAGGACGTGATCCTGTGTGACCTGCTGTAGGTGAAGCTGTTTTTGCAGGGGTGTTGGACCAGATGATGTCCAGAGGTCCCTTCCGACCCCTGCCATTCTGTGATTCTATGATTAAAACTAATTTTCTCCTTTGCTTGTATCCCTTACTGACTCCAGTGCAGAGATAGGGAAATTTTTTCTTTTATAGATACGTTTCCTGACTTGCATTTTATCCATGCTGAGTGATCTTTTAATACCAGCAAGCAGCTGATTTCTTGTACCCACTATGTCCTAGCAAAACAAAGGCGTTCACAGAGTGTAGCAATGGAGTATTACAAAACAGAACCAAATTCAAGGTGGTTGTGCGCATGTTCATGTGAGGTGTAGCACAAGTGACAAACAGCTGCTAAGGTGGTTGTACAAGACCTCCATTTCGTAGATCAATTTGAGCTCTTCTTGGCACTGGTGATGTCTCAGCCAGACGCTGGAAAAGGCACTTAAATTGGCCGAGGTTTTTTTTTTCTGCTGTAATTGGGATTTTTAAGGGGACTTTGCAGGAAAAGATCATGCCCAGGAGGCTGGCTGTCACACATGGATCCCTACCTGCTGCCTGCCACCAATAATTATAAGAAAGAACAGAAGGAAAAAAAGCGAATGAATCCTCCCATGCTATGTTTTTTTCCCATTTGCATCCCATTCATTTTTTCTGTAGGACAAGGGAAATGAATTTTAAGCAAAGAGAGTTAAAATCCGTCATGGAGAATGAGGTCTACTCTTTTAATAACTTAAAAAACACTGCTTTGATCTTCATATGAGGATTTTAGGGCAGGAGTGGAGGCAGTGGGCAGGTGTTCAAGACTGTTAAGGGTGTTAAGGTTGCCTTGGGAAAAAACGAATGCTGGTCTGGAGCAAACTGGTGTGTTGCCTGAAGCTCAGAAGAGGTAAATTCTCTTCCATGGTCTTGGGGTTTGGAACAAACAGATGCTTATGAAAAGCTGATTGTTACATCTAACAAGGCTACAGAACAATACTAAAACTTTTCAAAAGCAGGATACAACAGAAAAATCAACTTGTCGGGCCTCGTAGACCAGCTCTGTAATCCAGAGGCAGAATCACAGAATTGTGAAAAATTAAGCAGAGACAATTTGAGGTTCTAAAAGTGAAGAATCATGAGTACATTCTTCCAGTCCTTCACCTCAACAAATTATTTACTCTGTCTTTCTGAGTACTCATCATCTAGTTAGTGTTCAAGAGGGCTCTTGGTGGTGGTTAACAAACAGGGCTGTTGAAAGGTTGAATACTCTGAGCTGTGCTCTGTGGAGGAAACAGGGTTATGTTTGGTGGAAGGGAGGGGTAAGTAGTGGCATGTCATGATTTATAAAAGGACACCACTGTAAAACCTGTTCTTCGGGGCATGTCCTTCAAAGCCTCTGGAATTTGCTTCATACAGATCACAGTGCCAGTCTAGCAGTACTGGTGGCCTTGGTCCTCAGAGATTTCCAGAGGGAGAGTGCCTCATGGGCACCGTCTGCCCAGGCACTGCCTTTTGCTTTGTTCCTTCAATTGGAGAGTTTTGGCTTCACTTCGAGACTGTTCGATGCACCTGGTAAACACAAACTCTCTCAGGATGATGCCATGCCAGGTCCCCAGCACCTTGCACTGTCATTGTTCGATGTTGGTTGACCTTCACAAGGTCTGTTGCAGGTGATCAGATTAAGGAGCCAGTGGTGAATCCTAAGTACAATTTTTCACAAGGTCAACTAACACTGCAAGTAGAGTAAGAAAACCATACAGTCATTGTCCCAGCCACTGAGGCCTTTCCAGTGAGCAAAGTGTGGTAGGTTTAACCCCAAAATTTGCCTCTCTGTGTTACTGGAATTTGCTGTTGCAAAGTGCCATCACCAGCACAGAAGCAGCAGAGGCACTTTGCTGGGGTCCTCGTTTATTCCAATTCACTGCTTTTAAGCATAAAATTGATGCAGTTTACAGAAGAAAATACTTTCTCTCTCTGTCCTCTCTAGAGGGATGTGGAAGAGCAACATCTCTCCATGCCTTTCACACCAGAAACTGCTGCAGAGGTGACGCCATCGGAGATGCTCTGAAAGCTTTGTCACAGTGGTCACGAGAGGAGATGCAGCTTGCTTTCCCACATATTTTACTGGACCCTGGAGACCTGCTAGGAAGAAACCTTGTTTCTGTCATTGGGCTGAGCCAATGTGACTTAAGGTGCCCAGAGAACAGATGCAGGGGATAGAAAAATGCCAGCCAGCATTGGTTTTATGTTTCTCATAATTGTTTATCACTGTGTGCTCCAAGTCAGGACACATCTCCTCAATCAGATGGCTTTGCTGGGTTGTGTATTGGGTGATTGAAAAAATGGTGATTCTTCTTCTCGTTCCCCCAGTGCATGTGCTGCCCAAGGAGAGACTCTGTGGAAGGCAATTCAGCAGATCCCAGTGCCCCCAGGTTTTGGCTTAAGTGCCATCTCTGGAAAGGACAAGGCTCTCAGTCCCTGGGCTTCCTCCACATCTCTACTGGTGCTGACCTGGAGAGAAGTTAAAGGCTTTTTATTCCCCAAAGCGTGGCGTTGCCCTTCACCTTGCAAGTGCCGCTGTTAGCAGCCACAAAGGCCTGTTGAAAGCAGAGAGTATTTTCTGCCACCCTTTCGCTCTGCTCACAGCTTTTCCTGGTCCTTTTTGAGCACTGAGTGTGCCAGCATCTGTGGGGTGGAGAGACTGTCAGGAAGTCTGAGTGTTAAAGCTATTTCTGTTTGGGTCTTGGCAAAAGTCAGGCTCTTTCCAGCATATTGTGTGTGACAAAGAGATTCCAAGCTTGGGAGAGTCACTGAATGTGTGTGTGTGTGTACACACGCTACTGCTCCTTCATCCTCCCTGCACTTGCTTGAACTTCTTGCCTTGGGGAAACCGGTACGTCATTCCCACTCCCTGTCTCTGGCTGATGCCCCAGGCTGTGTGTTCAGAGAGAGTTTCTGCTGTTGCTTCACATTGAAGTTGTCTTCAGGACAGATAATCCCATCACCATTATTTTCTGTCCCTGGGGTAATTTAAGGTACAGTGTGATGTAAAGGTTGCTGATGCTTGCATGGAGAAAAATAATGAGGAAAAAAAGACAACAGTTAATGCTACTAGCCCTGTATGCAGTTGGTTGGCAATGGAATCTGCGTTCTTGATTCAAAACAGATTATGAACAGGAAAACTAGTTTCTTTACAAAAATGCATAGCAAAAAGAAAAACAAAGCAAGCTGTGTCTGCAAAGGCTCTCTGAAATCCCACCATCCTTTAAGATAACAACCCTGTGCTTTTCATGTCTTTTGCTTTAAACTGGAGTCCGTAGGGTTTTGTTCCTTGCACATCCTGTTGCCCATTCCTTTGGCAGCTGTGCAGTACCCAGCCAGCATCTCCCCACTGCTGTCTTCTCTTCCCTTCCCTTCACCTCTGCCTGTCCACCCGGCAGCATCACCTGGCTGAAGGGCAGGTGGGTAATTTCCGATAAAGTCCTTTAAAAGGGGTTGGAATTAGCACAGACTCTGGCAAAGTTTTTATCAGGGAAAAAAAGTTGACCCTCCTCACTCCACTTTTTCATAATTAAATTCAACGTGCTTTTGCTGCGCTTAAGTATTTGTATACAAGTTAAGAGCCTGTTGTAAATCTTAATTATTGAAAGATAATTCAACTTGAAGTTGGAACCAAGAGGAACTGTACATCACTGAAAAACCTACTGGTTTAGCTGCCTATACTCCTTATGCAGTCTGTTTTCTGTCTTAATTTCCTCAGGCAAGGAACTGAGTGTCTTCTGTACACAGTCACTAGTCTCTTAGCTACTGCAACAAAGCCTTGCTTGCTGAGACCCTCAGGCCATTTCTCTCCTCTTTTCTTCTATTCTTACAACTCTTCTCTTCCTCTCATCTCACCTCCAGCTCCAATCAGGGAGCCAAATAGGTTATAACAATACGACAGAAAGCCTTATGTTTGTATGCAGTTGGCGATTTTATCTCACAAATATGTATGTGCCAAGTGAAGCTGAACATGTATACACTGTGACCCAACACAAACCTGACGCAGGCATGCAAGGAGCACAGAAATTATGATAATTCTTCTATTGCTTTTGCTTGTCTCCTCCTTTTTCTCTTAGATGTGCTGTAGGAAATCCTTAGCTAATGGTCTTTTGATAAGTAAATCCAAGCTGGGGGGTTTCCTCCCTTCAGTGCATACAGCTGACCATAAAGAAGGGAGGCAAAAATGTTGGTGTGCCAGAATTTCTACCTCACTGGGTCATTCAAGAGAGTGGGTCAGATAGCAGGGCAGCTGCAGCGTTGCCAGCAATCTCAGTTGGTGCTATGGAGTTGAGAGCAGGCAGCTGGGAGGCAGTCGGAAACCTCCCCTGCCTGCTGTTTGGGGTACATGGGCTCATTTGCCAATTAATGGGGTCTCATCAAGCCTCTAGCTGCAGCAAGACAGAAAAGCCTGGGTCTTTGCAAAATTAGTAACATGTGGAGTGAGATGCGGGGTCTAAGCTTAAGAGTCTAGATTATACCTGCCTCCCCTTCGCCTAGACTCCGTTTTACAGTACCCCCAAAAGCGGTGTTAAACCGTTCTCAGGCCAGCAGCTCTTTAGTACCCATCCTCTCTCCTTTGGGGCTGCCTGTAGTCCGGCAGTGAGCAGCACTGGGATGGCAGTGCCATAACTGCAGCCTTGAACGGGCATGTCAGCAGCTGACAGCTTGTCTTAACAAACTGCTTCTGAGCATCGCTGCCCTGCACACTGTCTTGACAAAGGGTAACAAAGACGTAAAGTACATCAGCATTAAAGTACTAAACCGTGTTTGATTGACGTTGGAGTTCTATATTAAGAACTGTCATCATCTTTACCTGTGCATTACTGCTATCTCCAGCGTGAGTTAGGCTTTCCCTGAGTCCCTTTGAGCTCTCCCTGCCTCCGGAACTGCTGCTTCTTTGACAGAGGCTTCAGCTCAGCAGTGCACACATCTGATTTCCAGCTGTGGGGCCGTGCAGTTTGGGATGGCATCTCTCATCCCCCAGTCCTGCTTCCTCTCCTGCAGCACTGCTTCCTCTCCTGCAGCACTCAAAGCAGCTGCAGACAGCACCTTGTCTTTCATCTTGTCTTTCAAGCCCCTTTCTCAGGGGTTTCAGCAGAAACTGAAGCAGGACTCTGGCCAGTCCTATTTCCCTCTGCCATGCAAGGCATGGCTGTGTTTTGCCACCAGCCCCTTTGAGAGGTGGAAGGAAAAGGCAGCTGCCAAACCCTCAGCCTTGCATCTGGAAGGAGGAGGACATTAAGGAACACAAAATAGCTGGCATCGGCATTCTACCATCCCTTCTGCTATCCTATGCTGGCTAACACTGACAGATAGTGGCCCTACCTGAGGGGTAGGAGCTGGGATCCCTTGAGGATGGGAAAAGGTTTAATTGTTATGATAGTTTGAGGCTAATCTCTGAGCCCTACAAGGAACAGATCACAGCACCCAGTGACCCCGGTCCTTCAGAACATACTGCAAATGACAAAACCAGAGATGAAGCTGTGAGCTTTCTCTAAACTCTTTGTGAACAGAATCATAGAACCACAGAATGGTTTGGGTTGGAAGGGACCTCAAAGATCACCTAGTTCCAAGCCCCCTGCCATGGACAGAGACACCTTCCACTAGATCAGGTTGCCCAAAGCCCCATCCAGCCTGGCCTTGAACACTGCCAGGGAGGGGGCAGCCACAGCTTCTCTGGGCAGCCTGTGCCAGTTTCTCACCACCCTCACAGTAAAGAATTTCTTCCCAATATCTATTCTAAATCTGCCTGGTTTAAAACCGTCACCCCTCATTCTATCACTATCCTCCCTGATCAAGTGTCCTTCTCTACCTTTCCTGTAGCCCCCTTGAAGTACTGGAAGGTCACTATAAGGTCTCCCTGGAGCCCTCTCTTCTCCAGGCTGAACAACCCCAACTCTCTCAGCCTGTCCTCACAGGGGAGACGCTCCAGCCCCGTGATCATCTTTGTGACCCTCATCTGGACCCACTCGAGCAGCTCCATGGCTTTCTTATGCTGGGGGCCCCAGAGCTGGACACAGAACTCCAGGTGGGATCTCAGGAGAGTGGAGTAGTGGGAGAGAATCTCCTCCCTCGACCTGCTGGCGACGCTGCTCTTGATGCAGCCCAGGATGTGGTTGGCTTTCTGGGCTGTGAGCACACATTGCCAGCTCATATTCAGTTTTTCATCCGCCAACACCCCCAAGTCCTTCTCCGCAGGGCTGCTCTCAATCCGCTCATTGCTGAGCCTGTATCCATGTTTCGAATTGCTCCGATGCATCTGCAGGACCTTGCACTTGGCCTTGTTGAACTTCATGAGGTTTTTCAGGGACTTCTCCAGCCTGTCAAGGTCTCTCTGGATAGTATCCCTTCCCTCCAGAGTGTCAACCGCACTACACAGCTTGGTGTCATCGCCAAACTTGCTGAAGTGCACTCAATCTCACTGTCAATTTCCTTTTTCCAAGAAAGAGGAAAGGAGTTCCCAATCTTCCCTGAGCTCGGCCACCCACCCAATCCAGGTGACAGCAGCGTGCTTATCAAAGTGACAGGCTAGGCTCTTTGAAGCTGTACTTGTGAGGTCTGCGGTTGCCCTGGATAGACCCTGCCTGCCTCTCTCCACACTGTCTGGCGAGACTTCAGAAGAGACGAGTGGGACTGCTTGAGCTGCACCAGGTACAACAACCCGGCTGCAATGCTGAGCTGTCCCCAGGGGCCACCACACCCCGGTGATTTGGCAGCAGCCCCAGGTGCCACCCAAACAGCTTTTGCAGGTACTTCTGCAGCAGGTGAGAGAAGGCTCACACAGACATCCCTGACCCTGCCCCAAGAGGAAATGTGTTAAATGAGGGGCCACTACCCCTCTGAAATAGAATTCCTGCCAACCTAATTAATGAAAGCTTAATCAGCAGATTGGTTAATCACAAACTTACTAAATAACTAATTGAGCTCTAAGGATGTTTGGCAAATTTCCAGACAATGGCAATCTCACTAAGGGAGAGATCAGGTCAGTAATCCTGTTAAGGGAGTACATTTGCTGTGTGGGACGGCTCTCTGGCTGAGCCACTGCTGATGCAAGTACAGAGGACTGGGGCTGACAATTGAATAGCAGGAAGAGGCACCCTGGGCTGTACATATCCTGTTCTCCCATAGAGACTCATAGTAAACAGGCAATTCATCTAATGAAACAATGCCTGAAAGTCATAGCAGACTATTTGGAAGGCAAGGTTCTAAGTTAGTAACACTCGTTCATTCCCTTTTTTAGGAAAGAAAACAGTTGGTATCATACTGCAGAGCAGGGATTTCTCTAAGCATGGTGGGGTGAGGAGTATCCATTCATTCAGCATGTTAACCAGCTTGGTTGCCTTTCCCCGTCTGCTTTCATTTTGTTAGATAGAAAATACGGAATTTTGTTTGAAGTGCGTAGGGTTGTAGAAACCCAATGCAGCAGATGATAAAACAGAATGGATCAAATACATGACATTTTGCTGCTAAATCACAGACAGAAACACAGCTGGGACTGTCAGCTACAGTCCAGTCCTGGGAACAAGTCCAAGGGTCCTTACCAAAAGGATGCTGGAGTCAGCAAGCTGCGAGTCCCTTCCAAGCTCACGTGCAGCCTGTGGCCTTAAACTAAGAAACAAAGAAGGACTGACTGAGGATGTGAAGGTTGGGGGGAACCTTGACTGCCACTTCAAAGACCTACTTGGAGGAATCCCATGAATTAGAGCTCTAGAAGGTAGGGCAACCAAGAGAGCTTATTAATGTTCAAGGACCACTTCCTCCCAAGCTCAAGATTGGTGCATCCCTACAAGTAACAAATACAGCAAAGGAGTCAGGAGACCCACGTGGATGGGCGGAGAGCTTCTGGAAAAACTCAACTGGAGGAAGGAAGTTCATGGGATGTGGAAAAAGGGACTGGCCACCTGGGAGGAATATAGGAACGTTGTCAGAGTATTCAGGAATGCAACAAGGAAGGCTGAGGCCCACTTGGAATTAAATCTGGCAAGGGAATTCAAGGACAACAAGAAGCGTTTCATCAAGTACCTCAGTAGCAGAAGGAAGACTAGGGAAAATGTGGGCCTGCTACTGAGTGAGGTGGGTATCCTGAGGATCCAGAGAAGGTGGAGTTAGTGAATGCCTTCTTTGCCTCAGTCTTTACTGCTAAGGCTGGCCCTCAGGTATCCCAGATCCTGGGGGCAGGAGGGAAAGTCTAGAGGAAGGAAGCCGTCCCCTTGTTTGAGGAGGATCAGGTTAGAGATCGTTTAGGCAAACTGGACACCCACAAATCCGTGGCCTTCATGGGGTGCACCAACAAGTGCAGAGGGAGCTGGCAGATGTTATTGCTAAGCCACTCTCCATCGTCTTTGAGGACTGTAGGAAAGCCAATGTCACTCCAGTCTTCAAAAAGGGCAGGAAGGAGGACCCAGGAAACTACAGGCCAGTCAGCCTCACTTCCGTCCCTGGAAAGGTGACGGAACAGCTCATTCTGGATGTGAGGTCTAAGCATGTGGAGGAAAAGAAGGTTGTCAGGAATAGTCAACATGGATTATTCACCAAGGGGAGATCATGCTTGACCCATCTGATAGCCTTCTACGACGGCATGACTGGCTGGGTGGATGAACAGAGAACAGTGAATGTTGTCTATGTTGACTTCAGCGAGACTTTTGACACTGTATCCCATGGCATCCTCATGGGCAAGCTTAGGAAGTGTGGGCTAGGCAAGCGGACAGTGAGGTGGATTGAGAACTGGCTGAAGGACAGAGCTCAGAGAGTTGTGATCAGCAGCGCGGGGTCTAGTTTGAGGCCTGTGACTAGCAGCATTCCCCAGGGTCAGTACTGGGTCCAGTCTTGTTCAACATGTTGATCAACGACCTGGATGAAGGGACAGAGTGCATCCTCAGCAGGTATGCTGGTGATACTAAACTGGGGGGAGTGGCTGACACAGCAGAAGGCTGTGCTGCCATTCAGCGAGAGCTGGTACAGGCTGGAGAGCTGGGCGGGTAGAACTTTAATGAAATACAACAAGGGCAAGTGTGGGGTCCTGCACCTGGGGAGGGATAACCCCGTGCACCAGTACAGGTTGGGGGTCGACCTGCTGGAGAGCAGCTCTGCGGAGAAGGACCTGGGAGTTCTGTTGGACAGCAAGTTACTCATGAGCCAGCAATGTGCCCTTGTGGCCAAGAAGGCCAATGGCATCCTGGGGTGCATGAAGATGAGTGTGGCCAGCAGGGCAAGGGAGGTTCTTCTCCCCCTCTGCTCTTCCCTGGTGAGGCCATGAGGCCACATCTGGAGTACTGTGTCCAGTTCTGAGCCCCCCAATTCAAGAGAGACAGGGAACTACTGGAGAGAGTCCAGTGGAGGGCTACTAAGATGATGAGGGGACTGGAGCACCTCTATTATGAGGAAAGGCTGAGAGACCTGGGGCTCTTTAGCCTGAGAAGAGAAGACTGAGACGGGACCTTATCAACATCTAAAGGGTGGGTGTCAAGAGGATGAGGCCAGGCTCTTTTCCATGGTGCCCAGTGACAGGACAAGGGGCAATGGGCACAAACTGGAGCACAGGAAGTTCCACCAGAATATAAGGAAAAACTTCTTTACTCTGAGGGTGGCAGAGCACTGGAGCAGGCTGCCCAGTGGGCGTGTGGAGTCTCCTTCCCTGGAGATACTGAAAACCTGCCTGGAAACAGTCCTGTGTGACCTGCTGTAGGTGAAGCTGCTTTTGCAGGGGGGTTGGGCTAGATGATGTCCAGAGGTCCCTTCCGACCCCTGCCAATTCTGTGCTTCTGTGATTAGCACTTCTGTTCTTATTTGTTTTGGCTACTAGATGGGAACTCAACATGTCATTCCAAGCAGCGGTATCTGCCAGCCAGTGAAAGCTTTCCTAATTAAAACATATTAAATATAAATTAAATAGTTTATATAGGCTATAAAACACATGCTGTCTGCCATAGACCAATCATTTAGTGTACGTTTCAGACTCATGCAAGCATGGACATTTGACTGCATATGCAGTTTAAGACTACTTATGTCAGACACTATTCAAGCGGTTTTTTTATACAAATATGCACTGTTTGATGATCTCCTATGTAACTGAAGGCTGTTAGAATTCAGCTAAGCAAGCTTATACTGTTACGCTCCTAAATAGACATCACGCTTACTACATGCATCAGTGACCTTAATGCTTCTCCCAGAATATCAGGACCCATAACAAGTGTGATGTGAGTACTGATATTGACTCTGTTTATCTGGTAGCTTATGCCTTTAGCATAAGTGATGGTTTAAATGAAGAGAGCTATTTAAATGAAGAGAGTTAAATGGCATTTAATAGACTCCTTTCTTTTTTCTGGTTTTTTGTTGTGTTTTTTTTTTTATCTACTGCACCGTGTAGCTTGGTCAGGCAAGTGGCTTTGACTTAAACCTCTGTTCAGTTGAGTAGAAATGATGAGGGGGCATTTGTAGAAGTTCTTTCTAGGTGAAATAACTTAATTCTCTCTGTCCCTTTAAAATATGTTAAGGGAGAGTAGCTCAATTTTGTGGATTGTATTTTGTAGAGTTCAGTGTATAAACTGAAATTTTTTACCTAGGCTTGTCAGGATGCAAATGCTTCCCCAGATATCTAACTTTGTTCTTCTGGCTGGCAGGAAGAGTATTCTTTGAAAAGTACATGAAAATACCTAGTAAAATCCTTTCTGAAGGTAAATGTGAAAAACAGAAAAAATGCATTTAAATAAAACTGATGCTGTTCATATATTCCAGTTTTGACAGTGATAAATGAAATCTTTATATGCAGTATTTTGCAGCCGTTAGGAATAGAAGTCTAAATCCTTAAAATTAAGTGAAAAAAGACAGGCTCAATTACAACAAAATGCACTTGTGAGCTGGGAGCTGCGACAATAGATGCCTTTGAAATCAGTACAGAAAGATATTCAAAGATGGAGAGAGATTAATTGCTGCCTGCTGGCACATAGTCACAACCTGTCTAAGTAAAATGGCTGCAGAGACAGCTCAGGCAGAGGACTGGGAGCCAGGAATCTGGTCATCTGCTCCCCTGCTGCCACAGATGCTCTATGTGGCTTTAAGATAAACCAGTTAAATAGTTCCTCCTGGCAGTAAAATACAAGTTACTGTTTTACAAAGATGGTTCGTGATTATTTTGTGCCATGAAGCAGTAAAATGCTCTGTGTTCAAAATAGTATTTTTTTTTCCCTAAAGTGTACAGCCATAAGGTTTTCTTTGCTAGATGGCTAAATGGGCTGGATGCCCTCTCTCCTATGTGTCAAAGCCCAATAGTGGATATAAACAGAGAAATCATTCCTTCCTATAATCACATGAGGGTCAGATAAATGAGCTTTGGGGCTGGGATGGGTGGCTAGGGGGTGGGGACATACCGCTAGAACATAAAGCCACTTTTGGAGATGCTTGTGGTGTAAGCTTTGCTTGGGATCAGAGCGCTCATTTAGCTGTCCTCCTGTGTGCTAAGAACTGGCATGGCGCTTCGGTTTGGTGTGTGTTTTCTGAAGGGAAACACAGAAATTAACGTCACCCAGGTCCTCAGAAACCCCTCGGTAACTTGTGCAGGCAGTGCTCTACGCTGGGATGAGCCCTGTGTTGCTTTGCATGCAATGCACCCGACCGCTTGTTGTGGTAGCTCCTATACAAGAAGTTAGGAGTTGCATCCTTGAATAAGAGAGGCAAACATCGTCTTTGTACTCCCTAGGTCATTTACCATTCTTTGTCTGCCAGGCCTTCTTGGGAGCTAAAAGGAGCTTAAAACCACTCAAAGCCCGTTGGTGTTTGTGTCAGCTGTCAGACATGCCAAAGGGACAGAGCAGCAGACAGAGCAACAAAACATAAGGAAATGCAGCTACTTGGATGTTTAAAACCTGGTGCAACAGGGACCTTGGAAGACAGATTTATACACGTGGTCTTGCTAACTAGTTCTCACAATTAGGCATAGTTCACTAATTTCCCCAAGTTTGGCTGGGCCAGCAAAAATAACGTACTTCAGCTGAAAATACTGTGTCTTGCACAAGTTGGTAGTTGGATCACTTACCTGTCTGACCCTTGCTTATATGAACAGCCTTTTCTGAAGCTGGGTGAAACAATCCTGATTCAGATGGCCTGTCCTGAATAATCAACGCTGACGCCCAGCGCTTGTCAGCTTGAAACCATATTCCCTGTATTCAGAGCAAGGGGCTGGCCACAGGCAGATCCTTTTTTGTTTCTGCTACTCCTGTTTAGTAAAGACCACTTTTCTTTTGCCTTTCCTTGTGATGCAGGGAGGCACAGCCATCAGCCGCGCTAATGCCACCCACGTGGTCACACTTAGACTCTCCAAATCTCCCCAGGGAGCACAGCCTTCACCGTGGCCCCAGCACACAGCTTTCTTATTCCTCCCTTTTTATACAGCCTGCAGGCAAAGCCCCTATTGATGTACGTACCCTGAAATCTCTCCAAGAAGTGACACAGTCCTTGCTGACAAATACTGACTGTCAGAGGTGAAAGGTAGTGAAGGTTTCAGTGTTAATTAGGTGCATGCTAATGTCCCCAAGCTAAATGATGCAAGTGAGCTGAAATGAGGACTTGGGCTTGAAGTGGAGCTTGTAGTCAGCACTTTGTTCTTTCTCCCTCCGTTTGCTCACAACTCTGTTCATCATGCAGCGGGATCTGAACAGACAGATTAATTTTATTTACTGTGTAATTTAAATTCTCAGCTTGTTTGAGAAGGTAGAATTCATCAGGAAATTGTTGCAGTCCTCAGCTTCTGAAATGGTTCGGCCGACTGTGGGGGACACAAAGGCAAGTACATCCCAAAATCTCATCTCATAGACCTTGAAGACAGAAAAATACAACACAGGGTTAATTTCTCTTTGTCCTCCCACTGTAGCAAATCCCATGGACTCGCACTGCACTGTCCCCATAGCAGGAAGCTCCATCTCCTCCTGGTCAGGCAGGTTCACAAGCAATCGAGTTAGCAAGGTTTAACTAGTGGCTCTCAGCAAAGAGACAGGAGCAGTCAGTGTCTGTGTGCTTCTGACCCACAGTGCAAAGGAAGCAAGTCGCTGTTGTCTGCCACTCAACCGGCATTTGGTCCGATCAGGCTGCCTCAGTTGAGGAGGATACATGTGGTCAAGCATGGAGGCGACAGCATCCCAAACCACTCTTCACCCACCACTGTCTGACCATAACTAGAGTCACTCTCTGTCTTGGGACAAATGATCTGGGTGGGTCTGACCCTCCAAATAGCTCTTCAGCATAGCACAGGGTGATGTTTACCAAATTCCTGGGTTGTCTGCTATGCCTGATACTGCAAAAGGAGCAGTTCTGCAGGACGTTGAAGCATATGGCTCCTTTTGTCATTTCTGGTTTGGAGCAGAGTGTAGGCAAAACCAATGACTCTCTACATAGCACCATGTACCAAAGAAGCTGTTCAGCATTTCATTTTTTAAAAAAAAATAGAAAAACATTGTTAAAACTGGTTATTATTTCATTTAAACACTGAAACCAGAGGAGTAATTGTAAGGATTTATTCAAGTCTGATTTTTAACATAGATCCATTCGTGTTAAGTCCATTCTGCTTCATATGCTTCATTACTATTTTCCCTCATCATAAAGCAACTAGACACATCCAGCTAGCTGAACAGGTAACCGTTTTAAATTGCACTGAATAATACAGCAGTACTTGATATCTTTCATTAGGGCTGTAGCTGTTCCCAGTGGTAAGGGGAGAATTCAGCCCCTCTTGACTTAGACACTACTTTCTCTAACGGAGGTTCCCTGTGGGAATGTGCTTCATTTGTCAGCATGCGTCCTCTGACACATCCTAAGTCAGGCGGGTGAAAGCACACCAAGGCAGGGACGGTTTGCTGAGTGCTTAGCATGCTGGGGCACCATCTTATTGAGGACCTTTGCATGCAGCTCTAATACGAGACCATTACCAGACAGGACGCGAGGCTGGGCCAGCTGTGGTCCTGATTGTATCTACAGCATCCATTTCCTTTGCTCCTTTATACTTAGGCATTATTTCTGCCTTGCTGAAAGCTTCGTGGGCTTCTTTGGCTGTTGTCTTATCACCAGCAGAGCTTAGCTTGAAGCAGCACTGGGAGCAGATGCTGAATGGCTCAGATGGGGTCAGCAAGCAGAATGGGCTACTGTGAGGCTAGCACAAAGCTGGCAGCTTGCTCATTGAGCAGATTCATCTTCTTTCTTTAAATGATTTTAACATCATAAAGGGACAAAGTGTCTTAAAGGTGAAGTGACAAGATGGACAAGAAAGGAGGGAGAGATGTGATGTGGTTGACAGGTCCAGACAAAAGGCTGTCCCACATGCCCATCAGAGCAGTATAGTAGTGTCAAAAGGATCCTGGACTCCCTCCTCAGATATACACACACAAGAACACACACATGAACCACTCCATGTGTTCCTCTTCTGACACAGTGTCCAAGATTAGCTTGAGCAGAACTGGTGCAACCAAATTCCCCAGTACATCAGGCTGACAGCACAGCTGTCTGTGTTCTCCAAGCCCTCTGCTAGAACACAAGCTAATGTTGCTTTGCTCCACCCAAGCATGGAGCCAGGTAGGTTACCTGTGGTGGATACACCCTGTCTAGACGCCAAGTGCCCACCAAAGCCACTCATCACTCCTCCCCTCCTCAGCTGGACAGGGGAGACAAAATATAACAAAAGCTCCTGGGTCAAGATAAGGACATGGAGACATCACTCAGGAATTACTGTCACAGGCAAAATAGACTCGACTTGGGGAAGTTAGTTTAATTTATTACCAATCAAGTCAGAACAGGGTAATGAGAAATAAAACTAAATTTTGCAAACACATTCCCCACACCCGTCCCTTCTTCCCAGGCTCAATTTCACTCCTGATTTTCTCTAGGCTCTCCCCGACAGCAGCACAGGGGCACGGGGAATGGGGGTTGCGGTCAGTTCATCACATGTTGTGTCTGCCACTCCTTCCTACTGGGGGAGGGCTCCTCACACTCTTCCCCTGCTCCACATGGGGTCCCTCCCACGGGAAACAGCCCTCCATGAACTTCTCCAATGTGAGTCCTTCCCACGGGCTTCACGCACTGCTCCAGCGTGGGTCCCCCGCGGGGTCACAAGTCCTGCCAGCAAACGTGCTCCAGCGTGGGCTTCTCTTTCCACAGGTCCTGCCAGGAGCCTGCTCCAGCACAGGCTTCCCACAGGGTCACAGCCTCCTTTGGGCATCTGCCTGCTCTGGTGTGGGGTCTTCCACGGGCTGCAGTGGAATCTCTGCCCCAGTGCCTGGAGCACCTCCTCCCCCTGAGGAGAGGGGTCTTCACTGACCTTGGTGGCTGCAGAGTTGTTTCTCTCATGTATACTTGGGAAGAGAAACGCCATCACTCTGAACATCTCCCCTTCCTTCTTCCCCCCGCTTTTGTTGCTGAGCATGATGTCATATGGTATGGGATATCTCGTTGGTCAGTTGGGGTCAGCTGTCCCAGCTGTGTCCCCTCCCAATTTCTTGTGCACCCCCATCCCACTCGGTGGTGGGGTGGTGTGAGAGGGAGAAAAGGCCTTGACACTATAAGCACTGCCCAGCAATATCAACACTGTTTTCAGCACAAATCCAAAACGTAGCCCCATACCAGCTACTATGAAAAAAAGTTTCTCTGTCCCAGCCAACTTCTTCATGTCAAAGGCACATGCAGGCTGCTTCATGCCATCCCAGCCTCCTCTGCTCTATCCTGCTTCTTCAAGGAAGCGTCTGTCTGGAAAATTAGTGAAAAGAAGGAAAGAGCATCTTAGCTTTTAATTCCCTGAGAATTGTCCAGGTACATAGTTGCCAGGTTTCACACAAAGGTTAGCACAGTTGGATTAGCGGAGAGCTGTGATCTTAGGATTCATGCTTATGTGGGTGTAGCATCAGCCAATATGGGGCAGACTTTAAAGAAAAATGTCATTTACCTATCAAGGCTAGGCTGTGGTTCCTTCTCTCACCTTGTATTTGCTGGGCTGGTTATGTGTCTGGTTGGAGATTCTTAGAGAACTACTTTAATTTATGAAATTTACAGGGATTTGTCAGAATGTTAGACCCTGAAAGTAACATCTTCAACAGTGCCTAAATCAGTCACATTTCTGAAAATAACTCCGGTACTTAGAATTTGGGTATCTGGCCTTCAGACAAACATCTGGGGACGAAAACCAGGTGAGCTGGAAGCCAGGGAAGGAGCTCACTACCTAGAAATGGGGTTCACAGACTGCACCTGCTGCACCAGGAAGAAGTACCAATGCAGAAAACAGGCACTGAAAACCTCCTTTGCCTATTTTGATGGACCTGGTGGCTGGTCTGTGAGGCTGGAATTTATAGCCCAGAATTATTGCACAAGACTGGCTCCCAAAAGCTCCCTTGGGTGATGGTGGAAGTAGCAGTAGTTCATAATACTTGTGACACTCAAATGCTAGGTTTCCTTGCCTCAAAGCCTGACATGACTCATGCACATCTCTGCCATCTTCCAGGAGCTTGTCCTAACACACCAGGGCTGAGTAGGCCTCCTGTTCCCCCTAGAAGCCACCACATTTTGGCCACCAGGAACTCAGGATTCATAGCATCCAAGAGGGAGATGAACTGTTGATTCATACCTAAGAAGTTTAGCTGGGGACACAGGTGTGGATGTTCCGATCACACTTAAGTTGCATTGGACTTGTTCACTCCAAGCCGCTAAATAAGTGAAAGAAGGAGTTAAAAAGGAAAACTTGTATTGTTCAGACCCACACATTGCAATAGGACTCAGTAATAACATAAAAATAGTCATGGAGAGACCTGCTGGAGGAAGAAGACACCTTGCAAAAGTCCAGATTCATCAGCCAAATGAGTAGTCTGATTTGGAGAAGAGCATTAGTATGTCTACTAAGCAATCGATAGAAAGCAGGGACTGCTGCTCCATTTAAAAGGCTCAGGCAGGCCTTAACTGCCTTGACAGAAAATGAAACCTGTAACCTTGTTTTTGAGTCAGGTGCCTTTTGTGAATTATACAGCCTCTTAAAGCATTGGCAGCTTGTCTCAGCGCTGTGTATTTGTGGTATGCGCTAGAGCTTCTGGTGTAGATTGGTGGACATTGGGTTGTATTTAGGATTGTAAACAAAGCCCCACTTTATCCCGCTTTGTCTGAAGAGCAACATTCACGTGGCCTGCAAAATACAAGCTTTTTATTCTGGAGACAGAGATAACCAATGCATTTGCAAGTCCCAGTCCTGCGAAATTATTCTGATTTAATGTTTTGACTCCAATCCTGTATCAGTCTGTTGCTTATGACAGGGAGAGTTATTAATCCAGTCCTTTTCCTGCCACGTTCAATGAGCATTTATTTACCTCTGCTGTCAGCAGGAGCAGAGCTGGACATGGTTTGTAGGAGTGTATACTCTTCTCTGCAGGTTCCTCAGCCACACTCATCATCACAATCTCTAGGTATCTCTGCTGCTTATTTGTCCCTCAAAAAAGGCCGCCTTCATCTGTGCTGAAGGGACAGAGTTGGCCCACCTTGTACTTGCATACCCTGGTCAGCACACTGCTTTTCCACAAGTGGGAAAAGGTGCTTTTCTCTCCAAGGGGAATAAAATCTGCAAGAGAAGAAAAATATCAGCACATTTCACACACCGCAGGGGAAGCAGAAGCAAAATTAATTCACTATTCAGGTTCCCCAGCAAGCAGTCTGGTAAACCCCTATTATTCAGGCATGCCACAAAAATAGTTCCCAACATTTTCTCACACTCTGGAGAACGTTTTTAAGTGGAGGAGCCTTACTGGCCCCACTCTCAGCTTTTCCCTACAAGCCTTGCAGGATGGTACAAGTGTTGCAGGATGAGATCAGGGCAGTTAGCTCAGCTTTTGCAGCTAATTGCTAGTCAACACAACTGATTTCCCACAAGAAACAAGGAAGGTCTTTGAATGAGAACACTGAGTATCAGTTTATATGAAAACCCATCATCCATGGGTGCTTGCCCCTGGTGGAGGCAAGGCCATGTTAATACAGCACAGACGTTGCATACCTGCAGAAGGCATAGCTTTAGGACCTGGATTCTAGTTGTGATCTTGTGGTGAGAAGTTACTACGAGAAATAGTCTCTCCTAAAGGAGAAGCTAGTTTACATACCCTCTTGCACTGAATACGTAAAGGAAGCTTGACGTACTGTCCACGTTTTAAGGTACATTTCAGCAGTTAGTGGAACACTCTCTGAAAATCTAAGCAAACAATATGCTGTTTAAAAATACAGCTGCAAAGTGTTTCACTTTTTTTTTTTTTTTTAAATAAAGCAGCTCCCAAGAATCAATGTGAGATAAAAGAGAAAGGCACATGGGGGACATCACAGATTGCCAGGACAAGAAGCATGGAAGGCAGCAACACTTTCTGCTGTAGGGTGTGTTAATCTCGTGAGTTGTTGTCTAGGGAAACACTAATCACTCAGGCCTGGTGTCACGCTAGGCTGGACTAACACTAAATGATAGTGCTGCTTTGATGGAGACACTTTTCTGTCCCCATTGGGCCCCTCGGTGGCAGCCTCAATAGGACAGAAAAGGTAGAAGGATGAATTCCCTTGCAGACCACAAAGCACATCTCAGGATCCATGCAGCAGCCGGGTGCAGATAGAGGCAACGTCTCTGCCTTTTCTCTCCCTCAGCTGGGTCTCATCCAGAAGCTCCATGACCATGTTAGTGTGGCGTTGTCAACAAGCTGCTCTGAGTCAAATTTGGTACATTAGTTCTACTCCCTGGTGACCAGGAGGCAGTGGGACACAGCTCGTCCAGCCTTTGCAGTGTCCCTCGTTGGGAGATGGAGAGCTATTAGTTCTGCTATGCCTTTTCCCACTCTCAAATCTGGGTTTCTGCAGCTGTATGGTGGCCAGATAGGCTGTTGCCCTAATTTTGCTTTTCCCCTTTGTATCCCATATGCAGAGAAGCAGAGGGAGCTGGCTCGGAAGGGGTCCCTGAAGAACGGCAACATGGGAAGCCCAGTTAATCAGCAGCCCAAGAAGAACAATGTGATGGCACGAACAAGGTAAAGGACTGGAAAAGCACTCAGCTGTGCTCCAAGTTGCGATCCCTAATGGCCTCAGTATGGTGTTCATTGCCATTTGCCTACTGCCAAACACGCTGTGAGAGCAGTGATGGCCCTTCCCACTGCTGGCAGGCCCAAATGCTCTGTGCTGTGTTGCATCCCATCCCCTGGGGAGATGCAGGGACAGCTGAGCCCATGACCTGTGACTGTGCAGCCTGCAGGAGGCAGAGACAGCCCAGCCTGGTCAAAATCGAGGATCTGATACAGCTGTCTTGCATGTTCTGGGTAGCCTCATATAACACATAATCCTGCCAGCGGGAGAGGTGCGATGCTGCTTCATGTAACACAAGCTGGTTTAGAGCTTAGTTCTGCCTTGGCTGCTTGTGTCGCAGTAGTTCCCCTGCTCATTTTTGTTGATGACTCCTTCCCCATACTGATTGACTTAATGAAGGCTTGTAAACAATCCATCTTTGTGTGCCTTGCTATACACCTCCTCCGCACTTTGAACAGCATGGTCTTACTTTGCTGGAGCTGCTTTGTCACATCTCTGTATGACAGTATCAGACAGTGCTAAAAACCACTGTAAACAAAGACATTCCTTGGTGAATACTGTCTTTTAGAGTATTTCTATTTTTTCCATGCAAGCTTCAGTACACCAATGTATTACTTACCTGCATGCAGGAGGCACACCACCCCCCCCCCCCTCCCCGAGCCTACAGCATTGCGCACTTTGCATGCTACTGGAAAGGTGGCAGTTTTTAGTGGAGAACCTCACTTAAAATGACAGAAGAGTATGTGTGAATGCTGGGTGTTTACTGATGAATGGGAAAGTTGCATGGATTACCATATATTAAGTAGAACAGGAGCTGCAGGTCAGAGCCTGTCTGTATGCAACACGTCTGACAGATGAGGTTCCTTGTTCACATTAATTCCCAAAACTAAAATAGTAGTCATAAATCATGCCAAGACTTTGTCAAGTTTTATTTGTAAGCCCCTGCAATGTTGGTGGAATATGCTGCATTGCTCCTTGCTCTGTGTTTAGTTGTTGAGACCATATAAAGGAGCTAGGCCCTTCATGGCGGCAAGAAATTCAGCAAATGCTCTCGGCTGGATTTTCCATGCCCACTGTTCCTCCTTGTCTTCCAAATACCAGCTGGAAAGACTTGGTTTCTTTTGGCAATAGGCTGCATGCTAGCTTCCTGAGAGGAATGGTAGCAGATTTCCTGCTTCAGAGGTTTATAAACACTGAAATGAGCAGAGGAAGATGGTAACGGAGAGAAGGTGGGGTAAGTACAGGTGCCTACCTGTAAAATTAGTGACTTCTGCTTGGAGAGGTTGTTGTTTCCCAGCTGCTGATGGAAAGAAGAGTGATTTGAGTGAGGAGGAGCAGAGCAGTGACACCTATTGAGGAAAACTTTTGAAGAGCCAGCTCAGTTTTATTCCATTTGTGGACATCTGATCACTCTTCAGAGGACATGTAGACCAGTCCACAGCCAAGCGTAGCCTGCTGGCAGTAGGCTTGCTTTTCTTAGTTACTTTTCACACAGCTTTTAGAAATATCCCTTTTGATCTGCAAAACAGAGGTTTGCAGCCATTGCTTTAGTAGCAGAGGTAGCCAAGTTCTGTTGTTCCCATGTGGCTGGGAGGTGTCTGGCACAGGGTCTCACCAGCCCAAGTCTTCTCATCCCCAAACTCCCTTGCCTTTCTGGGAACAAAGCTGCATCATGAGCACAGCCCCTAGTAATATCTCAGAGTGGTTCGGTATGTCTTGCCACAGACAAGGCAATCCCAGGAAGGCAGGAATGCCACAAGCTTGTCCAAGCAGCCTCTTTTCACGATGTAATGGTTGCAGTATAATGGGAGGTACTCCAGTGGGATACACTGCAAAATACCCAGGTTATGGTTTAAGCCTGAACTGTTGGCTTCCTCTGGTCTCTTCAGAAGCAGAATAAGCTAAAGCCATTTCCCCCTTCTTAACAGTTCTGCTGTTCTCAGCAAATACATTTTCCTTCATTCAGGCAAACCACATTGCCTCTCCTAGTCTCTACTCCACCTCCTCCTCCTTCCCCAGAACTTCTGTCCTCCTGCATTATCTGTATGAATTTCTGACATCCAGCCTCTAGTACCAGTTTGCCTTCACCATTTGGTCTTCTCCTGGGGCAGGGGCACAGCCAGCCTTAGAGGTGAATGGATCTGGATCCATAACATGCTCAGTCTCCCTAAGAGCAAATAAAATGTGAACAAGGTTGGGGTGATGCTAGCACACTTCCTACGAGCACAGGCAGAGCCCACAACACTGTCCACCCAACTTGGGCACAGACAGATGTTGCAGTCTGCTCCAAGGATAACCTAAACTCGGATTTATGTCGTAACTTATTTCATGTTAAGTGAGCCAAAACACCAAGCCAAGATGCTCATACTGGAACAGCCACAGGGGAAAGCAGATACAACTGCTGCCCGGCTTTGTTCCAAGCACAGTGGGAAGTGAAAATAAGGACAATCAGAATGTGAGGGAAAGACTTAGATCAGAGGCAGAGACATTATCACAGTTTTTGTCTGTTGCAGAAAAATTGTAGTTCTGTGTTATTAAGAAAAAGGCATTTCTCAAAAAAAGATGTAGTTATTTTTTTTCATCAAGTAGGTAGTACCACAAAATGTTCCTCTTCTAGATACCCTGACAGTGCTTTGTTTACTCATGATATAGTAACAACCATCGGTGAGTATATATGGAGCAAGTACTTGAAAACCAGTGAGCAAGAATGGAAGTCAGTACTTCTGATACCTGTATGGGCAAGCTGCTGCTGCCAGACCACAGCTTCAGTTCCAGACATTTTTGCATCTTGACTTCCTTCCTACATGCTTCAGGAGCAGAAGGACTGTCCCAGTGCTGTGAGAAGGGGTATTGAATTTTACAAGTGGATCCCATTGTCTCCAGGCCCCTGCTGCAGCAGGTTGGAAATTCTGCATTGTTTTAAAAATTAATTTCTTTAATCATGCATTTCAGCGAACACAGTAAGAAAATACACCTAGTTGTGTACCTATATATCCTGTGTTGGATGCAGAGGGGAACATTGTCACCAAGGATGAGGAAGAGGCTGAGGTACTTAATGCCGCCTTTGCTTCAGTCTTTGATATTCAGACAAGCAATCCGCAGGGTAGTCAGCCCCCTGAGCTGGAAGACGGGGACCGAGAGAAGAATAAACCCCCTGTAATTCAGGAGGAAGCAGTTAAAGACCTGCTCTGCCACCTGGACATCCACAAGTCTGTGGGGCCAGATGGGATCCACCCAAGAGTACAGAGGGAGCTGGCGGAGGAGCTGGCCAAACCACTCTCCATCATTTATCAGAAGTCGTGGTCAACAGGGGAGGTCCCAGATGACTGGAGGCTTGCCAACGTGACACCCATCTACAAGAAGGGCCGGAAAGAGGATCTGGGGAACTACAGGCCTGTCAGCCTGACCTCGGTGCCAGGGAAGGTTATGGAGCGGTTCATCTTGAGCGCGCTCACATGGCATGTGCAGGACATCCAGGGACTCAGGCCCAGCCAGCACGGGTTCATGAAGGGCAGGTCCTGCTTAACCAACCTGATCTCCTTCTATGACCAGGTGACCCGTCTAGTGGATGAGGGCAAGGCTGTGGGTGTCATCTACCTGGGCTTCAGTAAAGCCTTTGACACCATTTCCCACAGCATTCTCCTAAGAAAGCTGGTGGCTCATGACCCAGACAGATGCACTCTAAGCTGGGTTAAAAACTGGCCGGACAGCCGAGCCCAGAGAGTGGTGGTGAGTGGAGTTCAATCCAGCTGGTGACTGGTCAAGGCCAATTCCATGAGTTTCAACAAGGTTCACAACAACCCCCTGCAGCGCTACAGGCTTGGGGAGGAGTGGCTGGAAAGCTGCCCGGTGGAAAAGGCCCTGGGGGTGCTGGTCGACAGCCGGCTGGACATGAGCCAGCAGTGTGCCCAGGTGGCCAAGGAGGCCAACAGCATCCTGGCCTGTATCAGAAGTGGTGTGGCCAGCAGGAGCAGGAAGGTGATCGTGCCCCTGTACTGGGCACTTGTGAGGCCGCCCCTCGAATGCTGTGTGCAGTTTTGGGCCCCTCACTGCAAGAAGGACATTGAGGTGCTGGAGCGTGTCCAGAGAAGGGCAACGAAGCTGGTGAAGGGTCTGGAGAACAGGTCTGGTGAGGAGCGGCTGAGGGACCTGGGGTTGTTTAGTCTGGAGAAGTGGAGGGTGAGGGGAGACCTTATCACTCTCTGCAACTGCCTGAAAGGAGGTTGCAGTGAGGTGGGGGTCGGTCTCTTCTTCCAAGTAACTAGCGATAGGATAAGAGGAAATGGCCTCAAGTTGCTCCAGGGGAGGTTTAGATTGAATATTAGGAAAAATTGCTTTACTGAAAGAGCGGTCAAACACTGGAACAGGCTGCCCAGGGAAGTAGTGGAGTCACCATCCCTGGAGGTGTTCAAAAAACGTGTAGATGTGGCACTTCAGGACATGGTTTAGTGGGCATGGTGATATTAGGTCAATGGTTGGACTTGATGATCTCAGAAGTCTGTTCCAACTTTATGATTCTGATGTATTTTGCTCTACCTGAGCCTGCCCATCTTCAGTGCCTGGTAGGCCTTTCTATTGCTAAAACTGTAATGGCTTCCTGAAATTTTCTGAGCAGGAGCAGAAACACATTTCAGGTAGTTAGAGAGCAGTTGGACCATGGATGAGATGCATTATCATCTTTAGATTTATATTTCCAAAACTCTTAGTGAAGCATCATTGTGCATCATTGTGTGTTGTTAAAGACCAGTTCTTCATTTGGGAGAAAACCTCAGTTAACCCACTGAACAAGGAGATTTTCATCACTCTTACGGTTCCCACCTGCTGAACATAGAATCTTATCTATTTGCTCAATTTGGTTGATTTTATTTTATACATGATCCAAAGTCTTTGTGCAGTTTTGTGGATGAAAGAACTCTGTTGTGAACAAGATACCATTGTATTAATGCATCTTCCTTATCCTAGAAGCTCTGAAGCTTGTATTCC
The DNA here is from genome assembly GCF_034619465.1 of Leptosomus discolor. Lineage (NCBI taxonomy): Eukaryota > Metazoa > Chordata > Aves > Leptosomiformes > Leptosomidae > Leptosomus > Leptosomus discolor. The sequence goes on from NC_141419.1 coordinate 83,940,596, forward strand.
ATCTCACAGACTCTCTCAGGCAATTAAAGGTGCAAAGTCATCATCAGCCTTTGTAACACTTGTGATGAAGTGCAAGTCATTATAAAAGAATGGGATTTAGAAAATGCTAGTCTGACTGGGCTCTTACACTGCACTCACCAGCTCATATTTCTCATATTAATACATTTAGGACTGATACCTCAGAAGGGAACAGCTGGGTAGGGACTCAAGCAGGAAGACCACATTCCCGAATTCCAGCAGCAGAATAATAGGAGCACTGAGCCCCTGCCTTCCCGCTAACCTCCTTCTCCTATTTGCTTGTTGCTAGTGTCATACACTCATTGTTAGGAATAAAAAAGCAGCACAATAATGAGCAATCTGATACGAGGAGCAATGCTAGCTGAACAGGTTCACCAGAATGGAGCATGGAGTGTCCCAGTGTTTTTTCTTCCAGGGAGGAGCATGTTCCCAGCACATGTCCAGCATTCATCCCTGTGAAACTGCTTTAAACTACCCAGAGACACAGCTCACTTCCTCTGAATTGCACCCATTTAAACGTCTTCACCGATAAGGGACAGCTTGCAAGGAAATGAACGGGGAAAGCCTAACTATGATACAGCTTTGCCCTAGACTATGTGTGGTACTGAGTTTTACTATGTGGTTAACGGACAACTTTTAATTATTTCAGGCTCGTCGTTCCCAATAAGGGCTATTCGTCATTAGACCAGAGTCCAGATGAAAAGCCACTGGTAGCCCTGGATACGGACAGGTATGCAGAGCGTTAATAAGATGATATACAGTACAGTGCAAGTGAGTTTTCACGCCAGAGTGCAACACTGAAGCTAACTCCTGCTCAAACCACTCTTGCAGGCCGTTTGCACTCTTCCACTCTTCCTTGCTGTGCCCTTTGGTATGCTGTAACTGGTCTGTGTGTGTGTAAACAAGTAGGAAGCGACATGAGAAGAGCACTGTGAGGGAATGATCTGAGGGTCACAGATGGAAGTTGCTCTCCAGGCTCCCTTGATGTAAATTCTCTGTGCCTCAAGGACAGCTTCATGGCATGAGAAAGATAGGGCTAACCAGGGAATACAGGTCTCTCTAACTGTTTCCTTGTTTGCTATATCTTGTTCTTCCCTGCAGTGATGATGACTTTGACATGTCCAGATATTCCTCCTCGGGATACTCATCAGCTGAGGTGAGTTATACTCTCTCCTGCCATCCTTGCCATGAATGCTAAAAGGAGAGCAGCCAGAAACAACATCAAGTGGCCTTGTACTGCCAGAAATGGCTACACAATGAATTTACCAGTGGTGTAGACCCTGGGAGTCTGGAAGGGGCCATGACAGAAACTGCGTCATGTTTCCTTCTTCCCTGTTGATCCAGTTGGCTCCATCCCCGCACTGCCATGGGCACAGAGATCTGCTCGCTGGCTGTTTTCACAGCTACCTTTGGCTTCACTCAAGGTTTTCCTAGTTCTGCGTAGTCCTGCGGTGTTGGCGCATGTGGTGCAAAAGCATCAACATGTCTGTCACGCCAGCTCAGCAAGCATATGCTTGCCAAGGACATAAACAAAGGATCCAAGGGTGTGCTGTGATTTCCAGTTCTTGTGGCGGTCAGGGTCACCCAATGCGTGTTTACTTGGAGCAGGCAGAAATTCCAGGGAGTGCTTTCAGATATGATGCTCTTGCCCTTTCAAAGAGAAAAGACAGGAAGCTCAGGCTTGTTAATCCCTCTGCATTATTTCTGAATATATTCCCAAACTCTCTTCTGAATTAGTTGCTCAGCCTCCGGCTGTTGCTTCTGGAGGATCTGATTTTACATCCAGGGTGCTGAGCAGCCATTATGCACACAAGCTGCTGGGAACTCTTCCTCCCCGTAACTCTTCCTTGGGCAAAATATGTCTAGAACACAGAGAAATGGCCAAGAGCAGGGACCAGACCAAATGATCTGGGCCATGATGAAGTGTTCACCCAGATCTGGTTAGACATCACTTGACTCCAAGATTACAAAGATCCAAGAGCCTTTACAACGTTTCAACTGCTATAGTGTGCCCCAGACTGAGAGGAGGGACTGCCCAGCTGCCAGCTGATTTATTAACATTACTATTACATTGCTTCAGATGAAGGCTTGTCTTCATGGAAGGATTATTCCAGAATAAAATAGTATCAACTTGCTACTCTGCAATATCTCACTCTAGATATTTCTGTTCTGGAAGAAGCTAGAACAGAAGGCAGCCCTCACCTGTGGTCAAAAACTGGGACACGTTCATTGATGAGGCAGCTGCTAATGATGGGGAAATATATTCCAGGGACCTCCTTCATCCTCTGACCATCAGAAGTAAGAAGTCTCAAGTGTTTGACTGTTTGTCTCTTTGTCTGTAGCAGATCAACCAAGACTTGAACATCCAGCTGCTAAAGGATGGGTACCGGTTAGATGAGATCCCAGATGACGAGGACCTCGACCTAATCCCCCCTAAATCGGTCAACCCTACATGCATGTGTTGCCAAGCCACCTCCTCCACCGCCTGTCACATCCAGTAGTGAGGCCGGCAGGCTGTGATCAGTGCTTTCCACTATAACTGTAAAACTTAACAGCCATTGCTTCCTCCTATGGTAGGACGTGCACCTCTTTGTGTTCATGGAGCCAGGAGAAACCAAAAAATTCGTTTTATGATTGGTTGATAAGTTATTTTAAAATACGGTTAAACAAAATAGAAATTGCTCAAAGTGCCAGGCAGTGCCTGGCAGAACTGGTCTGGAGGGCAAATGCAGAGGGGTCCAGAGATACCTTCTTGATTCGTGTAGGCACTGGGGATGTTTTGTAGTGTCTATTCCAGAATGAGAAGGGTCAGATGGGGCTGTAGGTAATCCTGCCCACCAAAACCAATCCATCTGTGAGATCAGGGGTGAGTCTGAGGTGTCAGGGGGTTTTACCAGTGAGAGGAGGTCAGTTCTGAATTCATTCACTAAACCTGTTTCATTTGCATAACCAAAATGATACTGGGGCACAGAAATGGGAACCGAGCAGGGCATCCTTTCTTATGGCAAGGCTAGCCAGGACTAGCATGACACAATTCATTCACTTGTGAAGAGGACAAATAGGTGGCATTTCACTGTGAGTCAGTACTAGCTAGAGCTGTTGTGTCACATATCCAATGCACTCTACCCTTAGCTCCACATTAAATTATCACCAGACGCATCAGATTCGATCTGCAATCCATCTGTGCTCTTCAGGGATTCAGTCCTTGTCCAAGAATACCATACTCCCGAGTTCAGTCCACTCACATATACTGTCTTCAGCCTATGCTTAATTCCTGTAAGATCCATCTGCTTCCAGAGATCTTAAACTTTTTTCAACTAAAAAAATTGAGTCCTGCATGAGACAGGACTAGAGCTGTACAGTCTGAAGGTCAGTGCTGGAAAAGCTAGTTGAAGAAAGCATATTTTTACAGTGCTTAACTGTTGATATTCTCTTTACACTGCGTCTCTTGGTGCCTGTGGGAGGGACTTGTTAATGCTGAAGGCATCTGTGTGGTGGTGTCAGACATTAGGGGAGTTTTCAGCAACAGCAGGATGATGACAGCTTCAGCTCAAAAAAACCTATGAGAGGAAACTACTCTTTATCCCATCTCTGCCCACAGGCTTACTGTGTTAGAGCTGTGCCATGTCAGGAGCAATTGTGTTTATTTGGTGCTGGAGCAGTCAGGAAACCTGGCATTATGTTAGGTTGCTGGACTGAATTACCAGTTCACCGGTGGATTGTTTTGAATGCAAAATCATTTCTGGAATTAGGAAATGTGTCCTCTCCCTGGCCGGTCTTACACTGCTGGCTTCAGCATGTGTGGGGCTCAAGTGACGGGTGGGCTGGCATTTTTCTAGGTGTTGAAATCTTTTGCCACAGGCACGACTGTGTGTTTTTTCTGCCCTGACAGGAGGAAGGATCACCTGCCTTGGGTCATCGCTTGCTTTATAGCATGGGGAAGGGAAAAAGCAAGGGTGCTTTTGAGCTTCCCATCAGAATTCCCGATTCACAAAGCAGAGCCTGAGCTTCACCCTGACAGATGGATCCCCCATCTGAAATCTGCATGACGTGAGCTGAGTGTTCAAGAAGCCCTCTTCATGATTAGGAGGAGATTTATTTAACATCCTGGGGTTTCACAATACCATCCACAGCATGAGCAAAAGAGCAGGCACACAAGATTCCTGGGCTTTATTATTCATTAGATGGTATGGGCAACTGTTAAAGCTATGTTTGCCCCCGCTCCCTGAAACAGCATGCTGTCACCCTGGCTCCAGGCCATAGAAAGAGAACGGAGTGGTGCTGTTTACTGAGCATCCCTGCCTCCTCATGCAGAAGTGCTGGTTAACTTGCCAGCTCCTCTAGGAAGAGTGTTCCCCAAGTGAATTCCTCTCCCTTTCTCACCACCTGCTAATGCTGAGGGGGAATATTTTCAAAACGTTTCTAAAGAAGCACAGAGCATCAGGTCTCCAATTCTTCACTTCTTCCTTTGTGTGCCTGCTTTCCTCTCCAGTGCTTGCTCCAGTTGAGGCTAGCAAGTTGTCTGGAGGTGGGGGAAGAGCTCTAACAATGCTGTGTAGAAAGAAAACATAAAAGGGAAAAAACATTCCTTAAGGAGTCTTTTTTTTAATGGGGATCACGGTCAAAACCTAACAGAAACACCATGGTCAAACCAAATCCTATAGGACATGACCGAGTCTCAGTCTTCACTCTTCTAAAGAGAGACTTTGCAGTTCAGCATTGATACCATGCAACGTCATCATCGCATTTATCCTCCTGGGTCAGTCTCTGTGCCTTCCACCCGGGCTGCACACACCTCAGCCTTTCCCACAGGCCTTGCTCAGGAGCTCAGAGCATTTCAGTGTGCCTGCTAGAGCAAAGAGCCATCTGTTTGCATGGGTCAACCGTGGAGGACTGCAGGTCCCACAGGTCTCTGTGTTGCTGCCATCATGTTCAGTCTAAGACAGGATGAAGCTTGCAGACAGTGTATCTCCCAGGGTTAACACCTCCCCTCTGAAGGACAGACCTTCCCTGATAACCACTGCCCCATGGCACCATGACCATGTCCTTTTATTGCCCCTATTGCTGGCTTTTGCCTGCCACGTGCTCTAAGGCATTCCTCAATCCTGCAACCCTGCAACTGCCCTCAGCCCTTTGCATTGTGTGTTGCGCATCTGCTTCTAGCACACCCCTTTAGGGAGGGAGATAGATGAATTAAAGTGTTGCACCCAGTGCTTCCTCCAAATACAGACCGAAGCACAAGCCAAGTGTTTTTCCCTGCGCACAGAAGGAGTTGGTTGCACAAGGAGCTGGTTTGGCATGACAGTACGGGACGATAAAATGGCAATTTTTTGGCTTCTCCTCTCTATGCTTTGTGTTCTTATATTTTATTAGGGGAATAAAGTAGAAAGGGTGGGGAAAAGTGGTTACCTGTGTAGGGTCATTATCAGGAAGGCTAAATGGATTAAGGCAATGCACATGTGGCTGTCACAGAAAAATGAACACTAACCCTTCTGAATCACAGCCCCTTAAGCAGGTTATGACCATGTGGCATGTTTGTTGGCTCGTTATGGAATGAGGTGGACAGCCCGTCAGTATGTATTAACTGTAGATGGGGCTGGCTTCCGCTGCATGGTCTCATGGTCAGACCTTTGCTTCAGCCACAAGGTTTTCATTGTGCCCTTGTTGGAGGTTACGCTGTGGTGACTTCCCAGGGAGGTGTACAGATACACGGCTGTTCTGGCACTGCTTTCCTTAGACCAGTCTCTGCCACCATGGCCTGGAGAAGACTAAAGCAAAGAACACAGACCCTGACTGTGTCGCAGCATCATAAAGTCCTAAAATCTGCAGAGCTGCTGCGCACTTTTCTAAATGCAGATTGCATGCAAGAAAGCAAATCATTGCTTGTTCCAGTCTTTGCACCAAGCCAGATGGTCTTCTCAGGCCCCATATTCAGTCCAAAGTTGTACAGAATACCAAGGGGAGGAGCACCATGGAGTATGAAAGGCTGCATCACTGTCCATCTGAATTACCATGCAAATAGGATTTAAGGATATTGATGCTGGTGCCACCACAAAGGAATTTGCATTTGATGCCTCCCAAAGCCAGAGCAGCTTTTTGTTAGGATTTTATGTCATTTCAGTCACCAAATTACCTGAGTTGAAGCAAGTCCTTTCCTTTTATCAGTATTATTTTGCCCTTAAATGTGAGCTGGCTTTGAATTCCAGAGTCTCAGCACTTGACTCTGTCTCTCCGGTCTGCAAACTCCCCATTTCCACATGTCTCTGTGAGGAGCAACATCCTCCTAGTGTTGAGGAAGGTCTTTAGGTAATATGGTCTAGTCTGCTTTTCTGGTGGATGTAAATAAACTTTGGCTGAAAGGAGGCTGATGTCCGGGCGACTATCCTGAAGGATCGCTTGATTTCTTACTGGACATACACTGAAGCAAACACTTGGAAGAGCCGCTGGATCATATCTGACATTGCTGCATGTCTACCCCCAACATATATGCTTGGCCATTAGGTCTGCTACTCTGTTCTGGCTGTGTTGCCTGCAGATGCCTTGCGACTGCAAAAGCAGGCAACCAAGCCTTCTGCATGAACTTTGAAAGGGATTTCAGGATGCTTCCCCATGGACAGGGTGGACTCAGCTGCCTCTGGTTTGTCTCTCCATCTCCTTTCCCAAATGGAGGCACCTGCTCTGCTCAGCTGTGTGCTGGCTGACACATGGTCTGCGATCCTGAGCAGAATCCTTTTCTCTCCATGCAGAGTCTGTCCTTAGGCTGGCCTGCGAGCTGTACGATGGCGTGCAGGAGGCTTGAAAAGTACAGTGCCCTGTGTGTGACTCAACAGAAACATGAAGATGCTTTTGAAGAAAGGAAGCACCCAGCTGGGCACCAGATGGAACTACAGGAAAAGGAAAAAAAAAAAGCAGTAACTAGAAAGGTTGCCAAGTGCTGTCTTGGCCTAGGGTAGATCCCAGTTGTCCCAGTTAATCTATGTCAGTTCAGTGTAGATACCAGCAGGGAGCAAGGCTGGCTTTCAGATGCACAGACCAGAAACACTGTGTCCCCAAGCTGGCACCATGGCCAAATACTACTGCAGAGAGTCTGCTGGACTGCTAGGGCACAAAAATGAGATCTGGGGTCCCTTGCTGCTGTTGGCATGTGATACATGTTTGCTCTTACAGCAGGCAAGTCACATCCCCTCTTGATGTCCATTCCCTTCTGCAGCACAGGGGAGAAATCTGCCTTCCCAAGGTGCTACCACCACTCTGCATGGATGTTGCCAAGTGTGTGGTGGGCACAATTGGTAGCATAGCTCTACAAGGAAGATGCAAAAAGCATGCTATAGAAATTTAATGCATATTTTCAAAGTACTGCTCCACTTTCCCTCCATTTACCAACTTCTGATGTCGCTTCCATGTGCCAGAAGGCTGCAGGGTGGAGGTTAGTAGAGAGATTGAACAGCTTTTGGGAAAGACGTTTGGCAAGGATGTGTTTCCCAGTTATTTGGCAGCTGGCTTTCACACAATTGGCTCCTCAATCTGCCTGCTGCTACGTGGAACATGTAAGAAGATTTAGTGGCCCAACAGCACCATCCCCTGCTAGTAGAATTAAGAAACTTAGGAGTACAACTGGGATAGTGAGTGCTGATGGGAGGGAAGAGAGCATTGAAGGGGTCAGTTGTCATAGTCCCACAGCAGTTTCATCCTCTTACTTTTAGCATCCATGTCATCATCTGAGGGTATAAAGTGGCAGTTTTGCCTGGGCTCTTCCCTTACTTTTCCATTCTCCCTTCAAGCTCACAGGGGTTATGGCCACTCTTACCTAGAATGAAGTAAGCTTTGTCACCTGGCTATTGCTTGGCTCAGCAAGCACAGGCTGCATGTTCAGAAGAAACATCTGCATAGATGGGCAGTGCCACAGGGTGAGCTGGGCTGGCTTGAGCCTAAGGGGAAGACGTAGGAGTTTTAAGGTGCCTTTCACCTCTAGGAGAACATTGCATCCTTGGCACTTCCTTTCAAGGCTTTCCTGTGAGAGGGATTGCTCCAAACTTTGAACTGCATCTTGTCAAACAAACCCGCCTCTGTTACCGAACCACACAAGCCCTGAAGCAGAGGGGCCAGCAATTCAGCACAGAGGAATTGGCTGTGACCTGGGATTGCCTACAGAAGATTAATGGAGGTTTCTCACAGGGGCTGGCATCCATATTTTAAATCCCCATATTATGCAGCTGAGCTGCTGCATTGCTTCCAAAAAATTACAGCTACATCCCCTCCTTTGTCCCCCCTCAACACTGGTGGCAATCCCAGGATCACAGCATAAATGCTGCCTGGCTCAGCACTGCTTTGACAGCCTGCTGGGGAGGCACAGGTTGGGGACTGATTGAGATTACATGGAGCAGAGCACCGTGGCCTACACAGCCATGAAGCAAGCCATGTCGCAGAGTAGCATGGGCACTGGCAGGACAGGTTGCAGCTTTCCATGGTGCCTGTGGAGAGCAGCTCTTCCCATTGCTTCCCAGACCCATTTGCCAGTGGTGGTGGCTCCGAGCATTTCTCCTTCTTTAAAAAGCTGCTCCTGCAAAAGATGGATTTGCTGCTGGGAAGAGCTCACCTTGATGGTTGTGCCTGGTCTGTGGAGCAATTTCCATCATAACAAAAGGTGATACAGGTAGTGGAATTGCATCAGGGAGTGGAAGGTACAAAAGAAGCCTTATTAAAATGTGTCCGAGTCAGATGTGTCACTGGAAGCCAGCACAGTAGGCACCAGGAAGAGAAAAGGCCACTGAAAGGCCATGCTGAGATAAGTCCCGTTACTTGCTGAGATGTTTACCTTCCTGGAGCAGCATTTCTCCCATAGTTGCCCATCCAGCTGCCCCAGGTGTGCTCACCGGGAAGCACTGCTCTCCACCCAGGCTGTCTTCCTGCTTCCACACCCCAAAAAAGCTGTGACTCCATTTGTTACCCACCTTTCTCGAGCCTGCATGATTTGGGAGATTCAAAGTTTGTCAGGAGATGTAATACAGACGCATGAAGAGAGCTGGAAAACTTGGACAAGCTCTCTTCACAACAGCCCTTCTGTTTTTTATCACCATCATCTCCATCCCCAGCTCACAGATTTCTTTGCTCAGTTTCTTTGCACAGAAAAGCTGCGATAGCAGCTGTGTTCGACTTGTAGCTGCCTCTGTCCTGAGACAAACCCAAGGCAAACGTGAGACCAGCAGGATGTCCAATGAATGTGATGGTGGGTGAGCCAGAGAGCAGGCTGGGATTCCTCTTCACCCACCTGAAGGCTGTGGGGCTGAGAGTTCACTAGAGTAGTGTAAAACCTTGGTGTGATCCAGCAAGCCGAGCCAGCCGCCTTCACCCCCCTGGTCTCTGTGCTGCAGGTCTGGGACCCAGGCCGGCCAGCCCACATGCTCGTGGTGCGGGCTGGAGATGTGCAGCAGAGGCACGGGTGAGGTGCCTGTTGGCTGTGCTCTTGCTACACTGGGGCAGGGCACTGTAAGACACACTGGTAGGGCTGTACTTCTTCAGGGAGAAAGACTCGTGCAGAGGATGAAGTCTTTGCAGGGGAGAAAATTCAAGTTGTGGGGATTTTTCCCTCTGTACACATTTTTAACCATTTTTACTCCTTCCACGGAGGTTATTGAACCTTCAGTTTAATAAAGCAAACGAGACACTATTAAATAGCTTTCTGAAGGGTCTGAAACCAGGTGCTACCTGCATGCAGAGCTGGTCTGTTCCTAACATGTGACTGTCTGGACTTGGAGACCTCTTTCTGCATCCTGTAGCTGAGTCACCCTGTACACTGTGCAGGGACTGGGGTTGGAGAGTCAGCGCTGACCATCATGCCAAACAGCCACAACTTCCCAAAGTGAGGAAGAATCAGTCCAGGAAGTGGGGGAAGGAGCAGCAACAGTAGAAGGATAGCTAGTTGTCACAGGTAATCTTTGGTATCCATGTCCAGTGGTTAGTCCTAGAAGTTCAAGCCTTGTTATATTGCACATGTCCTCCTTCCACTCCTCTGTTCTCAAAGCAGCCATTGCTTTTCCTCCCCTGCATCCCATGCACTAGTGATGAGCATCAGAGGCAGTTGCACCAAAGTGACTCTCAGCCCAGTTCTGCATCCCCCTCTCCCACCCGAACCCAAGGCAGCCTGGGCAGTTGTTGGCCATCACACGTCTAGTAACTCCACTTGGCTTTCTTTCCTTGTGTACCATAGCTTCCTCCACAAGCACTCTAGCAGGGCAGTACAGGAGGCTCTGAGCGTGTCCCAAGAAGCTTCTTTGCCCCCTGGCAGCACCTTGCAGACATGCACCTTACTGGGAACGTACTGGGTTGATGCGATTGAGATCTGGCGCTGCCAGTCTCACGTAGGTAGCAGCTGATGGGGATCCACTGGGGGGAAGCTGGCAGAAAGTGGCTACTGTCCCTTTTCTTTTCTTTTTTGAGGGAGAGGGGGATTTTTTTGGCATTATGATTATTGTCCACCTTCCAGTGGCCAAGTTCTGGGCTGCATTAATAATTGGGGTTCATTGGCTGTCCGGGCAGGTATGGAGCTTCACACCAACCTTAACAGCAAATGTCGCGGCTGTATCCAGAGGCTGGATACAGGCTGGGTTTCTCCTGTGCTGGCGAAGTGCTTTCAGCACACTCCAGATAGACGTTTCTGGCAGACAGGGAAACAGCACTCCTCCGAGTCCAGATCAAATCTGCACTTCCATTTTGTGTCCTCAGCTTGGAAAAAACTCAACCCGAGAAAATGTTTCCCAGGTCTCCTTTCCCCATGCGGTGCCTGGCGCGCCAGGGGAGGTGGCAGGAGGCATTTCAGGATCACCAAAAGCAAGATACTTTTTGGATGTAGTTAATGGAAATATCTTTCAGGAGGAGAGACCTCCCAACCTTTGCATTAATCTCAAGAGCAGGAAATTAATTTCCGGCTGTCCTTGCATATAGTGAAACATAGCTGAAACAGCCAAATGCAAAGTAGAGTTAAATGTAGGGTTTGACCTGAATAACCTTTTAATTAGGAAGATAAATTTCTTGTAGTTTGACCTTAGTCCATGTTAGGAACCTGCTAATCATTTGACATGCAGAGTGTATTAATGCTGCACTTAACTTGGCCATTGGTTTTATTATCTGGTTTGGGGAGTTTTTTCACTCCCGAAACATCAATCTGCATCTTGTATGGGTTTTCTTTTCTTTCTTTTTTTCCCGTTCAGAACATGTAGCACACTGTTGTACTTCTGTTCCCGTCTGCGTAGAGTATTGCCTTAAACAGATCAGTTGTGTTGTGGTTTGTTTTGGGTTTTCTTTTTTCTACCATCAGTTTTATGCATTAATTTATTTAAAAATGTGGGGTTTTTTTCAAAAACATGAAACATGTATAATATTTTTTTTAACATTTCCATTGCAGTATTTATCATTGTTACTGGTTGTGTGTAGTGTAACAAAATTAATGATATTAAAAAGCATATGTATGAAAACCAGCCTGCCAGCCTTTCTCATTGGAGTGGACTGGGGTGAGAGGGTACGAACTGCACCGTCTCCTCTGAAACCCCAACAATCACAGGTACTGAAATCAGGGGGTGCTGGTGGCTCATGCTGGCAGCCGGTCTGCTGCAGGATTAGTCCCCCTGCAACCAAAAGGCTTGGACCGCGGCTCTCTGCAGAGCAGTGCTCCCCAGATCTGTGTGCTGGGGTGCTCCAAGGCCACGGAGCTGGGGCAGGGGGTAGGCACCCCCATGTCCACCCTTCTCCCACAGGCCTCCCACTGGCTCCCAGGAGGGGACGGGGCTGATAGAGAGCCTAAGCTTGTCTCAGCAGCGGTTCGTCCTCATTTCATCTCTAATGGCACATTAACACATCTGCCTGGAGGCCTTTGGGTGCCCCAGGCTGCCCAGCCCCACCGTCCCCAGCAGCAAAGAGAGTGGGGCTCTGCAGCCCTTCAGGGGGGGCGGGTTGGCATCCACCCTGCCAAGATGGACGTGGGTCTTCACTGGTCACCTCCAAAAATGTGGCAGCAAAGGAGCCAGAGCCAGGAACAGAGCAAGACTCTGAGTTGGCACTGTGTGACAAGCCAGGCCAGAGCGGGGTTTCTGCAGGGGCAGGGATTTCTGCTCAACTCCCTGTCTCGGGGACAAGAAAACCCAGTTCATGCAGATCTCTCCCTGGCGTAACCCAGCTGCCTCTCTGCACTGAGATGGATGAGGATCGCTCACTCTGACGGCAGAGCCTATCACTCAGGACAGAAGAGCAAACAAGCCACACAGGATCACCTAAATCCAGCTTTTTGATTAAAAAAGGGAGACAGAGCAGGCGATAATTCCCCTGGCTACCCCAGCAGGCTGGGACAGTGGTGCCTGGTGCTGTGCCCTGGGCATTGGCTGCACCGGAGTGGTGCTATGTGCACGCAGCTGGGTTGCTGCAGGTTTTCCAAGGAAATATGGGAAAGAGGAGCTGAAAAAGCCACAGTCACTGCTTCTGCACCTCCCAAAGAAAAATTATCTTCACTAGGACGAGCTGAAACTGTTTCCTACCATTGTTAGGGTAAGTGCCTGCAGGAGGGGAGGAAGCCAGGAGCCAGGATAAAGCCAGGAGGGTGCAGCCCGTGGAGGATGCAGGCAGTAGTGGCTGTGTCCTAGGCTAGAACCAGAGGGTAGCTATGGGACTGACAGAAAGCCATTATGCCCTCTGTTCCCTCTTTATGACATCACAGACGGCTTAAGTATCACCCTGGGCTGGCAGAGCAGTGGCGCCAGACCCATTCCCCCACCCCATGCAGTGCTGGTCATCCAGTGGAGCATCCCTGGGAGCCAACAGCTCCTGTCCCAGCAGGCTGCTGCACCATGTTCCTCTTCTCCAAAAAATACAAGACCCCCATCAGCACTTACACCGACTCCTACCGCCCGCCATGCTCTGTCAAAAAGACCACCCGAACTCCGGCTCCACTGCAGCCCTGGAAAGAAAACAAGTTTGTGACTCAGGTAAATGCCGCAGGAAGAGGAAACCTCAGGGTTTCTACCCCAACCCTACCCAGCTGTGGATGCTTGGTGCCGGGCAGGGGGGTGGCATGGGGACTCACAGGGAGCCTTGCTGCATGTGTGTAATGGGGTCAGTCATGCTCCCTGGTTAGGAAAGAGTTTGACACCCCATGGCCTGTGCTTACTGGCTCCTTGTCCCCTGGAGCTGCACCCCACAGTGGCTTTGGGCTATCAGGGCTGGTGGTCACCAAGTTCTCACACATCAGCCCTGTCCATCAGTAGGTTTCAGAGTGTGCAGGCCTGGGGGGCGGGGCGGGCAGGATCTGCTGAGGAAGGGGAAACCGAGGCAGTGGCGGGGCTTAGCCCAGGGCTGTTGCGTGACACAGTCATGATGGGGATGCAGATTGGGTGGCTCCGAGAGCTGCTCAAACACACAGCCCCCAGGCTCAGCTCAGTTCTGACTTAGGAGCCTTCCATGTCAAGGGGATCATGTGAAGGGCTGGAGGGAGACCTGAGCACCAAAAACTCCCCTCCCAGCCCTTGTCCTGGATGAGGAGGGATCCCTGAGCTGTGGCCTCACTGTGAGGGGTGTCTGTAGGACACGCAGCTTTCCCCACACAGGCTAACAAGCGTGCAGACTTGGATGCAAAGCACACTGCAAACTGGCTCATCTCTTGCAGTCTCGTTAGCTTGTGCATTGTAATAAGGGAGCCAGCAGAGGGCATGGAGAGGGATGTCACCACTGTGCAGGGACAGAAATGGCCTGCTAGATCCCAGCTCTCGGGATTTGCCAGCTATAGAACATTGGTTTGGTCCTGTAACTCCCTCCCCAACCTCTGCTGGCCCCACATCTGGCAGTCCCAGTGCACCCACCCCATCTCCCACTACGAAAAGTGCCTGGATGCCTATGGACACTCTGGGTGCATGGGGAGAGGAGCCAGTGACACCCAGCCACCCTCCATACCCCAGTTTCGGGTGAGTGGAAAGCTTCGGGTGGGGGTCACAGTGCTGCTACAATCCCCATGCCCTCCCACTGCGAAGAGAAGCTAGGTGCTGAGATCTCCAGCTTTGTCTCCAGTGTTAGACCCTGCCTGGTAATCAGCTTCATCGTGTGCCCCGACGGCTGCGAAGGCAGACGCTGGCACATGGCCTGGATTTCTCCCCGCTGTCTGTAGGGATTAACGATGCCCCCAGTACAAAATCCAGCAAGCCAAGGTCAGCCCGAGCATCTGATTAAGGTGTCAACGCAGGAATACTACAGGAACACCATCGACCCTGCTGCCTACTGGCCCGAGAAGTACTGGCTGGCCAGGTCTGAAGGTACTGCTGAGGTCCCAGCGGTCCCTCTGTGCCACACAGGGCACATCCCCATGGGGTTGGGGGGCTGAGGGTGCTGGCAGCAGCTCTGTTCATCCCCGCTTTTGCATCCTGTGTCCTCCCCTCAGTGGTGAAGGGCCCCTCCCTCAGAATCTGCACTTGTGGCTTTGCCCCAGCCACCTGTCCCCATCCCTGTGCTGAGACTGTCCCTGTCCCAGGGATGTCGATAGGTCCCCAGGGTTCTCTGCCCCGGTGGCCCCTCAATACCCCCTAGTGGTTGGTGCTGCCTGGGGGACACCCTCTTGATACCCCATAGTCCCCAGGTACCAAGGCTGTGTAGGCAGGGACAAGTGACCAATGAGCTGGAAGCAGTGGGTGTCACCTCCATCACAAGGACCCCAGGAGCAGCACCTCTGACATACTCCATGGCCCCATGGCATTGCGTTTGGGGGAGAGGGGGAACAGTCGGGACTCTCTAGCTGTCCCCCCACGTCCTCAGCACCACAGGACACCCCTGCCAGTTGCATTTGTTTTGCAGAGAAATACAACCCAGTTTTTGTCCACAAAGACAAATACAACGCCTGGAGAACAGTTCCCTACAACAGTGAAGCCTGGTATGAGCACTCCTCTTACCTCCCCCTCCTGGCCAAGGTAGAGTCCAGCCCCCCTACCCCCTCCAACTGGAGCTGCCTCAGGTGCCACTGGCACCTTGGGCTCTGCCGCAAAAGGGTGGCAACACTGCAGGGGCTGCCATCAATCCTTGCAGGACACAAGGATGGAGACCTACCTGCACAGCATACCTGTGCCACATCCCCCAAAACCCACCTGCCTCAATCAATCTGGTAACCACCCTCGCCCTGTCCCTGTACTCTGGCTGTAGCTGTACCCATACCATGCTGGCATCCATCTGGGTGACAGGGCTGGCTGCTCCTCCTAAGCCTTACCCTTGCCATCCCTCCCCTTGCAGAGAGAGAGGCAGTCGCCAACATGCCGCACAGG
This sequence comes from Leptosomus discolor, assembly GCF_034619465.1. Taxonomy (NCBI): domain Eukaryota; kingdom Metazoa; phylum Chordata; class Aves; order Leptosomiformes; family Leptosomidae; genus Leptosomus; species Leptosomus discolor. The sequence continues at coordinate 83,955,898 of NC_141419.1, forward strand.
CTGCCCATGTGCACTGTGACAGGGAGGGGACCCTTCCAGGGCTACTACAGCTCCTGCTCTGGATGCCACTACTGCCTGCGAGGGATTGACTACTATGTTGATGGGGCCTCTGCCATCAGAAGGCATCTCCATGAACCGGAAGAGAGGGCTGTAAGGTTGGGATGGACTGGGCTGTGCTGGACATGACCTCCATTGTCATCGGGGCCACTGCTTACTCTGCATCCTCTGTCTTTTGCAGGAATACCCCGTGCTGCAGTTACAGCCCCAGAGCAACGCTCTCTACATCTACAGATCACCTCCAGTCATCGTCCCCATACACGAGCCCTAGGTGCAGACAGGTTTGGGGGGGGGGGGGGGGGGGGAAGTGCTAGAAACTGGTTGCCACAGGGGAAAAGCCTATTATTTTTTCCTAATGCCAGCCAGACACTAGCTCTCTTTTCATCAGGGTTTCATGTGAATATCTCATAGGGTTTTTCTGGGGATGATGGTGCAGACTGCAGACCCCAAGGGGTAGCAGGTTCCATCCCAGTACCCATGCGAGCAGCAATGCAGCTGCTGCACCTCCATCTCACAGGCTAAGTGGACATGACCAGAGAGGGCAGGACACAGTTGTGATGCTGGGCTGTGGAGCGTATTGTTGCTACCCGTGGAGAAGCAGCTGGCAAATTTACTCCCAGGACAGGTGTTTCTATGCTCAGTCTCATCCAGCGGTCCTTGGGACCGTACAGTACCTGAAATCTTGCTGGGAGCCCTGAGCCCAGCTGTGTGTAGCTTAGCATCTCCCAGATTTTGGGGCTACATCAGTGTTTCTTGTGCTGCTCTTGTATTTTCTGCTGTCACCGTTTGCTTTTCTTATCCAAGAACCTGTTCCCTGAACATGCTGTTCGTTAGGCAGTAATCAGCCCTGTCCTTCACCCACTGCAGGTCTGGCAGCACCTTTTAATCCCCACTTGTTTACCTATAGGATGTCTCCATTGCTAAGGCAGCTTTTTTTCAGCCTTGGGAAAGTAGCAAGGGGAGAGGAGAGGCTGTTCAACCAGCTTAGTCATCACTCTGCTACTGCATCAGTCCCCCATGGGCCAAAACTAGGCATCAGGCTTTGCAGAAAACCATAGAACCATAGAATAATAGAATGTATTGGGTTGGAAGGGACCTCTAAAGGCCATCCAGTCCAACCCCCTACAATAAGCAGGGACATCTCTAACTGGGTCAGGTTGCTCAGAGTCCCATCAAGCCTGACCTTCAGTGTCTCCAGGGGCTTCCACTACCCCTCTGGGCACCCTGTTCCAGTGATACACCACATGATTGGCTTTAAATTCCTGAGTCCAGGAACTAAAACCAAACAACAATGAGAACAAACAGGGAGCACTGTGCTCCCAATAGATATCCCTGTGCTTGGGCCTTGCAAAATGTTTCTCAAGGTTTTCTCTGCTGAGAAACAGGCAGATTTTCCTGGTCTGGCATGGCTCTGGGAATGAAGATTTTAGGAAAATGACAGTGCAAGAGAGAGTGTTTGCAGGGTTGGAGACCCACTGGAAGCATCTCGCTGAGATGGCAATGCTAGGGAGCTTCAGCTCTCCTGTCTGGGCTTTACTTTGGCCTCAGTGCCCAAAGACACACACACCGAAGTGGACGGGGTCAGCTGCATCTCCACTGCTCACCTCTGCGCAATGCTGGCAGCCAGAAACAGGTTTTCTACTCTTTGTCCTCACTGGAATTTCATCCTCCCATGGCTGATAATTTTATCTGCTGTCCTAGGTGGGACACGAGCCTCTTCCAGAAGATAAGAGTCCAGAGAGGCAGCTACACCATCCACCCTGAGTTCGCCTCAGAGGCTCACTCTGCCCCACAATGCTGTCAAAGAGCAAAGATGGGCTTTCATTAAAACTGACTTGGGTGACTTACCCCCTCAGACCCTTTCCTACAGGCTGGGGAATTTCCTGGGGAGGAGGGCAAAACTTTGGTGACCACTGGTTTGGTGGGCACTTTAACAGCCCTCAGGGGCTGGTACCCTGCCACCACCCACAGGCTGGAGACCAAGAAAGTACACAAGCAAAAGCTCTCAGAGTGCAGTAACACAGCCAGAAATAGCAGCAGTCGTTGATACCCATGTTTGTCGGCTTCGTGCTGGGCTGCTTAGGACACGCTTGCTTTTGCCAAGTTATCCATGAAGAGCTGCCATCCGCCTGGGATAACAAGCACGGACACGGGATAAATAAGGAGGGTCATTTGAATGAAGCACATAATTAATGAAAGCGTGAAATGCCCTTCTCTGACCATGATCTGGGAGCAGGGAACACCACCCCAGGGGCCTTCCACATGCGCTGCAGATCGCAGACCCACGGGGCTGCGGTCCCCGCGGGAGGGATGCTCCAGCACAGAGCCCACGTTCCTGCGGGGCACCACCACCGCCACGCCGTGCCCACGCCAAGCAGCACCCCGACCCTGCTCGGGACAGGGAAAAACCCCAGAAAAAAAAAACCCATCCCAGCCCAAAAGCATCTCCCACCAGCTCCAAACCCCAAGCGCCCACCCCCCCCACCCCCACCCCCACCCCCACCCCCCCCCCAGCACAGCCCCAGGGGTATCCCCACAGAAGTGCCCCCCTCGGGCACCTCCAGCTACTCCAACCCCGCCGGCACCCAGCTGGGCCGGCGCTGCCGCCGCCCGGGGAGCGGCGGGGACCGAACTACATCTCCCATCGGGGACCGCCGCGCCGGGGCGGGCCGGGGAGGGGGGGGGGGGAGAGGGCTGGAGCCGGGGCGGGGCGGCGGGGAGCTCCCACCCCCGGAACCGCTGCGGGCCGCCGGCGGCGCCCAGACCCGCTCGTCGTGCTCCCCCAGCGCCCTCCCAGCTCCCCGCCCCGTCCCCGGCGCCGCTCAGAGCCCGGCCATGGCCCGGCGCCGCCGGTAAGTTTGGCGGCTGCCCCCGCGGCGGAGGGTGCGGCAGCCCCCGGGGCAGGTTTGGGGTGTGCCTGGAAGGAGCGGCGGGGCGGGCTACGGAGGCAGGGAAGGGGGGTGCCGCGTCCCGCAGACCCCAGGGTGCGACGGGCAGCAGGGTCAGGCTCGGGAAGGGCCCGCGGGGAGCGGCGTGTCGGTGCGAACCTGCGCCCTGACCTTGGGCTGCGAGGCTTTCGTGCTCGGCCGCGCAAGTTGTCCTGGTGATGGGTAGGAGTCTCGCCGCCCGGAGAAGACTGGGGGAGCCCGGAGGCATGTCCGCGGCTCCGCTTGGCAAGGTGCGGCTTCAACTTTTGCCGCCGGACAGGTGTCTGGCCGTGAAAACTTCAGCAGGTGGGTTTATGCGGCGCAGTGTGCAGCCCACTGGGGTGGGTTTGGAGTGGTTTCTGGCATGGCCCCTCCGCCAGCAGGTTGCCAGCGGTGGCGACGAGCGGCCAAAGCTGTTTTAGAAAGCACAAATCCTTCTTTTTCTTTTCCCTCCACCTCTTGGGATACTCCGAGGGCAAGAGCCAGCACTGCAGACGCCCGCAGTGGGAGATGAGGGCTGGGGGGTTGTGTCTGCATGGCTAGGTCTTCACAGGGAAGAGCTGCCAGGGAGCACTTTAAGGGATTGATGGTTGCATTTGGCCCAGGGTTGTCCAGCATTGTTGGCTGTTGGATACAGGTGGAAGTTTGGGGTCCTGAGTTGCCAGCCCGGCTCCATGAGCCATCCACCACTCTCTGGAGCTGCCAGCACCTGGCGCTTCGTGGTGACTCAATGTCTGGAAAATTGCAGGGGCCACGCGCTTAGGTTTCCCTTTCTTCCCCATATCGCACGGTAGAGCTTGGGTGTTGGGATGGGCTCAGGTTTCAGCCTGCCTCAGCATCCGAAGTGCTGAGTGCTCCCAAAGCGCTGAATCAGCTCTTTCAGGAAAGGATCTGGGGGGGAAAAATGGGGCACCGGGTCCTGCTGTGGAGTGGTTTGTCTTGGAGGATGGAGATGAGCAGGAGTGAGTTTAACACCCACAGGAGCATTGGGGAGGCTGTTGGAGTGATAGAGTGGTGGGTGAAGCACACCTTATACCAGCATGAACTGGTCTGGGGGACCAAAAGACAGCGGCAACGACACCAAAATCTTTATGGCTGTGTATCTGATACGGCACACATGGCAAATGAAATAAGTTAATAGCGGACCGATCCCTCATGCCGGGATTTCATACATCTGCCCACTGGACCAGTCCTGCTGGGCCATGTCCTTGCCTGGTCCTGGCTCCTTCGGTGGGAGCGATGAAATTAGTGCAGTTGTTGCACTCTTTTCTTTTTTGGGCAGAGATTTAGCTCATCCTGGTGTGCTAGTGCGTAGAACAGCTTGTATTTTGTGTTTTGCTTTCGCCGCCGTTGGGCATGAGCTGGGTGGTTTTAGTGGTTGCCTCTTCGAGAGCTGCTGGGCTCTGGGTTACCCCATGGACCGCAGCTTCTGGGCCAGGCTGCCTCCAGCTCCCCCAGGGGCTGTAGGACATCTCCAAGGTGGACACAGAGGTGTCCTCAAAGGGAGAGCACCAGAGCTTTCTCTCCCACGTGTCCAATGCACTTTGGTATGAGTGGACCAGGAGCGCTCACTTCGCTTTAAAGTCTCCACAAATCTTTGCAGCTCAGACAAATTCAGGCACTGTGGTGTCCCTCCAGGCAGGGGAAAGCAAGAGCCCTCAGTCATGGTTTAGTCACGAGCCGGCAGCACTACAAACAGTGTGCAAGGTTAAAGTGAAAACCTCGCTTATTAAAATTGCGTCTTGCTAATTAGCACAGGGTGAAGAATAAAGAAAGATGCTGTTGTAAAGGGGGAAGTGTCAGGGGTGTTAAATATTAAGTCATCTGCTGCCAGAATTGACTCCCAGTGGCTTTTTTTTTATTCATGGTCAGACACTGGATGAGGTGTCTAAATGGGTTTGGCATCACTTGACACCAGCAGCTTTAAGGGACATAACTGGGCTGTAAAGTGACGATTCCTACAATATAGGTGAAAGTAAGGCTGGGCAGAGCTAATGCCACAGACTCAAATCTCCTGTCCGCTCATGTAGACAGAGTGAGGTGCCATGAGTGTGTCTGCACTTTGCAGATGAGCTCTGTATTCACGTGGCCCCCTCGGATTTGGGGTTTATCCTCTGGGTGCCCGGTGCTGTTTAATCCTGGCTTACAAACCAGCCGGCAGCAGGAAGGCTGCTTCCTTCTTTTTGCAGAAGGCAGCCTCATTGCTCTGCTGAATCATGGTTCTGCTTAAAATCACAATACTTGTGGAAGGAAAAAAAAAAACAAACCAAAACAAAAAGCAAACCCTGGGTTGGTTTTTGTTTTGCTTTCTGGTTCTGGAGAGCCCGCGAATGCCTTCACCGGCCCTTCCTGCTCACATGGCAGGGAGGCGAGATGCCAGCCCACATCCCGAGACTCCAGGAGCTGAGGCTCAGTGAAGGGTGCGATGCCTGTGGCAGCTGCCTCTTGGCCGGCCGCCGCTGCCTCGGCGCACCCCGGTTGGAGGGTTGGCTGCTCTCGCATACATCACAGTGCTTGAGAAAACACACCAGTGATGTGCTGGGTCCCCTCCTCCTGCCCGTGGACACATGCTCCTCAAGGCACAGCCAGCTCGTAGCCCCAAAACACCCCGGTACGATGCAGAGGACGGAGCTGCCAGGGATGTGGAGACATAGGAGTGCTTATTTTTTATGTGCTTAAAAAGCGATCTGTGGTGGAGCCAGACAGCAGGCAGGGATCCCCAGGAGGCGATGGACTGGTAAGTACGGGCACCATGCCCCTGGCGGGATGAGCTGCCTCCTGGCCGGGGCTGTCCGTATCTGACAGCTGGGTGCTACGGGGAAATTTGCTGCCGTGTCTTGCCACGGAGGTGACAGACCTGACAGGAAGCGTCTGTCACTTTGCAGGAGGTGCAGAGGCTCACCCCCACCACAGCCTTTACCCGAGCCCCTCAGACCGAGCGGTGTGTCAGCCCCTGCTACGACTGCAGCAGGGACGGTGAAGGCAGGGGTGCCCCTGGGAAGGAGGCACTGTGTCCCCCCCACGCTGTCTGTGTCCTGCTAAGGCAGAGTTGCTGCCCTGGCTTGGGGGTCTGTGCCACCCACATTCACCCTAGGGTTGCTTGTGCGCCATGCCGATAAACCCAGGGCCCTGGGTGATCTGGTGCAGTATTTGGGGGATGCTTGCATGTGGCTCTGCAGGGCTGGGGGAGAAATCAGTGCCTCTGATCCATGGGGGTCTGGGGATGTGTGGGGAGCAGCCCTGCACCCTGTGCCAGCACTGCCTCTGGGTGCCCCTGCGCGTCCCACCCACTCCCATCAGTGCCAAGCAGCTGGAGTGGTCGTTTCACCCTTTATGAATCCAAAAAGCCCTGCGGAGAACTCAAGTGCTGCTGCAAACCCCTCCAAGGGAAACTAAACCCCCGGGAAGGGTTTACTCATCCCCTCTCTGAGGTTTGCAAAGTCCCTTCAGCAGGGCTTGTCCCCTGCAGGGGATTGCAGAGTGGGCGTGTGGAGGCTTTTTTTCACCCCCCACAGCTGTTTTGCCGATAAGTAATTTCCCCCTTAATTTGCCATCCTAATTCCCTGCTCTTTTATGGGGTTGGAGATGCCTCCTGGTGAAATCTGCAGTGTTTCCTTAGCTCAACTCCTGCCAAGATGTTTGGGGAGGAGGCGGCTGCACCTTGCACCGGAGGGGAGGGTTTCCTGGCATCCCAGCGTGGGAAATGGGTGTGTGTCCCCGGCATAAGCTTGGCCTACGGTGCGGTTCAGACCTGACCCTGCCAGGGCGATAGGGACCAGTTAAATGTTATTGACCCTCTTTAAACAAATGTCCTAATTGCAAAGTTGCTGGGGTTAGTGGTGCTGTGGGTCTCGCAGCCCGTGGTTAGCGGCAGTGTTGGTAAAAATAGAAGCGGTCAAAAAATGGATTTTTATTTTTACTCTGTAAAGTGTGTCCTGCTCAGATGTTTTGCTTTCATCTGGAGTTGAGGCAAGACGATTCGCTGCTTCCACAGAACAGGAAGAAAAAGCTTTGTTTTGGGTCAGCTGGGAAGCTCCCGCACAGCGAGCTGCAAACATGCTGTTTGGCTTTGACACCCTCCCTTCCCTTTTTTTTTCGTTTGGGTTTGTTTTTTGTTTTTTTTTTTTGAGGAGTTAAAGGTCACCACAATGTCACCCTGGAGCAAGATAACAAGTTTGCATTCCAAAAAAATTGTTGAAACAGGCTGCAGCTTGCAAGTGCAAGGCAGCAGGCGTCTCTGGGGACCTTGGGAGACTTACCTTTCATCTGGGGCAGAGCCAAGGCAACGACTAGAGAATGTACATTTTGTTAACAAGGCAAAAAAATAGAGGGGCCGGACGGGCACAGAGCAAGGTCCTGTTTTCAGAGACCCATTGTCCCATTGGTGCACTGGGCGATGCCTGCAGACACTCTTCTCAGTGTCTTTGTTGGAGTGGTATCTGAGCTGATGATGTCCATCAGCCCAGGGCAGCCACAGGGGTTTGATCCTGGCCCAGCCAGAGTGACCAGAGCAAGGTTAAACTCACCAGCTCAAGACACCTGGCTTGCACATCCCTCTGAGGCAGATCGCTGTCCAAGGGCCACAAAAGTCTGCAAAACCTTTCTTAAAAACCACATTATTTCTCTACTAGCAGTGGCAGGTCCTTCTGTATATCATGAGCTCCAGCCCATCAGGGGAAAAGAAGGAAACAGCCTAAAAATAGATCAGCTTCGAAGTAGTTCATAAATAATAAACTGGCCTCCTGAAAGGGAGTTGAAAATCTGGAAACTCCCTAAAGCCCTGGGAGCTGCTGCCAATTTTACGTGGAGTGAGGAGGTGGCTGTTCCTGCAGCAGCAGTATTGGCCATGTCTTGGACTTAAAACTCTAAATGAGAGCTGGGAAACAGAATACCATTTGTTTCCTCTTTTTTTCAGAAAACATGAAAACTTTAAAAAATTATTTTCCCACATAATTTACAAGTTCTGCCTGGTGGAGGCTGCGTTTTATTTCCCTCCACCTTGAGCTTTGCAGTCCCCAGATAAGTCACACATGAGACAGAGGTATGCCTTTGGTAGTGACAGGTATGTTCATCTCCCTTTGTGGCATCCCAAAAAGCTCCCAGTGCTGACAGGGAGGGAGCTCGTTTGGGCTCTGCATACCCCTCTGTATGTCCAGAAGTGTCCTGCCACTTGCAGCTTCGCTCAGCTGTGCTGGTTTTGGCTGAGACCCTTCTGCGAACCTTCCCCCCCCCCCCCCCCCCCTTCCATCCCCCGCCTTCCATCCCCGCTACAATCCTGCACTGCTTCTGGTTCACCCTAACGGCAAGGAGAGGTTGACAGAATGGGTGAAGATTTATCCCAAACGCAGCATCTTACCACCACCATCTCCTCCCGGCCTTTATCGCCCAGTTTTTGCTGGGCTCAGCTGGCCTCACATCACACGTGCTGGTGGGTGAGAGCCCAGTTCCCCTCCTGGGGGACAGGATCTGGCCCTGGGTGACACAGTCAGGGGGTTTGGAGTCACCCCCATCCCATGCCGGAGCTCCCTGCCAGGCGAGTGAGGGCTGCGTGGGACTTGGCCACGGGACAAGTCGTTTAGCTAAACCTATCGCCAGTTCAAGCTAATCGCTTTCTAATGCCACCGTAATCCCATTTAAAGCAACTGGCAGCCTAGGAAGTTACCAGCTCCCAGGGGAAGGTTAAAATGACCCAGTGGCAACGAAAAAGTTCCCCCAGCTTCAAGGTCTGGCCCAATACGTGCTTCAAGATTAATATAAAATGCTGTATGTTTTGTGGACACTGTGCACGGATGCCACTCTGGGTTTACACCTGGGCATCCCCGTAGTGGAGCAGCTGGGTTTAGACGATGCTCAGGACCCCTTTCTGCTTTACTTGGCCTTTTTTGGGAGAAACATCTGTTCGAGGTACAGAGGAGAATGTGCTCTGGCTTGTTCACGCCTGTGACAGAGAGTTCATTATTTCATTTTGGATCTTTTTCTTCCTTTTTTTAAAAAAAGAAATCAGCCCCTTTAGAGGGAGTTGCTGCAAACAGATTAGTTTGTACCCAAAAAGAGGTGGTTTTTTTTTTTCCTCTGGTTTGCCCGGAGCTAGCAGGCTTACAGCCCCAGAGCCTGGGGAGGAGGCAGTGTGCCCGTGTTTGCTGGTAGCCAGGTACCAGCCAGCTGGTCTGCGGCTCTGCAGCTCCTCTCCTTCTCCTGCTTCTCCTGCAGCCGGGTTTGTTTCTCGCTCTCCCGTGTCCTTACTTTACTTTTCCCCTCTGGCTCCCCAGCGCTGTATTTGGCCGAGCCCAGCCAGCCTGTGGCCAAGGAAAAGCCATTAGGCTCTTGGCGCAGCCCGCTTCCCCGGGGCCACGCAGGGGGGAACGGGCTGGAGCCGAAACCCAGCCCAGAGCCGTGCTGGATGGAGGAAGAGCCCTTTGGAGGTCCTGCACCGCTTGCTCCCAACAAAATTAGCTTTTCTCCCACCCGGAGTCATTGCAGGGGTTTGCGTGCATGGCAGGAGCGAGCCACTCTCCTCCTGCAGCCGTGCTTTGCTACGCAATGCACCCCCTATGTGCCCCCCCTAAAACCAGCCACGAGTCGACAGTACCCCGGCTCCATTTGGCCATCTGGGAGCTGTGGAGAAGCAGGGATTGACCCACCTTCGCTGCAGAGCATCGCCTGGCTGGAGCAGTCGGGGCATGCTGGGCATGGTGCTGCAGATTTGCTGAGTTAAATCTGCCAGGGAGGACGTTTGATTAAAATTAGGGGCGGCTGCCTGGAATTCATTACGTGGTGCCTTTTATGGCTCTTTGTTAGCCCTGTCCCTTAAAGATACTGTCAGTGGGCTGATCTAGCTCCTGCCCAGCCTCCTCCTACCCGCTCCCAGTATCTGCCCCTGCCTTGCTGAACATCTTCACTGCAAAAAAAATTAGTTATGGCGATGATTTGTTCCTTATTGCCCTGAGGTTGTTCTCCGTGTGGGGCTCAGGCTGTTCTCCGTGTGGGGCTCAGGCTGTTCTCCGCACGTGTTGTCTGCCCGGGGTAATTGGAGATGGTGTCTGGTACTTGGCGTACAGCACCTGGCACGTCGCAGCACGGCAGCGGGGGGCCAAGGGGGGCTGCGGAAATTGAGACGGCAAATGGATGACAAGCTGTCCCTTGATTCAGGGGTTCTTCTGAGACTATTTATATCCTCTTCTTTTTCAGAGACGGGTGCTCTGGGACTCGGTGGAGGTGGGAACTCTCCTAACAGCCCGTTTTCATCTCCTGAAAGCCCCAGGCTTGCTGCAAAGAGATCTACTTTCTCACTCCTCTGCAAAAGGCTCTAGAGAAAACAGAGTGCCATGTACACCTTCCTGCCTGAGAACTTCACGCCAGTGAAGCAGAAGCCCTCCAAGGAGCTGAGGCCCATGCTCGGGGCCATCTTGCTGGGCCTCATCCTGTTCATTGCCGCAGTGGTGGCCTGGTGCTACTACACGGTGTCCCTGCGGAAGGCGGAGCGGCTCAAGACGGAGCTGATGGACCTGCGGGCGGACGGCTTCGTCATCAGGAACCAGCACGGGGAGGTGGTCTTCCGGCTGGCCTTCCGCTCGGGCAGCCTCGACCTGGAGTCGTGCTCCAAGGAGGGCGAGATCCTGAGCTGCACGCGGTCGGGCGGGGGGCCGCTCAACTTCTTCATCCAGACGGTGAAGCCCAAGGACACGGTGATGTGCTACCGCGTGCGCTGGGAGGAGCTGGCGGCCGGCCCGGCGGTGGAGCACACCATGTTCTGGGAGGACGCCCACTGGTACGGGGGCTCGGAGATGAGCACCCAGCACTGGCCCATCCGCCTGGCCGGCTACCAGGAGCCCGTGCCCTACGTGACGAGCGACGTCTACTCCTTCCGCGACAGCTTCGGTGGCATCCTCGAGCGCTACTGGCTCTCCTCCAAGGCAGCGGCCATCAAGATCAACGACTCCGTGCCCTTCCACCTGGGCTACAACGCCACCGAGCGCACCCTCTTCTTCCAGGCCCGCTACAAGGACTCGCCCTACAAGCCCCCGCCGGGGCAGCAGCCCTTCCCCGAGCTCAGCTACCGGGTCTGCGTGGGCTCCGACGTCACCTCCATCCACAAGTACATGGTGCGCCGGTACTTCAACAAGCCCTCCAAGATCCCTGCCGAGAACGCCTTCCGATACCCCATCTGGTCCACCTGGGCCCTCTACAAGAACGACATTGACCAGGATAAACTCTTGCGATTTGCTGAAAAGATCAAGAAGTACCGTTTTAACTGCAGCCATATTGAAATCGATGACATGTACACGCAGGCCTATGGGGACTTTGACTTTGACCCCGTTAAGTTCCCCAACGTGACAGAGATGTTTGCAAAACTGAGAGAAGATGGGTTTAAGGTCACCCTGTGGACTCACCCTTTCATAAACTATAATTCCTCCAATTTTGGGGTGGGGATCGAGCGTCAGCTTTTCATCAAGGAGCCATCGGGGCGGCTGCCAGCCATGGTGGAGTGGTGGAATGGCATCGGAGCCATCCTGGACTTCACCAACCCAGCAGCCCGGGACTGGTTCCAGAGCCACCTGCGCCAGCTCCGGCACAAGTACGGCATCTCGTCCTTCAAGTTTGATGCGGGTGAGACCAGCTACCTGCCCAAGCAGTTCAGCACCTTCCGCCCACTCTCAGACCCCAGCATCTGGTCACGGCGCTACACGGAGATGGCCATCCCCTTCTACGAGCTGGCCGAGGTGCGGGTGGGCTACCAGTCACAGAACATCTCCTGCTTCTTCCGTATCATTGACCGCGACTCCGTCTGGGGCTATGAGCTCGGCCTCAAGTCCCTTATCCCCACAGTGCTCACCATCAGCATGCTGGGGTACCCATTCATATCTGCTGACATGATCGGGGGGAATTTTTTCCCCAACAAGACTGACGGGGCAGTGGAGATCCCCGACCGGGAGCTGTACGTGCGGTGGCTGGAGCTGTCGGCCTTCATGCCCTCCATGCAGTTCTCCATCCCACCCTGGCTCTACGACAAGGAGGTGGTGGAGATTGCCCAGAAGTTCACGGAGCTCCACGAGTCGCTGGTGGCCCCGTTGCTGCTGGAGCTGGCTGGGGAGGTCACCGACACGGGTGATCCCATCATCCGTCCCATCTGGTGGATCTCGCCCCGCGATGAGGCCACGCACAGGATCGACTCCCAGTTCCTCATCGGGGACACCCTGATGGTGGCACCCGTCCTGGAGATGGGCAAGCAGGAGCGTGACGTCTACCTGCCAGCGGGCAAGTGGCGCAGCTACAAGGGGGAGTTGTTTGAGAAGACCCCGGTGCTGCTCACAGACTATCCCGTTGACCTGGACGAAGTGGCCTATTTCCTCTGGGTTTCCTAACAGGCTCCTCCATCAGCTTTGGGATAACCATGCCTTACCTAGGACTTTATAACAAATAATAATTCTAATTGCACATTTCATTTTAGAATGGGGATAAGGAAGGGAATTAAGTAGACTTCACTGTCTTTGGGGTAGGTTTTTTTTTATTTGGAGGTGGTGATCTTTTTTTTTTTTTTCAGTTTGGGGCAGGTGGGAAGCTCTGGCTGGATTATAGTAGGCAGAATTCTCTCTGGATAGGTCAAGAGGGAGTTGTCAGTCTGTCTGCGGATGCATAGTAAACCCAATAACTTTTCAGTTCCCAAGGATTTCAAGAGGTGGAAGTTGGTTAGTGCCAGTGGGAGCATTTCTGGTCTCGTGGGAGCACCCCGGCGCTGGGCACGGGGGTGTGTGATGTGGGAGGGTTGCTACAGCACAGCCTGCCGTAAGTTTTATAGAACGGCAAACATATATCTAAAAGGACTTTTTTTAAGAGGAGAAAAGAAACTAGAGCTATGTATCTATACATATATGGTTTTTTCTTCCTTTGGTCTAGTGTGGCGCTGGACTAACAGTTGCCCCATGCTCCTGCTTTCCCAGGTACCAGGCGGGCCAGGTTACTCGGGTAATATCCAGGTAATTTAACTGTATGGGCTACGTATCGCTTGCTGAGGCAGCTGCATCCCACTCCTTTGCCCATTTAATGCTCACTGCAAGGCACTTGTCTGTCTGTTTTGCCTTGGGTGTCAACACTGTGTTCCCTAGAGCAGCGCGCCCATACCAGCATGCCCCATTAGTCTTTTTAAAGCATTTATGGCCCCACTTTGTTACATGATTATCCTGCTGATGTTATCCCTTTTGGCTTTTAAGGACAGATGAGCTCTCAGGTTTGTTGCTGGCAGAAGGCCTGCCTGGAGCAAAGCTGTTCTCAAAAAGTACATGCGGCGCTTCCCCGGGAACAGCCGGTTCCCACGAGCGGCACGTGTCTTGGATTGACGGTGACGTTTGCTGCTAGCTGGCTTGCCGGTGGGTGGAAAACACCAGGTTTTGCACTGATGGGTCTGTGCCAGCGGGTGTTCTCACTGTACCCGCAGAGATGTTCTCATCTACCATGAAATTAAGCTAATACCCATCTCTGTCTCAGGTCGCAGTTAGAGGTGATGATTTTTTTGAGGGGTTTTCCAAAGCAGCCCTCCTCTCTGCCCAGGAGAGTTAGGGGCCTTCCTCAGGCAACCTTCGTGGTGGTGGAGGTGAGGTTGCTGGCAGAAGCTTCTAGAGGGGACACAGGATGACATGGTTCTGCACCCCAAGTCCCCAGCAGCCGGAATGGAGCTGCAGAGATGCCTCTTTCCCAGTTTTCCTGTTTGGGTTTGTATGGAGAGATGCATTTACAGAAAGTCTTCTCTCTGAGGCATGGGAAATGGTATTGAAGTCTGTCAGCCTTCCTCCCCAGGGCAGGACGTTCCCAGTAGTGCCCTGGTTGGGAGTGCATTTCTGACCCTAAATTTTTAATGAGCCTCTGCAGAATTGAATTGAGTTGGCTGGGAAGGTTTGGGGCACCCTGCCCAGGCTATGACTAACCAAGGAGAGCTCAGCATCTACAAGATGTCTCGTGGGATTGTGTCTGGGCTGAGCATGGATCCAGCGTGAGTCTGCCACTTGGGGAGATGGTGCTGTGTTTTGGGTAGTGTTGCGTCCTAGTGAGGACCTTTGTCAAAGCCCATTTCATGCCACTGGGCTTTGCAGGAGGCAGAAAAGGAGATGTGCTAAACCTGGGGGTTGTGATGGGATCAAAGAGTAGAAATGTGGGTAGAATCTGAAGTGCTTTTATAGTTAGGAAGGAATTGAGGAAGTCCAGTTTGGTGGACTCTTTGGAGCATCCCTTGAAGTCTGAATCTGCCCTGCATAATTTGGTATTTCAGCCTCAAAACAAGATGCAGGGGAGCCCTATAGGTCCCTGTCCAGCTGGAACATGAGCATGTCCCAAAGCCTGTTTCTTGTGGCTTTTCACTATGAAGGACTCAGGCTTATTCCCTGCCAACAGTGGATATAGTGGTTACGTTACAAGTTACAGACACTGTCTGGGAAGGAGTTAATCCTGGAGTCCCAGCGTCAGTCTTCAGGGCTCTGGCAGGATTTGGCCCTTGGACTGGAAGGTGGAGGTGAAGGTGAGGACCTCCTGGCGATAAGTCTGACCACAGCCTGCAAGGTGGACAGGGTGTAGAGAAGGCGTCTCTAGCCCCAGAAATACATAAAGGCCATGCTTTTAGGGTCTCCAGCTCTTCCCTGTCAACCTTTGCTTGTGAAATACTTGTCCTCCCTTGGCATGGGAGTCATTGGGTGGAAGAGATGTTGCTGCATAGCTCAGCTGCCAGTGAAGAAGCGGGATCCTTGGCACAGGACTTCATGGGAAGGATCCCAGTGTGACCAGGAGGTATTGCATGTCTTCTCCTCCCCTGTCTCCACTGTGCCACTCACTGCATCCCTCACTAGTAAGGGGTGAGGCTACCTGAAGAGAGACACAGCATATCTTTATTATCTTCATAAGTGATCTGGATGATGAGATCAAGTGTACCCTGATGGAGTTTGCTGATGGTACCAAAATGAGTGGGGCAGTGGACACATCGGAAAGGAGAGCCACCCTGCAGGGAGGCCTGGATAGGCTGGAAGAGTGGGCTAACAAGAATCATGAAGTTCAACAATGAAAGTGTAAGGTCTTGCACCCAGGAAAACATAATCCAGGAGTGCATCATAGGCTGGGATCTACCTGGCTGGAGAGCAGCTCTGTGGAAAGGGTCCTGGTGGACAACAAGCTCAATATGTGTGAGCAGTGTGCTGCAGAGGCAAAAAAAAAGCCATCAGGATGCTGGGTTGCATTAACAAGGGCATCATCATCAGAGACAAAGAAGTCATTATCCTGCTCTACTCAGCACTCATCAGGCCATACCTGGAATACTGTGTTCTGTTGTGGTCCCTGCTATATGAAAAATATGCGAGTCCACAGAAGGGCCACAAAGATGATCCAAGGACTGGGAAGCCTCCTGCATGCAGAAAGGCTGAGAGAACTGGGTTTGTTCAGCCTTGAGAAAAGAAGGCTTAGGGGAGACCTTACCACCATGTTCCAGTATTTAAAGGGTGGCTACAAAGAAGATGGAGATTCCCTTTTTACAAGGAGTTACATAGCAAAGACAAGGGGTAATAAATGCAAGTTACTGCTGGGGAGATTCTGAGTAGACACAAAAGGAAAATTTTTCACAATGAGAACAAGCAGCCATTGGAATAATCTCCCCAGGGAAGTGGTGGGTTCCCCAACACTAGACACTTTTAAGATTCACCTGGACAGGGTGCTGGGCCATCTTGTCTAGACCATGCTTTTGCCAAGAAAGGTTGGACCAGCTGATCCTTGAGGTCCCTTCCAAGCTGGTATTCTATGATTCTATGATTCCTGTTACTATCCCTTTATTATTAAAATGGTGGGAGCAGCTGGATGAGTGCCTTCAGTCTCCTCACAGTGGTTTTCGGTGCTGTCAGGAAGGTCATGGAGGAAGTTCTTCATTAAACACACCGTCTTCCTTTTCCTCTCCTCAAAAGAAATGATTTTTTTATCAAAGTTTTAATTTTCTTTTTATTTAACTATGTGAATAAATGGGTAAGATTATAGACTACCCTTATTTTTCTAAATGCTGTATTTAGGGCATAAGTGGCCATGGTTATTCATTGCTCCAGCTAGGAGAAAAGTAAAGCTGTTGGGAGGACATAAGATATCATGGTGAAGAGTGGGTCCATATGGGTGGCTCTCTGTGGGTCCATGTCACCAAGCCTTCTGGGCATGTTTGGGACAGGCTCAGCAGTGCTGCCTCAAGCTGTCTTACAGGCTTCTAGGTGCCCTTTCCATCCCAGTTTTTACTGAAAACACTATTTCTAACACTATGCTGTAGTCCTGCAGGACTTGAGGACCTCTAGGACCTCGCAGACCACAAGCACTCTGTGCACAGACGCCTTGGGAACTGCTACTAGGGAAATTTCTCTGATATTCACCATGGGTCACTGGCCAAAGCAGATTTAGTTTGACACAGCCAAGGAAAATCGCCGAAACAGGTCTGGGAGTTGTATTCAGCCTTTTCCACCCTAGCCCACAGCAGACTGTGGCTGAGCAGCAGGTCAATGTGATGCCCGTGTGATTGAATTTTGAAGCTTGCACTGTCATTTATTGGGTTTTCTGGATGCTTGTGTTTGCACGTGCCGTCCCACATCGGACTGTAATGCTGGTGGGTTTGTTTTTAACCACTTTTCTAATTCTTAATTGTTACAAAGACAAAACTGTAACATAAATCGCCTTGATTGATATAAAATTTTGGAAAACACAAGGAAGTTTAACTACATCTGTCTGGACCGAGTATGTGGGGCTAGTGTTTCAGGCAGATTTGGGGCTTTTTTCACCCTAGACTTCACTGAAATCAGAGCTGAGATTGTTGGTTTATTTAAAGCTCGCAGCCTGCAGCTTTGATGTATGTTTTAAAGGGAGGAACTTGCAGCCACCCCACTCTTGTGTTTGCAGTGGGGGCAGGACCTGAGGATTTGGAGATTACCCACTGGGTCACAGATTACCCTCCCTTGGGTCCTGATAGCAAAGGGAATAGCTGTGCCTTAGGGCTGGCCTGGAGAAGACCATGTCCAGACAAACACTGATGTTGTGTCTGGCCCCAGGGGTGGGGACCAGACTGTCGCACCCCTGTTTCTGCTGACATCCACCCAAAAAGGGCCCATCAACACCAACTCTGGGGAGGTTTGCTGGTCGTCGCTGCTTTCAGAGGAAACATGCTTCAGGCCCTGGCTGTCCCCACTGCCTCCAGGGTCCTCCTTTCCAGGTGGCACTGGTGGCCCAGACAGGGACACAGTGGATGTTTGTGGCTATGGGATTGCCAGAAATGGAGCACGTGAAACTTGTTTAGGAGCCTGCCTTGCCCCACACCACCCCCTTTGTCGCACACAATGTTCTTGCTGCCCTTTCCATTGTTACTGTACAAACCACAGCCTGCCTTGTGCCACCCAGGCGTCACTAGCGCCGGCAAACACATGCAGCTTGGCTTGAAGAATGAGGAGGACTTTGATTTGTTCCTTTTGCAATAAAAGACATTTTCCCAGTGCTTTTCCTTTGCCTTCTCCATTGGGTGAGAGCAACATCCATGCACTTGGCTGATGCTCACGTAGCGGGTGACGCTGATGCTGGCTGGGGACCTGGGGGCAGATTGGCAGCTTGCAGCCTTGCAGCAGATCCTGAATAATGCGGGAGTCCTCCCTGGAATCGGTGCGTTTGGGTTTGATTTGCATCCTCCCAAAAGCTGGCACTGTGTGCATGGGGGATATGTGAGTCTCGCCAGGGTCATGGGGTCTGCTCTGTGCTGGGTCCCAGCCAAGTGGCAGTGCTTGAATATGTATGGTACAGGGAGGAGTGTTAAAGGCAAAGTCCAAACCCCAGTGGGGCTACAGCAAAAGCCCAATTTGTTTTGAACCTGATTTCAAGGAGATGCATATGGATGACCGCTGAGCAGTGGCTGCTGACCCTAGAGATCCTGCCTGGGAGCATGTCCATCCCTGCCTGAAATCACAGCTTTTATTAAATGTAGGAAAACAACAGGCAGGCAGGCAGACCCCCAAGGCTGGGGAGAGAGGACTGTCGTGAAAGGACAAGCTGACAGCAACAGAGTCCCTTCGGGCATGCGGCCAAGCTGGCAGCTCCAGGAAAAAAACAACCTTTTCAGTCACAGTTCATCCTTCATCTGCCAGCCTGCAGATCCCTCGCACTGGGAGAGCCATAGAGATGGTCTGGGCTGATGCAAAATCCCA
Source organism: Leptosomus discolor (assembly GCF_034619465.1). Taxonomy (NCBI): domain Eukaryota; kingdom Metazoa; phylum Chordata; class Aves; order Leptosomiformes; family Leptosomidae; genus Leptosomus; species Leptosomus discolor. The sequence goes on from NC_141419.1 coordinate 83,974,067, forward strand.
GAGGCCAAGTAGAGAAAAGCAGGGGGGGGTTATTATTTATTTTTTTGCCAGTAGGGCTGGATGGTTTTTAGCTCAGCAGTCTAAGGGCAATAAACTCCTCCCCACAAACAACAGGTAGCCTGGGGTGAGCGACGGGCTCGGGGAGAGTCCCACGTCAGCACCTCCAGCAAACAGCTCTTGCTCGGCACTGGGAGTGCAAAAGACGAACCAGGACTGAAGCTTGGCAAAGCAAACAAGATGTCCCTCTGGCAGCACACAGCCCCGGCATAGCAGGAGGGTGTGGCGAGGTGGCCACCTGCTTGCAAGGTGACTCCAGCCCTGGTCCCCGGTGGCTCCCTGCAGCTCAACTGGGCAGCAGGGAAAGGCACTGGGGGAAAGACTGGAAAGGTATGGGGATTTGGGAGATAGATTTTTACAGCCAAATGTGACCAGGCATCTTGTATCATCCCCAGAGTTTGCACAAAGTCTCAGTGATGCCTTTCCCCACGTCCCACCCCCCAGCCTGTGATGCAGGCAGGTGGCAGAGCCATGCATGTACTTACGGAGCACACTGATTATAGGGGCAGAGGTCTGGTACGAGGGGCTGGAGCTTGGCTCTCCCACCTCTCCCCAGCACCATAGGCTTCAGAAAGCTTTCTTCTTACTGCAACAACAGCCAGAGGAATTTCGCTGGGACCCCCTCTGGTTGCCCCAAGCCCAGTTGCCAGGGATCCCTCAAGGTGTCAAAGCAGCAACTGAGAGAGAAAGCATTCAGAAATGCTTTCTCATCCTCAGGGGAGGTACATCGGTGGAAAACACTATCCTGGACTGGAAGAAAGCCCATGGTAGGGACCCAGAGATGGTCTGATAACCCTCAATACCGCTGCCAGACTGAGCATTGCTTTGGCTTTCACCCCCGAAGATTAAAGGTGGGTTTTCCCTCCTCATCGCCACACCAGTGATAGCATTGCTGGGGCTCGAGCTGCTTTCAGGGGCATCTAGAAGAGGTTCTGGCTCATCCCACTTGGCACTGCTCTTGCACCACTGTGACCATGCAAGGTCCTTGTAGCATAATGGACCCACCAATAGGCGATGGGCGTCTGGGCTGGTTTGGGGACTGCTTCACCTGAACACCAAACCAGCTCTGGAGTGAGTGTAATGTTTTCTAGCCCCTGTTTACTTTTTGCACGGACTAGCTCTGTGGCAAACCTCTAAAGAAAGGAGCTTTCTCCTGCCTTTGGGCCACACACAGCTTTATCTCCTAGGTGCCCGCTGGGGTACGAGAAAGAATCAGCCTCTCACTTTGGGAAGGCACATTGCAGCCCAGAGACTTCAGGACTCTCCTAAACTGCTCAGTCATGTCACCTTTAAACTTCTCTTTGCTTAAAACCAGGAAATATTGGACCAAGAGTGGAGAGCATTTCACAAACAGCCTTCCCACCCCAAGCCTGCAGGTTCTGCTGACACCTTCCCCTGGGAGAAGTCACCTCCATGGGCAGAAGGATGCTGGGCCATGGACAGGGATGTCCATCAATACAGCTGGTGACATGGGAGAACATTTTTTCATGGGGAAACTGAGGCAGGAGGGCACTTGGGCTGGTTTGTTACTTGTCAGAACTTTCTCAGGAGTATAATGGCTGAGTGCCCTCCTGGGACCTGATGGATTGCATTGTTTGAATCTAAATATGTTACCAACACACACATGGATCCTATTATGTCCTAACTCATGCATGACTTGATGCTAGGTTTTAATCTTGACTGCCATGAGATTTCACCACATGCTTACAGGCTTGGCTGAATCCACACCACATGATTCTCAATAATTTCTTCAAATAAAAGGGGGCAAACTATTGCCACAGCATCACCAAGTGCTAAGCATCACCAAGTGCTATAGCTTCTCTCTCCTTGCTCAGATAGCTCGGGCTATGCAAACTCCCCTTACTCCTGCATCAGCACACATCTGATGTGCAGGCTGAAAATTGGGCGCCTTCCACTTCAGAATAATCACAGACTGCTTTTTGTGAAAAAAGTACTCTGCTGCAACTGCCACCTTCACTAAGTATATGAAATTATAAATATCTCAAGTGATCAGCTGTGAAACTAGGTAACAAAGGAGTCCATGTAATTTGCTTTATAAACCAGAAGCATGCATGGCATTTCTTGCTGGGAAACGATTACGAGCAGAGGCTGTGTTTCTGTACATTTTATTTCTCATACTGCAATAACAAAGACAGCCATCCAATATATTTTAATAAGGAAGTTATTCTACAGCACTTGCCGCAAAAAAGAGAGGTCACAGAGTTTTCTTTGAATTTCGTACAGAAGTATACAAACTTTAAAACCTATTAAAATTCCCAAGTCATTAAAGTCATTGGTTCATTAATCCCTGAGACCATTGCACAGCTGATGGAGGAGGCTGTTAGGAAACCCAGAGGAAATAGGCCACTTCGTCCAGGTCAACGGGATAGTCTGTGAGCAGCACCGGGGTCTTCTCAAACAACTCCCCCTTGTAGCTGCGCCACTTGCCCGCTGGCAGGTAGACGTCACGCTCCTGCTTGCCCATCTCCAGGACAGGTGCCACCATCAGGGTGTCCCCGATGAGGAACTGGGAGTCGATCCTGTGCGTGGTCTCATCGCCGGGCGAGATCCACCAGATGGGACGGATGATGGGATCACCCGTGTCGGTGACCTCCCCAGCCAGCTCCAGCAGCAACGGGGCCACCAGCGACTCGTGCAGCTCTGTGAACTTCTGGGCAATCTCCACCACCTCCTTGTCATAGAGCCAGGGTGGGATGGAGAACTGCATGGAGGGCATGAAGGCCGACAGCTCCAGCCACCGCACATACAGCTCCCGGTTGGGGATCTCCACTGCCCCATCTGTCTTGTTGGGGAGGAAATTTCCTCCAATCATATCTGGCAGCACAAATGGGTACCCCAGCATGCTGATGGTGAGCACTGTGGGGATAAGGGACTTGAGGCCGAGCTCATAGCCCCAGACGGAGTCGCGGTCAATAATGCGGAAGAAGCAGGAGATGTTCTGTGACTGGTAGCCCACCCGCACCTCGGCCAGCTCGTAGAAGGGGATGGCCATCTCTGTGTAGCGCCGTGACCAGATGCTGGGGTCTGAGAGTGGGCGGAAGGTGCTGAACTGCTTGGGCAGGTAGCTGGTCTCACCTGCATCAAACTTGAAGGACGAGATGCCGTACTTGTGCCGGAGCTGGCGCAGGTGGCTCTGGAACCAGTCCCGGGCTGCTGGGTTGGTGAAGTCCAGGATGGCCCCGATGCCATTCCACCACTCCACCATGGCTGGCAGCCGCCCCGATGGCTCCTTGATGAAAAGCTGACGCTCAATCCCCACCCCAAAATTGGAGGAATCTCTGTGTATGAAGGGATGAATCCACAGGGTGACCTTAAACCCATCTTCTCTCAGTTTTGCAAACATCTCTGTCACGTTGGGGAACTTAACGGGGTCAAAGTCAAAGTCCCCATAGGCCTGTGTGTACATGTCATCGATTTCAATATGGCTGCAGTTAAAATGGTACTTCTTAATATTTCTTGCAAAATTCAAAACTTTATCCTGGTTGATACCTTTTTTGTAGAGGGCCCAGGTGGACCAGATGGGGTATCGGAAGGCGTTCTCGGCAGGGATCTTGGAGGGCTTGTTGAAGTACCGGCGCACCATGTACTTGTGGATGGAGGTGACGTCGGAGCCCACGCAGACCCGGTAGCTGAGCTCGGGGAAGGGCTGCTGCCCCGGCGGGGGCTTGTAGGGCGAGTCCTTGTAGCGGGCCTGGAAGAAGAGGGTGCGCTCGGTGGCGTTGTAGCCCAGGTGGAAGGGCACGGAGTCGTTGATCTTGATGGCCGCTGCCTTGGAGGAGAGCCAGTAGCGCTCGAGGATGCCGCCGAAGCTGTCGCGGAAGGAGTAGACGTCGCTCGTCACGTAGGGCACGGGCTCCTGGTAGCCGGCCAGGCGGATGGGCCAGTGCTGGGTGCTCATCTCCGAGCCCCCGTACCAGTGGGCGTCCTCCCAGAACATGGTGTGCTCCACCGCCGGGCCGGCCGCCAGCTCCTCCCAGCGCACGCGGTAGCACATCACCGTGTCCTTGGGCTTCACCGTCTGGATGAAGAAGTTGAGCGGCCCCCCGCCCGACCGCGTGCAGCTCAGGATCTCGCCCTCCTTGGAGCACGACTCCAGGTCGAGGCTGCCCGAGCGGAAGGCCAGCCGGAAGACCACCTCCCCGTGCTGGTTCCTGATGACGAAGCCGTCCGCCCACAGGTCCATCAGCTCCGTCTTGAGCCGCTCTGCCTTCCGCAGGGACACCGTGTAGTAGCACCAGGCCACCACTGCGGCAATGAACAGGATGAGGCCCAGCAAGATGGCCCCGAGCATGGGCCTCAGCTCCTTGGAGGGCTTCTGCTTCACTGGCGTGATGTTTTCAGACAAACACGTTTCTTTGGCATCCCCCTTTCGAGTGTTTCCATGTTTTCCTGTGCGGTGGGTAATGTCCATGACTCCTTTGCAGCGTCAACACCTGGTTAGAAACTTTGCTGCTGAATTTTTTTCTCCAACTGGTGGACAGAAAATGCAAGATGCTGCATGAAGATATTCACGGTCTCCTTTCCAAAGCCTGGCCACTCAAACCTGCAGTGTTATTTCATGAAACAGAGGGTTATAAACACCAAAAAACCAAATCTTCCTAACGGCTGTAGCTTCTCTCCTCCCGTTTGCAGTCTGGCAGCCTCCCTGGCCCTGCGGCTCTGGCTTGCTCTGCTCTGTTCAGCGGCAGCTTGTTTCCTGGCAGCTGGGCTGAGCTTTTTCAGAGCAGGGCTGTGCCAGGATTCCCATGACCCTCTCTTGGCTGCAGCCTCGCTGCATCCTGCAGAGCAAGGGTGAAAGTGTGAAAGTCAAGCCAGAGACTGGAGGAGAATGGGGCCAGAGAAATGGGCTGGTACCTGAGCATACAAGCCGGACCTCACAAGCTGATCTGATTTTACATTAATTATATGCCCTGCTGGATTTCCCTGCCTGTCCACAACTTCTCTGCATCAAATGCAGGCAGAGAAATGTTGCGCTGAAGTGCCCAGCCTCTGCCCCACCAACCCTTGGGGATGCAGGTGGCGAGTGTTGTTTTATCTCCCTGCACTTTGCTCCTTCCCTGAGCTGCACAGGGATGTGGGGATGCACAGACTTTGAGGCCAGCGCTGCTCTGCTCCAGAGCAGCTGAACAGAGCCCCTCAGCTTCCTGCCCTGCTGCCTGTCCCAGAGCCATCACCCTAGGACAGACCCTCTTGCTCTGGCAGAAGAAAAAGAGGAGTTTCCCTACATCCGCACCTCTGGCTTTTATCCTATACAGTTCCTGTAACTCCCAGGCTTATGCCAGGCAAGATGCTACAGTGCAGTGGAGGTGGAAGAAATTCAGGCACAGAGTTTGATGACAGGGGTTTTAAACTGAAGCTGTTGCAAGACCAGGACTACATTAAAATCTTGTTTTGCTGAAAAATTCACAAGAAGACCACACGCATCCCAGCTGCATCAAGTGTCATGAAGCCAGCCAGTGCAGTGCAGCTCGCAGCATCTGAAAGAGCACCCACTGACCACAAAACAACAAGGTGGGGAAACTGAGTCAGGTGGCTTGAGGCAACGCACTCTGTGCAACTGGGCTCACAGCTTCCCTGGCCCCATCCTGGGGTCTGTGTGATCTGACAGGATTAAAATTTGCGGGAGCAACCTGTATGGAGAGGAGGAAAAAGAGCCAGCTTGCTCATCCAAGCCATGTCCAGCAATACATGCCGGGCGTATTTACTCATGCCACCATGACATCAGTATCTAAGTATACAGAGACGATAAGCCACCCAGGGAGCCATTAGAAATACCAGAGGTCACCATATTTGGGACTGACCACAGCAGCCTCCCAACCACCCTGATGACATGCTCTGTTAGTTTTTGTAATGCATTGTTGTGGTGAGTGAGGCTTTGCTGAGATAAAGAGCCAGAGTGGATAAATGTTCCCAGGCAAGCCAGGGTCAGGGGTGAGAGAAGGAAGGTCGCTGCTGCCCCAAAGAGATGGTGATCTGGGGCAGGGACAGTTTTGGGAGCAGGTTGGGTTACACGCGTGCTTGGGGCGCTCTGCCAGCCCCCAAAGTGCTCAGAACTGGCAACTTCCCCGGTGCTGGCCTGGCTCCTGACACAGCTTTGCGGCTCCAGCTCGGGTGGTTTCTAGTGAAACCCTGGTGGTTTTGCAAAACAACCTTTTCACTTTGAAGATGTTTTTATGTGCTCGGTCAGTCCTCAGTTGTTGCCCTTGGAGCTCTCCCCCTCTTCTCCTTTCCTCCTTTTGCCCTCCTAGGCAGCCTGGAGACAGGACTCTCCTTTATGATCAGCCCCACCATTTTCCAGGGAAAAAAAAACAAGAAGGGAAAAGGAAATAGGTTTTCCAGCTCTGCTTTTTTTAAAAAAAAAAAAAAAAAAAAAAATTAAACAACACATTAGAAAAACCAAACACAGAGACATCAGGATTCCAAAATCCCTACAAGAATAAAGGATGTATGGGAAGTTTTCCAGCTCTCCATGCGGTGATTTCTCTCCCAGACCATTGCTTTAAATCCCTCGATTTCCCCAGGGGCAGTAGATCAGTGGCAGAAAGGTGTTATACGAGGGAGTCAGGGCTCCTGGGCTAAGCTGTTGGGTCCTCAGGGCTTTTTGGGTTTTCCTTCCTCCTATGATGTGGCAGGATGCTGTGTTGGTACCCCCAGCCCCAGCAGAGAGATGAAATATGTGTGGTCAGTGGGAAGAGCAGGTGCTGGCACATCTGGAGGCAGAGCAGGATGAAACTGGGATTGCTGGGATAGGTGCCGCCAGGGTAAGGGAGTCTCTGAAGCTGCTAACTCATGCCCTTCGAGGCTTATGTCTCATGAAAGCATTAAACACTCGCTGGCCTAGCTGGCAGCCTAAGTGCTGTGCAGGGGCAATGAGAAGGAGTCCTGCCAAAGGGTGCACGTAGAATCATAGAAACATTTTGGTTGGGAAAGACCTTTAAGATCATCAGGTCCAACCATTAACCTAGCACTGTCAAGCCCACCACTAAACCATGTCCCTAAGCACCACATCTATACGTCTGTTGAACACCTCCAGGGGTGGTGACTCCATCACCTTCCTGGGCAGCCTGTTCCAATGCCTAACCACTCTTTCAGTAAAGAAGATTTTCCCTGATACCAAATCTAAATCTCCCCTGGCGCAACTCGAGGCCATTACCTCTTGTCCTGTCATTGGTTACTTGGGAGAAGAGACCAAGAGCCCAGATCCAGCCTTTTCTTTGCTCAGTCCATGGTGTTATGGCCTCACAGCATCCCTTCCCCATGAATATTTAACCAGTCCTTGCAAAGCCTCTCTGCTCCAGTCAGTACTTCATTAACCCGTGCAGAGTCCAACTGCTGCCAGGCAAGGATGGTCTGAATGTTCCCCTAATGCCTCAAAAGCCAGATGTCACAGGGATACAGGCACTGTTGTGTTATATTTGGGCAGCTTTATCAGATGCTAATCTGGTATGGGTCTGGCCCCATTAGCCCTCCAGGCTTTCTTCTGAAAAGAGCTGGGATTCCTCGCCCCAAGGATCTAAGCAGCTCTTAGCATGCAGAGATTAAACATTGACGTATTCAGCACTGTGACACTCAGAAACTGAACCAGGACTTTAGACCTTCTTAGAGTTAAATGGGAGCTAAGCAAGGGTTTCAAGTGATGAAATCCATGTCAGCCAGCAAAAAAGGCAGCCACACACCTAAACCCCTTTGTGTACCTACCCTCAGAGCCTCCTTCCTCCATACCAAATCTATTCCCAGCAACCCCACTGATCTCTTGGCACATGTGGCATGAGTTTGTCAGGCCTCAGTTCATGTCCCAGCGATATGATTCCTGAATCCTCAGACTTTTGCCTTTCCAATGTGTTTACCTGCCTGCTGATGCAGGGAGAACATCACTCATCAAACAACCCATCAGGAAACAGTTTGGTCTTTAAATAAAGGGATAGTTTTCTATATTAAGATTCCTTTTATAACAGGTTGTCAAACACTTAGGCACTCATAGGGAGAGCATACAACATGTTCTAGCAGAAAGCGCCATACATAGCTATAAGTCATGGTCATAAACAGACTATTGCTCTGTCAAACTCTGCAAGAACTGATTAATGATTTACCAAGCCCTTCTAGACTTCTAGACCTTTTTAACAGAAAACACACCCAAAGCAGAAAGCGGTGCCATCAGCTCTCATTTCTCATAGCAGCCTGGCACATGCAGGCATTGTATGGGGGATTTACTGTTGAAAGGGGCCTGGGGGAGGTTTGCTCACCTGTTTTTCTGTGTGTATAGATGGCACAACAGAAGAGATGTCTGCTATTGCTGCAGCCAAGGAGAAGAAGCAAGGGAGAGCTAAGGTTATCTTATGAGCTGACACAGATTAGCTACAAACCAAACAAGGCTTAACACAAGGTGTGTAAGTGGCTGGGGGATGGATGCAGAGGGTGAGGTGGCATTGGGAGGGCAGGGGCACCAACATCCCTGCCAGCAGCACACAGCACTTAGGGAACACCTGGAGCAACACGAGGAGGTGGCTGAGGAAGGACACAGACAGAGTCCCTCCTGCAGAGTGGTGCAGGATCCTTCTCCTCCTGGAGAAAAAGCTCATTCTTGTCCCAAAGCAGGGAGGGTATTAGTCACAGTGCTGTGTGCATCCCCAACCCCAGCTCTGGGCTTTGAGCAATTCCTGATAGCCCCAGCGAGGGCAACAGTGATGGCTGGCCTCACTACCTTGGCTCTTGGCCTGTGGAAATCTCACCCAGGTCCTTGGTTCATATGAACCCCATATCAGCAGCAGAGTCCAATCTGCTGGGAGGCTTGTGGCTGTATCCTGCAGGGATGCTCCAGCGGCATGGAGAGACCTGAACCAGCTCTCAACCACCAGACTGCTCTAAGCAAGTTTATTTCTGGCAGCCATGGTGATCTGGGGGTCTCTGCACTGCTCTGCACAGCTCCTGATGACTGGAGGGCTTTTAGCTCATCTTGGTGTGAAAGTGGCCACACAGACTTTTGCTGGCTTGTGCCTGTACAAAGCGCTGCTGCAAGCCTGACAGTTCTGTAAGCCCCACGGAGCCATGCAAATCCAGCTCAGATCTAGAGCAGAAATATTACCTGGGGTTTTTCCTTATTCAGAGGATGCCAGTCTCTCACTACTGGGAATAAAGTGGAGTTTGCTGCACAGGTCTATCAGTCCTAATTGTTACAGGAGCAGACAGTGGAAGGTCCCACTCCTGTCCTCTTATACGAACAAACTCCTCCTTCCCAAGTCAGCAGAAAAAAAACCCTTCAAAATCAACCCTTTTCCCCTGCACAGTGTCCGTGTGCTGCTCCAAGCTGCGAGTAGCGGCCACAGCATCCCGCTGCACTCTGAGAGCTGCTCTGTCCGCATCCTTGGGAAGGAGCTCCATCTGCTGAGCCAGTGGCCCAGGCTGAAACCCAGGGAGTGTTGCCAGGCTTGTCCCAGGGCTGCGGGGTGACCGGTCATCGCCCTGGGCAGCACCAAGCCCGGCAGACCCTGTTGCATCAAGATCGGTGCTTGTGAGGAGCTCCAGGGAGTTTTTGAGGTGTCTTCACCCGATGAACCAGCAAACCGAGCAGAGAGCCACAAGAAAAGCACAGGCAAGGGGAAAAGAATGGTTATTGTGTGCCACAGCTGCAATTCTGTGAGCAGGATGGGGGACAGTGGAAATATAGGAAAAGCAGGGGGGGGAAAAAGGTGGCTCTGAATGAAGTCAGGGAGCTGGGCTCATGCCAGGTGAAGGGACAAGCCAGAAGGGGACCTGGGTCTGAGCTGGGCTTTCTTCCACTTAGACACAGGCTCAGCTGGAGGCTCTGCTTGGAGAGGGACACGCTTGGGAGCTGCTTGCGATAGCAGAGAGGTAAAGAGGCTCAATAGTTTGAAGGCTTTCACCTAGGAGGGGAACCAGTCTCGGCTGCTATTTTTGTGCGAGCATGAGCCAGACACCTACCATGACCATGAAAAGTTCCAGGTAGGTCCTTGAGGCATGCTTCAGGCTCTGCATGGGTTAAGCCAACTGCCTGCCAGGGTGAGGAGTCCTGGGCAATTTATCTCATACCTGCCCCTGTGGGATTTCTTGTGGCACTGATGCACCCACAGTGGGAGACAAGGCCTTCAGGCAGGCTGAGGGCACCTGCTCGGGCTCCCCACAGTCTCAGCCTGCTGCTCACATGGAAGCGGGGCTGCAAGGACCACATCTAACCCAGGCATCTCTGGAGATGCTGCTTTACCCCAAATCAGCTCTACTTCTTGGCCACAGGAAAGATTTTTAAAATCTTTTTCCTTCTGCATCCCTTCTTGGAGATACAAGATTTTTACTATCTTAGGTTTTTTTTTTTTTTCCTAAATGTTTGGTGCCAAGTGCTTCCCTGTGATCAAAGGTTTCACTGCAGAGGCAACCCCACGATGGCCAGACCCCTCAGCTTCCTCAGTTTATCCAGTGCAATGAAAGCCCATCTTCAAAGAGGACGTGGATGGAGGAATGAGTCCTGATTAGTGCCAGCTAGCAGCCAGAGGGATGTGATAGGAGTCTTACCACCAAAACTCAGCTTGGACATAAGCAAGAGAGACTTCTCTGAGTTTTTCAGAAATCAGCCCACATGTCTGAAGCTGATCCTTCCACAAGCACTTTGAACCAGGCACCCAGACAGAAAAACCTGCAAAAGGCAGACAGCTGAAAAGAAAGCTAATGAGCATTTACACCTTGCCCAAAGGAGGTTACCCAGGGAGAGAGGAAGATTTCATCCCTAAAATTCTGAACAACCAGGGAGCCCCCTAGAGCCCCAGCCTCCCTTATCCTGGGGACCTGGTGCAAGTTTTGCCATTCCTGTCCTGGGATGACACTGAGGGTGTGGGATTTAGCTCAGATTTTATGCTGCTTGCTGATGTCCCCAGTGTCATACAGAGTCTTGCTAGCTCCAAGGCTGGGGTGAAAGCCTAACGGATGGCTGTGCTGTTCCTGAGCATCCCATGGGTTTTAGGCTAGGGAAATGTTTGTCTCCACTTGCTTTCCCAGCTGCTGTGTGCTGGAAAGCACTGCCTGTCCTATATCAGACAGGGCTGCATTTGGGTGTCTGGCGAGTGATCCCTGTGTTTGAAGATGTGGTGGGTCATCGCATGTCCCCATCAGGAGATCAGGTTTCACTTGATCATCACTGCAGTCTTATTAAATTCACCATGAGCTGCAAAATGATGGGAAAAAGCAATGCACCCATCAAACTGATGATGGAGCCAAGAGCAAGGCTGCTCCATGGGACTCAGGTCAGCAAGGACTAACCAACATGGAAATTACATGACCGAGAGCCAGCAATTACAGGACTATCCTGCTTCACATGGGAGAGACCACAGCTGGAAAGTAGCTTGCTCTCTCCTAGGGACAGCCTAGAAAAAGCTGTGGAAACGATTTGAAGAAAACATCCCTACACGTGAGGCTACACCATGCCACAAGCAAGCCAATGCATCATGGAAGAATGGACTCTAAGGCTACTGAGCAATTTTATACACAGATACTGTCTTGCATGTATAAGAAATAAGGCCAAAGTGGTGTCGCAAAACCCTAAAAATCTCAGTGGTTGATGTTTAACTGATTCATTTTGGTCTGTGCTGATATGCCACTTTTAGACAGACCACTTTTCTACACGGCTTAAATATGGCATCAGTTTCTGGGTTAGGCTCTCCTCAATTCGGAGCTAGTGAGGGGTTCAGTGGCAGTCTGTATCTCATTCAGGGATTGCCAAAGCCAGAAAAAAAGGCTTCGCCTTTGGATACAGTGTTAAGTTACATCTCTAGACAGAGCAGATCTCTGGATGGAGCAGATGTCTGGATGGAGCAGATATCCAGATTGAGCAGACCTCTGGTCCAGTGCCCCAAGGCAGGGCAGTGGGCAGCAAGGAAAGTGGCTGAGTTCTGTGCTGTGGCATCCCTCATCACCCTTGACGCCAGCTGGAGGTGATGGCACCAGACCAGGTGGGGACAGCTGAGAGGAGATGCTTCAGGACATTGCATAGGAACAAGGAGCACCACCACATGCCCTCCAGGAGAAACTTCAAAGACTTTTCCTCCCTTTCTTTCCTTTCCTTAGAGCAAGGAAGTGAACGTGACTTAACAATAGATGGGAGAAGTTACTTGAAGCAAGAAGATACCCTTCAAAAAGCTGGAATCACACCCTGGAGAAGAAAACACCTGGATTTCCTAAAGGCTTTGCACAGAATTTATGAGGCCCCAACAGGAATGGAGGAGATTCGGAATGGAAGGTCCTGGCAAGGTTAAATATCTGCAGAAAGAAGGGAAGTGGTGGGAATGAGGACATGATCGCTCTCCCCATGGAGGTTACAGGGGCTTGTCCAGGGCAAAATCTGAGCTGCCCATCATGCAGAGGCAGGAGATCTGCTAAATATACTGGGATTGGGAAATCCTGAGCTGAAACTGACAGGAAAAGAATAGGGGACAGAGTTGGTATTTTCCTAGTTTTCCCTCTGCATCCTCTGTGGGTCCCTGCTGGATTCAGACCTGGGCGTAGATCTGTAGCCTGACCCTGCACAGTCCTTCCCATGCTAATGCTGCAGCAAAGACCCCTGACAGCCCCTCGCCTGGCAGGAGGAGGATGACTTCCTGGAACATAAAGGCTTCCTGGGTGTTAAAAAGCAACTGCAACCCAGTGGATTGGGAGAAATTGGGGATTCAGGATCTCAGAGACAGACTTCATGGCTTTGAGCAGATCACAGCCTCTACATGCCTCAGTTTCCCTTGTGTGAAATGGACAAAGGGCCAGGAGGAGAAACACGGGAGATGCACCAGCTCCCAGGGTCAGAGCAATAGCAGGATCCATGGTAGAAGAGAACAGCGACCAATTCACTGGGGTATTTGCTGTGATGCTCTTCATCCAACAGAGACACACCTCCATCTCAAGCTCTTCCCTCTCCTCCTGTTGCAGGGAAGACGCTCACTCAGTGAACACTGTGCAGAGCATTTGCATTTTCAACCCTAGTCATGCGAAGAAGAGTTTAACGTCTGTGCCTTTTAAAATTAAAAATGGCTGGTATTTAGTGCAACTTGCCACATTCCCATGGGGAAAAGAAACCAGTTCTGTGGTATTTTTCTTCAGCACAGTGCTACGTCCAGGCAGGAGCAACCTCACTGGGGCAAGAACTTACCCTAGCCTTTTGTTTAGCCATAGGTTATCCCTTAGCACATCCGCATCCACCTGGGAAGAAGTCAGATACCCCCCTCTGAGAAGGGGAAAGCTGGGAGCCATCATCTCAAGGCTTGGACAAAGAGGATCTCAAGTCTTGGACAAAGAGGAAACTGCACTCTTGCAAGGCTCTGACACAAGCCCATGCCTTTGCACGGGTGCCGATGCCTTACTGTTTTAATTTGACAGCTTGGCCACTAAATCAAGGAGCTCCCAGCTCTCCCAGTGACTGCCAGTCTCATGGGCAGAGCTGGGAAACCTGACATCGGTGCCATCCAGGACTGGACCACAAAAGTCAAAGTGAATCCATCACTTTCATGTGTTTTTATGCAAAAGGTTTAATGATATATCTGGGTGAGAATGACCCCAGCGAGCAGGCGGGACAGTCAAGTGCAGAGAGGATGTGGCTAAATGGGAGCATCTCTCTAGCAAAATCATAACCCTAGCTTCCCCTGCTGCTGTTTCAACCACAAGGCTTTGCTGCTGTCCCTCCAGCAGGGATGTATGGTTTTTCCCCTGTGCAGAGCTCAAACTGGTGTATTAAAAGCCAAATCTGCCCCATCAGGGCAGACCCACAGCAGGACCCTGCTCCCTGGCCAGGACCTCAGCTCCCCCTTCCATCACCCTCCAGTTCCAGGGTGCCCACAGCCAGTTTGCGGGGTGTTGTCTCCACCTATAATAGTGCTTAAACTCATCTCTGCAAGGATGACTTTTCTCTTTCCCGAAAGGGAAAATGACCCGACCCTGTGACAGCACAGCCGAGCACAGGGTTTAAGCAGACATATCCCACGCCCCTCCCAGCACTCCTGCCGAACTTTGCCTTTTCTTGCCAGGCCAGTCCTGCATCCTCCTCCCAGCCCTGGTGAAGGCAGCCCGCCAGCCTGCTTAGCATTCGGCTCTCATTGCTGGGAGCAACCACGGCTGCTAAGGAGCCGAGCTCAGCAGCTGTGAGCATCTTGGTCCAGTGTTCCCCCCATCCTGGCTCATCATACGATTTCTCCTAAGGGATAACTTAGGACTGCGTCTCCAAGCTGATCCTTTGCTGATAAGCCAGCTGCCAAGTCTTCAGCGCTGAGACAAAAGAGTTTTTCTGTTCCCAGCAGGTTTTTCTGCTGTGAATGACAGAGGAAGGGGGAAAAGTGAGCTCCCTGGCACTCCTCGTGGGCAAGAGGCTTCAGGGGCTTCTTCCCCCTCACTGTGCTGGCAGACCATGGAGCTTTTCAGGCTGAGCCTGGGCTGTATTTGCCTCCTTCCTTGGCTTGAGGGTAAGTTTCTCCTCCTTCGGGGTAGCTGGAAAGTGGGAAGCGAACTTCCTCCCAGGTTTTAACCTGCTTTGCTGCTGGAGTGTTTCTTGGGCTGCAAAGCTCTGAACTCACTGCTGTAAAACAAGTGCCTACAGGCACATTTCAAAGCAGCATTTAAAATGGGATTAAACACAGGGGTACGGGAGAGTGAGGGACAGGCTGGCAAGGTGCTGGGATGGTTTGGCCAGGGACACCATGGCATCATGCCGACCTCTTTTACAAAGCGTGTTTAAACTGCTAAGAGTAGTGGATGAATAAACCTGCTCTGAGGGTGAGGCAGGCACTAAGTGACCTCCTGAGTACTCTGCTCCCTGCCACAGTTGCTCCTAACTGGCAGAGGTGAGTGGGCTCAGAGTCTGCTGGCAGCATGGGAGAAGGTGGTGGGAAGGGGAGCAGGACCTCATTGCACTAGTCCTGCTTCTGTGGCAGGGAGTGGGATGTGCTGGGGAGCAGCAGAGTCTTCACCGCTCATCTTCAAGGAGCAAACTTGGTAGTGGCTCATGTTAATGTTCAGCTGCTTGCTGAGATTGCTCATATCCTGTGTCCTGCCTGTACACAGGAGTGTTTTGAATCCAAGCAGCCTTGGTTTTGACATGCATGGGGGGATGAGGAAAGCAGGAGTTCTGTCAAGCATTACCCTGCAGAGCTGAAGCGGTGCTACCCAGGAACAGCTACCTGAGGGCAGTGCTACCCATGGTCTCGCCCATCCCATCATGGGTGGTGGGTAGCATCTATTTTCTTTAAAAATGGGGGAAGCCCCTGAATGATTAAGTAATTCCCTTTTTATTTTGCCATTATATCTGAGCTACCAGGTTAAAAGGGACTCATTGAAATAAATCCCTGGAGTACATCAAGGCTCGTTCAGTCCCTGAAGCTGCGAGGGGCACAGCCCTGCAGTTTTACAGATTACCTGCTCAGAGGTTTTCAAGCTCCCTAGACCAGGGGACTACAGCTATTTGGGCTGCACAGCTCGGGCATTTATTCCTTAAAGACAAACCTCAGACTGGCAGCTCTGACCAGGTGCTTTCCATGCCCTGCTCCACAACCTATAAGTGCCTGTTCCCTGGGCTGCTTTAAGCAGCTAGCCCTCAGTTTGCTCTGCTGCCAGAGGTTTGGGCTCCAAGAGATTTAACTTTTGCTCCATCTACTGCTGTTTTTTGCACCCCAAATCTTGCCAATTAAGTAAATCCAGTGAATGGAGTCTCTCATTTTTTTGAGGGTATGTCACTGTACTAGTGAGGGGTGAGGATACTGTGCGTCTTTTAAAAGCTACAGGAGACATAGAGGTGACACCACGGTGGGATGTCAGGAGAGCACAACAACCTTCAGGGTATTGATTGTTCTCTCGGTCTAATACAGATCTTGTCCGGTGTCAGAAGAAAGTGGTTCTTCACTGCTGCCACACAACAGGAACCCCGTGGCATTGTTTCATTAGTAAATTAAGGCATATCACAGGACATTTCCTTTCCAGTGAAATGCTTTTGATGCAATTGCATGATAAGCCGCTGTATTTCAGCTAGACTACTAATAAAACCACAACTGTTTTGCAAGAAAGGAATTTATCTTCCCAATACCCATCAATGCCCAAAACAAGCTCAAAGAGCAGAGACCAAACATGTTCTTGCTTAGGGCTGATCTCCCCCCCTCAGCAGCCCATCCTGCCTGGGGTTGCTGAGTTTTAAGGCTGCTGGCAGGACAGAGGTGCTTGCTCTCAACAGACTTTAGAGGATTCAGTTTCCTGCTGGAAACTGGAAACCCTAGGATTGCCTAAACTGGTTCTGACAGCGGTTTCTTTGGAAAGTCCCTGTGAGCAGAGCAGGAGCTGAAGTGTTTTCTTAAGTCAAGCCTAACAGTAACCCAGGGAGGTACAATGGGCGGTGGGAATCGGGCATCAGCAGGATCTGCACATATACAAGCAGAAAGAAAACTGCTGAAATAATACCGCATTGAACACTGACTCTCATTTGCATGCACTGAGTGTGAGGCTGGCAGTGGCTCTGCTTGGCATCCTGGCCCAATCCCATTGCCAGGGGTCCGTCCTCCTCCCCCATGAGCCCATCTGCAGTGCTGGCTGCTCCCTGACTCCTTGTGCCCACTCTCCTAAGGTAGCCCTAAGCATCTTGCATTGAAGAGGCAGAGAGGCCAAGTTTATCTGATACTACTCCTGCCCCAGGTACTTTTGTAGCCTCCAAATATTTTCTGCAGGGGGGGATTTCCTGACCATGCTGTGTTTAACTCTTCAGTAGCTATCAGATCTCCTCCCTTGGCTTGTGGAAGCTCTCACTGGCAGCACAGACACATGGCTGCTGGGTGCAGAGCCACCTCCTGCACACTGTGAGCCTTCCCTTGGCACCCCTTGTCCCATCTGGGATCAGTCCATGACCAGTTAGCCCCTGCCTATCCTCTCCAGACCTCTCTGGATTTTATAGATCACGATCTTATCCCCCCTAGGGACTGGTTTTCTCCACATGCATCAGCTTTGGATTGACTTCACTAGTCTCCCCTGCTTCCCACCATTTATCCATGTGTTTTTCCATGCCAAAGTCTTCCTTCTTTTCTTATGACTGCTCTGCTCCCTTGGAGGCCTTTGCTGAGGTACTTCATCAAAAGTGGACCTTGCAGTAATGTGGAAAGCTATGAAGCTTTGCTGGTCAACCGAAAGCAAGATATTCTTAAGAAAGCAGCAATGGTAGGGAAAAACCACGGTCAATGTGTCTGCCAGAAGCAATGTCTGGGAACTAATTTTGGTGAGACATGCCACTGGAAAATAATCCAAGTGCAGACCAAGAAGTATTAGCAACCAGGCACTTGCACTGACAAGCCATTTGCCAGCTAATTACTGGCAGTTACCAGTAAGCTTTGTTGACATCTCTATAAAAATGACACAGCTTGATAAGAGCTGAACTGCTGCCCGAAGCGATGGACATGACACTCCCATAAACCCAGAACTCCCAGTTGCCAGGTAACTGCTCACCAGCTCCAGTTCTGCCTGTTCTGCTGGGCCCGATGGGCAGACACTTGTTTGCTCAGCAACCAGGCCTCACCAGGCTGCATCTAGCATCATCCATAGGTAGATTGGCCACATCCACTGACCTGTCATGGACATTTGTGTCTCTAAACTTTACATCCAAGTAAGCACAGTGGTAGGCTGAGGGAGGACCGGGGCAAAATAAAACAAATGTTCATTCCAGTCAACAGCCTGTTTTGCAAAAAAATACCTGATCTCACCTACTGGCATGCTGGTCTTGGGGATGAAGTCAAGGCAAAATAGACAACAGAGGGCCAGTCTCACCTCTTCCCTGTGCACATCTGGATTTCCTGCCTTTGAGCAAACACATCTGGGTCACAACACCCCTCTTATGACAGCGAGTGCCTTCCAGCTGTTTTCAATCTCTTCATCCCATGGCCCTGGGCTGGTCTCCCATGCAGGCAGCAGAGAGGGGCTTGCTCCCTTGGATGGAGGGGGATCTTTTCATGAGAAGGAGTGACTGCTGAGCTCCATTAGAGCCTGCTCCTGCTTACCTATTCAAGGCTTTGTTTGTCCATACCTGACAGCACCTCAAGCTGCCTGCGTCAGTAAGATTCAATGTAATGTTCCTACAAGTGATCTTACAGGGCCACATCTTGCACTGAGCTCCGTCCGCATGGGGAACCCTCCTGCCTTAACTGCGAGCTTCCCTCTTCTGCTACTGCATCTTCTCATCTCTGTCTGGTCCTGACCCTCTGCAGGAGGTAGAAACAGTCTGCCAGGGCCCAGGGCAGCTCAGAAACACCTTCCCCTCCTGTTCTGAAGAGACATCTGTCTGAGTTTTTGCTCATGGCAGGATATGATAACTTCAGGCCATCGCAGAGAATTGCTGCTGCTATGGCTAGTCAAGTGAAAGTCCCTTCTGCCTTCATCCAACATCCTCCTAAACTGCCTAGATGTAGCACTTCATAGACGTGCTTCAAAAGCCCCACTCTGCATTTAGGCCTGAATTTGAATCTGAGTAAGGGATCTGGATAGGAAACGTGGTAGTTCTGCATTACCAGCATGAGGCCCAGCAGTAAGGGCAGGAGGGCAGGGGAGGTTAGATGCTGTGCTTGCATGAAGGGAGAGGGTCTGATAATCATTACCAAGGTAGGGAGAGGTGTTGTCTGCATCACCATGGTGTCGAAGCAGCTAAAGACAGCTTTCCTCAAAGTCTCTGGTTAATTTCTCTTTTGGGCTGGAGTCCCTCATGGCTGTTTTTAGAGCTAGAACAGAGACCAAAATTTCTGGCAGGGCAACTTGAGAGGATGGGAGTCTTCCAAACCCTCTTCCCACCTGATGCCCCTTGAACAGCTGCAACAGTCTAATAAGACCGTGGGACCCTAAATCCTGGGAGAGCTGATATTCAGAGGGAGTTCTGCAAGGACACGAACATGTGTAGATGAACCCGAGCATGAAACTCTGGTTTGTCTCACCATAACTCGGGCTACGGCACTTCTGGCTCCAAGGTTTCTCAGACACGGTGCATGTACCCCTAGTGCTGTTCTCATTTTGGGTGGAAGCAGCACAGACAGCTTGGAGATATTTCGCCAAGCCGCTGTTGCTATGGCTCGGTTGACTTGGATGACCCACTGTCATATGGTAGTACCCAAGAAGAGCTGTGTTTGCGAGCTGTCCTGGGCTGTGGCATGTCCCCACAAAGCAGTCCCTACACGAGGTTTGTAGGCCTGCTGCAGAGGCCTGCCTGCCTTTGAGGACAGGTAGAGGTAGGAAAAGGTAAATTCCTCGATGACTCAGCAGTCGTCTTCTCCCTACAGAAAGCACCTACTTGGGAAGAGAAATTGAGCTAATTAAAGGATTTTTCAAGGACTTAGGAACCCCATCAGGGAGGGCAAAAGAGGTCAAAGCCAATTATGAGGTTCCCAGGTGATCTGGAGAGTTTTAGGAGCCTGTGCTTGCTCAGCTCTGACTTATCCTTTCCCTCTGCAGAGCCTTTAGAGGGAACAACCCATCCCCAAAGGAACTGCAAATGGCTTTTATGAAGCCATCACAGGCACTGCTTAGAAATGGCAGAAACTTTCCCAGCCAGACTGGATTTACTGGTAACCAAGTCTTTCCTGGTGGTATTACCTTAATTAGGAATATTGTATGGTTTTTACTCCTAATCCTACAAGGAACAGCATGTCCCAAGGGTAGCCATGCTGCAGAGAAGCAAGGGGCTATATTTGCTTGCTTTTCTTTCTTGTAACCAGCCAGAATGGCAGCATCATAGGACAAACGAGCTGGCATCAAGCACTTTTGCTAGAAACTGTTTGTTTTGTTCCTAAAAATACAAAGAGGCCAAACTGTTCAAGCCTGAGCAGCTCAAAGCAGGCATCTACTCAGGCTCTATGGGTAAGGCTGGCATTTTCCAGAGATGCTGAGTCCCATCCCCAGGGAGTACATTGGATGCTCTAGTTGCTCGAGGTTAATATTCTCAAAATGTGAGGGCTGATGGCCTTATTTGCAGGGCTGCTGGACAAGTGGGACTTGGCAATGCTGGGAAAAAAAAAGTGATTTTGCCTTCCACGTAAGGATTCTTGGTGCCTGATTTGTATCCCAAAGTAAATATACTCCAGCTCTATTTGTGGGTCTGTCCCTTATGACTGTGTGGGCCATGTGCAACGATTACTGCCAGTTACCTGTATCTAACTGTAAGCTGTTCACTTAGAAACCAACATCTCAACCTCAGGAAAGCCATAATATATGGGTAGTGGATGGTGAACCTGTACAGCGGACACAGGCTCACATCTTGGTTGGCAAGGATCATGTGACACACCACAGTGAAAATCCTGCTGTTAATAGCCAGCCTTACAGACAGCTCAATGTCACTGTTCACAGGGAAGACAGCCCACAGTTCAGAGGAGAAGGATTATGGCCCCAGCTATGCCACCCTCCCCCATAATATTGAACCAAGCAAAGTTTCGCTAGATCTCTGTTCCCAAGCTGTGAAATGGGGGTTTTACTTTTGTACCTGAGGTATGGTGGGAAGATAAAATTCTATTAATAACTCAGTGTCATACACTACTGAGGAGCCACACAAATCTCAAAGGAAAGCACTTCATTGGCAGTGCTGATGTTCCTCAGCTCCCATGTATCCCCATGGCAGGCAGGCTGCCCTAGACCTTCAGTGAGGTGAGTCTCTGAAAACTGGGACCTGCAAAAAAACAAGAAAGCTCATAGAAAGGGGCAGCTTGAAAGTGTGAAAGGTTGGTAGATAACATGGGGGCACTTGCTGCTAACATGCAGATAACGTGGTGATTCTTTAGAGAGGAACGTATACCACCAGGGGCTGTGCACAGACCACAAAAGACAAATCTGCTGACTGAGTTAAACAGCAATGCTCTTCAAAATTTTTTTTAAAAATTTAACTTTCAAATGGACAGTCATTGCTAAACAAGGAAAAAAAAAAAAAAACAACCCACCAACCCCCCCCAAAAAACCCCAGAGATCCTGACATGTTCTATAACAAAACCCATAATTAAACATGTGGGAAAAAGATTTAGAGGAGCTACCTAGAGAGAGCATTAAAAAACTACTAATAGAAGTTTTCAAACGTATCTGAAGTAGAAGCTCGGTGAGGGTAAGGAGGCCAGTAACTAACTGCTGTAAATGTAAGAAGGACAACCAAGCCAGAGCAGGGTTGAAAGACTGAATGCATTATTGGTGCTGGTGTTCACTTCAGATGTGGTCAGGGAGGTCTTCACATGGCAGCCACTCTGTGCAGTCTGAAGAATGTTATTAAACAAAATTGTCAACAGAGGAAGTTTTTTTTTTTAAAAAAGACATATAGTCTGTGACAAATGACCAGCCCAGAGGGCATTTACACTGAGTTACAGTCCAGTGTAGATTAGGTTTTTTAAAACTTCTAAGGAGTAAGTAAACTATTGCTTAAAGCAGCCTCAGCACCAAAGGACTGCATTATGGCAGTTATGTCCATCTTAAGAGGGATCCTTGCACAGCCTGGAGAAAAGCGTCACTTGATTTGATTTTGGCATCAGGCAAGTCAGTCGAAACACAGAACAGAATTTGCAGACACACAGATAAATATAAGAAAAGTCAATGCAGCATTTGTAGTGGGAACGCCTGACATCCATGACAGCATCAACGAGCACATAAATGTGGTGAGCTGATCTAGACCTTGTGCTTGCATTTGCAACAGGCTTTTGGTAAGATTCTTCCACCAAAGCCCTTAAGAAACTGCATTCTTATGGAGCGAGAGACAGACTTGGCCCACAGGCTGGAACAAGGAGGTGGAATAAGTTGACAATGACGACAGCAGAATGCAGGTACCAGCAGGTGCCAACAAAGATCAAAAGGGGTGAATAATGAAGTAATTAAGTTTCCTGAACAATCAAAAACTGTGGGGAGCTGCAGAAGGAGCTTATGAGACTGATTGAGCAGCAAAATGGTTTTTTGAACTTCAGAGTTGAAAACCACAATGCAGTCTATATGGGCAAAACCATTTCAACCCTAAATACCCAGTGACGCTGTCTTAATTAGCTGATATATGTGATGAAGGAGGCACTGACGTCCTTGCTGTCTTCAGCAAGCTCTTCACTTGTGCGATTCTTACCCTCTTCCCCTATTAGCAAATACTAGTGCCCAGTGCTGGAGACAGACTATTGGACTCAGCAGATATTTTATCTGACACAGCACAGTTCTTATGTTCCCCTATTACATTTTTATGCAGCTCTCAAATCATTACTTTGGAAATGGGTTTCTCCCAGTTAAGATGAAGCAGACAGGTGAGAATCTCGGATTGCAGGTCCTAGAAAAAAACTTGGGGGGGCATTGCATTCATCACTTTGGATTTTCTAGAGATTATGGGAGATTATAGATGAGACATTTCTCCTGCCTTTGGAAGCTGCCAGAAACTCAAGCCCAAGGTGCATTAAACATTTTCCCCCCATCCAGCCCTCAATAAGGGGCAAAGAGCACAGGACCCATGAGGTGTCCACAGATCCCCCCGGAAATTTGATTTCCATTTAGGCACATGGGCTTGGCAGGAGTTGCCTGAATCGGTAGCTATCACAGGTCCACAAACCTCAGTATCCCAGCACAGACACATCTGTTCTTGTCTCAGAGCCCACACAGGGGTCCTACTGTGGTTTCTGGCTCTTCTCCCCATGCATTCAGGCTGAGCAGAAAGCCCCAAGTTGTTTCTGATTTAACAACCCTCAGGCATGAATTATCTAGCAGACCCCTAGAATTTCCTGAGAGAAAACGTAAGAGCTCTTTTAAGCTATTGTTCATACCCTTGGTATTGTGTACTGGCTTCTGTTTACACTGCCATTAGTTTTTTCAGGTACTGAGTCAAATACTTGCTGCAAGGGAAAAGTATTGTTCTTTGCTTTGGGAGGGGAAACTCTGAAGAAACAGTTGTTTAGATAAACATCGGTGTTCTCATCTAACATCACTTTTCAGTCTCCTTTTACTCTTTATGCTCAATACTGTACGCTGGTGAAGCTTTTATAACTGGCTCCTGGGAAAAAGATGAAAAATAAATCAACTGCAAAAGCTGGGAGTTATCATGTGTTAATTGTAATTAAAATTAAAAGATTTCTCAGAATGTACAGGAACTTGAAACTTTTCTTTATATCCCCCTCTCTTAGGCATAAGCTACACACAGCAGAAGGTACACCCACGTCAGTGACAGATGGTTTAGCATTTAACATTTTACTCAGGATGTTCGCAGGCCACACCTGACGATTTTGCACTGAAAACAGGGGCATCTGTCCAGCTAACAGGATGATATCAATCCCAAGTTATCAGAGGCGTTAGGACCCGTTGCTATTAAAAGCCACAAGCAATTACAGAAATCTTTTCAAATTGTGTCTGTTGTGGGGCAGCTCTAATGTCTCTTTTTTACAAAGGGATCCTTAAAAATGGAACCTTCATGCCTAGGGAGCACAGACCAATGTCAGGTGTGCTAAATCCCAGTTTATTTCAATACTGACATGAGCTGTGTCAGACAAGTACTTCCAGACTCTGATGGGGTACGGTTTTATCCCAGCATTGCTGTAATATCATCAGAAGCCACTTAACTGAAATGGTAGCCCAAGGTGGCCTAATTCGCTCCAGATGAATAGTACCTAGGGAATTCAGGGGTTTCAATTGCTCTTTTTAAAAAAAGATTTGATCCAGATAGGGGCAAAAAAATTCCTAAACCACTCAATTATTTTGGAAGGAGGGAAGGATGGGTATCTATTTAATGCTATAACCAGCTGACATATTGATTTAAATATATATAGGCAGATATTTCATAACAGCACAACTTTTCAAGGACGGTGAGTTTTTCCTTGTTAGTTACATGGGTTACTTACGTCATCGTTATTGTTCTCCAGTATTGCTCCCGGCTGTTTGCACACCCTGTATTTCAAAGAAGTGTCATTCTGGGGAATTAGGCTGCTGGGGGAACGGTTTATCTAAGCATGCCCATCCAGGAAAGGACTGGTGGATTATGTCTCCCCTTCCCCAGGGCATTTACAATGTGTGGTGCTCAGAAGATGCATTTGCCTCAGACATGCGCAGTACTAAACCATGCTCTGATTGTACCACAGTAGCAGAAGGACAAGGCTTCCTCATAAGGAACACCTGGCTGGAAAAGTGCATTCGCGTCTCCCGCCACAAGACCAACGGCATCAGCCTGACCGACTGCAAGGTGGACTCCCAGCAGCAGCAGTGGAGCTGGGTCCCCACCACCAGGACCATCGTCAGCCTTCAAACAAAGCAGTGCTTGTCGGCCCACAAGACGCAGGAGTATGCTCTGGTCAAGCTGGAGCCCTGTGGGGACTGGGAACGCCAAGCGTGGTCCTGCAGCAAGAAGGGACGCTTGACTCTGCAGAGCTTGGGCTTCCACCTCAGCACCAAGGAAGGAGGCCACAAGGTCTTTGTCTCAAGGGAAAAGGACAAATTCAGCAGGTGGAAGACTTTAGCAGATGAAACCATCTGTGCTGCTGCCCAGACAGCAGCTCCAAGGCCCAGCAAACCAACGCAACAAGCTCTAGACACACATGTGTGGATCTATGAAAGTAAGATGAGGTAGATTTAGCACCAGATAACATCTAACCTTACATGTCATCCAAGCCACCTAACGCCAGGCTTGCATCCACCATTCTAACTCATGTTCACTTCGGCCCCACCTGGAGAGATACTAAATGGCTCCAAGTCAGCCCAACTGCTTGGTGCCACTGGTTTACAGGAGTTGCTGTTCAGTGTCCTCCAGAAACCGTGCAACACCTTACAGGATCAGGTCTCTAAACCCCCACTGCACTTCTGACAGGCAGAAGTATGTTGGAGAGTTCATCTGAATGGGTACCCAGAGCTAAGAATAGTTGGAATTGCTTGAGCCTCCCAAGTCCAAAACCACCAAGGAAGTCTCATAAAGTTAGGCGCTTAAGACTTTGAAGGGGCTTTTGGTACTTTGTACTTTGGGATGTAATTTTTGGTAACAAGAAAACTGGAGGCAGCTGAAAACCTTTTTTAAACTTGTACAAATTATTGAGAAGCAGCTATATTTGAAATGAGAAATTTTTGCTTCAGTTTCTAAGCAAAATGTTACAGTTATCTCCTGCCAGACCCCAACAGTGCACCTAGCACTAATGAAACCACAGTTCAAGCCTTCATCCCATGCTCTCATGATCCTCAAAAGCGAACCTTGCTCCTGGTGCCTGACGTGACCGTAAAAAGACTAGTGAACACAGCAAGTAGCAGGAGGTAGTTAAAGCACTGTCCTCCTTTTGCATTAAGAAAGCCTAGAACATGACAAAAATTGTCAAAAATCTGTTTTACATTACCAGTTTCATGGCATTGGCCTCTGACGAAAAGAATGGCCTCTTCCTGAGTGTTTACTATCCTCTGCCTAGACTGGACACAAGAGGCAGAAACCCTGGTCCTGTCATAGTTTTAGCTGTTGGACACCAGGCTAACAGACATCAGGCATGGTCATTGCACCAAGGTGTGACTGCCATCATTTGTCAGGTGGCCAGTGAAGCCCATTGCTGACCACTGATAATTCATGGCCCAGTCTGTTTCCCTCTTCCGTTAAGTCCCTTATGCAAAGGAAGGTCATTCTCAGTGTGCAGAACTGAGACCTGAGAATCAGACTCAATTCCTCCCCTCATTCTCTTCTCCTCTCCCTTCTTCCACTCCAGAGACCAGAAAAGAGCTTGTGTTCATAATGACTCTTCTGTGTTTATCCACTCTGTAGGTGATGAGGTTCCCAACCTTCCCCAGGGGAAATTATTTCCCTTATATAAGGCTATTCCTTACCTTAAGGCTTGATGGCCCCAATGAGATTTTCAGCTTTGCAGAAATGAGTAAAGAGAAAATGAGATGATCTTGTTGGCATAAGCAAATGGATTATGACTATAACCTTTTGACACAAAGAGGCTATATCTAACTCAAAATAAAAAGCGATACAATAGCTTTTTTTGCTGGCATGTGCAGATAAGATGGCCTTTTTACTGAGGTCTTTAATTAGTCAACTAGAAGGTTAACATGTAATTATCACAGTAGTCACAAGTGTTAGTGGTTGTTTAACATGAAGGTAAATACAGCCAATACAAATTAGATACCATAATAAACTAGTTAAATATAGGCTAGGAAATGCGTGGAACATTTAAGATATGGGGAAAAGGCATGTGAAAAGGGCATTTGCATTCCCCAAGGCAATGTTCCTGGCAGCCCAGGGCCGACTTGGAGCCAGGCTCCCCAAATAAGGCTGCCAGGGTAAACACAGAGCAGGTTTTGAATGAGGTTGTGCCAGTTAGTGTGTCTTGTGCAAACTGATAATTTTCCTATCAACCCCATGGTTCAGAGTCTACTGGAGGGAACCTCTGACTACGCAGTAACAACATCAAAGTCCTATGTGTTTGTTTAGGCCTTTCTTATCCAAGTTTCAGTTGACCATCAACAGACAACTTTTACTTCAGTGCGTTATTTGCTCAATAAATTACACCCATGTACCCACAGATGCTCATGCCACAGAAAGGGATTGGGTTGGGATAAGCAGCTGGGAGCCCTGCAGACTTTGGTTTCTTGATCTTGCCACACGCATCAGTGCAGGAGAGGAGTGACTATTGCTGTCACAAGATTTCCCACAACATCCTCACTAGCAGTAGTCGCTACCCCCCCATACACAGGCTGACAAGGCAAAGGATGCTGTTGAGCATTGCAAGAGGTATGAACTATCTACCACCCTTTCAATCCCATTTCTTCATCTGCTGCATTGGTAATACCTGTGTTGCTTCCACTCACCTCTTCCTCACACCTCATCCTTTAACAGCTGGTGTTGCACTTGTACTTTTTTAGACCAATGACCTTATTTACCACCAGAAAACAAACTCTGCTTTTGCTGTGGATTCTGTCTTGAGAGGTTTATTTCATCTTTGAAATCTGTGAGAATTGAAGGCCTCTGACACGGAGGAGGAGATGATTGCTATTGCACCATGTCCTGTTCCCCTTGCAGGGTAGCGGACTAACATGACAGGGCTGGGTTCCTGTCCCTTGCCAGGCACTGAGTGTATCCAGGTTTCTGTACAAGAAGTAAATGACAATCACTCACATCTTTGCTTTATTTCCTTCCAAGCTAAAACCATTGATTCATCAAAGATTGATGCCGTGGACAGAGAACCTTCTGTGAGCTTGACTGACCTACCTCTGGCTTACAAATTTAACAGCACAGTGTCTCCAGGGAAGACCAAACAGGAATACGTCCCAGCAAATGAGGGTGAGCACTTTTCTAAACGCAAACGTGAGAACAGCAGGAGGGAAAGTGTGGGTGGCATCTAAAGGTTACTCAAGTATTTTCAGTGGTGGTAAGTGCCTGAGTACTTTTGAAGAACTTCCATGTGTACCACTAAGTGGTTCAAGGCTTTCTCTCAGACAACCTGTTGACGTGTTTGCTTTGGCAAGCAGTTCAGTGATACAGCCATCATCTTAACCTGGAGGCACAGCCATCAGGTGTTCTAGGAGCAAAAAATACCCGTGGCTCGGGAACACTGGGGAATAATAAAGTTTCCTTTTCCCATCTGGCTCCATACAAAAGGGATTTGTTGTTACAGTGCAGCCCCCGGAGGAAGTTGGAGCTTCTTCCAGTCCAACAGTGGAAGCTGCTAATCTGAGTCTCTCTGCTTCTTCTCCCAGATGCGTCCCACAATCACTCTAAAAAGCACCACGGAAATCGAGGGAAAAATGCTGGGTCCAGGCTTGCAGGTAGGCCCAGGGATCAGCCAGAGGAGGAAAAGACCGGGTGGATGAAGGTTCTCCAGTGCCCCTGACCTTCCCATCCATACAGAGTTACATTCCTCTGAGTCCCACTGAGGATGCTCAGTAGCGAACGAGGGCACCAAATTACCTGTCAGAAAAAACTCCTTTTAAAGATTAAACAGATCTCCCCAGGCCTGGAGTACAAAAGTGAGTAAAAACACGCAAATGCTTTGTCCCAGGTCATCATGAGACTGGCACTAGTACCCTCCCCCAGCCTGCCTTATTTCATATCAGAAAGCTGCAGAGCTGAGAAGCATGAAGTTAGTCTTCCTAGCAAGAAACAAAACCTTTTAAAGGTCATTTTCAATAGAGGGATGCTGTGCAGTGTAAGCAGCTATAAGATATTAACCTTATGGACAGAGCACTCTTCCCGTTACCTGCTAGTCCTCAGGGACATTACAGGTTGTTTTTGTGGCAATTGTGGCTATTGCCTAAGAACGGGCTAGGTACAGCAAACGCATGGTTGTTTTCCATGATATCCTTTCAGGTACCAACTGGAAGACGGCCATGCTGGTCCTCAGCCCCTTGGCATTCATACTGGGATTAATAATACTGACACTCAACGTTCATTACAACAAGTAAGTGAGATTAAGGTTCATTCTGTTTGCCACTTCCCTGTCCAGCATTTCAAAACAAAAGTCTTGATCTTGGCACCCTTCCCAATCCCACACCTGAAGTATCTGGCTCTGAGCAGATGGTTCTGCTTGCCCGTGATGTCACCCTTGATGATTTCTCCTCTCTGCCACCCCGTTTCTCCCTCCCACTCACTGTCCCATCCAAATACAGCCACTAATGTTGGATCCTTCTCCCCTACCCACCTCACGCTTCCCTGAAGGTTTAGGCAATTTGCGCACTACGGCTGCTGATCCAGTTCACAGGGAGATGCGACCAAGACACAGGCAGGTGCAGTTACGTACCCTCTTCTCTTTTCTCCTAGGAAGAAGAAAATCCTCTCTGCTCTGAAGAGCTCCCCAGCCAACGGCAGCAGAGCTGACTTACGGGAACCATCTCCCTTACGAAGAGGTCCCCAGCCGTACCTTCCACCATCTTGCTCCCCTTCCTTGAGGCGTGGAGAGATCCTCATTGAGTGGAAAGATGGGACTGTCACTCCTCTTTTTGATAATGCCAATTATCAAATGGACTAGCTCCAAAATAATGGAGCTGCTGTTCCATCCTGTGTCTCTTCCCACCAGGAAGAGTGCCACCACAGCCAATCTCCTCCCTAGCCTTGCTATTTTGACAGGGAGTTGTAAGCGTTGTTTGGGGATATTTTTAAACACTTGAGAACAATCTTCTTGCACAGCACAAGGCTGAAGCAAGCAGAGCAGCTTCTTTGGCTTGTATAGGCACACGCTGCTTAGCTCTTCCAGAGCTGATTTAACCTGTAACAAAACTCATATTTAGCTAAACGAAGCAGAGACTCTCGCCAGCTGCAACTGTCCACTGCCCTGAAATCCTAGTCACAGAGCACGTGAGAATGTAAGTCCTTGGAGATAAGGTGTAAAGGTGAAAAACAGAAGTCCTGATGATCCTTAAATCCTTTTTAAGATAAAACTAGTTGCCAACAGACACAGAAGGCTGTCAATTATTTTGTCAATGTGAGAACATAACTAATAAGCACTGCCTTCAGGACTCAAAAGATTAAAGTCTCCTCCAGGTATCTGCCAAAATACTCCCCCCACTAAGTTATCAATTAAGTAAAAGTAAGTCATTTTTCTAACTTAAAAGGTAGCACTCCATCATCCTCTCTGCATCATTGCAAGAGTCCTGCTGAGAGAGTATGTGTGTCTGAAAATATTTCCATATTTAGGATGTATTAGGCCTTTTTTATAACACACATCATCTTCCTGTACGTAGAATGACAAGTAACGTTGGTGATGCTTGTCAGGGATATTATATTATCCAGCCATTTTACACCAGCTTCAGTCTCTGATTTTCTATAGTCATATGGAACAGTAAATGAACAGATATACTGCTCCCATCTCAGCAGTAAGACAGGTTTTTCCTAGAAACTGCTGTTTCATCCTGTGTCTCTTTCAGCCTTCACACTTCTGGTATGAGCATAATTACCCATGACCCATCACTCAGTCCTCACCTTTTCTCAGTGAAACTTGCAACGTCTTAGTGCTTTCCTAATATTAACGAATTTACACTTTCCTTCTCTCTGATCTTGTGATTATGGAAACCATAATCAATGCTGTAAGTCAGGAATTATTTGAAGAAAGTAATACTAACACCAGGAAATTACGAGCTGCACCAGTATATCTGTTCAGCAGTGCAAGGGAAACTATATCCGAATCTCTCTCTCCCTCAGACTTAAACAATGCTTTTCACTTTACCTAAATTAACTTCTTGTGGCATTTCTCTAGAGTTTGTTTTTATTTACCCTAAGGGCAGAAGTAAAGTCCCTAGGAAATTTAAAGTCTCCTGGTTTATATTTTTTATTTTTAAACATAGATCCACAACCTGGTAAAAACTTAACCACCATGAGATATTATGACGACTGAAAACTTAACTAGTCTCAAAAAAGAAAATATAAACCTCATTGGTTCAGGGCATAAAAATCATAGAGGTTGGATATAAATGTGTTCCCCAGGCAGATCATTTCATAATTATTTATTGGAGGATTTCCCACACACTCCTTGGGAAAATACTTTACTACTAGACAAGGGCAGAGAAAGAACCCTTTCTTCACCAGTGGGCAGCAAATACAAACAACACAATCAGAATTAAATTCTGACTTTCCAATGCTTCCACTTTAAAACAAATCCAAAGATTTTTAGGTCAAGTTTCCAAATGCATAAGCATAATTTTACACACAAAATTTGTGGGAATACATTCTGTACATAAATCGCTCAAAATACACGGGCAGTGCCTCACCAGTTATCACAGTTACATCCCTTGCACCTTCTTCTACCACAATTAAGAGGCCTGCCTTTGAAATTTCGTCCAAGGAGCACATCACCTTACAATGCACAGCGCTCGTTACCCTCCAAAACCTCGACGTGCTTTGGGAACACTATGTACACAGTGCCATTAAAATGGAAACACTCACTTGGAGTTCAGCTAAAGTTGTGCCTTCCAAAGCAGCAAGTGCTTCTGTTCATTAGTGCTGAATGGGCAGAACAGAGGAGCTGTTCATGACTCTCTGTAATTCATACTTAATATGCTAATCTTGCTCATAAACATGAAGGCAGCAACACCACTGTTTACATAGCTCTGATTAAATGGTAGCTCAAACAATAACAAAAAAACCAAGACTGTGAAGCAGCACAGGCTTTTAACTGTTTTCTCCCCCTCTTTTCTGCTGCTTGTTATCTTCCAGTTATTTCTCACTGGTTTACCTATATTAGATGCTAGAGAACAAAATCTCCAAGGTACAGATGGGGAGCTAAAGGTGTGAGTCTTCATCGCAAGGGTCTTAAAAAGCACGTTCACCAAACATCCATCAGGAAGACTCCAAAACAGATGATTCTGCCTTAGGGCTGGACCTGCTGACAGCAGGAGACACCTTCCATCCTCTGCTTCTAAAGCTAGCCGAGAAATACTCTCAGCAATCGCACCACCTATGTGCTGTTCACCCTCTGCCATCACCCAAAGGCAATGCTTGTAAACAGTGTCCATAATCAAAATAAAACCTGACTGCAAAGTGGAGCACTGAAATCGTTTATGTGATATCGTTTAACATACATAGTAAAACCACACAAAAAAGGATGCACTGTAAGAGCGCCTTTAAAAATCACTCTACAGGAAGGTTAACAGTCACGAGCAAGACGCCCCTGTCACAGTGGTACTAATATTACTAACGTACACTGCACCCTAGGACGAGTGCAGCGTAACTGGAGAGTAACACGAGACTAAACTGCTGCCCTTATTTCTCAACCCAGTTATGCTGCACCTCTGGTATCGCAGGTCTTCTCCAGGGCTGACGTGATGCTGATGACCCTTGCTTCATTCCTGCAGCAAGGAAGAGGACAAGGTGGAAGCAGAACCCACTTTCTCATACACTTACTGGCTTTGTAAGTTCCAAGTGCCTAAGCAGTAAAGGTTAGAGGAGACATAGGGAAGAGGGGACACTTGTTCTCCCCAGCAGTTGCCTGGGATTCGGGAAACCTCGTTCCTGACCTAAAAATTTTAATAATGCCATCGGGCCTTTTTGGTATTTATAGATCAAAACATCCAAAAGATTATGAACCATTACTAACTGAACATGCATAATCACACACAGTGCTAACAACCTCAGCTCCCACCAACGTCAACGACAAAAGTGAGGTCCACAGGAAAGCTGATGCAGGCGAGCTCATCGGTACCGCCGCAGACATCTGCGACCACCCAGCATGAGTATCCCCAGCACAGCCCTGGCAGTGCACAGGGCCCTGCTGCCCACACACAGGTACAGGCTGCAGCCACAGAAACAGAGATGCTATCAAACGGACACAAGATTGCACATTAGACTAGATATTCTGTACAGAAAATGCTAAACTAGGCAGATAGACTTCCCTTTCCTAACACCCTGAATAACATACAGCTAAGGTTCTGTTAAAGAGCAAAAAGGAAAAGAAAGAGGCAAAAGAAGAACTCCAAGTTTACCATTTAAATACCGTACGTCAACTGTTTACTAAGAGTCTTTGGATGGAAAATGTTTTCATAACAGTGCATTGGTGACATACACAAATTCATGATACAAAGGAGACCCGAAATGATTTGACAAATTATCACAGCGGAGGAGCTGGGAAGAGAGCTACTGCTTCCCAATGCAAGGTGCAACTTCCGCAGTAAACGTTTTGTTATCAAAAACCTCCACATGCTCATTTTCTCAACTCTGTAGTTCTACATCAGTCAAAAAATATCAAGTGTTTGACTTTTTGAAAAGACCTGTGGTTGCTCAGCATTTCAAGGAGAGAAGGGAGGAAAAAAAAAAAAAAAAAGAGACAGGAAGTCTTTGTTAGCTCTGGGTTTCAATTCAGACATCTCTGGCTTATGGTTCAATCAGACCATGCTTTTTTGCATTAGCTAGGGGAGACAAAAGCACAAGCTCTTTAAAAGTTCTGAGTATCTTCACTGAATTTGTGTAGATTTAAAAAAAGAAATTTGTACTTCTGCAGCCATGTAGTTCTTCCCCAGTTAAACAAAACAAAAGAAGCAGGCCATGTTTCTTCAAAAATTCCCCCTATCCTTCACAAAAGCATTTATTCTCTGGAGCAGAGAAACTGATGCACTTCTTTCAGCGTCGCTTGCATGTCCTCATATTCTGCAAATTTGCAAGCATCCTCCAGCTTCAGCCACTGGAAAGCTTGGTGCTCCTCCGAGAGCTTGATTTCTGTGTTACAGTCCTTCATTTCTGCCAGCCAGTAAATGACGGTCTTGGGTTTCCCACGGACAGGATAGTGCAGTTCTTTCTTGTACCCCTCTATCAGGGTGAGCTGACTGGCCTGAAGACCAGCCTCCTCCTGTGTTTCCCGGAAAGCTGTCTGCAAGTCATCCTCTCCTGGGTCCACATGGCCTGTCAAGAAAGTGAACAGTCTCTGAGAAAGAAACTCAGATTTTGTTTATTCAGTTGAAAACTAGGAAACGTTGGGAGACAGATGAGAGTAAACTGTAGCTGACACAGACCAAATGGAAATTAGAGAACAGAGATTGCTTTCCCAGCTCTTAGGTCTTGATACGTCTTTGTCTCATGACTTTTAGGATTGTTGTTTACACCACATCTTCTGAAACACCCAGTGGCCTGGCAGCACTAGACAACTTTTCTTCCCAGTCCTCCTCTTCTGGAGCACTCTACACCTGCAATATTCCACTTTAGATAATACTGAGGACTAAGTGCCTCATGAATGTTTTTCCTTTATCCAGTTAGGGGGGAGACTGCTCATCTGCAAGAGTCTTCGTCCTCTCTCAACTCTTCCCTCCCACAGAAGCTTAAGGCTCAATTCTGCAAAACTCTTACTCGTGCCAACAGCCCAGAAACAATGGGACCAGGCACCAACAAATGCCGTTTAAAAGGTGGGTTTCAGTTAGGCTAGGGATATTTTTATCTCTCTCCCATATTCCCCTCTGAAACGCAGCAAGCCTAAAAGCCAGTCCTGTCACCAGCTGTGTAGTTCTTCTAGGACACATCATTTATTTTATGTTGCTCAGAACGAGAGGTGCCATTACAAACAACGGATAAATATAACATATCCCCAGCTGTTTGTACTTTTGTTGAGAAATGTCAGATTTGGTTTTCTCATGAAAGCTCCAGACCAGAACATAAATAGAACAAGCCAAGCAAGATCTCAAAAAAGCAACATAGCAGGAGTTAGGAGGCTTCAAGGGAAAAAAAAAAAAAGTTAAGCTTTATTTTGCCCCTGATGTCACTCTGTTTTCTATGTAGCTGGCTGCAAATTGCCATAATTCCATCAGAGAGGTGAATCTTTCCTCAGGGCCCAGGTACCCAAAGCCAACCTTTAGTACTACAGCTGGGGTATGTGGGAAGCTCATTTTGCTTTCCCAACAGGTCTCACTCACTTCTTTGTCTGCGTATCAGAAGCTTAAACAACCCTTACAACATGACACCACCTCAAATGTAAAAATACGCTTCTATTTCAAGCGGTAACTGTGTAGAACACAGCATCTGATGCTGCACTTGACATCTTGGATATTTGAGATCAAATACCCTGAGGCTTTAAGTAAAAATATTTTCCCCTTGAATCTCGGCACTGCAAGTCAAGCTGTCTCCTTTTTGACAAAGTATGTACTTTCACAGCTGGAACTTACTACTAATAGTTAAGAAACAGAATCCACCTGGCCTTGCACAGCTGGATTATTTTTACAGTACCCACAGTAGATGCCCACAGAACATCCATGAACAGTAAGTAACAACTATTTTTTTATGATAGTCATGATCTGTCGTCACCAACTGTGCAATGAGCTGAGGTAACAATAAAGCTGGAGGGATGAGACTCAGTTTCAACTCAAAGGACATCAATGCAACCTCATGCTCTCCAGCAGAGCAAAGGCAATCACCTCACCCTGCTCTTGATAACCTCAAGTCTAAGCTCAGTAAGTTTCCAACTTTGTGCAGTATAGTCTACCTACCAGGTGGAAAAAGGATGGTTGGCAGCACCTCACACCACCGCTTCTGGGTCCTCCCAGCACCAAGGCAGTTCCACACGATGAGGAGGAAAATGAACCCCGCATCCCCTTCCCACCAGCCTCAGCTAGGGTAAAGTCACAGTTCTAGGAGCAGTGTCCAGTTTAATCCTACAAGGATTGCAGCTGCTCAGGGAACATTTAAAATACCAATGTACAGCTGCAGCTGTAAATCGCCTTTCGCGTGCTCTTGGAGAGACAATTATGACTTCTCATTCTGTCTCCTGCTACGTTAAATCTACGTCTGCATCATAACAAGTTATGTTGCTGCATCACACAACTTGAGGCTGCCTTTGAAGACCACTCATATCACAGACTATATAGTGCAATAGCTTCCCTTCATTTATTGCCCCCAAATCTGTACCATGCTACTGCTAAAGGCTGCCATCAGATTGTGGCCTTTGATCTATAAAACCTTAAACAGCAGGTCAAGGGAGGTGATTCTGCCCCTCTACCCCACCTGCAGTGTTGTGTCCAGCTCTGGGGCCCCCAGCACAGGAAAGACATGGACCTGTTGGAGTGAATCCAGAGGAGGCCACAAGAACAACCAGAACCTTGCAACACCTCTCCCATGAAGAAAGGCTGAGAGTTGGGATTGTTCAGCCTGGAGAAGGCTCCATGGAGACCTTATTGTGGCCTTTCAGTAATACTTCAAGGTGGCTTATGAGAAAGATGCGGACAGACTTTCACAGGGCCTGTAGCAACAGCACAAGGAGTAACAGTTTTAAACTAAAAGAGGCTTGATTCAGAGAAGATATAAGGTTTTGGTTTTGTTTTTTTTTTTTTTACCATGAGGGAGGTGAAACACTGGCACAGGTTGCCCTGAGAGGTGGTGGAAGCCCCATCCCTGGAAACATTCCAGGTCAGGCTGGACGGGGCTCTGAGCAACCTGATCGAGCTGAAGATGTCCCTGCTCACTGCAGGGGGGTTGGACTGGATGAGCTCTAAAGGTCCCTTCCAACCCAAACTATTCCACAATTCTGTAATTTTGAGTGTGTGAGATGTATGCCTACAAGTCATTTCACTCCGTACTGAAATGCCTGTAAGTAATTTCAATCGCTTGTCCAGAATTACTGTGTTCCCAGTGGACCTTCCCACATGGGTCTCTCCTCTCACAACAATCAATCATGTCCCAGCACATATTTTTTAGCTTTCCAGTAGGCTGTAGACTCTACTCCCTTAGGCTTTTGGTGAAGTGGACAAATGGGGAGGTTTGGAAAGTTTTGTCCTTTCTCTTAATTGGAGAGCATAGTTGATACAAGGTTGGGGTTTTTTTTTCTCCAATTTGCAAATTCCTGTTTACAAACTGCTCCTGCACTATGCTTTAAGAGCACTGTGTTTTACAAAACAAGAAGCAAGAACTAGCAGGAAGAAATCTCAGAAGGTAAAAAACCAGCATATAAGAAGATCTACAAGGAACCTGAAGTATTTCTGTGCTGCACTTTTCCGGGTACCAGGGCTGTGACTACGTACTACCAAACACTGGCTCTGTCATGTGTCTTTACAGACAAGGTGTGGCTACATGTCTCAGGACACTGGGCTTGTCTTCTCCTCACTGATGAGCCAGGATGGCTTAGGTGAAGATGGCTGATAAGGTTACTTCTCCTACCTGTCCCTCATTAGGTATGTGCTCTTCATCAATGATTTCCTGAACCTAAATGAACTCCTACATCTTTTAAGAAAGGCGTTTTAAAGTAAATCATCACCAATTTCGGTTTGCCTTCTACTGTTGCGCTGCAAAGTGTGACCCTTCTGACTACACATGGGTCAAACAACCATGCATCGGCAACCGCCTTATCTGGTAGAGGGTCAGACCTGAGCAAGAAGGTAAAGATTTTTCCAGCCACCTCATTTCAGTTGCCTGCTCAATGTCTGCCAGAAACCTCAGATACCTGAGGAGTACAATTGGGTGACACTCCCCTCCCCCCAACCCCAATAATCGTGTCCAACAGCTTATCCAGTCACAACTTGCAAAGAATTTCGGCCACAAAACTCCCCACTCAGCTGCAGAAACAAAACAGCGTAATCACTGGCTACTGTGAACTGATTAACTGCCCCTCAACACTGACTTCAGCCAAAGTTCAGTCTGTAATCTCACTCACTCCTGACACAACCTTGAAGTGTGTTATCAGAACAAACATCACCTTTGGGTGGGGTCCAGTGATGGGTCCCATAGGATGTCTGCAGGAGGAGGTATTCAATACCGTCAGGGACCTTAGAAGGTGGTGCTGACTGCAGCCTCCTGTAGATGATCAGGCCGCAAGCTCTCACAGCCATGCCTCTCTGTTAACTGCACGGAAAGCTGTGGAAGAGCACAGGGGATCAAGCAGGAACAACACACAACGTGGAGCTCAAACAGGCTAGCTGCATTCAGCCAGCAAACGTATATCAGCATGCGCTAAAAGTCATCCATCCCTTTGTGGTTACCACACAATTAAACTGCATCTTATTAACTGTCTTTGAATTGTAAAAAATTGAGTCATTTCCCTTTAAAACAAGCTAACAGGAACCTACATTAAAAAAAAGTTATCAAGAACCATGAAATATGACCTGCATGACGTTTCTTTGCTGCTGATATATTACAAGCCACACCATAGGGCGAAAAAAATAAGACAAAGCAAAAGGAGAGACACAAATTAATACTCTGAAGCTCTCCCACTGCAAAAATCCAAAGGCCCTGCGCAAAGATAACACATCAACATTGCTGAAGTGGCATACAGAAATAATTGCCCAAGACAGATACCCTGCCGCAGAGAACTCAAGATGCCAGTGGCAGAGCTAAAGAAATGAGTGCCAAAGGACAGGGTCTCTGCTGTCTGGGCTAGCCATGAGGCTCTTATACAAAACTAAAAGCTTCTTGGCATATGCACTGACCACTAATTTGATGTAAATATAAAGGAACACACCTCTTAAGTGACAAATATTGCAATCAATAAGCTACGCAGCCAGGACAACTGGTCCTATATATTGAGATAAAGCAATGGAGATGGGAAACCCAAGTTATAGAACACAGCAGTTCCCAGTTTCAGGCAAAGCTTTGTATTTTGACAGAGCCGCGCATTTCAGTAAGTCATAAATTTACATAACATTGTTGTTCCCTGGGACGCCCAGTGAGGCATCCAGACACCTCCAGTTTCCAGACTGGGAAACCACACCGCAAAGTCTTTCATCACCAACCGAGCCCCAGGATGGTGC
Organism: Leptosomus discolor; assembly: GCF_034619465.1. Taxonomy (NCBI): domain Eukaryota; kingdom Metazoa; phylum Chordata; class Aves; order Leptosomiformes; family Leptosomidae; genus Leptosomus; species Leptosomus discolor. Next base: position 84,012,233 of record NC_141419.1, read on the forward strand.
TCAGTTCTCTCGGCTAACCCTTCTCTAACCGCCTCAATTAGCTCCTGATCAGCCACGCCAAGGATAACCCCTACCGCCAGCCACCAGGCCCCCGGGCAGCGCGGGGACCAAGCCCGGCCGGTTTGGAGCCAAGGGGATGCCCAAGGCGTGAGACCAGCACCACCTCCCGAGCGCGCCTGGGAATGCCGCGCTCGGACGCCCCACAGCCTGGAAGGACAAACCTCTCCGAAGGCGGCCAGGCCAGCGGCGCCCGGAACCCCCCGCCGCTGCCGGGCCAGCGGCGCCCGGCGCCCCGCTCCCCGCCCGCCCGCTGCGGCCCACCCCCGTGCTCACAGGCCTCTCCCAGCGGGCAGGGCCCGTCCCGCACCGGGATGAGGCGGGGGGACCAGGCCCGGGGGAGGCAAGGGCCCTCCGGGCGTTGCCGTGGGACAGCCCGGTGCACGCCAGGGGAGCGGCAGCGGAGGCTGAGGAACGGGGTCACCCCTCCGCCGCTACCGCTACCCACTCCCGCCCTCACCTTCGCTTCCGGGACGGAGAGCAGGCGGGGCGCGGCACACGACTGAAGGCAGCCTTAACCAATCACAGCAGCATCGCCTCCGGCAGTAACTCCTCCCCTCTCGTTCCGTCCTCCCTCCTCCTCCCGCCTTTCTTTAGGCTCCGCCCCCGCCGGCGGAGTAGACCTCGGATTGGTTTCTCCCCGCCGGGACACGCCCCACTGCGCTTCTCCCTCGTCCTATTCGCTGGCTGCGGGTGCGAGGCTGCGCGCGAGCGTTTGAAGCGGGAAAAGCGTTGTTGCTATGGAGACGCGGCCTAGTCTCTGCTGACGAGCGGCGCCACGGCCGGTGAGTGACTGTGGGGGCTGCGGGCCGGGAGGGCGCAGCGCCTGGCGGGGGTGCCCGCCGTGAGGCGAGGGGGGCGGAGAGTGTGTGTGTGTGTCCCCGGGCCATCACCCTCCCCGGGTGGAGGGGCAGCGCCGCGGCTTCCCCTCAGCGCCTTCCCGCCGCGAATCCCGGGCTGGCGGCCCCCCCTTCTTCGGGCCCTGCCCGGCTGTGCTGTGTGCGGGGAAGAGAGGAAAACACAGCGTGGTGGGCGAGCGGAGGGAAGGAAGAGAGCAGAGCCCTCTCATGGTGGGGCGCAGGGGCGAGGCGGCTGCTGCTGTGCGGGGGTCCTGCCTCAGTCCTTCTTCCAGGGGGTGCACATATAAAGTTCCTCAGTCTGGGACTAAATTCGGTGAGGGAAGCTATAAATCCCTATAGGGCTAAACTCAGTAACTGTGTCCCCCCTCAGTCATATGGTGTAATTCCAGATGCGCAGCAGTTTGTTTTGATACAATTATAAAATAAATATTGAAAGCCATTCGGTAAATCTTGCTGGCAGGAGAAGATCAGGCACAATTTTCAAATAATCAGCATCCCAATATAACTCGTGGATTATTTTCTCAGCGTGCGGTTGAATATTAGACACTTCCCATTTCCATGCAGCTGTTGTTTTAAGCAGTTGTCGGGGATCAGCTGTAGGATGGAGTTTCTTCTGCTGAGGTCACCAGCCTATACTTAGTATGAAAGGCTGATTATAAAAAATAGCAGTCTGTTGCCCGTTGAAAAATACTCTGTTGGAAGACAAAAAGCCCCAACATTTAGTTGTTGCTTTTAAGTCCAAAATTAAAAACAATGAAATGAATTGTAGTTTGAGTAACCAACTCTGTTTTAGGGATGTCAGTAGCGAAGGAGGTAGGAGTGTTGCTGCAGGGAGAAGACCTGTGTCACGGTCCAACTGTAAGAGAGTTGTCATTTAACATTAAAAGCATTCCCTCCTCTGCAATTCCTTTTACTACACGGAAACTGTAAGTGGTTCTCCGTTGCTAGTATTCAGCTTTGTTCCTTGTATTGTCAAAACAGGCTGCTGCAACAATTGTTCCAGTGCGCAACAGAATGTTTAATACCATGTTGTGTACGTGCACAGGGAGTCACGTAGTGTAATCCTGTGATCTTACAAAGGGATCTGCTGCAATGTCACTTTCATGGATCTCTACCTACTGCCTTAAACTAAAGTGGTGAACTCGTGTTACAGTACAGATTATCTCTTATTATGGAGCTTGTGTTCATAAAAGTGCCACTGCACCCTGACCCCCTTCTTCGCTGGAATACCCTAGTTTCCAAGGAATGGGGTCAGAATCATTAAAGGTAAAGCATTTCGTGTGGTGCTCTGGAAAGCAAATTGGCTGTTTGCTTCTGGAGGGCTAAGTCAGATTTGGCTTTGGATCACAGTTAAAAAAAAGAGCTTAATGTTCAGATGAACAAGAAACAAAGAAGGATGATTGGTGACATGAGTTAATAAGTTTCCCTTTTCTCTATCGTATGATTGCCAGATAGGCTTTGTTCTGGTCTTCTGCTTCTGTACTTCAAAAACCAGCAAACATTTTGGCACAGAGGCAGCCTGTGCTGGAGCCTTGTTTGGGGTAACGTGGTTACAAGTCATGAGTACAACACACTGCTATACTTGTGGTCAGAACAGGAAACATACCTGCCTGACCTGCATTTACAAATGGTATAAGTTCTTCACTTTTGTTTCTATAAGGTACTTGTAAAGCAAAATTATTTACATAATAAAAAGTGATAGGCAGGAAAACAAGGTGCTATTTAGGTTTTGTACACTGATTAACAATTACTACGTTTATCAGATGCCCTTGAAAATTGTGCCTAATAAAATTATTTAATGATCTGACTAGAGTTTGTGATTCAGAATTATTATCTTAGATTATTTTGAGGATTAAATGTATAATTGCATTAGTTTGCATTTGTAGGAGTGACAGAGAAAATTTCTGCACTTTGACATGACTTAATTTCCCTAGTTAAGTTACGGGTATAGTGATACTTCTGTCACGTCTTGGTGGTGACACTCAGGACTATCAGTGGAAGTCAGCGAAAGCTGTCGGGTAGACAGGAGCAAGCTACGGTGGAATAATAGGGCATGTGAGCGTTACTCAAGGGAACGGCACATTGAGGTCTTTAATATATCAGAGGTTAATAAGGATCAAGATATGGTGGTCTAAGGCTACTTTATTCTTTAAATAGTCTATGTAGGGATTTTATGTGGTTTATTTTATGCACAGTGACTGACACTCACTGAGTGAGTACCTTTGAAGGATAGCCTCTTCTCCACTTTGAAAAGTGTGTTGTGAATTAAAAGATCTGTGTAAGAGCTAATTAATAATTAAAAGCATTTTAAAATGGAGGATCAGCTCCTAGAGCATGAATTTATGGTGAGTCAAATCTCCTTCAGAATACATAAAATACAACCACTCATTTCCAGTCTTTACGACTGACTTCTTTTTTCCCCAGCTTTAAGACCTTTAAAGACCTCTGTGACTGAAACAGAAGAGGAGTTCTCTGGTGACAAGCTGTGCTCTTACTCTGTGCTTTGAGTTGGTGCCTTTATATAAAGTTCTAATGCTTTTTGACAATAAGTACTTATCCATTACCAGCTTCTGGCAGTCTTTTAAGATCTTTGTAAAACTTCTTTGCATAAGAAATAAGTTTTAGAGAACTCAAGTTTGCCACATAAAAATGATAGGCTGACTGGTCCCTTGTTCAGGCGTCTCACATGCTCCAGCAGTAAGGTGTATCACCATTAACTGTTTCTCCCTTGCTGCTAGCTTCTCTGATAGTAAGTAAAGATGCTCTGGACCTCATTGACTTCACCGTTTCACTGACTAGCTTCAGGATCTTTTTGTCAGTGGCAAAGCAGGTGCCTTATGTGAGAAGAAGGTGAAAATTTCAAAGTGAAGCTGAGTCTTTCTGCCAGCTCGAATGAGAAGGGCAACCACGCAACAGAAAAGAATTACAAGCAATGCTGTAATTAGATTGAGTAAAGATTGAGTGAAAACAGAGTAATAGAGATGGAGTGAAAAGTTTTTCTTAGGCCTGAGACTATCTGAGCTTATAACTGACTGCTCATGGAGAATTATACTTCCATACTGACTCACTTCTTTCTCAGAATATGTTACATCCAACTATTTTAAGAAATCTTGGGCTTTTGTCTCAATCCTGTTTTCAGTGAAGCCACTCGTAGCTTTGTGGGGAGCAAGACATGGGCTTTGATAGAAAACTACCACACTAAAGAATGTTATATTTTTCTGCCCCAGAACACAATGTTCTCTCAGGTGAACAAACAAAATCAGATCCTGACAGTAACTGGCTGTTATTTATTGTAAAAAAAAGCGTGTTTTCTCTTTTTTTTGCCAGAAGATCATTAACAATCATTAACAATTTAGGATTCTTCAAAACCTACCAATACTCCCCTTATTTCTTTATAAAGTCAGTTTATTTTGGAGAATTATGTACCTGTTTTAGAAACAGTGTCTTCAGACACAAAGAACTCTACAGTGTTGGATGAATTAGAGTATTTTTTTAGTGAAGAGAAAGGCACTCCTTTCTTTTAGAGCATCACCAATTAAAAGGCCAGAAGGGTTTCACTGACAACTGCAGTCTTCCCTGAATTCTCTCATGTATGAACCAGACTAAATCTTTCAGAAAATTGTCTGCTCTTGAGTTTTATAGTAAGCAGAAATGCTGGAACCCATCACCATGACAACTGCTTAATTTGTTTCCATGGTTAATTAATTTGTTACTCCTTCATTACTCAATGTTAATTTTTTCTAGGTTGTGATATTGCTGTTCCATGGATGGCGAGACATGGGAGTTATCTCCTGAAATTACTTAGATATGGTAAGATTTATTATATCTGGGGAAGCAGAAGCGGTAATAGTATTACTTCCCGGTCCAGCTCTCATTAAGAAGCCATTTAGTTGCTTTCGTATGGCACAGAGCCTTAGCCAATAATCCGTGCAGAGCCGCTTATGCGTCTTGGTGCTAACCTTGTCGTGTGTTCTGCAGTATCTATATTACTTGGATTTCCTGTATTTTGAGAATCCTCGTCCCTTGTTACCCCAGATAATGGAAACCTGTCTGTGCAGTCATTTCTAGCTATTAAAATATATTTTATTTAGTTTTTAATTAGAACCTTGACCTTAAAATTCTTAGTTCTCTCCCCTTGTCTGCTGCTCTTGTTTTGGGAAATGGCTCCATTATTTTTCCTGTTTATCCTCTCTTCTCTTTCCTGTGTTCAACATTAGAATTCAAACAGGGGTTAATGCCAAATTAGTTCTTGAACTGGTCTTCGGCCACTCTGTATTTAACTTAAGCATATATGAAGATGTAGGTGTGGTCTAGAATGCAGAGTGAGAACAGACACAAGAAATTTGCTGGATTGTTTTAATCTTTAACAGACGCTCAGTACTTTGAGATTGGTGTCTTGGCTTTGTGTTCTAGTTGCTCCTTTCATCAAACAAAAGAAGTTTCCATGGCAGTGTATACAGACCGTTACACAGGACCTGTACTGGTTTTATATTTTAAGCTACTTTATGTTAGACAGGCATTTTTTCAAAAACATAACCCTTCTTTCAATAAAGTCTGAAGTTCCTGTGGAATTTCATCTGTTAGAGAAGTTGGCAAATTTTGAATGCTTGAGAAAACCCTTGCACCTGTGTCATAGTTAGCCTCTCGGGTCTTTGGGTTTGCTATCCTTTCTATCAATTTTGATTGCCCCCTCCCAGGATTGAACAACCTCAGCAGTGACTCTGACTTCATGTCAAGATTCAGAATCACATTACCTACACATTAAATAAGGCCACCTACATACCAATGTTTTTGTCTTGAAGCTTGTTACTGTTGAATCTCATAATTTCATTATGGCTAACTGCTATCTACAGCTTAGACTCTAGCTTCTAAGTCATTTTAGATGTCCTCTACTGCACCTTTTGGCCTCTGTAATATCGTATACAATCATCACTTTAATATAATCTTTATTGTTTTGTTGTTGTTATTATTTCAACATAATGTGCTAATTAATGATATGGAATCAAATTTGGGGGTGATATTCGGTGACCTTATTTTCTTATATAATGTAATTGTAGAGATGCTTGAAAATCCTGGCCCAGAACTGACCCTGAAAAACTTCGTTTTAAATAACTTGGTTCTGTTGAATGTTATGGTAAACTCCAAAAATGTGTAAGAGCTGTATTTGCTAAGGCCCTGGATTGAACAAAGATATAAGAGGGCAGCAGGCAACAGATACTTGAAATGCTAACATTTTTCCATTTTATGGAACAAGTAAAAATATCTGCAGTTATTAATCCATCTGGATACAGACAGCTGCACAATGCATTGCTAGGGAGACGCGGGTGAAGGAGTTGAGGGTTTTTTGGCATACCTTTCAGTGATGCATGTTGCTTTTTTGGATTTCCCAAGAATGCAAGTACGGTACTCCAGTAGCATGTCTAGATTTAGAGTAATTCTGTGTTTCAGATTTCACAGAATGTTTTGGTTATTCTGTTAAGGGCACTTAGAAATGCTCACAAGATTCGTGACATGCAAGAGAAAGTTACACAACAAAACTACAACTTTGCTGTAGTTCATCTGTGAGATGAATGATCTTAATTATTCAGCTTGAAGTGAGGACTAATGCAATTTCTTCTCCTTTGGTTAGTTAACCAGGGATAGCTGAACCACATTAGACCACATGCCCAGATATTAAATTGAGTGTCTAAAATTAGGCATTTTACATTCTGTAGCATGAGGACAGGGTTTCAATAGCTGCGGCATTCATCAAGTAGGCATCAGGCGTGGAGGAACTCTGCAGCAGTAAGTAACACGGCATTGTGCATTTCTTACACATTATTGTGCATTGTCTATAATTATAAAATATAGTTTCACAGACAAAATACATGTTTTATGTTTAGTTTATTGCTGTTATTGCTATATGCTGTAGTGTTTGGCAGTCTAGTGTATTGTAAACTTGGAGTTAAACAAGCTTCTAGCCTAACTGCAGGTAATGGCATCAGGAAATGCACAGTTTCTTCATTCACAACTTTGTCAGATGTGATGTTTCGTATGATTCTAATATTTATTTTGATTGATTTCTTGTAGACTTCAGCTTGAAGATGGCATCATGCCTTTATGAATGCCTTTGTGAGGCAGAACTTGAAAAATACTATCCCCATTTTGCTGCCTTCGGTCTTCAGAAGATTGATGAGCTTGCCAAAGTTTCCATGAAAGATTATACCAAACTGGGGGTCCACGACATGAATGATCGCAAAAGGCTCTTTCAGCTCATCAGAATAATCAAAATTATGCAAGAGGAAGACATTGCAGACTTAAGCAAGCAAGTCTTTCAACCAAGTGGCCTTTTCATTCAGCCTCAGGTGACCAGATCAGGTCCCCGTAGACAGCTGCGTTTTGAGTCCTTCTTTGAAGACAATGATGGGGCAGTTAAAGACTTTGAATCTGAATCGTGTAGTTCATCTGATTTCAATGCCAATGAAGAGAAGAACACTGTAGGGGAAATGTTGGGACACGTTCAACCAAACGATTCGGAGCTGATCAGATTAACTAGAAGAGACCTAAATCCTCCTGGAATAAGCACAAAAAAGGACCTGAGCTCTCCAAGAGTTTCTGATGATATTGCTCCTCTCCTGGGGGATTCTGAGGCTCCTATTGTACAAACAATAACTCATATTTCAGGGTACAATTATGGACTACCTCATTCCTGTATCAGGTAATAATCACTGACCTTTATTTTGCTGTATTTCAGGTTAGTCATAATTAATTCTTTCTTCATGGTGGAGAAGAATCTGTCTTTGTCACCTCCAAATAAGCAATCCTACCATCACAGAGAAATGCAAAACCTTATAGAGAAGAGTTGTATTAATAAGCACGTGCGACTCTCCAAGTCTGGTAGAAGGAATCAGCTGAATTTCACCAGCTGCTGGTCACCAAGGTTGTCTAAGAATAATCTTTATTGTTGTTCAGGCTTTGTTTTCTTGTTGTTTTGGCTAATCTTTCTTTTCCTTTCCATCAGGCTATCTTGCAAAACATTATTTTTCCAAAATACGGCATTGTTGGTTGGTAAGTTTGTCAGGTTTTTCCCAGTAAAAAGGATACATGCTGTGATGGCTATATTTGTTTATAAAGAGATTTCTGAACTGGAGCTTTAAAAAGAAACAGAATGAATGTAACTGGGGTGGCATATAGATGTGGTGGTGAGAGGGATGCCTTGCAGCTGCTCCCCAAGCACATGATCTGTAACTTTCATATTTTTCCCAGTGTTTGGTAACAGAGGGGCTATGGTTATCTTGAACAACTTGTAAATCTACCCTGGCAGTGTATTTAAAGTACAAAATACTTTTTTACCGATTCAGCAGCAGAGCACGTACCCCTCTGCACACATGCTACAAGCATCTATCTTGTTGCAGTACAGTCGTGGCAGTTTTGTTTTAAAATGTGGTGAAGTGAGGTAGCCGTGTTGGGTCTTGGTCTGGGAAGGCTATGGGGAAAGATCTGGTGTATAGTAGGATCCATGGAGTCAGGGTGTCAGTTACAACTCCCATTGAGCATGCACGTAGTCTGTTGCCACAATGCAGAAGGACTAAGGTGACACAGTAGTTAGAACACTTAAACTGTGAAATGCAAGACAGAGGTTTAAAACTCCCCATTGCTCGAAAAAAATCATTCCGTATTTTGGCATCTTAGTGCATTCTCTGTCTCCTCTAGAAGTTGAGCCAAGGTGCAACTAAAAGGGCAGGAACCATAGTGCTGGCAAGTGAAAAATGGTAAAATATAACCTAATGGCTCAGCTAGAGGAGTTCAAGATCTTTAATCCTGCGAGAGCGCCATGTATCTCCATTATTCTCACTTTCTCTCCTTATCTTTTCTTCTAAGGACATTCTTCTGTGCCTAGCATTATGGTTCATCATGTGGGCTTTCTGTGTCCTCCTCCTGGCATGCCTGAGTTTCTCCTGTTTTGACCACAGAGTACATGTTGTACATTCCAGACTTGGGCCAGTCTGCTGACACTTGGGTTTGTGATTCATGTTTTGCAAGTGCCTAACTCCTTCACTGAATCCACCCATTCCCATGTCACCTTGTGATTTGATCAGTATGAAGGCTAATCTAGTCTGATCTGTGAGAAACATTGGAAAACACTGGCATGATTTCAGATGGCAGAAAGATAAAGAGCTCTTTTTAATATGTTTAAATATATTTTGCACTTGTCCACTGTCTTGATTTTGACAGTAGCAAACAGGGCTTAACCAACCTGATCTCCTTCTATGACAGGGTGACCCGCTTGTTGGTTGAGGGAAAGGCTGTGGATGTCATCTACCTCAACTTCAGTAAGGCATTTGACACTGTTTCCCAGAGCTTTCTCCTAGAGAAACTGACTGCTCTTGGCTTGGATGGGCATACGCTTTGCTGGGTGAAAAACTGGTTGGATGGCCGAGTCCAGAGAGTTGTGGTCAATGGAGTTAAATCCAGTTGGTGGCTGGTCATGAGTGGTGTCCCCGGGGCTCAGTACTGGGGCCACTCCTGTCTAACATCTTTATCAGTGATTTGGATGAGGGGATGGAGTGCACCCTTAGTAACTTTGCAGATGACACCAAGCTGGGTGGGAGTGTCGACCTCCTCGAGGGTCAGGAAGCTCTACAGAGAGATCTAGATAGGCTAGATCGCTAGGCCAAGGCCAATTCCATGAGTTTCAATAAGGCCAAGTGCCAGGTCCTGCACTTGGGTCACCACAACCCCCTGCAGCGCCACAGGCTTGGGGAGGAGTGGCTGGAGAGCTGCCTGGTGGTAAAGGCCCTGGGGGTGCTGGTCGACAGCCAGCTGGACATGAGCCAGCAGTGTGCCCAGGTGGCCAAGAAGGCCAACAGCATCCTGGCCTGTGTCAGAAGTGGTGTGGCCAGCAGGAGCAGGAAGGTGATCGTGCCCCTGTACTGGGCACTGGTGAGGCCGCCCCTCGAATGCTGTGTGCAGTTTTGGGCCCCTCACTGCAAGAAGGACATTGAGGTGCTGGAGCGTGTCCAGAGAAGGGCAACGAAGGTGGTGAAGGGTCTGGAGAACAGGTCTGGTGAGGAGCAGCTGAGGGATCTGGGACTGTTCAGCCTGGAGAAGAGAAGGCTGAGGGGAGACCTTATCATTCTCTATAACTACCTGAAAGGAGGTTGCAGTGAGGTGGGGGTCAGTCTCTTCTCCCTAGTAACAAGCGATAGGACAAGGGGGAACGGCCTTAAGCTGCACGAGGGGAGGTTTACGCTGGATATTAGGAAGAATTTCTTTACTGAAAGGGTTGTCAGGCATTGGAACAGGCTGCCCAGGGAGGTAGTGGAGTCACCATCCCTGGAGGTGTTTAAGAGATGGGTAGATGTTGTACTTAGGGACATGATTTAGTGGTGTTGGTAGAGCCAGGACAAAGGTTGGACCTGATGGTCTTGAAGGTCTCTTCCAACCAAAACTGTTCTATGATTCTATTCTATAGGGCATAGTGATTCTTCTGACCTATTGTCTAATTAGGTTTCTAATGATCTGTGTCAAAATTTTTGTTTTCTAGTAATAAAAAAACATATTTTCTTTAAAAATACAATTTTTTTTTTATGAAACGTTAATAGAAAATCTGAGTTTCAGGTTCAGCATGTAGAATTAAAATGCATTCTGTTCCCATACAAAATAAGTTCACCTAAATGTGCCTCTGTACTAGAAAGAATTTATTGCCTTTTCTGTCATAAACAGAACCTCCAAATCTTCAGTTTTACCTGTCTCCAAATCTTGCAATCAGTCCTTCCTCCTTCAAGCTCTTACAACACAACAGGCTCTTTCTGTAGGTCGACAAATCCAGCCTCTGACATGAGAATTAAACTTCAGAGCTTCTGATCATTTGTTGGACAATGTTTAGTGCCTGGTGATATCCACAAGCTCACACTAGCTTATGAACCATCTTATTTCAAGTATCATTGTCTTTCTCTTCAGGGGAAAGAATTTTCCATTTAAATGCAGGGCCTGATCCTGGTCTACACTGGAAAGCTGTACTAAAATTAAAGGGACTGCAGTTACAAGTAAAGATTACTTGTGTGTGGTCTTCTAGGACTGCATCTTGAGATGTCTATCTGCCTGTCGTTCGCTTCTGTGGAATCATGCAGCACAACAGCAATGATACTGCAAGCTTGTAGCTGTAATGAGATATTGAGTAACTTGTGGTTTGGTTTTAATGTATCAGACAACGGGTTTATGTCAGTTTTCAGTTGCTACATTAAGAGATTTTGGAAGGGCATTTAGACAGCATGGCAAAACCACCACTTTTGGTCAAGTTAGGGCTTGATTAAAACTATTTTTTTTTTCTCACAAATTGACATTCAAATCCAGGCTGAAAATTATTTCTCATTTGGCTGAAGACAGCTTGAAAAAGCAAAAGGTGGAATGAATAGGTTTTGGTTGAATTCAAACATATTCTGTATGCTGCATTACAAAATGCTTTACACAGCAGGTTAATCAATGAAACATAAAATGACCTCATGTTTCTGAGGTGTCTGAAAGGGAACTAAAGTAGACTTGACAAAACACAAGAGCATAACTTTGCCTGTGGTCTGAAATCACATCAATTTTTATGAAAAAAAGACCAAAGGGGAGAAAATGATGAGATCAATATTTCAAATTTTCTTCAAGCTGAATAGGAACATGGTGATACTGTCTTATTTCCCAAGACAGTTTAAGTCATTTACTTGTAACCTGTTTGACCGACTATAATAGAAGAATGAAAGTCAGTATAAGAGGAACAGCAACTAAATATTATACCCTCTCCTTCAAGACCTGTTCATACTTTTATCTGTGTGTTATTAAGTGACTAATCATGACTGTGAATAATTTCAGCAAGATTAAATTTCATTGTTAATTTGCATTATGCCAGCTTCAATCACATGTTTGTGGACAACTGAAAATATGCCAGTCCAGCAACAAGTTCAGGAATGTAACTGTATAAACACAACCCATTCTTTTAACAGAAGTTCACAAAAGGCATCAGTCTGTTTAGGAAAAAACATCAGAAACTTCACTGTACAACAATGAGAAGTGTTTTGGGGGTTTTTTTGATAAGCCATTAAAGACAGAAACATTTATCTCATAAAGCTAACAAATGTATGCATATTCTAGATTCTGTAGTAACTTGATTTTAAAATGTAGACCTACACTATTGTTGTAGATCCAGTACTTCTGAGAAAGAGACTCCATGGACAGAGAGTGAAAAAATCAGAGTGTGTGTCCGAAAACGTCCTCTAGGCCTGAGAGAGGAGCGACGCGGGGAGGTTAACATCATCACAGTGAAAGATAAAGAAACCCTACTTCTTCATGAGAAGAAAGAGGCAGTTGATCTCACCCAATATATTTTACAGGTAACGTGCTCCGCTTGAATGTTGTGTTTATGGGCCAGTCAGTTGCATGGATGGGATAAAGCAAATGGTGCTTGGAGTTTCTGTGAGGGGAAACGGAAAAGGGCTGTCTGCATTTCTTGCACTGAAGTAGGTGGTGGGCTCTTCTATGAGCTCAGCATAACTGTATTTGAATTGCTTCTGACTTATGCCAGCCTGTGGCAGAAAACCCGAGCCCAGAATTTTAAGCCTCAAAAGCATGTCTCGTGCAGCTTGGTTTGCCCGTGGGAAAACAAAACCCTCTGCTAGATGCCGTAGCTGCAGGAGAGTTGCCTGGTGCAGTCTCCTGATAGCTTTCCAGGGTACTTCGGTGAGGAGTTCCCTTTTCACTATTTCAGAACTGTAGGTCTGTTTCAGTAAATCACATACACCCTCACCCCTCCCTTCCTTTGTTCTCAAATGCTTTTGAAAATTAAGTTCCCTTTCGGTCTTTGTTTCTTAATCCCAAATACCTTGTGCTGTCATAGTTCAAATTCTTACTTTTGACTGACAGCACCAGGAACAGAACTGATTTCTAGACAGCAGCCAGCTATTCTCACTCTACTGGGTGTTATTTTTACAGTCTGGGTCCTAGGAACAACTGTTTGGAGTATCCAGTAAAAATCCAGTTTGCAGCGCTCTCCGGCCCGGTTCAAGTACCACCTTTTACGGTGCGACACATGGAGCAGCTCCACCCCGCACCCTCTGTCTGACTACCTATATTTGGCATTTATGTGGTGCTTATCACCTTAGCGTCTCAGTGCTGAAATAACTGCTAATTTGTTATGTCAGTGCAGACAAATGAAATCTTGCTATCAATCAATAGAGTCCAAACAAAAGTACGGGGTGGCAAAGGCTGCGTCTGTTCTATAGGACGCAGGAGAACTTCCCTGCTTCCCAATCTGGCTGCTCTCCCTGCCCCCATCTCTGGTTCCTGCAGCAAGGACAGCAAAGGGTACAGAGCAAAGGGGAGGTGGCAGGGCATATTCCAGCTGCACCGCCCGGGGACCCAAACTGCAGGCCCATCGCAGAGCACACCTGCCCTCTGAGCTGAGGGCAGCGGCTGAGGCTCCCTGGCTTAATCTGCCTGTGCACTAGTGTGGCTTCTTTGTGCCTCGTTGAAATGATTCTCAGTCCTAGAGGTCTACCTCCTTAACTTGCACTGTAGTGAATTTATGAGGGTGCAATGTTAGACACCCGAGCATGGGGGCTCTTTGAAAACGTGGTGGTTGAGGCTGTCCCTGCAAACGCTTTTCTCAGCCTAGAAGGAGCCCATAATGAACTCTGTTTCCAGAGACCCTGGGTCAGATCTGGAGTGTGGGAAGTTTTGGGTTTTCTTGACCCCTTCTGAGATAATACAATCCAGCTTTGCTTAGGAATAGTTTCTGCCTTCTCCGGCACAAAAAGTTTTTAAGTCTGCAGAACAGAGACAATTAATCACAACTGAGGACTAATTTAGAGAGAGTCAAGAGCTGATTCCAAGTTCTTTTTAGAGTTATAGTCTTACTGTACATCTGCAGGATGATTCATTTCAAGAATAGGTTTTCTTTAATTAGCATTTTTCTTTTTTTTTCTTTCTTTTTTTCCTGTCAGACGGCTGTGGTATGTTCTGCTTCGGAATGATGGGAAATTAAGGTGTCTTTGCTTCCCTTTATTTTTTTTTTCCTACCCTTAGTCTCTTGATTAGTCGTCATGATGTGTTCCTGTATATGTCATGCTGCATGGTAAATGTGCTAGATCACTTTGTACCTGATTCAAAGCCATTTGAAGTCACTGGAAAGACTTCCATTACTTAACTTTACTTTATCTTTGAATGGGGCTGAAGGGGAAGTGAAACATATTCATTTTCATGTAAAGATCATATTTATTTTTCAGCATGTTTTTTATTTTGATGAAGTCTTTGGGGAGTCATGTACCAATCAGGATGTGTATATGAAGACAGCTCATCCACTCATTCAGCATATTTTTAACGGGTAGGGCATCAGTGCTTACATTTGTTACTTTTTGTCATGTTGTTTTCCAGTTTCATATACTGCTTTAGTTTTCCTTTACACTTTTTGATTTTGAAAAATACCTTCATTTCACCTTTGCTACATACTTCCTCCCTTTTAGAATGTCTTTGTTTGCAATTTTCACTAAATAAATCAGGGAAAACTTTCTTCACATTTGGTGAGAAATCTAAATCACAGAGGAAGTTAAAATTGGACCCCAGGTGCAACAAAGGGACACTATGGCCAGCCTAGACCTTCAGCCAGGGTTTCTGAAGTCTAATCTCCACTCTAACAAAGGCTTCTGGGTCATATAGCACACTCATCTGTAGAGGAATAATATTGCCTCTTTCATGAGGCTGCTGTGAGATATTTTTGCATGTATTTGTACAGTTCAGAGGGCAATAGAAATTATTAATAACCTAGTGATTTATTTTTATTTTATTGATGTATATTTGCTTAGAGGTTTAATCATAATTATGTACTTCCTGATTAATGGGAAATTGATGATGGCTTTACCTGAGTGATCTTATTTTCATGCACAGTAACAAGCTTGAATATAATTACATTTTTGAGTCTTCGAAGTAAAGGATTACTTATCCATGCTGAAAATTAACAAAATGGAGCATTCTGTTACTGAAAATCTCCAAGTATCATTGGGAGAGACAGAGGGTATCATGCTCTTGAGAAAAGGACAGTGAAACAGGAGAATCTTTTATGCAGATCTTGCTGTGTAATAATCACTAAAAGCACAAGAGATGCCACTGTTTTCTCTCAGCCTTCCCTGACTTTTCTGTCCCTCCTGCTGCATCCCCTTCACTGGCATTGGTCTAATCTGACACCATGGTGAGCTAATTCTGCAGTCCACGCTGGCAAGAAACTGTTCACTGTGCTTACTACAGCTCTACATTTTTACCCATTTCTCTGCCAAGGTAGTGAGCCAGCTGAAAAGTATTATTTTGAAGTAGGGAGGGGAATAAATAACTTGTTCTGTAGTATTTCTTTTTTGTCTGATTCAGTTCCCTGAATCTATTCACATCGTACTTCTAGGTTCAGTGCTTGTGTAAGAGCAAGGATGGGGAAGGAGAAGTACACACGCAGTAACCTCAACTTAGATGGGCTTGAAGGGCAGTGGAGCCATATCCTGAGACCTCCTTGGCATTTTATGTGCATTGCCATTACAGTCTTAAGGTGATACAATGACAAAGCTGGAGCAACCTGGAGTAAGCCAAGACTGTCGTTTCACTAGCTGGACTGAGTGAACCAAACAGCTCTCTGCCACTGAAAGGGGATGATCCTCTTCCTTACCCCCCAATAGGCACATTCCCATAGGTTATGTGAAGCCAGTTTGGGCATATTTTGTGATCCTCTGTGAGGAACTTTAATTCACTGAAACAGCAGAAAATTGGCTTGCAAAAAAAGTGGAAAGCTTTCTGCTGTTTCAGTGCAGTAAAGTCAAATATCACAGCCAGCACAGGCAGGGGTGGGTCAGTGGGATAGGTCACACAGCTGGGAGCAGAGGAAAGGAAGAGCAAGACCTTCCCCTAGGCAACAGCAACTCTTCAGATTGACTTGGCTGCGTGCAGGACTGCAGCCTCAGACAAAGTGACCTTGCTCAGTAAATTACAGTGCTGGGGTGGTAATTTTCATCAAGTACAACATGTGTTAATACAGAACCTGACTTGTGGCTGTTTTGCATCTCATGTCACACTCATTTCTGTCTGTGATTCATAATCAGTAGGATTCCCATTCATAATCCTGCAACACTTCTGCAGCATCTAAACAGCTGGAAGAATAATAATGACTTTTTAGCTTCCTTAAATGCATTTTTGGTATCTGGAAGAAAGGAAGAGAGCCAGCACTCTGTGACACTCCAGATCTCCACAAGACATGCTTGGGCATTACCATAAGTGTTTTGCAGTTTCCCAGATAGGATAGCAAACCAAAACTCATTGCTAAGAGGCCACTATAGATAGATATCAACATTGCAGAATCTTTTTTAACAGCTATGAATAAATCAGATATGACACTAAAAATATGAGTTATCTTCACAGAGGCAACGCAACCTGCTTTGCATATGGGCAGACTGGTGCTGGCAAGACTTACACTATGATAGGCACTCACCGGAACCCAGGACTCTACGCCTTGGCTGCCAAGGACATCTTTAGACACCTGGAAGCATCACAGTCAAGGAAAGATCTCCTTGTTTTTATCAGTTTTTATGAGATCTACTGTGGACAGCTTTATGACCTGCTAAATGGAAGGAAGAGGTATTTAAATAAAAATATACCATAAACCTATATATGAATCAGTTGGTTACCGTTCATAAATCTGTTACTGTTTCATGCAATTACATTTAACATATTACTGTTTACAGTAAATGTTATATATTTAATTAGGGTTGTTCCTAGGAGCTACTTAGAGAGGAAGGCAGAATCTGACACTAAATACTGTGGCATTGGTAGGGGCTCCTGATTTTTCTGTTTTTTTGGCGGGGAAGTAACTCATTCAGATGCATGTATACTCCTACAGGAGCTCCATCTGGAGTGGAAAAGGACCTGTGCTTGAGATATGAGCTCATGCTGTTATGCTTACACTGTAATAATATAATAGCTGAACATCCATAGGTAAAGAAAGAACCTTCCTGTGGCCAGAAGTTCTTAGGCCAACCATTGTGGGGTCCCTGTCTTTCCCTGCTCAAACATGACCTCTGGCTTTCCCTCCTGCTGTGCCAGTGGGGCTTTGGCTCTTGCCACTCTAGTCTCTGAAGATCTTGTTGGTCTCCCACTTGTCACACTTGACACTGCAGAGTCTGCTCACCTCCCCCCTGAGCGCCTTTACCTGGCAGCCCAGTGACTCAACCGGAGCAAGCCTCTGCAGGTGATGCTGCCACCACCCTCAGCAGCAGCACCTCAGCCCCAGGCTTGTTCAGATGCATGTATACTCCTACCGGAGCTCCATCCAGAGCGGAAATCAGGACAACTCAATACATACTTGATATAAAAAAATCACTGTGGTCTGAAATCTCTAAGTAAAATAAAAGTCAGTTAAGATCTCAGCAGTGAAATCTTTTTGGAGTGATCTTGAAGGAACATTACCGGTCAGCTGGAGGCATTTAGCAGCCCTGAGAGCACCATCCGTAGAGCACACTGGAGGGCCCAAGAGGGAGGCTTTCTACCTGGGGAAGTGAGCACCTGTTCACAAAGGAAGTATCTATTTCTGTGCATGTGTGTTCCCTTTCTCCAAAACAGTCTTTAAGGAGCAGGTAGTATAATCTGCTATGTAAGGAGCTGATCTACTAAGGAAGAAAGTGTACCCTTATATTCTCTGCATGTCCATTAGCTATCTTACATGTCATCGAAGGAGGAGATTAAACCTCCTCCTGCCTGCATCATGTCTGTATTCTTCCTACAGACCGTAATGCTTCTGTGTGATTCATAGCAGAGGTGCTCTGAAATCTGCCTCTATGGCTATGGGAGCTGCTTTAAAATTCTGTGCAAAAATCTTGAGAACTTGAACAGAGCGTAACTTTCAGTTTGAACTTCCTAGAGAAGCCTGAGATGCAGTTTAAAGAGAGGCAGGAACTCTAAAATGTAAACATAATTATTTACTTCCCTGCTTTATTATATTCCTGAACTAGCAGAGATGCATTGCTAATGTCTCTTTAACAGTGAAATGTTGGTGATATGTTATAAATGAAACAACTCTTTAGCTCTGAAAGTAAATGAATGACAGTGGTGTCCCTCCCCAGTCGGTAGCCTTGATTGCTTTTTCAGTGTCATAGCACTGACATGTGTTTTCATTGCTGCTATTTGAGATTTCAGAAACCGCCTTTTTGCACTGTTTCATTTCCAGACTTTTTGCAAGAGAAGACAGCAAGCACATTGTTCAAATAGTTGGACTGCGGGAGATTCAGGTGGACTCTGTAGACCTGCTGTTGGAGGTAACCTCTATGTGATTATTTTTTGTCTCCTACAATTTGATTTGCTGATTTGTGAGGTATGTCATTTACAGGGATTGTTATTTGTTATATAGTACATGTGTATGTTCCTGTTTAAGGTTCTGCAGTTGTCAACCCCAGCAGAGCACTGAGGAGCACTATTAAAAACGCCTTTATTCACTAAGCTTCTTGGGTCACTGTGACTCGTGCTAGCGACACACAAGCTGTTGATTTACAGCTGTCGCTTCTGCTGCCACTCCTTATGGAAAGATCTTTGCCAAGAAATAGACTGCTATCACTATTCCAGAAATGAAACAGTGTCTCAGCAAGGAACTCAGAAAGCTGGATAAGTATTTTTTCCCAGTGTGGTTTCTTTGGCTTCTGTGAACTTAAATTTTCTATATTAAAGGTATGTGGATGTGGGACAAAAGATATACATTTGAAAATTAATAGAACTAGAAATCAGAAAATACTTTAGATTGAGGCATTGATCTGATTTAGGATTAAATGTTGCTTAGATAATGACGGGTGGTAACAGCCAAGTAAAGTTGGATCTTTAAACAGTAGCTGACATTCAGCACAGGCAAAGCTTCAGTTTTCCTTCCCTGCCTGGCCAAGCCGTGAAAGGGCACTGGCAAATTTCCTGCATTGTCCTGCAGCAAGCAAGCTGGTTAAATCTGCTTTCTATTTAGCCTGCTTTTGCATAGTTTAATTCCTTTCTCAGTAACAAATTGTAAATTACAAGTGCCTGATAGTGTAATTGACTCATTAAAATTGGCATGGTGTTGCCCACTTATATTCCATTTAATTTTATTCTTCATCTTCCCATTAACTCCAAGCTTTGGGACATGCTGGTGATGATTCTGCAAATTACAGTGTAAATCTGCTATATCGTTGATTAACACATTCCTCTGTATTATCACATTCCACAGACAGAAGAGCTATTAAATGACTTTATTCTTACAGGTATCTAGGCGAGAAAATAATTTTATATTGTCCACAGGCCCTTTTGAACACAGACATGCCACTGGCTTGACTCGGAGCTTCTGAATAGTCAGCAACAGCTATATGGGAAGAGTCTTGAATAAGTCCCTAGTTATTCATCACTCACTGATGTTGGCGTTTGCTCAGAAATTACCTGCATTTAGTGCTAATGTAATGCTCGGGAGCTGCAGCAGTTGGTTTGGTTTCTGGTTGAGAACTGGGCACTGAAAGGCATGACCAACAACGTATGGATTTTGCTAGATAACATTTTAATGTGTTCTTACAACCAGATACAACATTAATCACTGTTTTATGAATGCCTTGCTGCAGTTGCTGCTAGACTTTCTGTGATAGTCCTTAAAAGTTTTCAAAAGAGAATTATCCAGATTTGTATCTTGAAGGAGTCTTTGTCCTTCTGCCTTGCTTTTCTTCCTTGTTTTCTTATTTTATTGTTGTATTGAGTGTAACTGATCTTTTGACTTTGTTCCTCACTCTGGCATAATTTCTATTAGTTACGGAAATGGAGAAGGTTTTGTCACGTATTTTTTGTGTAACTTTCTGGATAACAGTACCCATCTCTTACATGAAAAAGTGAAACTCTAAAAAAGCACAATAATTAGTCCATCTCATGAGTCTCTTAGGTTATGCCTGCAGTCTTATTTTCTTTCATTGCTGCCATACTTTTGTTTTTAATTTTATAGTTTGGATATTTTGCAAATCAGAGTGAATGTGCGATGCAACAACTTCTTACCTGCAGTATGCTCTCTAAGCTCCGCAGTGTCACTGCAAGTTCATATACAAAGTTCTGAAAGAATCATTGGAAGGGATGCAGTCTAACTTAACATCTGCCTCGCACCAAATTTTAAAGCTGTAATGAACCATTCCTCCCAATGTTTCCTCATCTTACGAGAACAAGACCTCTTTCTGAGAGACTATGGTTTTATTTACCATTTGCTTGGATTTTGTCCCCGTTATTTTGCAGGTAATTTTGAAGGGGGGAAAAGAACGTAGCACGGGAGCTACTGGAGTCAACTCAGACTCTTCTCGATCTCATGCTATCATCCAAATCCAAATCAAAGACGCAGCCAACAGGACATTTGGAAGGTAAGACTGGAAGTGGGAGAGCTCAGGGCTGATGAGGAAGTCAAGCTCAGGGACATCCCAGGAGGCAAACAAAGAGTTAGTGGTCAGCTGTGAGTTAAATCAGAAGACAGGGTTCAAAGGGACTTTGAGAAGTCTCACAGTCCTTTCTCTGTTCCCAGGGAGAGCGCTTAAGCCACATCTGTGAGAACTTTGTCAACCTTGTTTGTAAAAATTTCCAGTGAAGGTGTTTGGCAACCAATTCCATCCCTTCATATTCAGTGTTAAAAAGATTTTCATGTCTGGCATTAATCTGACTAAAGGTAGAGGTCTGCAATGGGCATGTAAGCTCATCACCTTTGAAGCCAGTAAAAAGAAACAGTCATTTCTGGGATGCAATTCATGCCATTCTGCTGAGTCACCTAAGTTAGGTCAGATGGGTTTGCCCCTGGAAGAACCTGTGTCCTGTAATTGACTACAAAGGGAGCCTGAGATGACGAGCTCCTGTGGAGATGACTCCATTAGAGATGTTTGCCTTTGTTCAGAGGAATCATAGCACCTCACCTAAACCTGCATGGTAATTTGAGCGTGACTCTGATGGTATCTGCAGCAGACAAAAAGATCAGTTTACTTCCTCTTGTAGCAGCCATTTTCCATAGTTGAAGACTGTAATTGTGCCTCTTCTCAGTCATCTTTTCTCCAGACTAAACAACCCCAAGAAATAGGACTGAGGAAAAAGGTGTATTACTTGCTGAGTGTCAAAAAAACCATGATGACACACCTTTCCAGCAAATACCATGCAGTCTTGCTTCCCAGGATCTTATTTTAAATACAAGGCAGAATGGAAGAGCCACAAATAGTGGAGAAAGGGAAAGGCAGAACAGGCAGGCTTAGAAATAGAAGTGTACGTGGTTATGCAGGTGTGGCACGTGTGCCATTATTTTTGTTATTGAAAGCGAGGTGGAGCTGGAGCGGGGAAAAGATCCTAAGATATGCCTGCAAGAGAAGCTAGGGCTGTTCCAGAAAAAGACGAGTAAAGACAAAGATACAGTGCAACAGTCAGCACAGCAGCTGGCACCCAGAGCTAGGGAACATGAGAGGGAGTATGGAGTTTTGTTGAAGGAAGGGACAAGGAACATTGAAAGCTCAGTGTATTACTTACTGCACTGGAAATTTCTGTTCATATTGCCCTGAATTCCCATTTCACAGGGAGTTGCCTGTTTTGTCACCTGGAGGGAGAATCAAGAAATTTACAAGTTCTTTAACTGTGTTCTTAGGAAGCTACAAGCACAGTGGTTATCTGGAGAGATTAATGTGTTGCACTTTAAACAGCTTATCCATTAAACTGTGGAGCATTCTCATCACACACAATTACACTTTCTATTATGACTGTGCTAGTGCCAGGATGCTCTGACACTTTTCCTGCTGCTATGCTTATTTTGGTGCCTCAGATATTTCCAGTGCGTATTTCTCTTTGTTCAAAAGTAGTTGTTTCTAATAATTCTTCTTATGTCATGTGTTGCAGCCCTCTGATTTAAAAAAGAAAAAGGAAAAAGGAGGGGGAAAAAAAAAAAGCCCCTAAGATAAATGCAACTTTGTTTTTTCTAGGATATCATTCATTGACTTGGCTGGCAGTGAAAGGGCAGCTGATGCCAGAGACTCAGATCGACAAACGAAAATGGAAGGAGCAGAAATAAACCAAAGTCTTTTAGCAGTAAGCTACTAGCATGTCTGGGGAAGGTCTTGTATTTAATTATTAGCATGTGTTTTAGGATAAAAATGAATCACAGAATAATATATGTATGTATTCCATGGAGGGGAAAAAATAACCGAAGTACTAAGTGTGTCCAGCTTAATTTGACTCATGCCTGAAAGACAATTTAAGAGGGAAAAGATTTTGTGACGAAAATAAGTGTCTTTTTAATTGATTCTTACAGCCAGCCAGGTAAACACAGCACAGAGGACGTTAGGTATAGTATAGTAAGTGTCCCATATTTTATGTAGAAAGTTTTGTCCCTTTTACTTCCAGAGAATATTGGTTTGGGATTGCCAGATTTTTTTCATAAAAGCGTATCTGTTCCTGCTGATTATTTTCACCACTTGAACTCAGACTTCTCTTTCAAATCAGGAGTAAAGGACTTAAATACTCAAGAGCATAGAAACTAGGAATTTATGTGTGGGGAGGAAGGAACAGGAAGAACTGCACTCTTACTGCAAACTGTCTTTTGTAAGTGTACACAGTTACATAAAGAAGGACAAGGAGCAGAGAAATGGCATCTAAGATAAAGCAGAAGTGCCTCTAAGTATAAATTGTGCGGAAGGCTTTGCATCGCCTTTAATTCAAATGAACAAAGCTCACATATGACTGAGGGCTTCTCTAAGTGAGGCTGAGGGTGACAGGCAGGCAGTATGAGTTAACAGTGCAGAGGTTATGTGCCTCTTGGTGTGCGGTAAATGGGAGGTGGCTTCCTCTGTTCTGAGAACCTAGCACGTTCTTTTGCACAGAGGCTTTCCTGCTGTGGAATGTTAGCACTCTTACTGGGAGATGGCCTGTAAAGTGAATGTGTTTCTCGAGCACTTGCTGGTGAATAACAGAGTGGCATGGGCAGGACCTGAAGGGAAAGGATTCCTCAGAAATGAGGCTTCCTGTAAGCTCACAAAACTCTTTTAAAAGCAACTTTAAAATCAGAGTGTGTGTATTTTCGGTATTGTGTGAAGCCGAGTAAATACCTAGGAAGTCTACAAGTAGTGGCTGAATTAACTGTAAAAGGCATCTTTGGGTAAGTCTGCGTGACCTGCAGCCTGTAAAACCTAGCTGTGCCCTCAGGGATCACACTGCTCTCTTCAGGCCTTAAAACACATGAATTTTGAAGTTTGCTGCTGGTTTGAGTGCTCATGTTGACTTCAAGTAGAAGATATTCACACATTGCAATTATGAGAAGCAGAATAAAAAATTAGAATAGTTTGATCTCTTTCTTCTAACAGGTGTGATTTTTAATAAAATGTAGTAAAAGTGAGAAAGAAGTGTAATTTTAAGTGGGTGTATGTAGAATGTAGTAAGGCTCTAAATGCAGAAAAGCTGCTTCGTGCTAGTATCGCCATGATGATACTGTAATCTGTTTATTTTTCCTTTGATATTTGCTCCGAATGACTTGTCTCATGGCTATACAGTCCATTTCTGCCAAATTTAGAGAGCATCCAGGCTTGATATGGAGTGTGATGCTATTGTGCTTATTCCAGTGGACACATGGCAGATAAGGGCACACCTTTGAGTTCGAACATGGCATCTTTTTCCAAGGCTGGTAATAAATCAAGGGCTGTTTCTTCAAGACTACAGGCTACCTCCATTGATGGTTATTAACAATAAGAAGAAGTAACGAGTTCTGTGAAAGGCACGGGTGTAGTTGCTCATGTTGTTAGTTTTAACAGGAGCTCTGTAGCTGTATCTCCACTGCCTGGGTAGTCTGTTGTTTCATTCGTTCGTTTAGACAGACAGGCTGCGTGTATGCTACCTTCTGAGCGTGGGCTTGAACCTGGACGTGAACCCCGCTCCCCTTACAGCTATTTGTTTGGTGCTGGTCCAGGATCTCCTGTTTGGCTGGGTTTGGTGCGTTGCACTGGTGTGAAGAGGAAATGGCTTGAGATCAGCTGCCTTCTAACACAGCCCAGTGTACCCACACATACATGGGACACCTAGACTGCAGATTATAGTCAGTGTGGGGAGGAATATGCGCTTATTAGCTCATGCTATCTCTGACTAAGGTATGAAAATATTGCCAGAATGGCATAAGAAATTTGCACTGCTTTTGTCCTAAGTGTTGGGGTATTTTTGGAAGGTGAAAAGCTTCTTTCAGAAGAAAGAAATTTGTACAAGAAAGAGCTCAAGAAGCTCTCTTCTTGGGGTACACCTGCCCATAGTCTGGGATACACCAAATCTGGCTTCAAACTAGTTAGCTGTGGTGCAGGCAGAGGCAGGTCCACAGTAGTGTGGAGCTCTGTGTGTGCTAAACTTGTATATTTACCCGGCTTCTGGGTTTTTGTATAGCCCACAGAGCCATCTGGCAGGGGCAGCTGTGCTCTGTGCTCCAGCTTCCCCTCTGTGAGTGCAGCTGAACTGCTGCTGCTAACTGAAGCAGCTGAAGCTGGCTGTTCGTGGCTGTGGCAGCAGCGAACTCCCCTTGCGAGGGACATGACACAGTAGGAGTCAAAGGTGCTCGAGGGAAATAGTACATTTGTAGGTTAGGTTTGATGCAATTCAGTTCCTTGGCAGTGTGTGATTGATATGTTTTCCCCCCTATGTTTGTTTTTTTTTTCCTTTTGGTAGCTAAAGGAATGCATTCGGGCGTTGGATCAGGAACATGCACATACTCCTTTCCGGCAAAGCAAATTAACTCAGGTAAAATGAGCAGAAAGGCAACAGTAGAGGTTTCCCTGATGAAGATTAAATAAATAAATAAATATTTTTTTAAAGGGCGTAATAACTGCTATTAAACTCTTGAAGAAAAGAGAAATGCGTAACTTTTGCAAACATTAATTTTAAAGGTAATCACAGAATTAAGGCCAATTGCCAGCTCCCCCAGTCAGTCCTGGGGACTGGCATGGTAAAAAACAAATAAACCAAAAACTAAAACCAACCAAAAACCCCAAACACTGCCTGCCAGACTCATTCAGATAACGTTACCATTCACCTCCACCCAGCCTGCAACCAATCTTCCATCTTCTGCGCAGTAGCAGTCCTGGGAGTTCTCATCAACGTTTCTTCACTCCAGTTGTAACATATGCTGTATTCCTCGAACCATATGGGCACCCTTGTGGCACCTGGTGCAAGGGCTTGTTCAGAGCCCTGATTAACACTCATGTTCATTTTAAATTGTAAATCAAGTATTGCAAGACAAATTGAGACAAGAGGATTACATTAAAAAAAAAAAAAAAGAGAGACTAATTGTGCATCACCTGAATCATGTTAAACTGCCTCTGTACACATTGCTAATTTACAGGAAATGCAAGGTCCATGAATTGCTAAGAATCTTATTTTTTGCCCTCCAAACCTAGGTGCTAAAGGATTCTTTCATTGGCAATTCCAAGACATGTATGATAGCCAATGTATCACCTAGCCACGTAGCTACAGAGCATACCCTGAACACTTTACGATATGCTGACAGGTAGGTGATGAAACTCCATCTTGCCAGGGTGGAAAACATAAAGAAAAAAGTAATGTATGATGTTTGTGGTTACATTTTATTTTGTCTGCATTGGAAATGTTAATTTAGGCAAGAAATGCGATTTTCACAATGCAAATAAAATCCTTACCTGTTCCAACTACTATATGTGGTTTTAAAATTCTCTGGGTCTTGTAAATCCTTTCTGATGACAGCTTTTAGTGATGAAAATATCACTGTTCCCCCTGCACAGCGTAACTGCAGGATTATTAACCTCAGCAATCAAAAGTTTTGCTTTAGTTTGTACTGTAGTTCTGCCTAGAATGTGTGCAAGTCCTTCACCCTCCCTCCTACGCAAGGGGAGGTGAATTACAGGCTGTGCAATGCTGGGGTTAGGAGGACAAGAGATGCTTAAGGGGAAGAGACGTAAAGGAAACAGTTGCAGGGACAGGGCGATACGAGTCAGGCAGCTCTTCACAGTCGCGCGGATGAGTCTGATCAGGAGCACTGTAGCCCTGTACACATATCACCTGAGGTAATTAGCCCCACTGCAACTACTCCAAAAGCCCTAGTTTGTGTCTTGTGGCACTCTGCGATGTGCTGTGGAGAGTACCAGCTTGTCTTGGGCTGGCACTGTGCCATGCTGCATTATCAAGTGTGGAAATGCAACTCCCTTCCACTGAAGCAGAGGCCACCTTCACTCATCTGAGCTGCTGTGCACTGCTCAAGGAGGCACTTCACAGTACTGCTACAGGAAAGGTCTTTCCAGAAGTTCAGGCATTTTGGCAGAGGGGTTTTGATGCCTGTGTGGATCACTGACAGTTAAAACAGAAATCATGACACTGAATTCAGTGTTTAGCCTTAATATGTGAAAGCATTGGTTTGTTCTGAAGACACTGTTACTTATCTGAACGCATGACATCTTCTAAAGCCAACCTCATTTACAGGGTCAAAGAGCTGAAGAAAGGGATTAAATGTTCTACCCCTGTCACAAACAGGCGTCGCACAGCTGGAAACGTATCTCCAAAACGTGTCCAAAGCTCTCCCTCTTTGCCACCTGGGGAAAAGAGCTCCCCAAAGAAAGTGAAGCTAGGCCTCCAGCATCCCTCAAATGCTACAAAAACAAAGGCATGTCCTGCAGCACTCCAGCCACTCCAGCCTGTCCCTTTTACCTCTGCACCCAGGGGAATCAACAAAGGACATGCCTACAAAGGAAATCCCAGCTCACCGTGGTTCCACCACAGCAACCCAGTTAAGGGAGTCCTACGGACAGCACATCCCCTGAAGAAGAAAACTGATGATTTCTCCACCCACTCTGAAAAGAACCCCACTGAGAAGGATTTCACCATCAAAAACACTGCCACAGCAGAAACAAAAGAGAGCAGCCAGAGAGACAAGCATCTGCAAGACAGACCACCTGTCCAGTGCCTGAAAGTCCAGACAGTGCAACCTGTTCAGAAACAGCTTGTTTCTAGAGATGATTTTTCCTTTAGAGATGGAAATCTGCCTTCCGACAGCAGACAGGAATGGGGAAACACCTTCACTAAGCAATGTGTTGAAACCTGGACAAACCTGCCTCCATTTCAGAAGGAAAGGGAAGAACATTTACGTCTTTATCACCAGCAGTTTCAGCAGCCACCTATTCTACAGCAAAAATTTAACTATCAACCTCTTGAGAGGTTTTTAACACAATACAAGCCTCAGGAGATTCAAGCGAAGCAGGAGCTGAGCCCTTCTCCCACAGAAGCACAGAGTAAAGAGGCGATGCTGCTGGAAGACCTGGATGACAGTGATTTCAGTGAAGATTCTTTCTCACCTGTCTGTAGTCAAAAGAGCATGAAAAGAAGAAACACCAACAAATGCAGCCAGCATTCATTCTTCCTTCATCAAAGAGAACAAGGAACTGAAGAAGAACAAAAATGTCAAAAGCGACAGGATTTATTTTTTAAATACGCAATACCCATGCAAGAACATGAACTAGATGACAGCTGGGACTGTAGTGAGGGCAGCCCAAAGACTGAGGAATCCATTAAAAATGCAGGCTGCAGCAAAACTCCATCAGACTGGAGCTATAACTTAACTATTGAGTCCTCTCCAAGCAATACTGCAGAAAAACCTTACTGCCTGCAGGAAGATCCTGCTTGTAACTGGAAAAATGGCAAAGATTTCCTAGCTGATCACAAACTGTACAAACCCAAACACAGATGTCTCATTTCCTCCAGTGAAGCCACCTTAACTCCCGAAAAGGATGCTTCAAACTTCTATGTTTCTCCTATACTGAAACTGGGAACTCCAGACTGCAAAGAGATGGACCTCCAGCACGAAGAGAAGGAAGAATCCACTTTGGATAGGCAGGCTGCCTGTGCAGGAGAGGTAAAATGGAAAGCTCAAAAAACCGGATTTAACCATTGTGGATCTTCCAGTTGTTCCTCAGAATTCACTTCTGAGCTAATGGCGCCTCTCATGTTACCCCTTCTTGACTACAAGGGAACAACTGATACAGAGAAAGTGCCTTCTAACCAAGAGAAGTCCCCCTGTATGAAGCAGACGTCAGACAGGAACGCCCCTGGCTCCCAGAACAGGATTGAGGAAGAGGGCTGGCAGTGTACGAGGAGCAGAGCTCTGACGGACAGCATGCTGGAACTGGGGGAGCAAATGTGTCGTGGCGGAAGACACTGTGCCCTGCTGCGTTCCCCACAAACAGGGCACAAGCGGCTTTCACCCACCTGCTGTGATGTGAAGGCGTGCTGCTGCCTTCCGGGCTCGGGTTCATCTAAGCAAGGAGTCGTTCCCAGTTTATTTGTTGGATGTGACCTGACGGAAACATCCGCAGCTGAATCGGCGGGTTCCAGGGGAGAGAAAGAGGGTGGTTTGTTTCTCAGTAAGTCCACGTGCAAAGAATACTCAGGGGGCAGACAGTGTGATGCTGACGTTAAAGATAATACAGGTAATTCAGGAAAATCTAACTCAAATCAAGGACCCAGTGTTGAGCCTATGGCTCAGGAAACAAATGCTGATATACCTGGAAAGAGTTATTTTTCAGGTGCATCGTGCTTTCCCAGCGTGAGACATACAGATTACACAGTCCAGTCCTCCTCTCAAGAAAGCAGACTGTTGTCGCAGCCCAAGTCAGGACTGAGGAATGAGGACTTCAGCCATTCTGAAGACTCAGCCAAGTCTACATTCAGCAATGAGGAAATAGCGGTGCTAAAAAACAAGTTAATGCAGAGTATTTTTACACAAGAGACTTTCGCTGCAGATTCAGGATTTGCAACCAAAGATAATAAGCCATTAGCAAATGCAAAGAGTCCCTCAGGCATGCCCAGCAACAGCTCTCCAAGTGCTACATCAGAGATGGGAAAATGGCAGAGCGAAGTCCTAGAAAAGGCACAGTAAGTCTTGCTCATCACTGAAGTTTGTCTAGAAGTTCTAAGCTTCATGACGTATTTGTAGATCTTTGCCTTTTTATATCATACTTACATGTACTTTTAAAAACTATTGGAAATCAATCTATGAAATAATTATTTAATAAGATTAATGATAATTTACAGTCATTATCTTATAAATATATGATTGCTTGTTATTTAGTGATATTTTAAAATCTCACAGGAAGCCAATTATTCTATTAGAGCTTCCTAGGATAATGCTAGAGGAATATTATAATACAAACTGCAGTTCTGAGTAACTAATTGGCTTCCCTTAAGCTGTAAAGTACCTAAAATATACCAAAACCTCCCATCAAGAATCAGGTGATAGCTGTTCCATCCCTATGGAAAGAAAAACAGCTAGAGCAGCTAGGCAGTCACCAAAAATGTACACGTAAAACTTCCAAAATATACTGAGCTGCCATTGTCAGCACCTACAGACTGGGCTGCGTACACGTGACTGAAAATACATTGCTGGTCAGAGAAACTTGCTCAGAGGAATGAACAGCAGCACTGTTTTCCCACTCTGCCTGTTTTTCACCAAAATGACTTACAGCCTCATGGTTGCAAGCCGTTTTGCCAATTAATTTCTTTGCTCCTAGATTTCCCTACAATAAAAAGTTATATGTGCCCCTGTGCTAACAAGAGGCTGTGGTCACTCCTCTCTGAGCAACCCTCAGTCATCAAGGTCATCTTTAACTCCAAACCCGTGCAGTCCACTGCACTTCAAGGAGCACCGGGGTGCACTTTCTGAATGCCAGGGTCACAGGACAGCAAGGCTTCCTCTGGGGTATTCCTCCTTCTTCAAGGTCAACTGAGGCCAACAGTAACTACCGGTAGCGCCGCAGGCTGTGTAACCCGTGGTATGTTTTATGTTCATCAGGCAGGCTGTAATTCAGGCCCATCGGCAGCAGCTGGATGAAATGGCATCCTTGTGCCTCAAGGAAGAGTGCTTGATAAGTCAGATATCAGCAACGGTAAGTGTTTCAGATGATGATTTCAGTGCCCATTGAACCTGCATAAATTAACCTTAGAGATTATTAACCTGAATTAGTGACAATCCGCATCACTTCTTCCTCTCGGTCTCTGATACCTCTCCGAGTCCTAGAAAAGGCCGCTCATTTTCAGTACCTGTTGTGTCTTTGCCAGTCTCCACGCTGCCGGGTCCTTGGGTGAGAAGGAGACTGATGGGCCAACTCTGAACCGCTTGTCTCTGATAAAACAGCTTTCTCTTACCTTGCATTATGGGTACCAGACTGTACCAAACAGGGTGTCTTTCCATGTGACGTTTTTCTCCTTACAAGCTGAGGCAAGTAAGTCAATACCACAGAAAACAGCACAGCTCTAAAGCATGACACTGCGATGTTGCAGTTGGTGGTGTAGCGCAACACTGCCTCTTCCTTCTGGGTGTCCCTTGCCCACCACACTGCAGGTGTGCCCACCCCTGGCCCCACTCACGCCAGTGCTCCAGCTACTGTGACTTGTGCCCTCACAGGCTCTTGACTTTTGCCACTCAAGTGTTTCCTGGCTTATCCTTGTCTCACAGGACAGCAGCGAAGGCTAGACCTAAAGACTGGCACCTGCATGGCCCCACTGCTAGCCAGGCACTCCCAGTTCTCTCTTTCTCCTGCATCCAGCTAAATGCATGTCATAGCTGCGTGAGAAGTCTTGTCTCTCACGGAGAGTATTAACGTTTCCCAGTAAAAACCTCCTGCCTTCCCAGTTCCTTCATCAATAAAGCCAAGCTCCATTACTGCATTAGGTTTTCAAACCATTTCAGTTCCTATCACAGTTCAGATCTGAAGCACAGCTACAGGGACTCTTGCCTCAGGGATTTCAGAATGGAGCCACCATGTGGTTTACTTGCTGTGATTTCCAGCTGCATGTGATGTGTTACCAGATAGAAGTTCACAAAGCAGCACAAGAGCCATAAACTGTATGAGCTTTGTGGCAGAGAATGCAGTGATACAAAACAATCTTTTTTTTTTTTTTTTGGTAATGTTTTTAAAACCTTTTCTGTTCTTCCTCAGTCTGCTGGTCATTGGACACCAGCCCTCCCCCCACCATTTACTTGCCCCTTGCAGAGCAAGCAATCATTTCTGGCTAGCAGAACTATGACAAGCTTGCCAGGCCTCCCAGCAGTGTGTGAATAACCTATATCCAGTAGCGTTATTTCACAGCATGACCTTTCTTTGGGCAATGCACTCAGGCTGGACTTCCCGTATCAGTTTCTCTCCTTGCACTTTCGGATGGTTGCAACTTCTCCAGCCACGAAACTTTGGCTGCAGGAGAGACTCCTGCCAAGACCAGCCACATACTGAACTAAGCAGTATTTAAAATGCGTAAGAAAAATATGCCGCGGCAGCTGGGCTGGTCTTCATTACAGTCCTGATGTCCCTGCAAGACAAAGATCAGTCCACGAGATAGCTGGAGTCCCGCCAAATAAGCTTTTGAATGACAGATTTTCACGCAGTGGCAGCTGAAGTCCCTAGCCCTGAGGATGCTGACACCTCCCAGCTGCTTAGATACTGACCCATCAACAGAGGCACCAAACTGCTCTGAGCTGGGGAGCAGAGCAAGTGTGAGTGCTGCCTCATTAATACGAGCCCTACTTAAAAATAAGTGCCTCCATTTGAGTTTTAATCACAGTTCCGTATCACTTTTTATCCGTGTGGCGGGTTGCTATGGAAGGCAGCGCTCCCCTCGGCCGAGCCTATACACACGGCTGCTGTCTGTCACATCAGATCTAGCAGACGTGTAGCCAGGAGTTGGACTGGCCCTGTGACCTGACGTGAAATAACCCCTTCCCTCTCCCAAGAACAGGCTATTATGTCTGATCAGTGAGTGGCCCAACTCACCATTTATTTTCACGACTGCAAGATCCAGCACAAGAGGTGTCAGGAACAGAGCTCAGCACACTATAAAACTGCACATCAGGTGACCAGTCCCTATACCAAATCTTTGAGAAGCCAACTGGTGTAGACGGGTGATAACAGGTGCTTTATACATTTTTATTTTTCAGCACTTGCATTAGCTGTAATTTCACCAACAGACAAAAGTACCGTATTTAGAGGCATTGACCTTTGTCTGTGAGGGTCAAGACTTTAGTGAGGAAATGCTGATTTAACCTACTACACTGCAGAATGGAAAACATGCTTTTATGTACTGCTGCAGCACCTGAAATACGCTGATTTTCTCCAACCTGCTGCTGCTGTTGTTCCCTAAATTCTCCTTTTGCTTTCCTCACCAGGATTTTCAGAATTTCGTGACCAAGCTGGATGAAATCTTGGTGCTGAAGTCGAAGTGTATCCAAACAATGCGAGCCCAGCTTCAGCTCTATTTAGTCTCTCCTGGCACTGATATGTCCCTGCAAACACCTCTTCCAGTTTAGAACTTCTTTGCTTACAGATCCACAAGAACAGCTATGGAAACACCCAGTGTTTCGCCATGCTTGGTGCTGCAGAGTGTGGGTGGGTAGGGGATAGCTTTGGTTTGATGTTTGTGATTTGTGTGTACTTTAGATAACGATGGAGAGAATTCCCAGTAAATGAGAGATGACTACTTGGCACCGCAAGCTTTCGTATTTCTGTAATACCAGTAAGCCACATTCTTAAGAATAATAGTTGAGCAACCTTTAAGCATCTCACCAAGCAGCAGGCAGTCCTGTCCACAGTATTCACAGCAGATTCTCACATGTTGAAGGCAATTCTGTTGCCAAGAAAATGAGAGGGAAAGAAGAAAGAAGCCAGGCACAGGTCTGAACAGAAATGCTCAAAAGCTATCCGGAGAAGTGTTTGCAAACAGAAGCCAGGGAAGAGGAGCCACTGCCTGTTAAGTATGCTAAGGTAAACAGGCCGTAAGTAAACAGAAGCCAAGGCAGGACAAGAAGTGCTGTCGCTTTCAGAAGAAGGAAGGCTTGTCACCTTTGCTTGGGAAATCCAGAGCTCCTGAAAGAGGAGGCTCAAGCCCTGGGTAACAAGTGGTTTAGCAGGAACTTTGCACCAAAGGCCCACCTAGCATGTTGGTAAGCGTATGGGTTTCACACTGCTGCCAACAGCGCGAGGCCAACAGCTTGCCCGCCGCAAACGACGTCTGGTCTCTGCACTGTGGCACAGCTGCGGAGTGCTCACGGTTGGCATGGACAGAACTGATTTTCCACATCAAAAGCGGGTCTGGTTAGAGGCAGTGGGATTTCAGAAGCTGGTAACAGTGCTGTTACGTGAAGCTGGTACGTGAATCAAGAACTACAGAATCATTAGCTGGAGCCCTGCAAAAGCTCTGCTGCTGCATGCATCGCATCTGAACCATGAAACAAAGTCCACCTGCCAAAGCCACAACTGACCTTGAAACACACTCAGCAGACAACATGCTGTGCGAGCGCTCCCGCTCCAAAATTAGGGCTGTCACAGCCCATCTCTGTGTCTCCTCAGTAATGCCTGTAGTAGCTTAGTCAAAGCCTGCTCAGTAGTCAGAAATGCCAAGGGTAAGGGAACACTGCTGTCTGACCAGCTGTGAATTTTACTGCCTGCTTCTACAGCCACCCGAGGAGCCAAGGTTTGGCCAAGCAGCAGTGCAGTAATCGCAATGACACTCAGTTATCTGGGTTGCATATTTGGTGCAAATGCTCCCAGGAATGTCACACAGCATAGCCCTGGGGAACAGAAGCGCAAGGGCAGGATGCTTTAATAGAAGAAGAAAGTAAGTCCTACATCAGTGCCCTGACTTTTGGGGTTTTTTTTAGCCCTGGTTAGTCTCTATCTTGCAGTTACAACTGGATTAGTCTGGAGCAGAGAGCAGAGTCCCTCCAGGGTCTGGCTCTCAAGACGGTTCCTGTGTCCAGGTTAGAGGCCAGCAGCAAGTCACACCTGAAATCGGGTCTCCCAGCCCCCTTTTCGGAAGCTTTCCTCCCCCAGAGAAATGAGGCTTCCAGAAGCAAGACTCTGAGTATCAGCAGTACTTTGTGCACAGCGCAGAGCCATGATGACTCAGACACCAGAGAGCTATAAAGCAGTGGGACACCCAGCGTGTTGTCAAAACCCATGGAGGGAAGAGCAGGTGTTAAACCGCCCTCCCCTTTAAAACAAGCAACTCTTAGAAAGTCTTCCTCCACCTCCTGGGGCCAGAGAGACCTTCCCACATGTAAGGCGAGGAGAACACATGGCAGTTGGGTAGTCCTTGTACCTTCTGAAACATAAACGGATGTAAACACTTATAGTAGTTTCCCCAGCACTTTCTCAGCAAAGATACAGAAAACAGGGCTATCGGGAGCTGCTGAGGAGTTTCACAACTTCATTTGGAGCCACGGAAAAGGTCGGGCTATAGGATGTGTGCACAGGTCACAGGAAAATGAGATGCCCAGCCAGCAACACAGTGCTAGCGAGGAAAAGTTCCCCTCCACGTACTCTGACATTTGGTACACGAGTACTGGTTGATCGCACTTTCAGGTTTTTTAAAGAGCAGCTTAGCAAAGCACATTCATGGGCATTTTCAGTCTCTTACCCAAGCCGGCAGTTTCTAAAGCAACACACGAGGAAGAACCATTCACGCAAACAATAGTACCATGTCCTAACCTTGGTATTCTCGGAGTTAGTTGTAAGAAGACAGATGAGTGACCAAAAATTTCCATGAGCAAAGGAGATGAGCGTGAAGTCAGCTACCAAGTTTGAGCCACCTGTGAATCCCGTCCAGTCTACTGTGGGAAAGGCAAATCTGCCTGGCAGATCTGAGCCCCAGTGCGACTTCCCAGAGCAGGAACTATTAGCTCCCTGGAGGAATGGCCTGAAACACTGAGAAACAACAAATAAACAAAACAACAACAAAGTAGTTTTCCAAGGTAGGTCTGATAAACTTTTTTAAACTGCAGCCATCCAGCCAATATACCTTGTTAAATGTAAGATTTCACTATCAGTCTGTCAGAATTTTATTTTTCCCTACTGAATGTGAGACTTGACTAAAATAATAAAAAATAAAGCAGCCCTGGCTGTGAAAATCTATCTATCCTTGGCAATAACAGGACTACAGACATGCCTGCAGTGCTGCATGCCCAGGAGATACCAAAACTGGGCTCTCAGTATGCAACAGGAACTACCAAAGCTGTTGTCAAAACCAGCAATGTTTTTTCTCTCCCCTCTTGAGGTTATTACCTAGATGCTGCTTTAATTCTTGTATGAAAATGTGCTAAATGAGCATTTTAAAAGTGTCATCCTCTTCCTGCTGTTTGATATTGCACTAGCACCTGATATGAATGGTTTTCATTTCAACTTGAGGAGTGTATGTGAAAGTGTTTGTTGTTACAGCAGTCTTAGAGATTAAGAGAGCCTGGCCACGTACAATTGAGTATATACAGAACCAAAATGGGTTCACTTTTGTATTCAGGTGCAACAAAGACTATTAATGCTCATGACGGGTGCTTGACATTTTATTTGAATAGTTGACATTATTTAAAATAAAATTCAATTTACTACAGAACTGTGGTAAAATTTGTTCTAAAGTAAATGTGATCAAGACGCCCATTTATTCGATTGCAAAAAGTTAACTTGGGCTGGCAAGCGGTACGAGATCCCCTTCTCACCTGGCCTGCTGACACAGCTGGCCTTTCAGAAGCTGTCCTCCAGCCACCAGCCACACACGGCCGATCTGAACGGCCTGCAGCAGAATCACGGAGCCGCTGAGGTTGGAAAAGACCTTTAAGATCACCGAGTCCAGCTGAACAAGCCTCGCACCACGTTTTGCTGCACAGCCGGCAGAAGCCGCCGGCGGCCTCCCCAGCGTGGCGAGGTGCCCAGCCACAGGCTGTGCAGAAAAGCTGCCGACGCAGGCTCTGGGGTCGGCGACCCGTGTTCCCCGGGGATGCTCCGGCAGAGCCCAGCCGCAGGGCGCCCTGCAGCACGCTGCAGCCCTGGGCCGCGGGGGCTTCTGCAGCTCTG
Organism: Leptosomus discolor; assembly: GCF_034619465.1. Taxonomy (NCBI): domain Eukaryota; kingdom Metazoa; phylum Chordata; class Aves; order Leptosomiformes; family Leptosomidae; genus Leptosomus; species Leptosomus discolor. Next base: position 84,048,024 of record NC_141419.1, read on the forward strand.
GCTGCCTGACGGACTTCAGGATCCCAGAAAGAAGTCGCCCTCAAAACAAGGCCGCGACCACAGCAGCAGCTCTCATCCCACCAGGTCTCCAGCCGTCTGCTGGCAGGGTGGGAGCCCCTGGCTGCCCTGCGTGTCAGTCCTTACCCAGCTGCTGCTGTCCAGGAACCACCAGGAGGCAGCTCAGGGGGTCTCTGGCTCAAAGCACCACCGCCAGTTTTGGCTCTGCCCCTACACTTCTCACAAGCCTTTCCACCAAGGCACCCAGACCTTGGTACCTGGCAGCAGCTCGCGCAAGAAGGCAGAACAGCCTTCTGACAAAGGCAGAACAGTGCCAAGTGTTGGGTACATAGATCAGGTACATAAATCGACCTGACCTGAGAACCTAAGGAAGAGCCCCGAGGTCTCAAGTGTGATCGAGGACGCAGTCACCTTCTCGCCAGCCAGCAGCAGGGCAGAGCCCAGCCTCGCACCAGCCGTCAGCAGGACCTCCCCAGTGATGTAAATCCAGAAACCTCTCTGCTGAAGCAAGGGCAAGGTTGCCAGGCAAGACACAGGCAGGCACGTCTCTTTGGAAGGAGGAGACCAGCCTCACAGGTATCACTTCCCATCCTCACCCTCTGCTCTCAGCCCCACAGCAGTCTCCGTAAGCAGAGTGGTTACGGCAGAGGGTGTCAGATCGAGCCCCTGCAGGGTGTGGGGAGGGGGCGGACTGTGAAAAAACTTAGCACACGTTAACACAACCAACCAAAGAGATGATTTTTTTTCAGAGGTTTGATCTAAAGAGTTGTCTCTTTGCTGACAAGACTTCTTGCCTCTTCAGGACTGTCTAGTACCAGACAGGGATTTGTCTGGATATTAATTCTGAGAAACTGAAACAAGCAACACAACCAAATGCTCTCAGCAGTGACAGTAAAGCAGTTTGAGTTTTGTTTCCCAGCTTTTCTGATTAACCAGGAACCCTATTTCCTTGTTTCCAACTGTCACATTTCTCACCTGGGAAGAAAACCTGAGGAACTGCTTTACCTGCACCGAGGGAGGCAGCAGCTGCTGACACCAGCTGCTGAAAGTCCTTCTTAGACAGGTTTTAATTTCAGCCTCACCACTAGAAACCAGTGAAGCCTAATGCCATGGGACACGATGCAAGGCAATCTGCCCTGGTCCTGCTCATCATCCATCTCCACATCTCCTACATGCTTGCCAGCTACATCTCTCCTCAGCATCATTTTGTTTTAAGTAAAGGTATGGCATTAACACAGTTGAGCACCTCACAGAGAATTCCAGGATTTAACACTGGACCCAGTTTTGGTCATATAAAGTTAACAACATAATGGAAACAAATGACACCTCCTTGGGATTCCTGATGAGCTAAAACCTCCTACCAAAAAACCTAAACTAAGGCAACAAGCTAAACTAATTTATCCTCCTGAAGTCCAGTGCTCCCAGCTTCATGCTCTAACATGAGTTTGGATCCCTAGGCTTGGTTTTTGCAACAAAACAAAATTAAGCCACAGAAAAAAGCAGCACATTCCACCACTGCAGCCGCCTGCCCGGAGACCTCTGCCTGTTCTGCCCCACACACACTGTTCATGCATGCCTACTGGAGCAGGCAGCACCTGGGCAGGCAGGATCCAGCAAGTTCTTCATCTGCTGAAGCCAAAGAGCATGAGAGATGGGAACCATGACACTAGGAGTTATATTTGAGGGCTTTATTAGTTGTTGTTCTGCAGAATCAAAATATTTAGCAAATTACTTTAAAGATTCCTCAAGACTGCTGATATTTTATGTATTTAGAACTTGAACAATGTACAACATAATACTTTGAACTATCAAAACCAACCCAAAACCTGATTTCTAGTACTAGATGTTATTATGTAATTCTATAGCAGTGTGAAAAATGGAACTACTGCAGTGAGTATACTTGTTTTAAAGAAAGTGCTTGAAAGAAACCTCCTGCATCACACCGAGTATTATTTAAAACAAAAGGATAACTGATTTCCTAGCAGGGCATTGTCTTAAATATCCTACAAGCCTGGGGGATTAAGAATACCGAGCCCCACTTCTCTGCCTTCAGGTTCAAGAACCAACACAAGTTGCAGGCCCAGGTAGAGTTCACAGCTTACCTGTTTCAAGAGAACTTACACACCACTCAGCATTGGATGCTCATGTCGGGCAGAATTGGATGCATGGGTAGAAAAGAAAAAAACCCACAAGAGGAACAGCTTCTCTCTTTATGCATAGCGACAGTTTCCGAACCAGTGTTTTACTAAGTTACAGACTAACTTTCAACCAAAAAATAAAACTCCATTGCACTAAAGGTCAAATTTAACCAGTTAATCTGGACTGTGACACAGTCAAGTAATTCAGTAAAGCAAACACCATGAAAGCAGCTTCAAAGAACCAAAGCATCCTAGTTTCAGAACCAATATTCTTCTGTCCAACTCCAGTGCAACAGTAAGGGGGGGGAAACTGCTCCCTCTCCACCCATCTACAATTCCAGTAGAGGCTGGGCAGGCTAAACGCTCCATGGCCAAGCTGGAAAAAGGAAACTTAGGAAAGGACACTTAAAAAATTTAATTTAAGAAAGAAAGTTGGCTCTCAGTGGAAAGAGAAATGCTGGAGTGATGCTTGCGGGCAGGCTTGCTCAGTCACTCTCCCATGTATGCGAAAAGCTGGACTCCTTCCTGCCAAGGGCAAGTCACACTGGACGTGAAGGTGGCAGGGCTGGTCCGGCTCCGTTGCACACCAAGAATCCAGGAATGTGTTTTCAGCTGGCTCCTGCACGGGCCATTAGATCTTCCAGAGCGTTGTGTTGGTCGTTCTTATGTAATAATAGGACCTCCTTAATGTCTTTTAGTTCAAAGCCCATTTCTTTAAATTGACTCATTAGTTGGAGAAGTTCTGTGATCTGAAAGACACAGACAGTCCATTATTTGCATGAGAAAAGAGAAGCAGTGCTTGGTGGAGGTTTAGCAGAGAGCCTGGATTCAGCGACTGGGCACCCCACAGGGTGGATTCCTTCTCTCCAAGTACAGCCTGTTTGGAGAAAGTCCACTCACAACAGAGCCAGCAGAGCTCTGGGGGCAGTAGCCCATGGGGCCACGCCTTCAGTCCCCTGCGTCTGCAGTCCTGCGTTTTCAAAATCCTCTTCACCAAGGGCACCAGAGCTCAGTCTGCGGGGGTGTCTCTCTCCCAGTAGGAAATTTAGCAGCCTGGCCCAATTTGGCCTCCCAAACATGTTGATAAACGGTACCCTGCTCCCCCTTGAGCAGCTCCTGCTGCATCTGAACTTTTTTACAGTTATTTTGACTTTGGGAACAGTACAGTAGCCCTTGCTATCAATTGGCTTCTCAGATCTAGGGCAAATTTGGGGGATTAGCACAAGCCCGATTGGTTACACAGTGCATGATACTGCCAACATCAACATCAAATCCTCCCTGAGCTTTGAAAAAATAAAGTGACAAGAAGTGAATCAGCTGATCAGACTTTTACGAACCCTCTGCCATTTATGGTGCCTCCACTCCACTACACGGGAAAGAAAAACCCGAAGATGAGCAAGGTTGAAATGGGCAATGGGGAGATTAGCCATTTCGAATTTTGAGGTTAAGCCAGTAGCAAATGCGTTTCCTGAACTCAGTTATTTCTCTCATCTTCACACTGCTGTTCCTCTGTTTGCAAGCTCAACACTAAGTCCAAGAAAGGCAGGAAGGCGCATATATAAAAATATATATATATATGCCTGTGGAGGTTGGGTTGCACCTCTGAAGATTTCATATGACAAGTCGGCACACAACAGGCTGGCAGACTTTAAAAGATCCTGCTGTCCTCTGCCCTGGCTATCCGCTCCTGCCTCTGTACCTCTGGTGCTGGTAAAGCAGCCAGCCAATGAACCAGACCTCAAAAAACGTATTTTCCAGCTTCTTCCAGAGCAAGCCCTAACCCAATTTGCTGAGCAGTCAGGCAGATGCGTTTGTACAAGGGAGAAAATTCACGGCTAGGGCAGGCTGGCAGGCTTTGAAAGATAATTTCCTGCTTCTGAAGTTAACTGTCTCTGTACCAAACACCTCGCCCACAAAATAACTCTGGCTTCAAAACTTTACAATCAGAATAAGCAGGGTCTTTACAAAATCCTGCCTCCATAAAACCGCATGCGAGCGAGGATAATAGAACAATGCAGAAGAATTCTAATACTTTAACACATATTTGCTTTATCACCACAAGGACATCCTTTGCCAGTCAGTTTCGGAAACAAGGCAGCACTACCACGAAAGCCAGAATTACATCAGCCAGAGGAACTGCTGCTGGAATTCCCCATCACGGCGCATCCTCTCTATTGCTTAGCCCATTGCGCCCTCACCTTCTCCTCTGAACACTGGTGCATTTCCAAAGCTGCTTCAACAAGAAGTGGATCAAAGCCCTTCTCACAAAGCTGTCCATGTGCAAACAGGTAATCCAAAACCTGTGGGGAATGAAGAAAAGAAACTAAGTTTGCAGAGTGGCACTCACAGCGTGCAGTTGAATACCATCTCTGTGCACACAGAGGGGGTGAGCACGACTCTACCCCAGGCTTCACCAGGGACTGAGATAAAGTCCTTCCTAGTAGAGTTGAGATGAACTTTATGCAAGAGCTTGTTCAGAGAAAACAGACAAGCCCTTCTGTCCTCCTGTGCTCTCCCACCAGCTCTGAACGTCATCTTCCGCCCTAGTCAAAGCAGTCTCAGAAGCCTATCTTTAGCCTTCTGTGCCCGATCACTGAGCAGAAGGCAGAAGTTTAACTGTGCTTTTTATACTGCAAGTTATTAAAATGAAACCGTCGGTCCAGCAGTCAAGACGTGTCAGCTTTTAGCTTCCTCTCAAACAGCCGCAAGAGCTGATGCAATCTGAAAGCAGCCAGCCTTTTACGATCAACCCAGCATACTGGCGAGTGAGCTGCAAATCCCAGCTCACACACCCAGAAACCACTGCCAAATTTCTTATCCATCCTCAGCTTCAAGAGCTACAGGGAAAGGTCAGATAGGTAATGTGAAAGAACACAGCCTGCAAACAGAGCAGGATTTAAAACCACCCTCCTAAGGGACATTTTTTTCCATTTGATACTACAGTTCACTCCAGCACACGCCTTAAACTGCTCTCGATGCGCGGGGCCCTGGGCAGGCAGATCAGCTCCACAAGCAGAAGTCACTAGGACACTCCTCCTCCCCAGGCACGGTCCCGCCAGCCGATGCTCCGCGCAGCACACAGCCTGCCTAAGGTCAGCACGGAAAGTTTGGCCACGCTCTCCCCTCTTTAAAATGTGTGTTTGAAGCGGATCCAAGACCCAGAGCCACGCTTCACCCTGTGGCGCTTTATGCTCCGTGACCTGGTTTTAGCAAGCGTTCGAGGCAACATGTGAGGCAGGAAGCACCACAACCAGAGCGCACAGAAGAAAGTCGGTCAGTGGTGCCTTGCAAGAGCCTTTCAGGGCTGTCTTAAGCCTGCACAACCCCTTGTGCTCAGAACAAGGGAAGCCGGCTGCTTTTTTGCCACACAGCTCCAAGTATGGTGTAGAGCCACGCTAAGCTCCCTTTGGATGGTTTTGTGGCTCCTGGGAAGACCCAGTACCTCTCCCAGCTTCATGTGGGGCTAAGGGCCCATGCCAAGCTCAGCACAGCTCTGACCCAGCGCCCACAGGTGTGGCGGACTCAAGCTGTCTCTCATCAGAAATGGGCGCGGACACTCTTTTCTTCACTTTTGGGAGCCTTTCCCGCCAGGAGACAACTTCTCGAGTGCTCAATATCGCAGTGGCTACAGGCTGCAACCCCCTATCAGAAGGAAGGTATTCCTCCGTATTCATTTTGCAAACCTAAGGTTGTTTCTCAGCAGAATCAGCATCCAACCAAGGGTTCCCTTCCCATTGCACAGGCTCTTACCTGGTCTATGTTCTGTCCCTTCTTCTTCATGGCTTTCAGGACATTCTCAGGCGAGTACCCCATGTTGACGACTGCCTCTACACACTGCCTCTCGCTAGCGGAGAGGGCCTGCTGTAGCTCAGGAGCGGGGCCACCCGACTGCTTTGTGCAGCTGGTGTTATTGGGCACTTTAGACACTGGGAAATTTTGGTGCGTTACCTAAAGGGGAAAACCCAGAAGCTGAGGTGATGGTCATCATCTGCATCCCCACATCCTGTTTCTGGCTAGTGCAGAACCAGGATACCGCATGTAATTAATCTGAGAGGCTTTCTAGGCTGCCCTTGGGAAGTTACTCACTGTTAGGATGAAACCAAGCAGTGCACATAGTCTGACTCCCACCATACTCTTTTTATCCTCAAATCAACAATCAACATCCCAGATTCTTTGCAATACACCCTCTCCTGCTAGTCAGACCAAAAACTTTCAATACCCAACCTTTGCAACAGAGAAGGTCATTATGATATAGCTGAACCCCGTGCCTCAGAGGAAGCAGAAGATCGCTTCCTTTATACCAAGTTTACTTGTCATCTATGACTTTTTTGTACTCAAAGGAACATTACTTTTGGAGATTTTCGGAAATACAATCAGTGCAAGCACACAGGTAGTTGGGAACTTACCACAGGTATTTCTGTTTCCTTGTAGTCTGGGTGTACCTGTTGGACAACACACGAATAAGATGACTATAAACATTACGCACTAGTGAGGAGAATTTGCAACTGCTGGGGGAGAAGGGTTTTATGAGAGAGATCTGGGAATAAATCTACCATAGTAGGCAGACTTAGGGTCTCTGAGTCTTCCACATGAGACACAGACATTACACAGTTGTGTGTAGTTCTAAGAACAGCCATCATAAGGATCATTTCTTCTCTCAGCACTCTACAAATGGATTATAGTCCAAGAAGGATGTGTGTGTCCCCCCTCAATAACTGCAAGCTTGTTTATTCCGTTACTGTCATGGCTACACGTTCACACAGCTCAGTGTGGCACGCTGGCTCCTGTTCAGCTCTTGACCCAGCACTACATGGCTGGAATGAGAGTCATAATTTTGAAGTAATTGCCTAAAGATTTCTCTTGACTTTTTGACCATGAGAAGGGGTAACAGAAACCTATACCTCTTCTCTGCTCTCAAAACACTGCATTTCATATGCCATATATGAGCAATGTGGCACAGTGGCTAAAAAGAGGATGTGATTTTTCTACAATACCCAACACTTGGTCCCACTTCCAGCATGCCAACAAGGCTGGGTAACATCCTCTGCTGTACACCTGCTCCATTTCTGCAGAACCAGGCTGCCACAGGGCAGAACCAACCCACCGCTTTACACGTTTGCCCAAGATAACAGCAGTGCGAAGGTGGAACTTTGCCCCACCAAATCTGCATGTTTCAATTCATCCACTTAAAAGTCCTTCTGCATTTTAAATAGAGTTAGAAAACACTGCAAGAAAACACTGTGGACCAAGAGCCTCAGTTTTTTGCATTTCTTAATACTTATTAGGCCAACACAGATTGCTTGAAAGCTTGTCCACGTCTTTCAGAAAGGCCTTCTTTGGGCCCAAACTAAACAACAAAAAACTGTTTATACAAAATCAGTTCTGATAAAGTCTACAGGAATCTGACAAATTCCATTTGTTTGCAAAAAACCACCAAACCACCACCAAGGAGGCTTTGTTCTGCATTTCTGACCATCTTCATCTACAGGGTAAGAATTTCTCTTCCAGGAGATAAAGCCTGAGAAATCATGTTCAGTCTGATAGACTGGTTTACCCAAGAACCTCTCCTCATGTTAGCAGAGGGGTTCAAAGCCGTTTGCACATACCCTCTCCAGGAACTTCCGCCAGGCAAAAAGCACTAGTATATGGGATAAACAGAAATGGGGATCTGCAGTAGCCCTGAAATCAGCTGGTTATCAAACTGAAGGATGCTGCTTTGCTATTAAAGCTGCAGCCAGGAAAACCAAAACTGCTCCTGATATCAGAGATTCAAGAGTCTGGGAAAACCAACTCCTCCTCTTCCTCAATCTACCTGAGCTTGACAACCTGTGCTTAGGGTCAGCAACTTCTAACGGAGGAGGGAAACACCTAAGGCAGCTGCAGGGGACAAAGCCAGGACTGGTCACTCAGGGACCTCATACAGAGGGCGGGAGCCCTGCCTGCAGCTGGGGTGCCCACAGACATCATGCTACTGCAGTGGTACATATTCTGAATGGTCACCAGGAGTACCTCAACCTCCCAGCACCAGAGATTTCTGTAAATAAAATGCATCATAGTATCCAGGTCTCTGACCAGCTTTGTTTCATTCCAACCTGTTGTTTTCACTAGTCATCTCTCCCTCTGCCAATGCTGCAAAAAGCAAACCACTGAGCTTCAGGAAGAGAGGAGACAGGACCACCCAGGACAGAACCAGTGCAGCCTCAGAAAAATCACAGGTTTATTTCCATCCAAAAATCCTAAGTCTAACTCAGCGGTAAAGCATAAACTCCAATGGTAACTCCAAATCCAAAGCAACCATTTCTAGTTTGGTAAGAAAAAAAAATATATATATAAAATCACTGTGGAATACACTGGGACATGTAATTGTCCTGAGGCTTTGTAAAAAGGACAGGCTTATTCTTGTGTAACCTTGCAGAAAAGGGATGCAGGAGCCTTCTGCTCCTAGTCACAAGGATGACTGCGACTTCCTTCTATCCTTTTCATACTCTGAGGATTTTTGTTACATTTACTTCAACACTCCAGTTGCATTTACTTCAATTTTTTGCAGCTCAGCTGTCATTTTCCAGCCGCTGGGACCACATTGTGAAAACATGAACAAGTACAGCCTGAAGTCTTGGAATTTAAACAGAAAGAACTAGCTCTGTTGACATACCTATTACTTCATTTCCTACTTCCAAAACAGAAAGTTTCAAATGAAGATCTTTATTACTTCTCCCAGTACGTCTATTTTTCTGTATCTTCCCTTACAGCATTCTCTGGAGTACACCTTCCCTCTTGGCCTTCAGTAAGTTAGAAAGACAGGGATAGGGAGACAGAACAGTGGAGTCGGACTGTGCCTTCCTTAGAACAGTCCCAACAGGCACACGGTGCTAAGGGCACAGAGGGTTCCCTGTCCTCTCTCCATCTCGCTGAATGCGATGACTTGGAGGATGGGGACCAGTGGCGAGACGTTCCTGCCAGGCGCGGCAGGCGTGGCACCCCAGCGGCTGACACACCCCCCAGGTGCCCCTGCAGAATAGATATGCTGCTCTGCAGGGAGAATCAAACACCGGCGAGGGTGAAGGGGCCCTAGTAGTTGAGGGCCAGGCAGATGAGGAGGTAGATGAAGGCCCACCTGAGGAGTTGCCTAGTGACAATCAGTCAGCCCCACACATTGTGACTGCCTCTGTTAAGAACAAAAAAGAAGGGTAATTGTTGTTGATTTCCTTCTGAGAGGAACAGAGGGCTGAACATGCCGACCGGACCCCTCCCACAGGGAAGTCTGCTGCATCCCTGGGGCCCAGGTTAGAGATGTTAGTAGGAAACTCCCTAGTCTGGTACGGCCCTCTGATTGCTACCCGCGCTTGGTAATGCAAGTTGGTAGCAATGAGATTGCAGAGAGAAATCCAAGGGCCATCAAAAGGGACTTCAGGGCACTGGGGAGACTGCTCGAAGGTTCTGGAGCAGAGGTTGTGTTTTCCTCAGTCCCTTCAGTGGCGGGCAAGAATACTGAAAGGAACAGGAAAACACACCTGATTAACACGTGGCTCAGAGGCCGGTGTCATCAGTGGAATTTAGGTTTCTGTGATCATGGGGAGGTTTACAAGGCACCGAGCCTGATGGCGACAGGTGGAGTTTGGCTTTCTAGAAAGGGGAAGGGAATTCTCGCATATGAGATGGCTGGGCCCATCGAGAAGACTTTAAACTAGGTTCGAGGAGGGAGGGGGACAGAACAAGGCCCACCAGTGACAGACCTAAGGGTAGCATGCCGATGTTGGGGGTGAAATAGATAGCCCAGCTCAAGTGCACGTACACCAACGCATGCAGCATGGGCAAAGAACGGGAGGAGCTGGAATCCATTGTGCAGCAGAACAGGCGACTTGGTCACCATGGCAGAAACCTGGTGGGATGACTGTCATGACTGGAGTGCTGCAATGGATGGCTATAAGCTCTTCAGAAGGGATGGGCAAGAAGGAGAGGCAGTGGGGTGGCTTTGTATGTTAGGGATTGTTTTGATTGTGTAGAGATTAAAGACTATGAGGCCAAGGCCAAGGGCTTATGGGTAGGGACGAGGGGGAAGGCCAATGAGGCAGATGTCCTGCCGGGAGTCTGTTACAGACCACCCAACCAGGAGGAAGAGGCTTTCTATAACCGACTGGCAGAAGTCTCTCAATTGTTAGCCCTTGTCCTCATGAGGGACTTCAGCTTACCAGAGGTCTGCTGGAAATACCACACAGCAGAGAGGAAACTGTCCAGGAGGTTCCTGGAGCATGTGGAAGATAAATTCCTGACATAGTTGGTAAGGGAGCCTAGCAGAGGAGGTGCCTCGCTTGACGTACTGTTGATGAACAGAGAAGGACTGGTGGGAAATGTGGTGGTAGGAGGCCAACCTGGACTTAGCGACCATGAAATGACAGAGTTCTCTATTCTTGGTCAAGTTAGGAGGAGAGTCAGCCAAACCACAACCGTGGACTTCCCGAGGGCTGACTTTGGGCTGTCCAGGACACTGGTCGAGCAAGTCCCTTGGGAGACAGTCAGTCCTGAAGGGCAAGGGGCTTCCAGGAAGGCTGGACATTCTGCAAGGAGGAAGGGTTAAGGGCGCAGGAGCAGGCTGTCTCCATGTGCCGGAAGATGAAATGGTGGGGAAGACAAGCGGCCTGGTTGAACACGGAGCTTTTGCTGGAACTCAGGGGAAAAAAGGAGGGTTTACCATTCTTGGAAGAAGGGGCAGGTAACTCAAGAAGAGTATAGTGATCTTGTTAGGTCACACAGAGGGAAAATTAGAGAGGCAAAAGCCCAACAAGAACTCAGGCTGGCCACTGTTGTGAAAGACAACAAAAAAACGTTTCTATGAATACATTCACAAGAAAAAGAAAACCAAGGAGAATCTCCATCTTCTGTTGGATGCCGAGGGGAACATTGTCACCAAGGATGAGGAAGAAGCTGAGGTACTTAATGCTGCCTTTGCCTCAGTCTTTAATAATCAGACAATAAATCTGCAGGGTAATCAGCCCCCTGAGCTGGAAGACGGGGACTGAGAGCAGAAAAACACCCCTGTAATTCAGGAGGAAGCAGTTAAAGACCTGCTCTGCCACCTGGACATCCACAAGTCTATGGGGTCAGATGGGATCCACCCGAGAGTATGGAGAGAGCTGGGAGAGGAGCTGGCCAAACCACTTTCCATCATTTATCAGAAGTCCTGGTCAACAGGGGAGGTCCCAGATGACTGGAGGCTTGCCAACGTGACGCCCATCTACGAGAAGGGCCAGAAAGAGGATCTGGGGAACTACAGGCCTGTCAGCCTGACCTCAGTGCCAGGGAAGGTTATGGAGCGGTTCATCTTGAGGGCGCTCACATGGCATGTGCAGGACAACCAGGGACTCAGGCCCAGCCAGCACGGGTTCATGAAGGGCGGGTCCTGCTTAACCAACCTGATCTCCTTCTATGACCAGGTGACCCACCTAGTGGATGAGGGCAAGGCTGTGGATGTCATCTACCTGGACTTCAGTAAAGCCTTTGACACCGTCTCCCACAGCATTGCCCTAAGAAAGCTGGTGGCTCATGGCCCAGACAGATGCACTCTAAGCTGGGTTAAAAACTGGCCGGACGGTCGAGCCCAGAGAGTGGTGGTGAACGGAGTTCAATCCAGCTGGTGACTGGTCACAAGTGGTGTCCCCCAGGGCTCAGTATTGGGGCCGGTCTTCTTTAACATCTTTATCAACGGATCTGGATGAGGGGATAGAGTGCTCCCTCAGTAACTTTGCAGATGACACTAAATTGGGTGGCAGTGTTGATCTCCTTGAGGGTAGGAAGGCTCTGCAGAGGGACCTGGACAGGCTGGATCGATGGGCTAAGGTCAACTGTACGAAGTTTAACAAGGCCAAGTGCCGGGTCCTGCACTTGGGTCACAACAGCCCCAGGCAGCGCTACAGGCTTGGGGAGGAGTGGCTGGAAAGCCGCCCGGCAGAAAAGGCCCTGGGGGTGCTCATCGACAGCCGGCTGGACATGAGTCAGCAGCGTGCCCAAGGCCAAGAAGGCCAACAGCATCCTGGCCTGTATCAGAAGTGGTGTGGCCAGCAGGAGCAGGGAGGTGATCGTGCCCCTGTACTGGGCACTAGTGAGGCCGCCCCTCGAATGCTGGGTGCAGTTTTGGGCCCCTCACTGCAAGAAGGACATTGAGGTGCTGGAGCGTGTCCAGAGAAGGGCAACGAAGCTGGTGAAGGGTCTGGAGAACAGGTCTGGTGAGGAGCGGCTGAGGGAACTGAGGTTTAATCTGGAGAAGAGGAGGCTGAGGAGAGACCTTATTGGTCTCTACAACTACCTAAAAGGCAGTTGTAGTGAGGCCGGTGTTGGTCTCTTCTCCCAAGTAACTAGCGATAGGACAAGAGGTAATGGCCTCGAGTTGCGCCAGGGGAGATTTAGATTTGGTATGAGGTAAAACTTCTTTACTGAAAGAGTGGTTAGGCATTGGAACAGGCTGCCCAGGAAGGTGACGGAGTCACCATCCTTGGAGGTGTTCAAAAGACATATAGATGTGGTTCTTAGGGACATAGTTTAGTGGTGGGCTTGGTAGTGTTAGGACCTGATGATCTTAAAGGTCTTTTCCCACCAAAATGATTCTATGATTCTAAGTTTTAATACAGCACGGTTAAGAGCGAAAATTTGGCCATCCAAATGCCCATCTATCTAGTTGTTAAGTGACCTTTCATGTTCATCCCTAGAGAGGTTTTACCTGAGCTACACACAATCGCCTCTCAAACCTGTGATCTGTAGCAGTAAGATGTTGCTCAGCACACTGCTGCTTCTGCCAAAGTTTACTGGATTAAATCTGTTCTAGTGATCAATAAACAGCTGCCCTGCTGTACTCTGAAGCATACTCTAGCTGCCAGAATACTGTATTTCACAATTAATAGTGCATTTACCTAAGCCTGAAAAGAGGTGAAAGAACAATGGCAAAGAAGCAGTGTCACTTGTTTCAGAGCGCATGGTGTCACACAAAAACCTGCAGTATGCCAGTAAGACCACAGAACCATTGAAGCACTGCTTATATTGGACAGAAGAAACAAGATTATTTTAGAGCCAGCTAGAAGATTTGATTATACAGCTTTCACTGGGCTTCATGAGTACTGGTGTCCAAATCTTAGGGTCTTTGGGAAAAAAGCCCACAAGCTTACTCGAATCTCTGCTCTTATTCACAAAGAGACAAAGACAACAGCTGGCATGAAGTAAACCGTCCCCAAGGTAATTTTAGAACTTGCTACAAGTTTTGAGGAAACAAAACGTCAACTTCCCGTCTCAGAGCTGTAAGGCAACCAACTGTAACATTACCAATCTGAGATGATCTTCATGACCGGTTCTGGTATCCACCAAGCAATCCTTCCACCCTTCTTCACAAGGAAGGGAGTATACCAGATTTCAGACCATCATAATTTTCTTCCTTTTAAAGATTAGTTTTTAAAAAGATCTCAGGTCAACTGCAAGCACTTTTTTCTTTCCTGAATGACAGAGCACACCTGCAGTTTTTAATCTGTTACTGCTTCAATTCCTTGGAAAGACTGCATCTTCCATTATTTCCAGCAAATAAATAAGCAAGTTGAGGAACAAATCTAGAAGAGATTTAATTCAAAGCCTAATAGTGCTTTATAATCTGATACATCTCAGTTGGGTAAGACAGAATGCAGGACTATATATAAAGAAGGTATCTTACATGCTTAGCTCAAAGGTGTGCAACTATGAACAACGAGAGCTGAAAGAAAAAAATCACCAGAACTGGTCTAAAAATATCAGTTTGGGGAAACCTGCAAAGCAACAATCTGAGGTTCAGAACTACCAGCATGAAGACCCATTGGATTGATCAATTTGGTGTGTAAATTAAGAGGATCTACACATCACTCTCACTAAACGAAACTGAAACTAAAGCCACAGGACATTTTAGAAGCAGCAGTTGCCTCTGCACCTCCACATGTCCCCAGCAACCCCAATTCTAATCCGCTGCATGTTTACCGTAGTCGCTGTGCTTTGAGATGATTCTTCTTCTGTACAAACTGTCGACACAGCCAGGGAAGGCAGCCTGGATGAAGAGGATAACGTTGATGTCTCCATGCCACTGTCCTCATTTAGAGTGGAAAGACCAACCATGTGGTGTCCATTCAGTTCACTAGCTTTACTCTGAGCACAGGTCTGCAAAGAGCTGAGCAAAGTGCCATTGCGGAGACAGGTAGTGCTGTGGAAAGTGCTCGTGAGCTTTGATGACTTCTGATCACTCTCATCGGAGTCAAGTTTAGGAAAGGATAGGGATTTGATATTGCTCACTGAAGTGATAGGGGACAGGGACACTTTGGAAGACAAGGACATCTTTTCACAGTTTCCCAACTGTGGTAAAGTGATAAAGCCATTGGGTTTGTGAAGGGGCTTGAAGTCCAACGTGGCCCTTTCTATGGATGCCAGAACTTCCTCATCTTGCAACATAGACTCAGACCCTCCTTTGGGCAAAGTATTATCCAAAAGCTGGGCAACAATTGGCCCCGTAGTACCAACATGAATTTCAAGAATATTTTTTAATTCCTCCTTATCATCGATAGTTTTTAATTCCAGTTTGTCAAATGGGTCTTCTTCACATTCAAAATCAGCTGGGTTGAAGTCTGCTTTTGGACGAGGTGGACTGAGAACCTTTTGCTTCACAGAGCTGCTGTTGGCTGGTGTGGGAGTAAGGATATTATTGTGCTGCAGGCTAGCAAGGATGGGATTAATAGGAGGAGGCATGGCCTCAGGGCAAGGTCCCTCTGAGAACCCCATTTTGTTGCTGTCCTCTGAAGCTGCTTTTGAGTTCGCTAGCGCTTCTTCTGCCTTGCGTTCAGCTTCTCTCTGGGCAGCTTGAATTTTTTTGATATCTTCAGCCCACTCGATTGTTTTGTTTTCCAGTGAGAAGTCATACTGACCAGGGGGCAGAAACAAGAGGAGAAAAAAAAAAATCAATTATAAGGATCACAGCTACTGCTTCTAACAGCAACATAAGTAACACAGAATAACACCTACATGAATTACCATGGACAGGTATAATTTTTTTTTCCACCAGCATCTCTTGTAACCTACAGACTGGCAAACCTAGGAGACATCAGAAGTAGTTCATTTGGCCTCTAGCAGCAAAGCCTGGCTAGTCTGGATTAGAATGTCATATTTAGCCTTCTTCCTACATTTAGCTTTGCTTTAGAACTACCGATCATCTCAAGATCAGTTTCACAGCCCTCGCACCCTCTACCCCCAAGACAACAGATGTAGCAAGGTGGAGTCTAATGCATTACTGGACGGACAACCATACCCAGATCTGCCACCACTGAACTACCTTGGGTCCACAAGTTCCACAAGCCAATTCAGATGAGTATCTCAATATGGCAGAGTATTTTTGCATCCAAAGACCAAAACAGTATTACTCAGTTCCCCCTAAAAGATTCCTAAGGGACTTGAAATCAGAGTTTTACACTCACTGGTTTAAGAGGTTTTGGTATTCTTACCCCAGTGCCAGTTGCTCACCAGACAAAGGGGACATACTGGCTACACCAATGATGACAACTACCTGCAGTAGCAAATCTTGCTGCAGTCACTGGCACGACAGGATCCCAGAAATTTTTCCCACCGAACGTAAGCTCCTTCAGGGCCAGGTTAGAGCAGGAAGGCATTTGTAAGCTACTTGCTACCAGTTTACTGGCCACTGTAGTGGCTTGGTTGAGACGACAAAATGCTGAACAGATTAAATTACTTAAAGCTTTAACGTCTTATAAACAGCCTCAAATGCTCTTTAAATAACCACAAAACGCTCAGAGAACACAGCCTACAAGCTAAATCCAGGGTGTAGCCTACCTGTGACTCACAAGAAGACATAAAGTATCCTTGCCAGGATAATGGCACATAACCAAACAGGAATGCTCTTGCCATGGGACTGCTAGGTCATACAAATTCCTAGCTCTGAAGGGAAATGAGCCAGCAAGGCTCGCTAGGCCTCTGCTAGGCTTTTCTGGGACTCTCTGTGTGTGGTGCCATATCCTACCTATAGTGGGCTCCAGTGGGATCCTGGAGAGCTCTGCTCTTGTCTCAACTGTATGGACAGTTTTCCCTTCCCTTAGCTCTAAGGCTGCAAGAGATGTGTCATACAATTTATGAGCAAGGTGACTTTGAAAAAACAACTTACTGGCAGAGGTGCTAGGCATTACTCATTACACATTCTTTGCATTTTGTGTGTGTATATGTATATGGTCATATATGACCGAAATTGACCAAAGCCATATTTTTTTTTCTACTAAAAAAATGGGAGGTATTTATATAAAAATATATGGCTTTGGTCAATTTTGCTTCTCTTCACTTTTTTTTTTTTTCTAACAGCTCTCACTACAGCTGTAGAAAAGTCAAACTGCACCGCGACATGCAGTGTCTACACAGTCACATCACACCATGCAAGGCATTGCAGTCCAACTGGGCTTACTATACTTGAGCCTCAGCTTCGCAGGAAAATGGAGACCTAGCACAATGAAGTGGGCAACAGGGCATTGGAGACTCCTTTAGTTCTCCTGCACCAGCTTAACTGGGTGGAAATGTGTGTATTAGGACAATTAGGTAGTCATTTAATGGTTATAATAAAAAAAGCCATGATGTATGGTAATTGGGTAATATGCAACGCAGGAAAAAAAGGCAAAAAAAGCAGAACCATCTACATCAATCTGTCATAGCTGAAGTGAAAACAATCATCAACAGGGACTGCTGACCAAGGAAAATCACGGATCCAAATGAGAAAACATAGTTCAATTAGATTTCCTGTATCACCACCTGCATTTGGAGAATGTATTTTCAACAGTTATGCTAAAGCAATTGATTTTATGCTACAAAGAGTTTATGGTAACAGAGACACACTCCTCAAAGACCTGGAAGACATCCGTACCAAGCTGTAACCTGTTTGCCCTGCAGCTGGGAAAGAATTCCCACTCAGAACTGCACAGAAACAAGAACTAAAGATTTATTTCTTCATCATACTATTGTGAGAACCCAAAAAATATGGTCATAGAAACACATGCTACCCTCAAACAAGATTCTGCAAGTATGTCATACCAGGGGTGTATCAGGTCTTAGCATTTTTCCTCTTAAAAATGCTACTCAAGTTTAGTCATGGTAACATTTAGACTTGTAGCTATTACACAAAAAGCTTTTTTGAAGTAGATACACTAAAACAAATGCTGTAAGGCTTTTCAAAGCACTAAGAAGCAAAAGCTTTTTGCACAGCCTATCATATTTTTACCTCTCTATATATTCCATCAGATCTTCTGCAACTACTGCCTGACATATGAAATGGCATAACAGGACTGACAAGACTAACACTTGAACACGTATGCAAACTGGGACTACTTGCAATTTACAGCACCTCCTCTTGGGGGCCAGGGGTGAGGAGGAAGACGGCGGAAGGGCAAAATGCATCACTTACCTGGGCGTCTCTGACCAGCTGAGAAGAATCAGGCAGGCAGAAACCAATGGGTAATCCAACCTTCGCTGGGGTTTTGAATTTGTCTCCTATCTTAAATGGGACATCATCAAGATAACTGAAAGGCCCTACGATCAAAAAGCAGAAATTGTATTAAAAAACACCTTACAAGTTTAATGCATTCAATTAAGACTCACATTTCTGTATTTGGGAGCTATTTTACCTCTGCTGCCCTGATACACCAGGTGACTCAATACAAAGGAAGTTGCTTGATCAGAAATACGTTGAATCTGTTTGGACTTCATTACTGCGGTTTTGGTGTTTGGGGTTTTTTTGGTTGGCGCTTTTTTTGGTTGCTTGGTTTTTGATTTTAATGTTCATAACTATTTAAAAAAAAACCCAGCAAACCACAACATAACAATCCAACAAATGAACAGATTTCCAAGTCAATATACCAAATATCTTAGCTTCCCTTGTGACGAGACCATGCCTACATAACTGGAAGCTGAAGTTCTCCTGAACACCATTTTCTGTTACATCTCTATAAAAAGATCCATCACTTTTTGTCATATTCAAAACAGGCTTTAAAATGTCCCAACTTCAGAGCAGCTAAGACAAAGTAAAATCCAGGTTTTGGCATACGAGCAGGAAGTAACATTTGAACAGCAGTGGTCACAAGGCCAAAGTGGCTCAAAGTTCAGACACTCCACTTTAACCAAAACACTGTGCAATAGCTCAAGACTATTTAGCATAGCAATTCCGATTTTTGAAACAAGGCAATCTAACTTAATCAGCTGTCTGATCTGCGATCACTCCAACAAGAGGCCTCAGATCTATTTCATGGTCCATCTGTCCTTTATATCTCTCACCTACACATGGTATTTTAAAATTGTTTTAGGATGAAACTCTCCAGGCACCCTGCAAACTCATGAGGCAGAATCACTTAGAACTAGGCTATAGGTTTGTTTTCCTTGAGCTGCCGTGAAGAAGTATCAGAAAACCCACAATGTAAATTGCACTCAGTTTTTCAGTTAACTGAAAGGGGTGTCTTGGATCACTGGTCTAAGCTTTTGGAGTTACAGGCAAAGCTTCTGGCTGAGTATAACAATCTGAAGTGTTCCCCTAGCACTCATTCGTAACTTCGCTTTGAATGTTGCAGATTCAAAAAGACATTAGTGGCAACATCTAAGATGGTGTTCAGTGACTAACCTCCTGCTCAGTGAGCTGTGACTTGCCATTTTTATCTGACCCATTTTCATACTCAGATGACAGTTTAAGTACTGTTTGTGTTCCTTCACCGTTGACTCATCTACAAGGCAGCCACATGCTCCAAAAGCATGAGCAGCTTTTGAAAACAGGAACACCCTGTTAATTTGGAGTTAAACGTTTATGTCCTGTCATGACTTGAGCTCTCATAACATGCACCACACTGGCTGGTCCCAGAGTCCAGTTAGCACACAGGTGGTATTTCCTCCAGCTTTGAAACCATCAGGCTGAATAACCTACATCCCACCTGCACCATCAGGACAAAAAAATGCTCTAGGCAGAATATAAAAGTATTTTCACTGATCCTTACTGAGAAGCACACATTCAAGCATTACACAGCACAGCATCCAGATGGCACCTCAGTGGCCACCAACCTCCACTATTTGCAACATAGCATCCAAATTGTATTTGAGGTGGCAATTTGGGAACCTAGGTACGCCAATGTGTTTGCTTATACAGAAACAGCCTTTTCTGCTTTGATAGCTGCCAGTTTAACCTCAGAATCTAGACTAAGGAATAAAAACCTTCCAGTTTCTTCCCAACACACTGCTTTTTTAACAACGATTGCTATAACCTCATCTTGAATATAACTCTGCTACAAAGCCCCCAAGCACACGCTAAGAAACACATCAAGTGTTTTACAACATTTGATGGTAAAGTCTTTCTGGGGCAAAACGCTGATGCACATAGTATTCACTTTGTTCCAGCCCAATCAGAACAGTACTAGCCTAGTGAAGCTAAAATCTGATCCAGAAAGCCAAGAACCCTTTTCTTTTCGTAAGGAGATGAACCTTCTGCCTGAACACGCTGATGGGTAAGGATGCAAATTGTTTTAAACAGCAAACTCTAAAGCAATAAGCAAAACCTACACATAGAAAGTATTATGCAAGCTGCTGTTTCAATAGTCACATGTTCAAGTGAAGCAATTAAAGGTTTTTTTTTAACGGTTATTTAATATGTCTGTTGGCCACTTTATCCTTTTAGCAGTGAGAAGCATATTGAAGAAATTCTGAGAACAGCCCTGGTAAAACTGTACCTGTCAGTCTGATCTCTGACACCGTGCACTGTATGATACTCCTGGCCCAAGGAACTACAAGAGTAAGATTTCCCTCTGCTTTAGCATTATGCGTAAATCACTCATAGAAGTGTCCCCCAGTTTGGTAGCAAAATGGAAATATTTCAGATAAAATCTGTCACCGGTTATGAATGAGGAACAGTTTGAAACCAAGTGGAACTTAGTTTTTGTGGTCACACAAACCACACTTACATGATTTTCAGAAATTGTGAGTTAAAAGCTTTCAAGTTGTATAGTGATAGTGACAACACAACAGCAATATTAACACACTGCACTTGGTATAAGCCACGCTGTTTGTGCAACAGATGAGAGCTGCACTTTAGTGCTGCTAATTACTAGAAGTCAACCTTGAATTTCCAACTATTGAAATGTCAGGAAAGCATTTGAAGTTGCACGTTTAGGCATAGTTACAGGTGTAGCCTAAGAATACCCTTCAAGACAGGAAAAGGGTTCCTTTTTCTCCATCCATATCTTATGTTTCCATCTTCATCTCCATCTGAACACAGTCCTGAGCAACCTGCTCTAGGTGGCTCTGCTTGAGCAGTGGGTTTGGACATGATGATCTCCAGAGGTCCCTTCCAACCTCAACCATTCTGCGATTCAACAAGAATCCTCTAATCCCTAATAAGCAGCTTGACAATAAGTACAAGAGATGCATCAACTATGTTGACCAATTTCACCAGCCTGCCAGAGACACTGAGCTGAAGGTAGCTCTTGGGCTAGAAGTTTTACAGTAAGCCAAAATTCACTTAGTGGGATTAATTCTTAACAACCCTGGAGAAGATCGAAACAATTGCCCTGCTGATTTTGTAAGACATAAGCCAAGGCAGTTGCTCCACTACTCTGGAGCTAGCAGCAACTGTCTTGCAGCAGGACCATTGGGCCACAGCAAAGCATCTACAAATTAAGTTTTGATAGGCCATTTTTATTCATCCTTAACCATGTATTGAAGTGAAGCATTTCTTATCCTGTACTTCAACTTTACACTTGCAAGACTGAATAAAAAGCTCAAGGAAAAATGGAATTCCCCAGGACCCTCTTATCTGGAAGATTATTCAGGAAGATCAAGGCTGAGTTTCTAAGAGCAGAAGTTTCTACAGTACGAAAAATCATGTTAGAAACTTCACATGAACCTCCCAGCACTGTCTTGAATGACTACCTATTTGAAGAAGCTACATTATGCACAATGAACTGAACTTTAATGTTCCACAGAAACATTAATCCTCTCAAATTACACACCATTTTCTAAAAGACAGCACATGTGCAGGCAAAAAATTGTGATACCAAATCATTTGCATGACACTATGCATCTCATGCAGAAGATCTCTTCTTCACTTGCCTGCTGAACCAGATTAGTCCAATTTAGGAAAAAAAATCCACTGCTAAGCAAAAAGCAAGCACAGCTCAATGATTTATTAAAAGCTTCAGTTTTAATCCAACTTCTCATGTGACTTCCACAAAAGGGAGCTACAGATCTAGTGTCCACTTCAGCAAATATCAGATCACTACTGCAGTTCAGATTTGATTTTGAAGGGGGAAGGGGGGGAAAGGGAACGTATCATTCTGCCATGAAAGAGTATGGAACAGTCACAGGCTGAATTTCAGTTTAACCAGGGAACAGGCACAGCATCAGCAAGCAACTATGCAAGAAGGAAGCAAAGACACTTCATTACTAACAAAAAAGTACTCAGGGGCTAAACAGATTAGTCTCTATGAACTGTCTACTCTGGAACATTACTCAGCAGCTCCAGTAGGATTCATCCTGCTGGAAAGACAAGGATGCCAAATTCCACTTACCATGAGAGTCGGATCCCAACTTCTTAGAAGCCATTTAGAACCTGAAAAACATTTTAAAACAGTTTTAACAACTTTATACATGTAGTGCAGCCTAGGTCGATGCAGTTCTACAGGGCCTTATCTCTAGATTACAGGACACATTGCAGACACTTGCTGTTTATCCTGTTCCCAAGACAGATAAGCAAACTTATTTCATAGCTCTGAGGACTGACTGAGCAGACAAGTAAGTTCGCACGGGGCCTAACAATCTAAACGGCAAAATGGAGGAAAAGGAAAAAAAAAACAAAACAACCAACCACCAAACAAAACCCACCACAGTCAAGAAGCAGTCAGGTTGATCAGGAAGTCAGAGAGTTCCAGATCACAGCGCTCAGAGGCCACTCTGTCCCAGCCCCATGGAGCACACCCTGCCTCCCTTTGCATTAAGAATAGCCCTCCCTACTGGAAATACCACACTGATCCTCTTCGGTTTAATCCCTGCTGCTCTAAAAAGGGACACTATCATATTGGGTATGCAGTCAGTCAGCCAGTGTGGCACTTGTCTAGACACACTGGGTGACACATGGATAACAATACAGGCATAAAAAAAAATAATTGGTACCATTAGGAAGATATTTTCAGACACACACAAGAAAGCTAACAAAAGTCCTCATCCACTGTCCACAGAATTTTACTAACAACTTTTAAAATTTGGATGCAAATCCTACATGGCAAAGATGTTAAACACAGAAGTGCCTAGCCAGCTTTTAACACAGAGCAGGCCTGTCCTCAGAAAGAGAGTTGTTTACGATAGAATTCGCTGTCTAATTAGTTGTCAGCTAAAACCCTGCTCCAGAATGCTTATGGTGTGTTCAGCAACATAACTGGTTCTTTTGCTAGATTAGAAGTACATCACAAGATCTGCCTCAAGACACCACAGCATAATTCTTCAAATAACTCAATTTGTAAGTCCTCCTATGACATTATGCATCACAAAGAATCAGAGTTGCCCTTTGTTTCTGAAGTCCTCCAGCTCATAGACAGAAAGGCCCAACAGCCATTCTTCAAAAATATTAACTTATCTGGTACACTCCCAGCAGCAGCAGACAGCACTCAAAGCATAACCTGGAGCAGATCTAACATTCACACCCATCATTCCTCAGTCATGGCCTCTTAGCCTCACTGCTTCCATTGCAGATTCCAGTTGCAAATGTTAACTTAAAGGAAGGGTGTCATAAGGTGAGGATTACGCAGACAGCTTAGCTATTCCTCCTGGCAGCTGCTGACATGAGTGGGGTCAAGAAAAGCCAGTTGCATGTACTTAGGAAAGTACCTTTTGCTATGTAAAGGTCCCTTTCAACAGTATGTTGAAATCAATATGTGAACGAACCCTACTGGCTAACAGGAACCCAACACACAGCTAAAGCCAAAGCTGTAGGAAGAAGATCACCTGGGTGCAGCCAGACTTCATGAAACAGTGAGCAGACGCAAGGCTACAGGGAGGTGAGTCATGCTGGGCAACTCCAGGCATACCTTGTACATAAAAGCCATGTGTCACTCTGCTCGACGTTTGTTGGGTTCTCCTCAGCACATCTCACCACCTCTCTCAATATTGGTATTATGTCCAAAATTACTCCACTAAGCCAGAGAACCGGTTTTGGCACTAGCTGGCAACTGCTTCTCAGAAGCGAACAAAATACTGCAGCTTCAAAGATATAAGAAAAAGGAGGTGAAACAGTGTCAAGCCTGCCATCTCAGGAAGGCTGTCAAGGGCAAAGCCACAAGACCACCCCGTACAGCTGCATATCAACTACTAGAGCTGAATAGGCTTTACCGGTCCCAGTGCCACAGAGGAGGAAACCAGACTGCAGTCTACCGCACAGGAAACAGGCTGCACCTTTCAGACACAGACACGCTGTCAGACAAGCTGCGACGTTGCTAGTTCCTCTGCATGAGAGTAGCAATTAAGATGTCAACTTGATTTGTTATTATTGAAAAAGCCAGGCCACATGTGAAATCACACAGCTCACCAGTCCTCTGTATGTCACAGAGACTGTGACACACCACCTGCAAGCACGTACGTACTATGGCTGCTCATCATCCACCACTATTACAGCAGAGCTGAACTAGGCACAAGGCCTCTACACACCTCCCTTGATTTATCTGAGTTGTTCTTACTTCCAGTTGCTATCTCAGACTGAAAAGCAAGTGCTCGTTTTCTATAGGATTTTGAAACTTCTAATGAGAGGAAGTAACATCCTCACGTTGGCAACTCAGCTGACAAGGAGGTTCTTTCAATGCATCACTAGTTATCTACAGGCAACAGAGTTCATGCTGTCTACCTTGTTCACCAGGAGCAGCTTACTCCAGACTGTACCAGCATGAAGGACACCGAAAAGAAAATTCAAAGAGATCATTTTTAGCGTGATAACTTATATCCTCTCTCCAGCAGACCATCGCAAGGACACACTGCGTTTACATCTCACACACTGATCTTTGGTCACTGAACATTAAGTTACCACGACACTATCAATTTGCTGCAGGTACGTTAGTAGCAATGAGTACGAACCCTGTAGAACCAAAGACGTGCACACCTAGCATCCAGGGAGTTTTGCAGTAGTATATCAGTCTGGAACTGCATAAAGCCTTGGGTGCATCCTCAGTGCCAAAATTCCCACATAAGCAGTAAGTATCTTGCTTCTGTTGTCAATCCTGCAGTAAAATCCCAGTGCAGGCCAGGTACCTGCATTAACTTCAAGGTGCGGAGTGAAAAATGGTTCCTCTGCCATATGCAACACCTTATTTTAACTACAGAACTAGCGAAAGCACATCAGTAGCAAGCTAATCATGAAATGGACCATTCCAGAGACACAGTTACACTTTAGATTCAGGTAGCATTTGAGTTTATACCACACTAGCTCTTCCTAATGCACTGTGAGTGTGCACTTGTTAAGATACCAGTATTGCAGAAGGCACTGTCAGCAAACAGAATTGCTAAGCACTGCACACAGTAACACTAGAGCAGGCTGCCAGCCGCATTTCATCACTTTCCTTCCAAAGAAGGTTTAATTAAAATAGGGTCTTGTGACTAACCAGATTTGTTAGGCTATTCAGGGACCACTGCTACAAGCATCTTGCTGTTGGTCTGTCCTGCTGGCCGGAAAAAAAAACATTGCAGCCAGTTAGAAGGTTACTGATGGTGCTACTATGCTTCGAGGCATTATCCGAACTGTATTTCATTAGTCAAAGCTGTTACCCTGTGCAGAAAAGGTTTGCTTACCTTTGTTACAGCTAGAAATTTAAAGGACTTGCTCCCAAAGCCTTACTCCAAACTAACTAATGGACAATTGCAGCCCTATCACTGTGGCCTTTGATGTCCAGACTCCAGAACAGGATGCTAAAGGCCATCTGTGCAAACAGCACATGGGGGCACGAATTTTGGTCTGATGCTTTACTGCACATTTTAAAATTGACAAAGAACATACTTTATACTGAATGTAAAGTTTTTCAACACTGTTCCTGGGCTAGGGAAACAAGTTAGTTGAATAGTACTACAAGGTTTTCTTGCAGCCACCTACAAGCTCTCGTCTACAAATGTCAACCACCTTAGCCCCATTCCCCCCTTCTTGGTTGTGGCTAACCCTCTGAAGAGAGGATCAGGGCTACAAGTGCCTAGAAGTTATAAGCAACTTTAATGTCAGGTAATGCCACAAAATCAGCCTGATGTGAGCTCTTCCCCTCCTGTCTGTATGTTCATTTTTCACTTAATAACACCAGAGACAATTGGGCATCACTCTTAAAACCAGCCAGGCAGCGGAACACAGTATAGCAGAGCCCACGATGAGGGCAGACGACCCCAAGAGTGATGACTGAAGCAGATGAGGGAGACAGGGAAACAACTACAAATAAAAAAAAAAAAAACCCGCAAAACCACCAAACCAAAAACCCCACAAAGATACAGAAACAGAAGAGTGACGAGACAAAACTGATGGCAGAAACAACTGGCACAAAAAGCTAGATGACAAGCTGGAAAGGCTTGAAGAGACAGCATAGAGATGACCAAGACAGTTGACCTGGCACATCGCCACTTGAACCTGAATGACTACTATGGTAGCTGTGCTGCCAGACAACAAGGAGAAGGAAAAGAAGCATGACTTGGTGCAGTCCAGCAATTCCAGAGGGACAGTCTCACCAACAGATAAGAAAAAAAAATTGCTACCAAGAGTGACTCATGGGAACTGCTTGGAAGTTTTTTGTTATTTCCATGCTCCTTCTATTGGTGTTTTCCCTGAAGTTTGTGTCTACATTCCTTTTCTTCTGAAAGAGCTCTGACTGCCCAAGTCGGAAGCATCCTACCACTAACGGTGCCTGGAACAGCCTTCTCAGTGATAAATCAAGCCAATTTAACCATTTGTCAAGAAGAATTTGTCTCTTGTTGCTATATACCTCATTCTGGAGTGCAAGTATGTTTAGATTCCAGACCACATGAATTCTCTGAAGTTAACTCCCACCTACGATTCAGATAAATGAGACATATACTTTCTGTGGGTCAGAGGAAACCAAAATACCTCAAGTTATCAGCCATAATCAGCACATACATGATTTTCAGAGAAGAGAGACCTGATCCTGCAACTTCCATTTTGCCTGGTAATACACATGGTGTAGTCTAAATACACAGAACTGTGGATGTATACATTCAGTCGGAAAACTATAAAAAGACAAAAAACTTCAAAAAGATAAGACCTTTTCTTTCTTCCAATATTGCATTCATTAACTACTACTGATTTCATGCTAAGAAACAGTGAAAAGCAGTTTGATTCAAATGATTGATTTCTAGTGCATCACAGGTATTCCAGATCCAGACAGTGGTTTAAGTCTTCACTACAAATACTTGTTTTGGTGCAAGTGAAAGGCTGCAACTAACATCAGGATTCTGCATATAGCCACACTGTCAGGGGTTGAGGCTGGGCCGGCCACTAACGAATGACAGACACTCTCTATTAACTCCTCTCCCCTCCCAGAAAGGAAAAGGAGAGAGAACAAGGGAGAGAGACTTTACAGTTTGGAAAAGAAAACTAAAACAGTTTTAACGGAACAATAACAGTAAAAGAAAAGATAATAATAAGGAAATAATAAGAATAAGGAAATAATTAAGTACATACAATACGTACATACAGATACAGAACCAACACCGAACCCAGCTCCCCCCACCCTGATGACGATACGTCACCACCACGCTGCAGGGCTGGCACTGGGGCAGTCCCAGGCTGGACTGGGCAGCAGACAGAGATGGGATGCAGGAGCTGGACTCAGGCACTGGATTCAGGGATGCACGGGTCAGGATTGACGACAGAAGAACAGACAGAGTCCTCCTCAGGTGTCGGCCATCGAAGAAGAGAGATTGACCCTTGTGATCCCTCAGCTTTACACTGAATACGACGTGTATGGGATGGACCACTCTGTGGGTCAGGTTTGGGTCCCCCGTCCGGTTCGCTCCTCCCTGCAGGGGCGACCTTTTTCGTGCTTGAGACCCTTTTCACTCCCAGCACCCCAACACGCAGTACAAGATTTAGCAGTGACCTTGGTCGCTGTAAGAACAAGTACAAGCAAGCGCCTCTCCGCATCCCGTTCCTTGGTGCTAACGATGAGCATCAGGCCTGATCGCTGCTGGGAGCAGTCACTGTCTGGGAAAACATGCTGTTGATTTCACCAAGTGCAGTTACTTAGAGAGACTTAACTGAAAAGTTAAAGCACTAAAACAGAATTAGTTCTGGTTTAGCCCAAACCAGGACACCACACACAACAAAAACAGAAGCAGACAGTGCCTGTTGCTATGATAAAACAGAAATCCAAGATTCTCATATCAAAGCTTCCCACCTACGTAAGTGTTCAATCATCGCTATGCAATTGAGATCTTACGTAGATTGACAGTAAAAAGGTGATCACAGAAGTTTACTATAGTACAAAACAGATTGTGTTTTCATTTACTGCAGTCTCTAAATAGATGACATCACCCTAAAATCTGCAGCAAGCGCTTCTGCTTTGTACCTCTAACAGTTCTGCAAACAACGAGCACAGTCAGCTGCATGGAGGTACTCCCCTTTCATTAAGCATGATCACGTTGA
The DNA here is from genome assembly GCF_034619465.1 of Leptosomus discolor. Taxonomy (NCBI): domain Eukaryota; kingdom Metazoa; phylum Chordata; class Aves; order Leptosomiformes; family Leptosomidae; genus Leptosomus; species Leptosomus discolor. Next base: position 84,075,864 of record NC_141419.1, read on the forward strand.
GTCACTGATAATAGCTTTCTGGATAAAGTTGTTGTAAAACTAGATTTGACGTGTTGCAACTACATGCCCTGCAGGACAAAACAAAATTTAAAAAAAGAGCAAGCATCACTGTCACTAGTCTTAACAGAAGAAAAAGTTTTAAGTATATCAACAGTAATTTTCTTTTAAGTGCTACTGCAGTCCAGGAGATAAGGTGCATTAAGGTTCTTGGTCTATTTCAAGATCAACAAGAGCAAACCAGACCTTCCATGAAGCAAATACAGCCATGGAGTTCCCATTCAATTTTCAATGGCCACTGGTTAAAACAAATCTAATGACACATCTTCATCTCATGGGACAGAAATACAAGTGGTCACCCTACATTTAATCAAATGCAGAGTTGGGATTACACTGACAACAGAGGGTGGAGGGAAGAAGGGACAAGATGTCTCTCCTGAATACACACCCCGTGGATCAACAATCCAAACAACTCTGTGTGACAAGAGATCTAAATTTTGAAGGACAGCCTACAACATCACACTAATTTAGTTGTTTCCACTGAAACCATCGAGGGGCAGAGGGACAGGAACCAGTAAAATGGCACATTTAAAAACATCTACAGAATACGTGAGTAGGAAGGACAGGGAGAAAAGAGCCGCTGAAGAGTTGGTCTGTGTGCAAATCACATTACTGGATTATGAGACAACACTCTAGTGATGGCAATATCATCCATCACGTGGCTTTACATGCAGATGTTGGATAGCATCTTCCTAGCAGTGACACACATTAGCAGAAATTGATTCTTCAAATTGTGCTGCTGCTTAATGTGACATAGTGGGCAATTAGACCTTCTGCTTCAGTACACATCTGTCAATGGGAAGCGGAAGACAGCTCTTCCACATCCTCCCAGAGAAGCACGGCATCTCTTGCTCTCTTGTTCCATATAGATTCACTGCATTAATGTTAGACACCTGTAGTTAGGCAGCTATCCTCATGTAACGTCCCACTTCGTTCATTAAAGACACTGCACTTGTTAAAAGCACACACTATTCCAGCTGGTTAAGGATTTATGGCTCTTAACCGATAACAGACAGCCCTATTCCTCCTTTTAAGATCCTGATTGTGTATTTGGGACGTAAGGTAATTTGCCATACATTTCACCCAGAAATAAGGAAAAACCCTACAAAACACAATACGCTAATGTACCTGTTTTTCAACCACTGAATCGCTTAATATTCAAGTTTCCAATCAAACTGAAGCTTATAGAATCATAGAATCATTCAGGTTGGAAAAGACCTTTGAAATCATCAAGTCCAACCATCAAGTACACCCCTAAACTATATCGCCAAGCACCACATCTAAACGACATTTTTATATACCATACAAGCCTCCAGAACTACAAGTTTCACAGGCAAGAGCATAAGAAAACTGAAAATTATTCAAACAGCCCTGTGGACAAGGCAGATCAGTGCAAGCTTTTGCTTTGGCCAGAGACTGACGTGCCAAACAAGAGTATAGGAGATGCACCCTGCAGCAAATGGGTGACCTCTTCAAAATGGACTCTTTCTCAAAAAGAGAGTCCTGTCACAAAAGAAAACCATCTGCAACTAACATCTAAGGCTGGCCTGACTTCCAAACTCAGGAAACAAGAGGATAACCTGGGTTCTGTCAACTCCGAGGGCAGACGTAGATTTTAGAGTGCAGTTCCTACATGTAATTGTTACTCAGGTTATTTAAAGGTCATCTAACCAGAAAAGCAGAGGAAGAAAAAAATGGGTTTACATCTCATTTTGCTTCTCATGATCAGCTTCACTAATCTAGAAGCTAAAACATCACCAAGAAAAAGAGTGGTAAACTAGAAATAGAGGGACCATCTTCCCCTCCTTGAGATACAGCAGAAACAAGACAGACATTTGCATGATAAACCATAGCAGAAAATATAAATATGCTGCACAACTCCTACATTCCAGGAAAAAAGTGAGAAAAGATGATCCGGCAGTCGTATCACCAACGAGGCCTACAATAATCTCACAATGCAGTAATGAGACAAGTCCCAGATTTGATGAGCAGAGCAACTGCTTTTAACTTCTGTTTTCCTGTATCTAAAGTTTGGACAGCAAATACCTACCACTTCTGAGAGCTTAAAACAGTCAGATGGAAAGCATCTAGTAACTCTTAAATTTAGCTACTTTAGCTTAATTAGCACAAGGCTTCATACTACTACAATGAGAAAAATCTTTAACAGTAATCTTAGCACTAGCCAGAGCCAGGTACGTGCATTAACTTTTCCAGTTAATTCTAGCACTTTAGAAAAAAAGCTAATATTTCAATGCAAACCTTTTCAAATGAGAGAGACTGCTAGCTAGAGAAAGTTGCTAGCTTCAACAACAAAACACACAACTTACTCTTGTTCTTTCGGTAAAGATGTATGAAAAAAACAGTATACATTTAAAACGCATATCTGGAACCCAGGGCAGCATAAGCTAATTAAAATGCTGCTCTATTTGTTGCAGCCATGCTTCAATATGTAGCAAGCTGACTCTGAAGCACCTGAATATTAATACTTCAGACTTGTCCCAGTTATGAATGAGGAGAGCTAGACAAACGTTCCCAAAATGCTGCCAACATAATACAGTAAAACAGCTTTTGCCATGAATCATAATATCCCCTTTTTAACTCAAAAATAATAGAATCTGTGTGGCTTCAAGCTGCTGCTTCTTATGCTCTTTGACCAAGAGAGGTGTATAGGTAGCTGACCTTTTATCATCTAGAAACAAGTTCAACAGGACCTGCTCCCAATATTGACACACAAGAACTCCTATTATTTTATTGCAGAAAGCAATTCGTATTATTTTGATAAATATTTACCAGAATTTAATGCATTTAAATACACCACAGCAATTAGATCAGTCCTCCTGGACCTGCTCCTTGTGAACAGAGAAAAACTTGGGGAGGAATTAAAGGCTGGAGGTCATCTAGGGCACAGCCATCATGAAATGACAGAGATTTCAATCCTTGGGGAAGTAAGGAGGGGGATCAGTAAAACTGCCGACTTGGACTTCCAGAGGGCAGACTTTGGCCTGTTCAGGAGACTGACTGACAAAGTCCCTTGGGAGGTAGCCCTGAAGGGTAAAGGTGCCCAGGAAGGCTGGACATACTTCATGAAGGAAGTCTTAAAGGCACAGGAGCGGGCTGTCCCCATGTGCCAAAAAATGAGTCGGTGGGGAAGACGACCGGCCTGGCTGAGTAGGGACCTTTGGCATGACCTCAGGAACAAAAGGAGAGTTTATGACCTTTGGAAGGGGGGGCAGGTCTCTCATGAGGACTGTAAAGAAGTAGTGAGGCTATGCAGGGAGAAAACTAGGAGAGCTAAAGCCCAATTAGAACCCAAACTAGCTACAACCGTTAAGGACAATAAAAAATGTTTCTATAAATACATCAGCAACAAAAGGAGGGCTAGGGTGAATCTTCCTCCTTTACTAGTTAGAGGGGGAAACACAGTGACAAAGGATGAGGAAAAGGCTGGGGTGCTCAACGCCTTCTTTGCCTCAGTCTTTAATAGTAGAACTAGTCGTTCCCTTAGACACCCAGCCCCTTGAGCTGGAAGACAGGGAGGGGGGGCAGAATGTGGCCCTCACAATTAAAGAGGAAGTGGTCAGTGACCTGCTATACCACTTAGATGCACACAAGTCTGTGGGGCCAGATAGGCTACATCCAAGAGTACTGAAAGAGTCGGTGGACGTGCTCACCAAGCCTCTTTCCATCATCTACCAGAAGTCCTGGCTAACTGGGGAGGACCCAGTGGACTGGAGAATAGCAAATGTGACACCCATCTACAAGAAAGGCCAAAAGGAGTATCCAGGAAACTACGGGCCTCTCAGTCTGACCTTGGTGCCAGGGAAGGTCATGGAGCATATCATCTGGAGTGCCATTACAGGACATTTACAGAACAACCAGGCAATCAGGCCTAGTCAGCACAGGTTTATGAAATGCAGGTCCTGCTTAACCAATCTTATCTCCTTCTATGACAAGATGACCCACCTAATAGATGAGGGAAAGGCTGTGGGTATTGTTTACTTCGACCTCCATAAAGCCTTTGACACTGGAATTCTAGTGAAGAAACTGGCTGCTCATGGCTTGGATGCGCATACACTCCACGGGGTACAACACCGGCTGGATGGCCAGGCCCAGAGCATGGTGATCAATGGAGTTAAATCCAGCTGGCAGCCAATCACAAGCGGTGTTCTGCAGGGGTCAGTAATAGGGCTGCTTCTGTTTGACATTTTATCAATGATCTCTACAAAGGGATAGAACGCACCCTTACTAAGTTTGCAGATGACACCCAGTTAGATGGGACTGTTGATCTGCTCGAGGGCAGGAAGGCTCTGCAGAGGGATCTGGACAGGCTGGATCGATGGACTGAGGCCAATGCTACGAGCTTCAACAAGGCGAAGTTGGTCCTGGATGGACCACAACATGGGTCCTACACTTGGGTCACAACAGCCCCAGGCAGCGCTACAGGCTTAGGGAGGAGTGGCTGGAAAGCTGCCCAGTGGGAAAGGCCCTGGGGGTGCTCGTCGACAGCCAGCTGGACATGAGCCGGCAGCGTGCCCAGGTGGCCAAGAAGGCCAACAGCATCCTGGCCTGTATCAGCAGTGGTGTGGCCAGCAGGAGCAGGGAGGTGATCGTGCCCCTGTACTGGGCACTGGTGAGGCCACCCCTCGAATGCTGTGTGCAGTTTTGGGCCCCTCACTGCAAGAAAGACATTGAGGTGCTGGAGTGTGTCCAGAGAAGGGCAACGAAGCTGGTGAGGGGTCTGGAGAACAGGTCTGGTGAGGAGCAGCTGAGGGACCTGGGGTTGTTTAGTCTGGAGAAGAGGGGGCTGAGGGGAGACCTTACTGCTCTCTACAACTGCCTGAAAGGAGGTTGTAGAGAGGCAGGTGCTGGTCTCTTCTCACAGGTAATTAATGATAGAACAAGAGGGAACGGACTCAAGCTGTACTAGGGTAGGTTTAGGCTTGACATCAGGAAAAGTTTTTCCACTGAAAGGGTTGTCAGGCATTGGAATAGGCTGCCCGAGGAGGTGGTTGAGTCACCATCCCTTAACGTGTTTAAAGGTCGTTTAGATGTAGGGCTTGGAGATATGGTTTAGAGGTGTACTTGGTAGAGGAGGGTTGATGGTTGGACTTGATGATCTCAAAGGTCTTTTCCAACTTGAATGATTCTGTGATTCTATGATTTAAATCACTCTACTTTAAAAAACACAGTATCTGTAACAAAGAAAGTTATGCAACTGTCACCTTTTCCCTGTTAAAGCTCAGAAGATAAATTACACTATTTAGTGACATTTATTTTTTCAGTTAGAGACTTGGTGAAATACAGATGCTTATGGAATTACTTTAGCAAAGCAAACAAAAAACTTCTAGCAAGAAATCAAGTTGGACAAAAGTTTTAAAATGGAAAAATAAAATCTGCCAGCAGGTCAAATACAACTTGCCATTTCATATATTTGAACTCGGGCAAAATACGTGTCTACTGCACTGTACAAGAATAACGCGACTAGTGTTATGACTACTACAGATTCATCCATTCTTCCTCTTATGCTAGGGTCACATGCGCTGCCCACTCTCACCACACATTTAATATTTTCCCAGCAAAACTCAGTATGGTACTGACAGATAAGACAGCCTGTTAAATTAACTGTTCCACCTACAAACAACTCCACCTGCCCTGTAGCAAGCAGGCTAAAACCTTGAACTCAGTATGGGAGCCACAGCTTCAAATCCCGATTGCGCCCTCAGCCCAAGCAGTTTAAATACACATCAGGCCACCAACAGCCTTCTCCCACTCCCTACAGGATATCTCTCCCATAATGTGGTTAAAACTGCTGAACTTTTCCAGCCTTCTGACATCCCCATTCTTGACATTCAGCTCAGAGCCACACTCTGAGAAGGTAAGCACCCCGCAAATTCACTTGATTTAGAAGCCGTCAATCATGGAATGGTATGGGTTGGAAGGGACCTTCAAAGATCACCTCGCTCACCTCCTCTGCCACAGGCAGGGACACCTTCCACAAGACTAGGTTGCTCAAAGCCCCATCCAACTTGGGCTTGAACACTGTCAGGGAGGAGGCATCCACAATGTCCCTGTGCAACCTGTTCCAGTGTCTCACCACCCTCATTGAAATAAGATTTCTTATGTCCAATCTAAATCTACACTCTTTCAGTTCCATCTCTCAGTGTTGCCTGTGTTCCAGGAAACACATCTATTCATCATAAGTTACTCTTTCACCAAATATACACTTTGAGATACATGAAAGCAGAAATTTTAAAAACTGCCTACTACAGAAGCACTTAAGAGCCGATCACAGCTGTCCTGGTTTGGGCTAAACCAACACTAATTCTGTTTTAGTGCTTTAACTTTTCAGTTAAGTCTCCTCTAACCAACGGCACCTTCTGAAACAGCAGCACGTATTTCCAGGCAGTGACTGCTCCCAGCAGTGATCAGGCCTGATGCTCATCATTAGTACCAAGGAACGAGATGCAGAGAGGCCCTTGCTTGTACTTGTTCTTACAGTGACCAAGGTCACTGCTAAATCTTGTACTGCGTGTTGGGGTGCTGGGGGTGAAAGGGGTCTCAAGCACGGAAAAGGTCGCCCCTGCAGGGAGGAGCGAACTGGACAGGGGACCCAAACCTGACCCACAGAGTGTTCCATCCCATACACGTCATATTCAGTGTAAAGCTGAGGGATCACGAGGGTCAGGCTCTCTTCCTCGATGGCCGACACCTGAGGAGGACTCTGTCTGTTCTCCTGTTGTCCATCCCGACCCGTGCATCCCTGAATCCAGTGCCTGAGTCCAGCTCCTGCATCCCGTCCCTGTCTGCTGCCCCAGTCCAGCCTGGGACTGCCCCAGTGCCAGCCCTGCAGCGTGGTGGTGACGTATCGTCATCAGGGTGGGGGGAGCTGGGTTCAGTGTTGGTTTTGTACATATTGTATATGTGTCATTATTTCCTTATTCTTATTATTATCTGTTATGGTTATTGTTCCATTAAAACTGTCTTAGTTTTCTTTTCCAAACTGTAAAGTCTCTCTCCCTTGTTCTCTCTCCCTTTCCCTTCTGGGAGGGGAGAGGGGTTAATAGAGAGTGTCTGTTATTCGTTAGTGGTCAGCGCAGCCTCAACCCATGACAACAGCATACCTGGAAAAGTGTGCTCACCAAAACACCTTTCTGTGAAGTGACAAGAGAAAACTCATATCCTCTCAAACCTTCCTGACTTTCAAAACAAACCTCATAAGCTTGCTTTGGCTTTGTCTTGACAGCACTAACGTGAGAAATGTGAATTCCATCTTGGGTGCTAAGATGCAACACTGTTCACACACTTACTTGATTTTTTGGGTTTTATGAATCTTTTCCACCCATCGTGTCACAGGTACAGTTTCAGCTTTCAATGCTTGCTCATTCTGTCCCTAATTCATGTGTCACTCCTACTAAGGCAACAGGTATCTGTCTTCATCCAACCCTTCTTATCAAGATTGAGTGAAGAAAATAAGCTTAGACAGAAATACATGGTCTGAAAAGATCCCAAGTTTTGCTGCACTGAAGGATAAAAGTAATGGAAAAGGAAAAAAAAAAAAACCTCACCACTGTTCAAGGTGAACACTCACTTCAGCTATTTTCACACACTGACTGAGCTGAAGTCTCAGCAGGGACACACTTCTTCCCAGACTAATTCAACAGAACAAAGGAACATAATCGAAATACAAGAAAAGAGAATCAAATAAAAATATGGTCCCATTGCAGTAACGCCTATACAAGAACCAATCTTGTTTCATCTCCAGATGTAGTATCAGTTCAGCCTGCTTTCATGTTTTTCCATCGAGCCGAAACAGGACTGAATGGCTGCATTAAAAAGATGACCTAGATGGGAAATACTATCAAGTGGTCAACACTGAGTTAAATTCCACTGCCAGAAGCCATATTTTAAATGAGCAAGTTCCACTTGTTTTAACCAAATGTAGAACTGGTGCATAACGGAACATTAAGAGCAGGAAACAGTCTTAAAGTGAATACTCACACTTTAATTATTTCTTGAAAAGGCTTGCTAACTTCAGAGAAGACCAGACCTGGTAGCAAAGATCAAGATCTGCTCTTTAAAAAACACACAGAAACATAAGTATCATTACCGCAGCAGACACCTGCAGAGGTTCAACAAAGTGGTGGTACCCACATTGAGTACACTTCCGAAGTTAAATTCATTGGGAACACGGGAAGTTAAATTGTCTTGAGCGAGCTTGTCTAGTGTAGAAAAGTAGAAATCTGTCTTTGAGCAGAGAAGTCAAACTGAGGTTGTCCTCAACTATAGTGGACATATCACAAAACAGAATACAGTAAGTAAGAGACCTGCTTGCTGTGTTGTGTATTAGAAAACTTCAGTAGTATACACCACCTAAAGGCAGCACACTCCCATCCTGAGCAGAAACATGTTCCTTGCAATCTCTTGGAACTCTCAAACAGCAAAGGCCCCTCTATTTAGGACTGCTTAAATGGAAATACAGTCCAACAATGGACTGAAAAGTTCAGGAATGGAAGCCACAAGCAACAGGGAAAAAACAGAGTCAGTACCTCCGTTAAACAAGGTGCATTCTATGTGTGCAGCTGCTGCAGCTGAGGTTCCTACAGTGAAGAAACATGCAGACAGTCCTCACCTCCCGAGAAGGTAAGCAAAGCAACTACCCAGTCCCCATGACCTAACTTTCAAGGATGCTCCAGTTGCTACACTCACCTTTACATACCGCTTCAGAAAGCCTTTCTGTATCACAGGTGTCATTCCTCCCTCCCTGCTATGCAGCAGTCACCAGCTACCTTCACACAAGATACTCAGTAGATCCCTACGCATCCAAAAATAACCTCTACACCCATCTACCTTAATTCCAATTGTTTCCATACAAAATGAATCTTAGAACTTACACATGCTCACTTAAAAAAAAAAAAAAAAACAACCTGCAAAGGTCTGCCTTCTCTCTGTGTAACACAACAATTCAGTTTGCCCTCCCAGCACTGCAATTGTACACTTGTAGCTAATGTTTGGATCAGGTAAGTTTAAGGACTAGTGTAGACTGGAAGGCTGCACTTCACTGCAAACATAGAATGATCTTTCCGTCACGAACACACAGAACATAATCCATAAATATGCAAGGTACTGAGAGCGACAGACACACACACATAATTACAAGCCTCCCAATGATAAGAGTGTATAAAGACTGAACTAGAGTTTCATGCTCAAGCAGAATGGACAATGGAAAAAGAACGATGGCCACAGAAAGACATGGCTTTCAGATGAAATCTAGAAGGCTATAGGGTATTCATACAGCCAGGAATCGAATGTCCCTACACAAGTGCACACATTTTTCATTCATTGCCTTTCCGTTAAGTGGAAAGTAGTTTTGCCAAAATTCCCTTATACCCTCAGCACTGCCTAGTTGTTATGTGAGACTTCAAAATAGTTTTCAAGGCACTTAATCAGCAGTAAAACGATCCCTGTTTTGCAAGTGTGGGGAGCAGGGCACAAAGCTGAAGTAGCTTGCCCACAGTCATCCAGCTCAGCCAGCAGCAAAGCCAGAACAGAACTTTTATTTCCTGAATCCCAAATCCACAGCTACCTCAGGAATCTCACCATTCTCTCAAGTTTGGATCAATACCTTTATCCCCCTCCAATTTTCCCTATCAAATCACTCCTCGTCAGCTTTTCATCTTACTACAAGTGCCTTAAAGATGTTCTTCTGGACCAATAATATGAAATTGGATTTAGTCCAAACTTTATTTCTACGTTACTACTTCAAATTCCTTTAAGTCTGCAATTTTGTTATACACTATATATCCAGTCTCGCTCAGTGGTATAAACTTTTTTCCTGCTAATTAGAAATTTCTTCAGGAGCTACAGTAGTGAATGCAACCCCCGAAACACTTAAAGCAATGAATAACTAAACAGAAACAGCTCATTTTATGCGCAAAAGAAGCCTTCAGAGATGCATTAGCTTCATTTCCTCAGGACATTTTGACAGATCTGACTCAGCTTCAGTAATCTATCCTTACTTCTATTTCATAACTAGAGAGTAGGTTGATGGATGAGATTGCCCCATAACCATCCAACAGTCATACCCACGGCTTTTCCTCTCCACACATCTAACAGACTGGCAGCAATATGGGACTGCTAACAGTACAGAGATCTATCTCAGTGGACCATCATTACTGTGACAAAGCGGCGAGACTTTTTTTTTTTAAAGAAGGGAAGTGGAAAGACCATTCTACAACTGAGATATCACATTTTCTCCTGCAACCTGAGAATTAGTCCCAGTCTGCCTCTTTTATACCAATATGTCTGAATCAATCCAGCTTACTTCAGCAAATAAACCCAGTGCTGCTGAACAACAGAATAGGACGCATTTACATTCCTGCAGTAACGTCAAATTACAGGAGAACTATGCCTTGAAGAAGGCTTACAGTAAAATGGATAGACAACTTCTCTCTTTCCCTTCAAGTTAGGAGAGAAGACCTTTACATTATCCAGCAGAATCAATTTATCCAGAGCATAGCTAGATCCCTGCACTAAATATTGGTGTATTTCAAGTGTTTGTATCCTTGGGAGAGAAGGCAGAGAGGTAGAAGCAGAACTTCTTCATGCATCCAATATCATAACACGTACAGACATCCCGAGAGACATGCAGACCTTCAGCACTGTATACTACTTGCATACGCAACGTGGAAGCTCAGGTATGACAAGGATGACATTACCACAAACGTCACACAAACAGATGTGACAGCCATTCTGTCAACCAAATGTGTATTTCTAGAGTCCATGCCCAGCTCCAAAATCAGCTTAGACCACCTAGCCACATTCAACTTCTTCACCTTTGTCTACCTTCATTTACCTTGCAACTCACAATACACCAGGGGTTTCTTCAAGCTGTCTTTTTTTTGAGGCTTTTCCAGTTGAAGATCTTCATGCACAAGAGATTACAGAACATAACAGCATTACATTTATGTCCACACTTGAATTTGCTAGCTCTCCCTTTGCATACAAATTGAGAAAAATTCAACAGTGTTAGTTAAAAGCAACAAGCTTTTTACTGTCTTTACCTGCATTTTCTTTGCAAAGAAATTACATTACTAAGCACCGACTTAGTGACTGTGATCTAGGACTTCATTACAAGCTTTTTACCTGCTATCAAAAGATTGCCAGGTTAGTCAACAGAAATCACGTGTTAAACTCCCTCCTATGAACAAGAAGGAAACCTGTAAGTGCAGCTATTTTGAAAGCTGTCCCCTGCCAACCAGAATCTAGCAATTGTTCTTCCACAGACAGTTCACTGGCATAAGGAAATTGCATTTTGCATTTGTGCAAGCACAAGACTCCTTACCAGCTATGGAGTCCTGAAATGCATCTCCCCCCTCCGCAACTCAGTCTGAAAGTTCTTCAGATTAAAATGGTAACATAAAGATTTGGCTGACTAAAACTTGATAAAGAATTTTCTTATCCAAATATTGAGAATAGTATCTAGAAGATGATACTTCAAACAGTTATATGCTTAGTTGTAAAAGTAATTGCCAGTACAGAGCCCTGCCACCCAATCACCGCTGCTAGAATTACAGTTTGATTAACAAATCTAGGTCTGTAAGGAGCTCACAAATCTCAGAGACATGCAATATAGAAATCGACTCCCCAAAATCTTTATGGTTCACTACCCCCTCAAATGCAAAGTTACTTTATACTACCATAATTTTTCCATTCATTTGTGTTTGCAAAACTCCAACTCACACCTGACTTATGGGATATGTCACTTACTCATTCCCCCTCTTCTTAATAAAGAACTTAAAGGTATTTTCTGAAAAGCACAATAAAACCCCTTCTTTTTTTACCACTAAGAACACAGCAAGCAAAATGAAACTCAATAATCTTTCAGCTTTTTTTCTATCGAGAAGTTAAACAGACCAGCAACAAACTGCTGATGGCAACCTAACACTAATTAAAAGATTAAGAACACATTATTTTCTCAGAGGGTATGCAACATAAAGCTTTTCTATCATTTTTCACCACACATAATTTTATTCCAGATGATTAATGGGGATTTTATTCATACAATCTCCTTTCCCTACTACATATGCCTCCTATATTTCTACTTCAAACCATTACTTGTTACTGTGCAAGGATACCACATGATGATATTAGTCATTAGGGTGGATCCCAGAATGGCTTTACTGTATCAGAAAAGGAAACACATATCCTTTAACAATTACTTTGTAGAATGTTTATAAACTAAGAATCTAGTTTTACGTTAGAGTTCAGAACTGATGAGGCAAATCAAGTGGAACACATAAGCACATCTCTATGTCTAGATTAAGTACAGTGCTAACAGTTGACATAGTACAACTGGTAATACACATACTCCTAGAAATCCAAACTCAGTGAATAAATCTCACCAGTTATTTCAGTCATGGGTTCATCTGCTGCTAGCCTAGAGATGTTGAACTGTGTAAGCAGAAATATATACGTTAGGAAAGGGCTTAAACTAAATCTTTCATATAATCTAGTAGATAGTTACCATGAACACTGACCCCCAGCAACATACAGCAGATTAACTAGGAGCTCACAACTCTTTACTACTAGTTTCCATTATATAAACTAGCAATAACTAAATAGCTTACATATATTCACATTCAGACCATCTTCCAGCCAAAGAACTTTTTACTTCTTGGCTAGGACTCATGTTCTTCTCATTTCCCCACTTAAAATATTACTCTGGTGTAAGAGTTTGACACAAAACGCAGTTGAGAAAATACAAGCTCAGAATTTCCATTTGAAACCGTAACACTACTTATGCAACACAGCATTTTCAACCAATCTGCTTTCCTATCCAGAAAAGAAGACGGAAACCTAAGTCAGAGCAATGATATTTGGTTCCCCGTTTGATATCATCTGTGTTTCAAGTATACTGCAAGCTTAAAGGGCTCTGAAAAGACCTTGCAGACTTCAAAGGGAGGAAAAAAAAAAAAACCCAAGCCAAACCAACATACCCCCCCTCCCCTCAACCCAAGTCTGGACATACAGGCTGTTCTTTCAAAATCTGCCAACCACGGGAAAGACAGTATTCCTTAACATTTAAGCAAATGCCTTCCCCATGCGAGCAAGGATTTTGAATAAATCTGATCCTTTGTGAGAGGGAAAAAATGCTCAGTTTCTCTTAGAGACCTCAACACAAGACTACACTGACTGCAAAAGGTCATTAGGGACACAGAACACGAGCTTATTCAAACCAAGTCAGAGGGTCAAAGCATTAAGCAACACACTTGCATACCAGAGAGGATTACCCACCTAATCAGTTAACACACAAAAACTGCGAGCTCTGGCTTGTATTGATCAGCTGCAATCCCAAGGATCGATTGTGGAGTGGTACACGCTGCAAGATCAATAGCATTGCCTTCCTATTTCTCAGAGCAAGCAGACTCAACGCAGGGCAGAGAGAAACCAGCCTTTGATACACTCTAGAAGACCTACCTTTTCAAAGAAAGCTATTTATCACTTGTAAACAACCCTTCTTTGTCTTTCCTTCAAACAAGTTTTCAAAAATATCTTCCAGAGCTTTTCAATTTCAGCTCCACTAGACCTTCTTTACACCAACACTGATCTGAACTGCACGGATCAATTTTAAATAGATAGTAATGCCTTTAGGTAGAGAACCTCATAAAATGACAGCTGAAGCTCCAGAATTTATGCTTGAAAAGGCTGGGACTGATTATGTTACAAACAAAATGCCACAGAAGGTTGGATAGAAGTTCTGTCTAATAAGCAAAACTAAATTTCTCACACACCAATGTATCAAAATATTCAACCCAGCACAAACTGCAAAGCACAGGAACAGGCCGATGTTAAAAACTTACGACACAGAGACCAGACATTGACAACAATATTGTATGCCCTGAATTATCAATCCCTAAAGTTTGTGGATGCAACAGGAAACCATAAGTTTACACAATCAAAAAGGATGAGTAAGATGATGCCTTCTGTGCTGTTACAGCACTTTTCCCACCACCAGCAGCCAAAACAGCTCTAGCTGTCAGTGTGACAGAGTTAGATGCGGTGGTCTGCTGGATTGGTCCAGCAACCTGACCCCTACTCTGTTACTAAGAGATTTTTGACTCTAGGAAAACAAGTACTGGGCACTGCAAAACACCATCTGAACAATGGAGATGGAGCTCTTCCATGTGTTTTTGATGATTTTTCATCATTAAGATTTTTCTATCCATCAACATAAACTATGCAGTAAGTCTCCCAGCTGAGCAGTATATTCTCTGTACTCACCAGTATACTCTTAAAATATTCTGAAAATTGAAGTTCAATTCATTAGAGAAACTAGCATTTATTCATTCACATATCTTATACCTAGTATTTCCTTGGTTTTCCCTTTGAAGTTTCAGGTACTTTGTTTCACCTTACACTTGACTTACACAGAGTGTCTGATTTTAGTAGAAGCAAATTCCTCCCCGACTCCTTTGTTCCATGGCGCGCTCATAGGGGGAAAAAAAATCCCACAAGTATCAAACTTGCAGGCCAGATACAGCCACTGAGACAAGAAAAGTGCCTTCACTTTCAGTTTCGTTTCTGAGACTAAAACCATAAGCTAGCAAAAGCTAAGTTTAAAGACTACATGTTTTCTCTCCCTCTATCCTCAGAATTAAGGTTTAGCCTCAAGGGTTTAGGTCACCCAATTGCAATGGTGATCTAAAGCATCGCTGCCACTTTCGAATCACAGCTCTTCATGCAGAGGAAACAAGTCATACAGCAGCAACTCTGCTACGCTGGTACCACCTCAGCCCCGCTCCCCTCCCCGCGGCTAGTGAAGTGCTACACCACAGCTCTGTTCCGTATGGAGCCGAGGAGGCGGCCAAAACAGTTATTTCCCCTCTCCTCTGAAAAATGCTGTTGCAGAGCAGAGACCCAGACAGGCAGGGTCAGCCCTAGGAAGCCGGCAGTTGCAGGAGTGACTGCATAGGGGCAGAAAGTCCCGTGCTCCGAGGGTGACTGATAAGGGAAAGAAGGTGAGGAAGAGGTCTGGCTAATTGCAGCACTTCCTCTTTTTCCTTAACGCCCCAGATCACAGCTAGAGTAAGGTTCTCCTTACCAAGCTCCCACAAAAGCCTCTTAACCCCATAACAGCCTGCAAGACGCAGTATGCCTTCTATCAGTAGCACAGCCACTGAAGTTACATCACCAGTCACTACTCCGTTCTCCCTCAATCTGGCAATACTCCCTTGTCATTTAGGAACATCCACCTCAAAGTGCTTAAATTCGACACGAATACATTTTTACTGAGTCCAGGATGGCAGCTGTATTAGTGCACAGCCAAGTGCCAGAGTCCATGTGCTTACCTTTACTCTAATGAGACAGCATCAAAGTCGCAAGATTTCTGTAAGGCTACTACTTTCTTTTTTACTCTCTGGAATTTTTTAATGATGTGGGGGAAAAAGGCACTTGATAAGGTGATTAGTCATTGCCATCTATTGTAATTTCTTTTACTGATTAAAAAACAAGGGAATCCTAACTTTCCCTTTAAAAGATTTTGAGCTATCCAAACTCAGGAAGACAGTTCTTGAATTATACTAATAGCTCCAACAAAGCGCTAAATGTTTTATTTCTAGTAGGCACTGAGCTAAAGAGAACACAAGGGGTTATCAGGAATTTAGAAACTACAGAACTAAAATATTCTCACACCCATGTATACATCCACGATATGTCTGCATCTTAAATGCAGAGAAAGATATGACGCTCTTCCCCTTTCAAAAACAGAACAGCTAGCTGGAAAGGATCCAGAAATAGGCAACAAGCATAGAGAGCTGTGGAGGGCTACGACCCATGAATTAAACGAGACTCTGGCTCTTCAGCCTACACGAAGATGCAGCCAAAGAGTAAATACGCTAGAAATCTAAAGTCACCAGTGGCATAGGGAAGATGAGTACTATGGTTTTCAAAACACAAGAGCCAAAAATTAACAAATTACCTGAAGGCAGGCTTGACAAAAACCACACACGCAGCCCCACAAAGAAAAGCAGAGGTTTCAGTTCTTCACAGAAGATTTGATTATTGTGGGGAGGAATCAACTTCCAAACGTCACGGACACTAACCGTTTACTTAGATTTCAATAGCAATCTGCTCTTAGAAGGCAAACTCATCAAGGATTATTAAGCAGAAAGGTATCCCCTTGACTCAGGCAGTCCCTGAAACTGATGGAAAGCAGGAAAACGGAGGGAACGGATCATCACCCTGCCTGCCCGACCTCCGCCTGCTCCCCGGATCCAGCCCGGGACCGAGCACCAGCTCTCCGTCCCTCCGAGCCGACCACGCAAGTCCTCACCTCCATGAAACGGTGCCTTCAAAAGCAGCACCGAGACGCCGGGAAGGCGGCGCAAGGCCTCACGCTACCGCAGGGCCCACGGGCTCGCTCCTCTCCTCGGCCAGGGGAGCGGCCCCCCAACCTGCGAGAGCCCCCCCGCCACCGGGGAGCCAGCGGCCCCGCAGCCGCCGCGCCGGCACTTCCCATCTGCTGAATCACGACGTGGGGCGCGGAGGGTCCCTCGCCCCGGACGAGGAGAAGCGGCGGCGAAGTCCGGGCCCGGCGGCGGGGCGGAGGGCCCCGGGAGCGGCCGGCTGCGACCCCCTGCCCAGGCCGCGCTGGGAGGGGGCCCGGCACCCTCACCCCCTACCCCTCCCGGCCCGCCCGTTACCTGCGCGGCGCCTGGCGGCCCCCGGCTGGCGGCTCCGGCTGTCCCCGCGGTCACCGCCCACTGCCCGCCCCTACGAAGCCCGCACCGCCTCGCCACCTCCAGACCCGCGACCGGGCGACGCCATCTTGTCTACCTGCCCTCCGCCTCGCCTCGCCTCCCCGGCGACGCGCTGGCGTCACGCCGCGAGGTCACCTGCCCCCCCCCCCCAACCCCCCATGGCCGGCCCAATCAGGAAGGTGCTCGATGGTGACGTCACCTCAGCGGGAAGAGGGGCGGGGCGAGGGCGTGAGGAGCCCCTCGTCTCTCCGCGAGGGGCGCGGCGGAGGGGCCGGGCTTGTCCCCAGCGGCGTCCCCGTCCCAGCCTCGGGCCCGTCCCCCTCTCCGGCCCTGCCCGGGGGCTCCGCCGGCACCTCCCGCCCCTCCCGCAGCCGGGCACAGCGACAGGCTTCCCCCGGGGCTGGATGAAGGCGGCGAGAGGGGCCGTTTCGCCCCAGAGGCCTCAGCCCCTTCCCTCGAGGCCTGCCCTCGTCCCCACACGAGGGGCTGCGCGCCCGCCCGGCGCGGCTGAGGGGACACACGCGCCGGGATGCACCGGAGCAGGGCGCTTTCCCCCAAGGGCAGCTTCGGCAGAGGGTCCTTAGCCCTTTGAGAGGGCCTTGGTCCGAAATGGAGGGGCTTTGTCCTCAGTGCAGGCGGCAGTTGTGCGGGGGAGGACGTGGAGACCGCGATAATCGTGGTAAATCACGGCCGAAAACAGCCAAACTGAAATTACCCCTTGGGCTTTTTGTCCTCAGGGGAAGCCCGTGAGGTTCTTTTACAATTTTATTTTTTTCGGTTTAGCTTTTCACAGCACCCTTGTCTTTGAGGTCGGTTACATGAAAACACGCCAAAAAACAGCATAATCAAATCCCTCCTTTGTCAGGAAAACAGTGCATTTGCTGATCCCCTGTGAGCTGGGGCACCAGAGGGTTTCAGGTGGCCAGGCATTAGTTTTTTTTTGCCGCCTGCCCGCACATCACACATTTCTCCCTTTTCTCCTCGTCCTTTTTCCTCCTTTCTCTGCAACGCTGCTCGCAAAAACGGCGGTCCTTGGGTTTGGGTCGCTCTAATTTTTGGGAAAAAAAAAAGTGCACGTGAGGCACGTGCACATAAGGAAAAGCACACATCCACCCGCGTCACTTTCAAAGCATCATAACGCAATGCAAACGTTCCGTACGCTCTTTGACGCCAACACGGGAGTTTCCCGGCGGAACGGAGCACCTCAGCGCCCGGCAGGCGCCTCACCGTGCACCGGGCGCGGCGCAGCCGGCCCTCGCAGCCGCTCGCAGAAAGGGCTGACAGAGCCAGGCCCGCCCGCTTGGCGCACGGGGCTCCCTCCGGGCATTGCCCGCCAAAGCTCCCACGGCTTTAAAACGAAACGCAGCCAGAAAAGCGCCGTCCCGGGCGCGCCGGGCGCTGAGGCCGAGGGGGCCCGGGGAGGCCGCTGGACCGGCCCATCGCCGCCGCCGCCGCCAGGGGGCGCCGCTCCGCCCCTACCGCTGCCTTGGCAACTGCAGAAGGGGGCGGGGCAGCTCCCCGGGTTGCTAGGAAACGAGGCTTCGGGCGGGGCGGGGGAGCCGCCGCAAAGGTGCGGAGCGACTGTCGTAAAAAAAAAGGAAAAAAAAAAAAAAACACACCACACCACCTCAACAACTAGGCAAAATGTCGTGAAGCGCGGTCGGC
Source organism: Leptosomus discolor (assembly GCF_034619465.1). NCBI lineage: Eukaryota > Metazoa > Chordata > Aves > Leptosomiformes > Leptosomidae > Leptosomus > Leptosomus discolor. The sequence goes on from NC_141419.1 coordinate 84,094,343, forward strand.
GGGGCTTCCGGCGGAGAGAGTGACCGGGCCCGGCTCCCCGCACTTATATGCCCCGTCCTCCAGCGGCCTCCTCCTCCTGCTCCATGTGGGGCCCGGGCCGGGCTCTCGGCCTCTCCTCCTTCTCCTCCTCTTCCTACTTCTCCTTCTACTATGGCCCGGAAAACAGTTAGCAGGAAGCGGAAAGCGGCGGCGGCCGCTGCCGTGGGGCCTGGGGGGCTCCAGGGGGAGCAGGTAGGCCCGGGGGGGGGGGGGGAGGGGGGGGGCGCGGGATTGGGTGTGTGTTGGGGGGTGGAGCCCTGCTCTCCGGAGGGGGGAGAACATGCTGGCGCCCGGGGGGAGCGGTGACCCTGCGCGGGGTTTGGCGTGTCCCGGTACCCGGTTGGCGCGGGGAAGGAGGGCGGGGGAGTCCCGGTGCCTGAGGGAGGTGTCTTGGGGGTGGGGAGGAGTAGTCCCGACCCTGGGGGTGGGGGGGGTGCGATAAAGCAGGTGGACCTCCCCCTCCGCGCTCCCGGCACGGGCGGCTCTGTCGGGCTCCTGCCGCCCCGGCCCGCGCTGCCCCCGTTGGCTTCAGCCGTTCGGTCCGTAACCGCCGGGTCCCCGCCGCCCCCGGGCTGAGCCATGCTGCGGGGGTACCCCTGGCCGGGCCGGCGGAGGCCGAGGGATGGCGAGGTCGGTATCGGGCGATCCCCAAACCTGTCGGGCTCACGGCGGGGCTGCCCTCTCCTGTTTGAAGCGTTCCTTGGCTTCCTCTGGGTTCTATAAGCATCTGGCATCTCAGCGGTGCCGGGCCGGTGTGCACTATTTTTAATATCGCCGCAGCGTTACTTATTTAGAAAATATTTATCTTTAATTTTATGTTGATGAAGGCTGTGTCAGCATTTCTGAGTTAAGTCTTCGTGCACGGTATTCCATGGGTACTTCGGAAGGCTTCAGTATTTTGTGGGGAATATCTTTGAATTTGGAAGGGTCATGTCTTAAGTTTGTTCCAGTTGCTTTATCTAATTTCCATGTTTGTTTTCCACAGTATGGGTGGGATCACTCAGTTCACAAAAGGAAAAGACTCCCTCCGGTGAAAAGGTCTCTGGTGTACTACCTGAAAGGTAGAGAGGTCAGGATGCAGAATGAGTCCAGCTATCACCGCCTGTTGCATGGGTATGCAGCCCAGCAGCTTCCCAGCCTCCTGAAGGAGAGAGAATTTCACCTCGGAACCCTTAATAAAGTGTTTGCCTCCCAGTGGCTGAACCATCGACAAGTGGTGTGTGGGACAAAATGCAACACCGTAAGTGCCGCCTCTCCGTTTCTCTTCCCAAAATGATGCTTGCTGTAATCGGAGTATGCAGGCTGCCAAGGAAAATATTAGGAAGTGATTAGGAGCGGAGTCAGAATCGCACACAATTAATTTTGAATGAAGGTGGTGCTTAATGATGACCCGTTCTCATCTGAAAATACAGCACTGTGCAGACAGCTGCGAACTCAGGCCTGTGCCTGGGCGAGTCTGTCTAATCTGCACAGAGCGATTTACATCTGTTTGTGGGATGGAGAGCAGCAATGGGGTTGGATCTTCCTTCTTGTCCTGCAAATGCAACATTAATGAACGGCCTAGCTTTGCTAAGTGGTCGCTATCAAGCCTGGCAGGAGCTGCTCATTCTGTCTCTTTTTTCATGATGTGAAGTCTTACACGGTTTGGGTTTATGTATGTTTCTGTGCTGGTGACTTTGAAAAGTTGCTACAAAACTAAAAATGTAGTTGAACTCCAGATATTCGTTGGAGCAGCTAGGAATGATCCAGTCTTGAAAAATGAGTTTCAGATCTTCAGGATTGTCCTTCGCTTGTTGACTTCATGATTTTTCACTCTAAATCTTTTTTTTCAGTGTTTGAATAACTTCTCTTGTTTGTGTTACCTTTATGTCTATGCTTCAGCAAAAACTGAAGCCTCTTCAACTCTTGAAGTCATGCTTTGGATTTGAAACATTGTAGGGGAATATTAAAGTGATGTCCTATGTGATTAATAAATGGAGCAGATCATACTTCTTAAGTAATATTCTCTCTGCTGGAGTTAGTACTTCATGGGCTGAGGTTGCAATTTCACATACGAAATTCTGATTGAATTAGAGTAAAATCCAAAATTTGGTCTTTGCAAGTTGGTTAGTGCCACAGAGATGAATTGAGCGTTGTAAGGAGTGTATAGTTCAAGCAGCTCTCAAACCTTGAAGTGTATCAGTCAGTGTGATTGTTTCTCTTCCTTAAGATATTTTTTTTTTTACACAGCAGCTGTGCTCAGTAGTCTGACTTGCAAGGGACAGTGGTATTTGTTTTTCCAAATCTTCCGTTATTATTTGTGGTGGGAGGCTTTCACGCAGTAGGTCCGAAGAAGCAAGGCCTAGCTGTAGAAACAAAACAGTCTTTTAACAGGAATGAGCCTGAAGTAGAATCTCTCTACCTTCTTTCTTCACGTGTGTTCATCACCTCGGACGGTCAGCAGCCAGCACTGTTTGTGGAACAGCTTACAGGAGACAAACTCCTGCTGAAACACAAGCTCTCAGAAATCTTGCTTACTTTAGCAAGATGACTGCGTGTTTTATAAAGCTGCAGCAGTTTTGCTGTGTTCTGTAACTTCTGTAGTCCCAGCACCGCTGCAGCAAAGATAAATGGGCAAGTGCGTTGTTAACGCAACCTTGCAGAAAATTGTTTGGGACCAAACAATCGCGGAACTGAAGGGGAATTCAACCACATTGTTGTTCCCACTGCATATGCTGCGACAAAGTGTATGCTTCCACAGCTAGACATAACGTTAGACATGGACCTCGTCTTTTATTAAGCACGATTACGTTTATTAAAACAATTACAAAAGAAGTCACTTCAGCATTGTGAAAGGTTGTATATGAATTATGAATACGGTAATAGCTTTAGCTTGGTTGCTTTGTGTTCACATTTGAACAAGTAAAGCGTTAAACTCTACGCTTTAATTATGAGATTTTCTTTCTCATCTCCCGAGTAAGCAGCCTAATAAAGAAGAATTCCTTTGCCGATCCTTCTATGCTCAAGTTGTGGCATTTAAGTTGGGAATAAATCTAAACCAACTTGGTTGACTTCAATGGGGTTTGCTGCATTGGAGTTGCACATAATTAAAGTTAACGCGACAGAAAAACCTAAACCATAGCAGTTATTTTAATCAAAGTTTGAATGTGGCACTGAGAGCTTTTAGCATTTAATTTAGAAATTGCCCTTGGCTATGCTGTGCCAGAAGGATTTGCTATTTTTAATAACAAAACAAAAATACACTCCTGTCAGAGGAGTAGGTTTACTTTTAGTCACTTGGCGGTACTAGCCACTATAAACACTGAAGAGAACATAACTTGTTTAATTATTTGGGGCAGCTTTTTATCCTTAAAAATATCCCTGTGTGTCGTTGTGTGTATGAAATGACTTTATTGTTCTCTGGTGGATCCTGATGCTTACAGTTGGCCAACTGTGAATCAAACATTTGAGTTTCTTAGAGGTGCATGCTTTTTCTGGTAGATTTAGAGTTTTGGAACCTATACGAGCATTCAAGTGTCAAAATTCTGACACAATCACCTGGGCTTTTCTGAGGCAGGATTCATGTTTGCAAGAATCTCCTTGATCTTGTATGCAATGGGATTCTTAATGTTTTTCAAATTCAAATGAATGAGCAGGCAATCCTCTGAGAGGTGCAGGCATTTAGGGTGTGTCACCACGGCACCTGAATTACTGAAGGCTGATAGAAGTCTCAGCAGAAGAAGATACTGTCTGTGATCAATGTCTTCTGTTCAAGCTTCTTAGAGAAACTTTGAGATTTACATAGGAGGCAAGCTTACAGCAAATGAAAACACTGAGCACGAGGTTACTAAAGTTTGTTTTCACCGATTCAGGGAATGTTGAAGAATAAAGCAGCTTCTAAAATGAAGTTCTGATAATAATTTCACAGCTTCTTTTGTTCCGTTAGTTCTGTGTTTGTCTTCAGGACATAATTCTTTTGCTAACTGAGAAGTTAAGCATGAAAAAAATACAAGCTCTGTAAATCATTACCTAAATACAGGAGGCTTATTAGTTTCCAGTTCCTTGAGAATATAATTGCCTTGAATCTAGTATTTTTGCTTGCTTCCCCCCCCCCCCCCCCCCTTTCTAGTCAGGCCCGATAGGTTTATTTGTGTCTAAACCTCCTTACTGAATGCTCTCTTCTGGTTTCTCAGGTGGCTTTTCCAAGGCATGAATGGGTTGCTTTCTGAATGCTAGCTGATAGCTTTTCCATCTTTAGTAGATTCACGTGTTGCCTTGGATGCCCTGCTGTAAATCGCCAGCTCCTCTTCTTAGAGACTCTTAATTTGTTCGTGAGATCTCGCGTGCGTTCTGTGCCTCTCTCACAATTAGAGCCTAGTCTTAAAGCGCTGGGGTTGTAGTGGTGAGAATACAATGCACAGTTACTTTCAACCGTGAATATGGACTCTCTATGGGGAAAATTTATTTCCACTTGCTTTGCAAGTTAACGTATCTTCTGGCTTTGCACATGTAACGAAGAATCAAGAAGACTGCTCATTTCTGATCCCAGGGAGGGAATGGGAAGTTATACTCTCACAGTTCATAGCTCTCCTCAAAGTCCCCTGAACAGTGATCAAAGCTCAGTGTAAATAAACCTCTGATGCCTGTAGTTGACACTTCCATTCACCTTTTTTTGGGTGGCTTGGGAGTGAATAGCCAGGTGTTGTTTCTTGTCTAAAGAGTGTTTGTTTTCTGTCAACCACATGTGCTACCCATGTCTGTCTTCAGAGCCTAGTAGTTTCCGTGCCAGGTATGGTGTGGGTGGTAGAGATACCCTTCAGCAGGCAGTGTCTTTCACTTCCCCATCCTTTGCCATTTGTCGACATGTGTTAACTGCCAGCCTCCTGAAATTAAACAGGGAGGGCAAGACACAAATAAAAACTGACAAATGCGATTCTGGCAGTGGGCAAATTCAGTGACATCGAAGTGTGTACCCATGAGCTAGTACTGCTGGAGAGTCTCATAGCAAGGCGGAGTGCCTGATTGCATGGTCTTGTCTCTGGAAATGTGAATTCAGGGTCAGTCACCTTGCTGGCTGCTTTTACTGCTGCTCACTTCTTAGACCGTTTCTTTATGTTCTGGATTGTTTCTCTTGGACCGTTTCAAGGAGGATGCATAAGGCCATTACCCACTTGCATCACTTGTACCACACAACCTGTGACTAGGTCTTCTACTAAGATCAGTGCATGTTATGAACTCCACTGGAAAGAAGACATACCAGTTTGATAGCTCAGTCTTTAAAGAGTCCACGTTTCTTTGGGGCTTGGCATATATTAGTGACTCTGTATTGCCATAAAATGGAAGAACCTTATGCCAAGTGTTTTATGAACATGGAAAAGAGAGATGTTTACAATCTGAATATAATGCAAGACTGAGAACTGGGAAAAATCAAATAGTGCTACTTGGTGTGACCAGCAATGGTATTGGTGTAACAACACTGTAAGCTTTGTCTTGCTTTTGTTGTTTTGTTAGCAAAAAACAAATCTGAAAGAGAACAAGGATGTTATTTTCCAGCTTGGCTGAGGGTGAATTTTTTGTGACCAGTTTCATCTGGTCTGGAGTTGGGCTGTTGAAGGGTGGGATGTTCCCACCTGCTTGTTCTGGCTGGCACCAATACGTGCATGGCTGGGGAGCCAGCTGGGCCAGCTTGCTGCTTTCTGTTCAGATGGGTTTTCTTGTAGGGTTAGTTTTCACCGAAGGCAGAGGTATGATCCAGCTGACCTCGCAGCTACCTGAGCACTAGCTGCCATCGCAAGGTTGGTGAGGCTGTTTGGGTGGGTGAGGAAGAAGCACATGGATTCTCAAAAATTGGCTTAAGCCAGTTGTGAAATTTCATCGGGATTGATTCTCTCTTAGTGAATTTTATTTTTAGCAAGGCAATGTGTTTATCTTGAGTTTCTTTCAAACGTTAGCACCGATGACAAGAATGTGCCTGTGATTTCTGAGAGCAATATGTGAAGAGCTGGGGCGCAGAGCATATTGTTTGTGTGAAGAGTAAGCAGTCTCTTTCATGCATGTTCTTTCTGCCTTGTAAATCTACATCTGTCCTGCTTGTGTAATAAAAATAAGATGTAGCTCAGGGTGGCACCCTTTGTTCTTGTTCTGATAGATTTTTACGATCAACTGAAAAATAGGGCTGCCTGTTCATCTGCTGCTCTGTGCAGGGGCAGCAGCAGAGGACATGAGAGAGTCTATGTGCTGCCTTGAAATGGCATTTTGTAGGCCTGGCTTTTTAATCTTGCTGTATTAAGTCAATGCTTTCAGTTACAGATGCATGGGAAGGGCACTTCTATTTAATTGATAGCTTTGGTTGTTGCTTTTATTCACCCCCTAAACTGTTGTCTCCAAAAAGTAGATCAAAAAATGGGAATAGACTTGATGGAAGAGCCTGGCAAACTGTTCTGCTCTCAGTATTGGGTGTAAGAGCAGAATGGATTTTGCAGTTTGGACTCTGGTCCTCAGATACTCTTCCCTGCCTCAGTCTTTACTTTTGGCAAGTTGATTAACGAAGTTCCTTAGTCATTGAAGTGGGGCAGTTTCTTAACTAACTTGATCATAAGCAGTTTGAAAAGAGGACAGCCACATAGTAATTGTATGGGAGCCATTTGCCAAAATGACTTCTTGCCCTTCTGCAATGCATAAGAAAAAGAAGCAAGCAGCTAATCTCACAGGGTGTGAAAAGTAGGGCCAGATCATGAAGATTCATGGCTATGACAACTGTAGTACCTAGCCATGCCTGTTTGCCTTGATCCTTGAGTAATAGCACTGTTGCAAGCTGGACACCTTAATTGCTTTAAAATTAAAAAAAAAAAAAAACAGGAGGTAAGATGGATTTCTCTCTGTCATGTCATCCAGCCTGGTTCCCTGTTAGAACAAGGTTGTCCTGTGGAGAACACGATAGCTAAGTTTGCTCTGTTTCTCCCAGGTGAAGTGTGGTCCTTGGACCTCTGGTAGATGATCAAAGTAATCCTAGCTTGGTAAATTCTGGAGGCTGAGGTATTTGGCACTTTAGTGGCCAATACATTTTACTAGCAGGAAGAACTGTACGAAGCTTAAAATCAAGGCACAAATGTACACAGTTCAGTGTTTGGAGGTTGGTGGGGGTTTACTGCATCCAGGAAAAGTTTTGGGGGCTGGTTTTTAGTTTCTATATAATGAGTAGCTGGAAAAGAACTTCCTATTCCTGCTTGAGATAAAGAAAGAGAAAGTGTTTGGTTCAGCTATCAGGACTTTGTGAAGACTCTTAGAGTCCAGGCTGCTTTGGAGTTACTTGCAGATGTTATTATTTCAAGGGTAGTGAAGGTACCAGTTTGCTTGGAAGAAGTAGGCCAGTTTCTGGGTGTTTTTTTCTTTGGATTGATGTGATTGTATGCGCAGTTTTGGCTGCACTTGTTTAAAAGAAGTCTGCTATTTTGTACTTTATTTACCGTAGTGTCTTAAAATGATATTCAAATTTTCTGCATTCTTAGCTGGGTGCCTGTCTTGTTTATTAGAATTTCTCCCATTTTGGCTTTAGAAGCATCTATCAACTGTTTGGCTTCTCTTGGCTTCTGTTTGCTGGATCTACAGGGAAAATTTCTTGGCTGTCGGCGGTGCAGCTTGCAAGTGTGAGCTTCTGGCTTCCTGTCCTGCCCCAGGTGATGCAAGAGTCCTAGCATATGAAGACAGTACTTGCTTATTTTATTCTAGGGAGGTGGTGGTTGTTTTTAAACTATACCCACAGTGTGCCAGTTTCCTTACCAAGCAAGGGGAGAAATTACTGCTTAGAACTTTACAGCTGAAACTACAAAGGCAGTCCCTTAACTGTGCAAAGTTTCCTGCCCTAAGAGCAGTTGCTGTTCTGTCTATGGTAATACTGTGCAACTGGAGGACAAAAGTGAGGAAATGACAAAGCAGTTCAAGGGCTGATGATGGATTAGGGTGGGGTACAAGCAGGTGAAAGCACTGTGAGAAGTATGTTCTGTTGCTGCTTCTAAGAATATCTTCATTTGGAAACTTGTAATAGGAAAGTGGTGTTGAGGTTGAAGATCCAGAGCAGAAATGTGAGGGTCTGATACTTCAGCACTGTGTGTTTCTGAGCTCTTTATCCTTTCAGCCCAATTAGTTCAGAGTTTAGCTAGAGGAATTTTGCATTAGATTAAGTCTTTATTAACCTTGTATCAAACACGAATGGTGTCAGACTGGGGAATGTGAAGGGGTTTTAATTTCAGTCCTCATACCTGTTTGAGATGCTTTTCGAAGTGTGAATCTCTTACAGCTGAAGCATGATTTTCCTGAGTCCATGGACATCCTGAGGTATGGATGTGTTTTCCTAATTAGCACTCCTGGAGCCAGCTTTAGGACCTGCAGATGACACCTGCAAGCCTTAATCTTAGATACTTAACTGCTAGTTTTGTGGGGTTGTTTCAGCAGCTGAAGGATAGGGGATCGAGTTGGACTCTTCTGCTGGAAGGAAATGCTGAGGAGGAAAAGAGGATATGCACTCATAGGGGAAGGACAAGGGAGGATGAGAGGAGAAGGAATTACTGGTCCTGATCCTGCAGTGCAGGTGTTAATGGCATGGTTAGGGCAAAGGGTCTGCTGTGCGCATTGTGTTTTTTGCAGCTGTCTCAGACAGTGAGCTGCACTGTAAGGCTTGGGAGAAGTGAGGAGTGCCTTACTGCTACTCAGCTGCACTTCAGCTGTTGCCTGATTCCACACCTGCATGCAAAACAAAGAACTGAACAGGAAAATTCAGTCCCTGGAGGAAACATTGTCTGTTTGTGCAAGACTGCTGCCTACAGCGGAAAGATCAGTTGCAGGTTCAAGGTGATGCATAATTCTGGACACAACACACAAATAGCAATGAATGAATTTCAGCTTTCTCTGCAGAATGAATTTAATATACCGTACTTTATCAGGTTTCGATTCTACAATATTCTGCTAGTTCAGTATATCAAGAATAATAGATAGGCTACTAATGTTTCTTGGGGATTTTTAAATGCTTATTAAAGAGCAGATCTACAGTCTGTGAGAGTTCACCAAAAGCAACTTGTGCATATAGCTCCTGAGAACCCCTAGATTTCTCTTCTGTCCTTCTAGAAATGTCTGACAAAGGATTTCAGAAGAACTTCCTTGAGGTGTGTATTTTTTAAATGGCATCAAGTTGTCTTTTTTGTTTGTAACCATATGGTTGTATGTGTTTGAACTGACATAACTCTGGGTATGATGTCTGTTTGAAGAGTTGTAAGGCTTTATAGCTCCATTTTCTGCCAGGGGGACAGTGACATAGATCTCCAACTTGTAGTCTTTTTGCAGGGTGAGGTATGTAGCTACAGGTCTTTTTTTAGATGTTTGCACTGGCAGTACTATATTTAGCTACTATTCTCTGTGTATCAGAAAATAAACTCCAATTGTATGGATTTATGGAGTGTCAGTTTACTAAAGCCAAAATTTCGTGGTAAGTATCTTACCTGGGAGGCAGGAGACTTGTGCTAAGGACCCTGGGGCTTCCTAGCTGTTCTGAGGTGAGTCTTTCTTGCTGTGATACAGAGAAACTGGAAGACAATATATTGAATAGGGGTAAGTTTTAGATTTGAGGGTTTTCTTAAATGGGACGTGTCCCATGACAAATTTCTCTTCTCTCTCACTTCTGTTGCTGTGAAAACCTAATGGGATGACTGAAATAAAATCCACTATAATTATTAGTTTACTTGTTTTAAGAAGGGATTTATGCTTTTTCAGCCATACTTGCAGCATTTGTGGATTCCAACTTGAAAACAATGTCAGTTCAAAACAGGGAGGATATTTGACTGTCTTGTTTTTCTTATCTGTTTGATGATGATTTACATCTCCTGTTTTTTTCCCCAGTTATTTGTAGTAGATGTCCAGACTGGTCAAATTACCAAGATTCCTATTCTGAAAGATCGTGAACCCGGCATGGTGAACCAGCAGGGATGTGGTATTCATGCCATTGAGCTCAACCCCTCGAGGACCCTTCTGGCCACAGGTGGAGACAACCCCAACAGTCTTGCAATTTATCGTCTGCCTACCCTTGATCCTGTCTGTGTGGGAGATGTAAGTGGGATTATTTGGGGAAAGTTTGTTCTGTCACAAGAATTAACTGCCTTGAAGTGTCTAACACCAGAGCAAGGTTAAGATTGGGGAGTCTTGTAGTGGAGAGTGAATTTCTGAAAGCTTGAAAATATTCCTGATTAAATTGTCTTTTTTGACAACATATCTTAAATATGAGTGAGAACACATGCATGTGAGACAATTCTCAGGGTTCCGAGTCAGATTTCTTCTTCCTCACCCTCATTCAGGTCTATTTTGGATTTTTTTAAGCACTGAAAATGTAACAAAATCCTAAATGTTGAAGTCTAATTGTGACGATGGCCTCTGAAACTAGTTTTAGTGAAAAAGCGCTTTTGAGAAATTGAAAAGATGATACAAGTTGTTCAGATTTTCCCCTTCTCCAGTGCAGCTTATGTATGTGTTATTCCAGAGGTGGAACTTGGCTTTGAGGATTAGTTCTAACCCAGTGGCTTATGGCAGTTTGATAGACTCTGGTACTGCCTATATTTCTGAAACATCATGAGGTCTTTTTAAAATAGCTGATCTTAAAAAGAAAAAACGCTGAAATGAGTATAGTGGTGTCCTGTAAGCACTTCTCTCTCATTTCTCCTTCTTTATTTAGGACTTCCCATAGATGTTAACTACAACAGCAGAGGTCAGGTCAGAGTTTCTGCAGTAGCAGATAACCAGCTGCAGAAAGGCTCAGCTCTGGAGATTTTTGTGACTTGCTGTGCATTTCCGTGCTGCTGTGACGTTGCAGCTTTTCAGTCAGAACTAGAGCCTTATGGTCTTATTTTTCTTCCCCCAGAGGCTTCTCACCTACTAAAGAAAAGATACTTGAAGTAATAGTCTTGAAGAATTAATCTGTAGGTCATATATTGTAAACATAAGATTTTGGTTACTTCTTATAGTAGAGGTGTGCATTTGAGGAAATAAAATGATGTAGCTACTTTATAGAAGTAAAGCATGCTGCTTTCAAAATGGAAAATATTAAGTCCTTAGAATTGAGATCAATTTGTCCTTGGTTAGAGACCTGTTTTTTCATCATGTAGTTGCTCTCTATTAATTATACAGTTCAAAATCAAAAAAGTTTAAATTGCTGTTAGGTACTTAAACTGCTCCAGCTTGGTACGGGAACCTTATCTGTATGTTTTTAATGTAGGTCTGTCCTGAGCTTGTATTAAAATTCAAAGTGAAGAATACTTGTCTGCTTTGAGACTACTCTAGAATGTAGCGGCACAGAAAAAAATCTATTTTATCTTTTAGGATGGACATAAGGACTGGATATTTTCAATTGCATGGATCAGTGATACCATGGCTGTTTCTGGTAAAGTAAATTTTTTCTCTTGTGGGGTTTTTTTCCTTCCTCTCCAGAATTTTACACTGATGCACAGTGCTTGACAGGTCTTAGGGAAGCATCTAAGACAACTGCTTGGAACCGCCTTGCCTATTTAAACCCTTCTTGGTCTTAGTACAGTGCTTTGCTTTGGTTTATATGTAGGCCCCTGGTCTACAGTTGATTTTTCTAGTATCAGAGGGAATATTTCTGTTAAAGTGCAGTGTGAACCCAGGGTTTCCCAAAGCAGTGTCTTGGGCATCAAATCCCATAAAAATAAACGATTTAGTAGAAGGCGCAGCAGCAGCAGGGTCAGCTCGAGCTGGGCGCCTCCGGAGAGGGCTCGTAAGCAAAGAAATCCCTGGGCATTTCTACACCTGGGGACCGTGCATCCGCCCTTCCCACGGCCTGCACGTGTCCTTCAGCCCGGTGGTGACTCTGGCCTGGGACCCTCCAGCACCTCCTGACCCCTCGCCAGCGCCTTGGCTGTCCCTGGGCAGGCCGGTGCTGTGTCTCGTTGAGCTGCCGGTGACGCCCACACCCTCCTTATCTCCAGCTGGTGCTGGCCCTGGAGGCCTTGTCTGGCCGGAACAGATACAAGTTCTGCACCAGTCTCGGTGGGAGCGTACCGCTTGTGGCCTTGGGCTTCAGCAAATCTGGCTGCCCGTGCAGCATCGGTAAAGCCGAGCAAACAGCTCACTAAGTCACACAGCGTTCTAACTCCAAGTGATTAGTTCTGTTTAAAACTTAAATACTTAAGCTGAACAACTAATATATGTTAACAACTACTGTCTTTCCAGTAGGTGTTGCCACCTGTAGAGAATCTCTAAACACGATGAATTACAGGGAAGGATTCCACACAAGAAGAATCATTTCAAGAGGGTTGTTGTTTATCAGTTAATAACTTTGGAATGCAGCAAAGCAATAGCGGTTTCCTGAAAGACTCATTAATGAAAACTCAGTTTGATGGTCAAGCTATCAGTACAGTTGTGTGTGTGTGCTTATATGTGTGTGTGTATATATATATATGCACATACACTATAGCAGTTAATACACAAGTTTGTAATAGAAAAGGTCAGTTACTGACTTTTAAGTAACTAGTTGGATAATCAGTGTAACTTCATAAAGTATTACTTATGTAAAGGCAGCAATACTAATATGCTATTGCATTAATTTAGTCGTTTACTGTCTTTCTGTGCTGACAGGGTTTAATATTCTCTACAAGAGGCATCAAACTGCAGGGGACAGAAAATTGTAACAGTCTCATATAAAAATCAAATACTTGAACTGTGAGTTCAGTGAGATTTTTTTTTTTTCAAAAAACCAAAAAGCTAATCCTAGAATTTGGTTTTGAATTTAACGTAAGAGCTGATCCTTGCAAGACTCCAACCCAAATATCTACATTAAAAAAAACATTGTGAGCTGGTAAGCTTGAGGAGAACAGCAGAGATGATTACATATGTCCAAGGGAAAGATAAGGACCCAATGGAACAGAGACACAGCATGTGAGATTGAACTGTGTTGCTCTCAATGTTTTCTGTGTGTTTAAGGGTGGAGGTGTGAGCAAAAGACTGCCAGGTTCTCTGTTGCCTGAGGATTACAGCAGGATGTAGGTTCTAGTCTTTAGACCTGAGAGGCCAGGGAAAATGTGTTGAAAGCAATTAGCGAGTCTGATTGCTAAACTGAGTTCTTCAGAACTTCACTGATGATCCTAATCAGGGGAAGACAAAGACAACTCACTTCTGACATTGTTTTAATTTTACAGATTGCAATTACATCTGTATTGGAAGGTGTGGAGCAGAAATATTTGAACTCCAAACATTGAGGATATAGCAAATACCTCTATTTGAATTAAGAAACTAAATGCAAGGTTTTTTGTGACTTTCTTGGGACAGGTTAAATGCCACAGGAAGAAAAAAGGGCATTTGATCCCATCACAGATCACACTGATCATGTAGCCTGAAGTTAGATATTTGGCAGTATACCTTCTCACTGTCAAAGCTGTTGAGAGAGTACAGAGAGGACAGGGGCTTGATTATTCCTCTTGCTTGTGTTAAATTCAACAGGAACAAGGCAGGGCTCTGTAGCAGTGTATTCCAGTAGTCCATAAGCATGAAATTAAGCTCTTGACTAAGCAGCCAGTTGTACTGGCTGGATGAAAAGATTTCCGTGGCAAAAGCTTCAGATGGGGTGAATAATTCCCAGGATGGTATGAGCCTAGGGTAGAATGATATTTGCCTTGACTTCAGGGCTAACCAGTTGAACAATATACGTTGACTTTTTCCCTGCTCAGGCTATTAAAAGGCACAGCTTCGTCCTAAAGTGTGTCAAGATGTTTAGAAATTCTGCTGCTGAGTATTCAGCCTACATAACAAACAAGATTACGTGCCATTAAAAACCATCAGCATGTAAATTGAGTGGCAGAATGTGGTGTCTGCTGCTATGCAAATGCCATTGGGAAGCTCCTTTTGTATTTGGCTGTAGTAGGTGATAGTGGCAAATGACCAAATCCATCTGTGAGGGAGCAAAGCCATCTCTGCTGTGCTGGACCAGCTGTATTGCAACAAGATGTTTTGCTTAGCTGTCTTTGTAACTTATTCCTTACGATGTACCAAAGCCTATAAATTTAATAGTCTGATGTAGATATTTAGTCTTTTCTGGCATCTTCATTATGCATTCCCTGTGAGAGGAGGAGGGATGTGGTTTTCGCATTATGCAGGGAAAAAAGGTACATGAGGTACATGTGAAATCTCTCAGAGCAGACTTAGATGGAAGTTAGTTGCCTAAACGCCAGAAGGGACGGATGTAGGGCCCTGGGTTAAACCTGTGTGGATTTATGAACCAAAGACGTTCAGCTTTCTTCATCCAGTATTGTTACTGTTATTGATTCACACTTTGGATTGAAGTCTTCAAATTCAGTAGAAAAATAAAATGAGTTCTTGCTTGTTCAACCTCAGTTCCTATGTTACGTTCTTTAAAGAAGAAGTTGCATATGTTTTAGTAAAATAATTTTAAAAATAGATTTCATCCAAATTGGTACCAATTGTGGTTTAAATTAGCTATTTCTGTTCAGTTTATAAATGTGTGTGTACGTGTCTGTACACATACTGGTAGAAATCAAATGAACCCAAATTGGCATAAACCCAACTGAGTTTTCTTGGGGGTTTTTGTATTGGCTTAACAGACTGTCAGTCTGAGCCCTGGTAGGCCAGGCTGAACACGTATACTATTCAGTCCCCTCTGAGTTTATTCTGTGTGTGAATCTCTAATAGTGATTGTTGTACAGGATTGTGTTTTTTGATGCATCCCAATCAGCTTGAAAACAGATGAGGTGGTCTGGCTGCTTGGGAACCATGTAGACAAACCAGCTGACGATGAGTTCACAATGTTATGAACTTTATAGCTTGGTAAAATCACATTTTTGTTAGTAATAATAAATATGTAGGCATCAACGGTGTGTTCAGTTAGACTAAGTTAGTAGTATCCTTTCTTTCTTTCAGACCCTATCGTTTATTACTTTTTTAAAAAGGGGAGTTATGTATATGTGAAATGGACTGTTTTATTTATGGACTTTTTATTCAGGTTCCCGGGATGGTTCAATGGGTCTCTGGGAAGTCACAGAGGATGTGTTGTCCAAAAGCGATGCCAGGCATAATCTCTCTCAAGTTCCTGTCTATGCCCACATAACACACAGGGCTCTGAAGGATATCCCCAAGGAGAACACCAATCCTGATAACTGCAAAGTCCGGGCATTGGCTTTCAACAACAAGAACAAGGTCGGTAAGATAAGCAAGATGGCTGAGAAGTTCCTAAACCTGTCCATATGTATTAGAAAAAGAAAAAAAAAGTGATGTAAATCAAAAGTACTGGAGAAGCAACCTGATTTATTTTTTTTTTCCCTGATCCTTTTGCATCCTTATTGTGTGAGATGGTGGTCTTCATCTGCTATGTCCGCTTCTGCCCGAAGCGAATAGAGAAGTCCAGTAGAAAAAAAAAATCTTTTCAGAAGGAACATTCCTGTAGGTTTGATTTCAGACTTACATCCTAAGTGAGGGAGACAAGGAATGTTTACAAGAAGCAGATAAATCATCAAAACACATCTTGCAGTTTGAATACCACTCTTGAGTGCTCTTCCTGCCTTCCTTCCCCTTTCGTGAAGACCAGCTAACATTCAGGTTGTTCCTGTTTTGATTACTGGATTGCTCAGCCAGTGAGGTGACTGACACACAGGGCAGGCACCCATGCTTGCTTCAGTGTTATTTTGTTGACATTTGACAAACGTCCTGCATGCTGATGTCTTCTTCCTAGTGGGAGTAGCAGTTCATCCTCCACTGCTTCTCTTTCTGCCCTCAATAGAGAAAGTCTGAAGCAAAGCTGGGTGTGCTTTTAGAAGCACAGTGCTCCTGTGGGCTTTATTTATCACTGTAGCTGTTAATTACTCCCCTGTGATGGAGACTTCATATAGCTTTTTGAGTAGTGCCTGGAAATAAATGTTTGCTTCAGGGTCAGAATCAGTGTGAGAGCTGCTGAAGAGAATTGTCAACTCTAGCTTGTACTGTCAAGTACTTCATTATTTGGTTGTCTATCAAGATCGATGCATTTGGAAGTTATTTTTGGTTACTCAGCCTGGCACCTTTGTGCTGTATTGCGTTCTATCAAGATCAGTATAAAATGAAAATCTTGGTAAGCATGTACAGGATTATGGAGGAGTTCAGTCCAGAGTATGCAGTCTGCCTGGTAGAGAGTTTGTAAGGATGCCTATAATACTGAAACTAACTTTTTTTTTTTTTTAATAGGAGCTGGGAGCTGTATCCCTAGATGGATATTTTCATCTTTGGAAAGCAGAGCACACACTATCAAAGGTGCTTTTCTGTTTGTTGGTGTAGAATTTCAGGAATTGCATAGCAGTTAAGGCTGGTCACTGTTCTTCATCTCCTTTAAATGCTTGAAGAAAGAGCAGCAGTGTTTGTAAAACGCTTAAAAGCTTTATGTACAACAAAATGTCCTAAAAACTAAAACTTGGGGAGAGAAACTGCTCACTCACCTTATTTTGGAGAAGAGGAGGTGATCTTACCTTTGTGCCAACTTTCTGGGTTGGCTGAAATGAACCATTGCATAGAGTGTGATGGAGACTTGATTAGCAGTATTCTGTTGATGAGTGCATCCTTTACCTAAGTGCCATGGCAGATCAAACCCAGACGTACCTATGCTAGCATATGAGGTAAGCTTTTTCAGCTGAGAGCTGATGTCTGAAGAAATAACAGCAGCTTAGAAAGATTTAAAACAATTTGCTGAAATGTCCGTTGTTCTTCACATAATACTTGGCTTCAGCCTTTGTAAATCTCAGTTCAGGTAAGGTTCAGATAAGGCATCCCGTCTCCTCCAGGTTTTTTTTGTCTGGGTCACATTGTTGCTTTTCTCTTAAAGTTCTGGGGTTTTGGTGAACTTGGTTTTTAGCTGCATTTTTTTTCACTGCAGCTCCCTTGAACATAGGTTACAGAATTGTTCTGTTAACATCTTGCTCTTTTTCTCATAATGGGTTGATTTTTATTTCTTTTGTTTCCAGTTACTTTCCACAAAGTTGCCATACTGCAGGGAGAACGTGTGTTTGGCGTATGGTCAGGAGTGGTCGGTGTATGCGGTAGGATCACAGGCGCATGTCTCCTTTCTGGATCCAAGGCAGCCTTCTCACAACGTTAAATCCGTCTGTTCCAAAGAACGAGGCAGTGGTAAGAAACTTGTCAAAGGGTGCTTCAGATGGTTTGCTTGCAGAAGTGGCTATTAAGACTGTGGTAAGATAAGCTTTTAATACATAGGAAGGGATTTCCATGGGATGGACTAAATCATTGATAGGTTTTGCTTTTATGACAGTATTGAGCAACCTGCAAACCAAACATGAAAGCAACTCTGAAATGTAATGGTAGACACCATTAGTGCTTTTATAATCAACTGAATTGTACACCATCCAAATATTACCAAACTTTTAAAGGTGCATTTTACTACTTCTTATTTTTTACTGTGTCTTACTCTGTTTTACTTCATCTCGAAGTGAATCCGATCTTTGTACCACTATTAATACTGTCTGCTCTTGCATTTTCCTCTGGGTATGGGAAAAAAAGCCATGTTGTCTGCTCTGTGCTATCATATCGGGAGTCTGTGCTTGAGTGAATGCTTGCTTTGTAATTTTAAAGCCATGAGTGAGACTCTTAATTTTCAATGTGTGTTTATATGCTTTAAATATACAAAAGCTCACTCTTTAAAAAAAAAAAGTTTGCAGTTTTGAGTGCTGTTTTCCTTTTCTGATGTGGATGCAGTTTGTCCAATTGAACCTTACACCAGGGCCAAGCCTGAGGTCTTGCAGGGTGCATGGTCCCATAAGCTTCTTCCCATACTCTTTATTTTCAAGCATGAGAAGGCACTGTGTTGTGATGCCCTTTTTAAACTACATTAATCCTGGACTAATAAATTGCAGTCCTTATTTAGTTTGGCTCTAGGCCTCCGTCTCTTCATCAGGCAAGTTAGCAAAAGACAATGCGTGTAGGCAAGGATTAGGAAAGTTTTATTTATGTGGTTGCTGGAGCTTGCTGCTGTCCAGATAAATGTGAGGGTCTGCTTTCAGATAAAGGAGCAGTTTCTGTAATACGAGAAAAGGTGCTTCAACAGCTGGTGTTGTCACCTGAACATCTCACCAGCACCAGCCCTGGTCCTTACCCACTGTCAGTGAGGGCTCTGCAAAGGTCCTGACTCTCTTGCCCTTAAGTATCCTAGGGAAGAAATACCAAGACCCTGGAGTGTGGTGGTTGGTGGCAGAAAGCTTCTGCCTTGGGTATGTGATCATCCCTGCTGGAGGGATGATATCTGTGTAGGTGGTATCTCTGGGGCATCTCCAGTTCATGTCTAGAGAAAGCCTTTGTTCAATGCTGGGTTTGGTTCTGCATAGTAGGCAGATTTTTTTTTTTGGCATGGTGGTGGAGGTACTTAAGTAGCACTAATTCCCAAGATACTGAGTGTTTCAAGTTTCTGTTGATCTCACTGGGCCTTGGAGCAGTGTAGCAACTCTAGAAAGTAGGCTCTTTATTTGCGGACTAAAATCTGGGTTGACTTTTAAGTGAAGTGTTACCTGAATGTGCTTTCAGCTTCCAGATACACCTGCTGAATGTGGTAAGTCCACATCAACTTCATACAAGAAAGACATTGAGGTGCTGGAGGGACTGCAGAGAAGGGCAACAAAACTCGTGAAAGGCCTAGAGAATAAGTCTTATGAGGAGCGGCTGAGGGAACTGGGGTTGTTTAGTCTTAAGAAAAGGGGGCTGAGGGAGACCTTATTGCTGTCTACAGCTGCCTGAGAGGACGCTGTAGAGAGGTAGGTGCTGGTCTCTTCTCACAGGTAATTAATGATAGGACAAGAGGGAATGGACTCAAGCTGCACCAGGGTAGGTTTAGGCTTGACATCAGGAAAAGTTTTTCCACTGAAAGGGTTGTCAGGCATTGGAATAGGCTGCCCAAGGAGGTGGTTGAGTCACCATCCCTTAACGTGTTTAAAGGTCGTTTAGATGTGGTGCTTGGAGATATGGTTTAGAGGTGTACTTGGTAGAGGAGGGTTGATGGTTGGACTTGATGATCTCAAAGGTCTTTTACAACCTGAATGATTCTGTGACTCTGCTCCTTGTGTAGGGTGTGCTACTGTGTCTTCATTTCCTTCTGGGATTTGTAGAGCCTCCCTGCCTCTCAGGAGTGAGGCTCAATTTGTCAACACAGGTAGTCCAGATCCACAGGTGGGAGAGTGCTGGCTATGTTGGAGAGCTTGCTGTGATCAGTTCTAGGCACAGGTTGTGCTTTTTGTTTGATGGGAATGATTAATCTAAGGTGCTTCAGCCCCTTAGGAGAAAATTTGAAGAGCTGTTCTTGGAAGCCTGTTCTAAACATCCTCTTAGTAGTGGGTACATCATGGATTCCTTCAGTTAATTTTTAGAAAAAGATTCACGGTTGTTCTGCATTTTATAGCTTTTTATTAATAAATTACATTGAAAAGCATATGCCATCTGCCTTGGTACTCCATCGCCTTTTTCTGTTAAGTGTTCTGCTGGGTTGCTTGTCAAGAGCACTTTGGGAGCAAAAGAGGCGGTCCCATCTTGTGCCTTCCTCCTCGTATCTCAAGTGACTGCTCTTGCTGTTTCCAGAGGGCTTGAAACTTTCTGCCTGTATTTGCCAGAGCCAGGCCTGTGTCATGGGGCAGGGGGAGAGGTCAGAGGTCTCCAACTTGCTCAGATGCATTTGTAGTTCTCTGAACTAAAGTGGAGATTTAATCTGGTAAATTAATTCAGCAGGTGTGAGACTTTGCACAGTGGCTTCCCACTTATTAAACCTGCAGCCAAGACTTCACCCCACATCTGGAGCACAACAGGGTAGCCTTGCCTGTGCTCAGTGTGTGTCACACATGCTGGTGGCTGTGGAAGTAACGTCAGGTTGCGGAGGTGGAAGGGCGAGGATGTGTTTCTAGTTAGGACTCAGTTCAAAGGGGAAGGGGAAACTCCCTGGCTGCATCCACGCCTCTTGGATGTTTGCCATCACGTGTGCTGCTGGGTGTATTCCAGTATGTTAAAAGTTTTGCGATGTTCAGTCACACTTGGTTTGGTGACAGCAGCTGGCACGTGGATATAGCTGGCATTCGCTCTCTTCCCGTCCTGTTTGAATGCTTGTTTAGGCTGTAATTCAGTGGTGCTTCAAAGAGGGCTTAAAAAGCCCTAGAGCTTATAACCTGGCATCATGTAGTGCAGGAAGGAAAAACATAGACAGGGAGGGGTTTAATCTGTGTAGAAGAGTTGTTTGGGGTAGAGTGCTTAAACAGAACAAACCTTTTGCACGATAGATAGAGATGAGATGATAGTATGTTTTGCAAATTCCTGCGTACAGAATCTCCCCAAGACTATTTCCAAGGGATCCTTGCATAGCTGAGGCTTCAAATTTAGATTATGTGAAAACAAAATGTACTCTTTTACTCAGTCTAATGGCATAACTGAGATGTGCTAGAACTGTTTGGACTGTAAATTTGCTGTAGCTTCCCTTGTACTGGTGGAACATAGTGTTGCTTAGGTTGCAGGGTTCCTAGTCTGCTTTCATTGCTGGGTGAAGTGCTAAAAGTGGCAGAATAAGCTGTACTTGTGTGAGAATATTTGTGTGGAGATAGCTTCAAAATTATTTAAGAGCCTGATGTACTTAGCAGCAAAGTGACTAGTGATTGTTACGGTTATACTTGTTTACAGCTAGCCTGTTGATCAGCAAAATGCCCTTGGTGGCAGCTGGGACCATAATTTTTCTCATGTGGTCACTTACCACAGCTTGGCAGGTAGCTAGATAGGGTGTGAGCTCGTGGGGGAAACCAAGGTGACATTCTTTCCTCCGCCTGCTGCCATGCACTCGCTCACAGTGTGTTCACTTGGAGGCTTGTGGCAGACAGAACAAAGCTGCTCTTGATCCTAAATGGCTTATGATCTTTGCTTACCTGGCAGAGCTGGGGCCTGCTGAGAATGAAGCTTCTTGATATGCACCATCAATGTAGCTGCTGGCCTCAGAGGGGAAGTGGTATGTGTAATTTAAGCTGCTGTTCCGATAGCATCAATGGGATTTGTCTGCACTGCTCCACAGCAGCGAGGAAACTTGTGTTGTGGAGAACAGTAGTAGTAGATAGTCCCTCTTAAAGAAAATATTAGACATCAAGCAGCAGCACTGCAGAGCCAAAGCATCCATCTTCCTTCCTGCATTGTATGTCCCTTCTCTGTTTGACAGGTATTCGATCAGTGAGCTTCTACGAGCACATCATCACAGTGGGAACAGGGCAAGGTTCCTTGTTGTTTTACGATATCAGAGCCCAGAGGTTCCTGGATGAAAAGCCCCCACGTGCCTGCTATGGACAGAAGCAGAAACTAGGAGGAGGTGAAATTTTGAAGCTGACTACTGGTAAAGGCTGGCTGGTGAGTGGCTTGGGGCTATAGGAGACCCTTTACACAGGAGTGCTGTAGGGCTCCAGAACCAGTTCTTTTTATTGTAATGGGAGCTATTGTATGAAATGCATCCCCGAAAAACAGTGATCATGTAATTGATTAACTGTAACCGTGAAAAGCAAGAAGTGCTGCAGAATTGCTTTCTTCAAAATCTTTGTAGGAAGGATATTGATGATTGGTTGCTTGAGTGTAAGGCATACTGACTACTGTTCTTATGCACTGATTCATAAATGAACTAGATTTTATATCTTTAAATTTTTTAATGTAGTCGTTCTGGCTTTCAGAACCTCAAACACCAGATACATTTTCTTCCTTTAAAACCGTGCTACTCTAACATGGTAGTCAAAGTAAGAGACATTTAATTTAATTGTGTGCCATTTTAGAAACTGTGGCTTACTGAGGTGAGGCCGTGACAGGCACTTGAGTTCTATTTCCTGTATGTTATCATAAAGCAGTTAGTGGTTTTGTCTAACTTCTCTCCATTATTTTTTGTATCCCTGTGATGTAACTTTAAAAACAAATGAAACTTGGTATCTTCCCTACTCTTCACACACTCCCCTTCCAATGTTTGGCCCAAAAGAAGAAGCTTCGAGACAACTGTGGTATCTTCAGGTTGATCTGTCTGAAGCTTCAAGGGAGTGTTAACAGAAAAGATCCCTTTTTAGGCTCTGGAAGCTACCTTCTGCTTTTGTGAAACAAGGTTTTAGGTTTGTTTGGCAACAATAACAATCTAAACTTTCCTTTAACAGAATCATGACGAAACCTGGAGGAATTATTTTTCTGACATAAATTTCTTCCCAAATGCTGTTTACACCCACTGCTACGACTCGTCTGGAACGAAACTCTTTGTGGCAGGAGGCCCACTTCCATCAGGACTTCATGGGAATTACGCTGGTCTCTGGAGCTAATGATAACTCTTTATAAATGCTGATCTTCATACAGATTTCCACTTTTCCTTTTTTAACAACAAAATTGTGTGATGCCATTAATTTCTGATTTAAATGCAAGTTATTTTTTGGCAGAGTTTTCTGTTGGTCTCCAACACTTTCGTACATCTTTTTGAACCAGTTTTTTGCTTTAACCTCCCTGATCCTTTATATGAAGGGTTTTTAAAATCCCTTTTTACTGTATTTACATCAAATGACTCTTCTCCCACATTTAGGCTATCCTGGCCATGTGCCCCCTCCCCTACTTTGCTGTGAGGTAGGATTCCTTTCTTACAGAGTGGTTGCTCCTGGGCTTTCTGTGAAAGTCTAAGGGCTGCGTGTGTGCAGGTACTTTGTGTCAGTTACATTACCTGGAGTGAGGACTACTTGTAATTAAAAAATATTAAAAATATTTATAAGAGATAAGCTACTACTTTATCTGCAGAGCCTGGCCCTGGACTGGGTTGATCTTATTTTTTAAAAGTACAAGTCTAATGACAATGTTTATATGTAGAGGAATATGGTAATTTTAAGCTGTACTTACTGAAGTCCAGGGATGGATTCCCCAGGGATATTGCCCATCAAGCCCAAATTGCAGAAGTACAGAAGTTCTCAAAAGTGCATTTCTATTTGAATTGTAGTTTCAGCAGTGTCAGGAGCAAAAATTGATCCTCTGTTCCTTCTCTGCCTGTCCCAGGTATCAGCTTGCATAACTGGAGTTTACATAGGCTGTTCTGTGGTGTGGCTGTTGCAGGGTGACATTACATTCAGGGCCTGCAGAGATGTTGAAAGGAAATGGGGGCTAGGACAAATGGGGGAGTGTTCTTGTCATTCAAAATTAACTAAATCTACCTGTTTCCTGGATGAGCGAGTGTTCCTGAGTACGCTGCTGCGGTAGCTCAAGGGTTCTTTGTAAACTGCCTAAAAGCCAAGACCTTTTCTGTCCCAGGTTGTAGAAACTTTTCACATTCGAGCTGTTCTGGTTGGTAATCTCCTGTAAGTTGATGGAATAAATTGGTTTGTTTCTTCAAGGTTAAAGACTGCATCTTGGACTTAAGTAATGCAAGCTAGAACCTTTCTATGTTGCGAAATAACTTGATGTTAGCTCCAATTGCACTAGCACCTGCTGTCATCCTGTGTGCTATAGGAGAGGCTCAGTCTTTTCCCGTGTCCCCTACTGCCTTCTGCGTTTGGATACCCTTGCACATCATGTGGGAATGGCTGGGCAGAGTAGGTCCAATGCCCTTCAGGTCCAGCTGTGAAGCATGTGCATTACAGGGTGATAAGGTCTTGCCTAATGCTTGGCTGAAATGCAGCACACAGGGTGCCTCTCCTAGCCTTTTGTCAGGCACCAAACTCTCTGATGCCTCTGTCCTCTGCTGGGATGAATGCCTTTCCCCTGCCTCTGTCACGGGCGGAGCAGAGTGTGCCTGTACCTCACTGCTTTGGTGCTAAATGGGCAGTTGGTTGAAGCTAAGACAAGGCTGAGACGTGCTCTGTTCTCCTGTCGGCTGGAGATCGCAGCCACCACTGCAGAGTAGCTCTAGTCCCTTACGCAGTTCCTGCCAGGCTGCCTAAAGCTAGTCTGCATGTGTCCTTGCAGTTCTTCTTGTCTCTGTACTTGGTATCTTCATCAGTAACACCAAGCAGTGGGCTTCAGGCTTAATTTCCAGGTGGTAGTGGAGACTTGGCTGGAAGTCCTGCAAGGAATGCAGTTCCCTCCCATCCAGGTCGAAATCCTGGCAAGAGAAGAGCTCTCCTAGATGTGCATCTGTCCGAGAAGTATTATTTACTTGCACTGAGCACTGACACAGGTGCTTCACAAACAGATCTTCTTGCAGCATCTCGTAATTCCATTTCCGTTGTGGGTTGGCTGCTTAAACTGAATCAGTTCACGGCACTGTGTGTGCAGCTATTCAGACTTTTATTTGAAAAGGGGTGGATTATACACCATGGGGTAGTGAAGGAGCTCTCAGATTTTATTCAGTTGTGCAGGTTTTTTTTTTAAAGATGTCATAACGGTTTCTGTGTTGTTCTCTGACAGCATACTGCTTTTGTTATTTTGGGAGTTTTGAGAAGTGGGAGTATACAGAGAACCACAGAATAGTTTGAGTTGGAAGGGACCTTAAAGACCACCTAGTTCCAACCCCCCTGCCATGGGCAGGGACACCTTCCACCAGACCAGGTTGCTCCAGGCCCCATCCAACCTGGCCTTGAGCACTGCCAGGGAGGGGGCATCCAAAACTCCTCTGGGCAACCTCTTCCACTGTCTCACCACCCTCACAGCGAAGAATTTCTTCCTAATGTCTAATCTAAATCTACCCTTTTTCAGTTTGTTACCCATTGCCCTGTCACTACCCTCCCTGATCAAGAGTCCCTCCCCACCTTTCCTGTAGCCCCCTTTAAGTACTGGAAGGCTGCTGTAAGGTTTCCCTGGAGCCCTCTCTTCTCCAGGCTGAACAACCCCAACTCTCTCAGCCTGTCCTCACAGAGGAGGGCTCCAGCCCCTGATCGTTTTGGTGGCCTCCTGTGGACTTGCTCAAGCAGCTCCATGTCTGTCTTATGCTGGGGGCCCCAGAGCTGAACACAGCACTGCAGGTGGGGCCTCACCAGAGTGGAGGGGGAGAATCACCTCCCTCGACCTGCTGGCCACGTTTCTCTTGATGCAGACCAAGGTATCATTGGCTTTCTGGGCTGCGAGCACACATTGCCGCCTCATATTCAGTTTTTCACCCACCAGCACCCCCAAGTCCTTCTCCCCAGGGCTGCTCTCTATCCACTCAGTCCCCAGCCTGTATTTGTGCTTGGGATTGCCCTGACCCAGGTGCAGGACCTTGTACTTGGCCTTGTTGAACTTCATGAGGTTCACACAGGCCCGCCTTTCCAGCCTGTCAAGGTCCTTCTGGATGGCCTCCCTTCCCTCTAGTGTGTCGACTGCACCACGTGGCTTGGTGCCTTTGGCAAACTTGCTGAAGAGACAAAATCTTGGTGAGGTATGGCAGGATGTGTATTTCTAGGATTACTCCTCCAGCTACTGTGTAAGATCACTCTGTCACAGGGAACATGTTCTGCTTAGTGTTTTCATTTGGGCTTGGTTTGAGGTGCTGCTTTTTTATTTATTTTTTAAAGAAACTAGACACTTGAGTCTGCTTGAGTGTCCTCTAATTCTGCTGAAACAACAGTTACTAGTTAGGCACCTAGTGTCACCAGTGCCAAAGGAAAACTCTACCTCTGGAAATCCTAGCCCTGATGTTGATCTATTAATTGAGGCATATTCCAGGTCTGGGTGAGGGGGCAAAAAGTATAATTGTATGGACTGAGCTTCAGCCTCCAAACTTGGAGGCTGATCTTTCTGCAGAGTCTCTAGGTTACTGAAGAGGCACGCCTTCAAAACATCTGTCTCTGCTGCCTCTGATCTCCCCAAGTACCTCAATACGTGGTCCTAAAGCTTGGTAGTGAGAGTGCCCTTTTCGTTGTCTTTTCTGCATAAGAAGCTTTGGACAATTCTTGGAATAATCTGGACAAGGATGTAAAATTCAAGTCTTGCACGCTTCTGTGTGTTCTGCTTTCAGGTTTCTTTCTTGCAAAAATAACTTTTCACGGGGAGGGAGCCATCCTTGTTGCTGTAGGAAAATCCTACCAAAGTACTGGAAACAAGCTAGACAGTGCTGCAAGCGTGCAAACAAATTGGGCCAGAGAACTTAATTTCTAGCCTGTTTCAGTGGTTTTAAATGCTTGTAGCAATACAGATGTTAAGTTTCAGAATATTTTGTGGTTGGTCATATGTCACTTTTGGTCCAGTCAGTGTTAGAAATTGAGTCAGAGAAGGGAGATGATATGCCAACTGTCCAAAGATAAGTGACAAGAGAAACGGGAGACAAAGACAGGTTTTCTTACTTGATTTGATTTTGTTGCCCTGTTGGGTTAGATGCCAGAATTGAAATCCAGGATCAGGGTGAGAAATGCAGGGGTTTCCCATCGGGATGCAGAAATGCCTGTAGAGCAGGGAATCTCCAGGCTCCACGTGGATGTGAGCTGGGTGCACCCCGTTGTTCAACTGACAGACACACCCCTGCAATGGATGGAGTTCAGCCTGGTAGCTTCTTGAACGGCTGGCTCACTGTGCTCTGCTGAGACCCAGTGGCATTCACGTTTTTCGACTGTCTTATCTTTTCCAATGTTTTGTAATGATTTCCCCCACTTTCCTGCCCTCCAGAATGGTCTGTTTGGGGTTGCCTCCTCTGCCCCAAATCATCTCAGTCTTTACTGTAGCAATATTGTACTTGCAGAGGTGACCTCTGTTGAGCAGAAATGGGCTTGCTGGCATTTTGTCAAGCCATGCTTGAGACCTTCAATTTGCTTTATTTTGAACTGGCTAGACTTTTGAGGCTGGCTCGGACCGTAGGACTGAGCACTTGCCCTTGTACATGTTGACTGATGGGGTTACACAGTAACAGTCTGTTCTGGAGGCGGATGGGGGAACGGGTGCTGGTTTAACTTGTGTTAGGCGCTTGGAGAGAAAAGAACTTTAAACATAACAGACATTCAGACTTTTCTTCCTGCTATTGACTTTTCAGTCATGTGGGATCTTTTGTGCTGCTGGTGGGTGTAGGAAGCAGTTAATTTTACTGCTCAGCTCTTTTCAGTAGACTGCCATGTTAATTTGGGTATTACATTTTCAGTATTCATAATCACAGGTAATCAAACTATTGACTTAATTATGGGTTTGGTAGTACCCAGCTTGTAAGTACTGGGTAGAAATCTCTCAGTAACAATTGGGTGTTACGTGATGGACACCCCTAAGGAAGCAGAAGCTACTTGGCAGTGTTGTGTTGAGCATGGCAATGATGGTAGTGCTCACCCTCTTCACCAAACACCTTACTCTCCTGGTAATTCCTGCAGCTTTCTCCCTTGTACAGTCAAGTCAGACAGGGAGAATTGCTTGTGCTTTCCTTGGGTGCTTTTGGGGATTGCAGTAGAGAAATGAGTCCCTTTGTTTGGTTCCCTCATCAGTGCTGCTGCGTGTTAGCCCAAGGTAAGTAAATTACCAAAGAATAGTTAATAGGTGTTTGTTCCTAGTCTCCGTTGTTCGTTTTTCTCTCATAATCCATTTTTAAGATTCATTGCAAGAGTGCCCAGTGATTTTACTGGACTTAGTCTGTCCATGAAGGTTACATTCATGTTGTGGGTGATTCCTGTGACTCCCTTAATGAGGGGGACTCCTGAACTTCATTATGGGGATATATTTGCTGCCTCCATTTCAAGTTTTTGGCAGCTTTTTGTATCTTTAGGATTATAGTACTTATGTATCAGTTATTCTTCTCTAGAATTTCATCCTCTTCCTTCACCTGAGTGCTTGCTTTGTATATAGCTTGCAGCTGCAGATTTAAGATTAAAGTTATGATCTAGCTATGTCAAGTGGTGGTTTGTTGTCTTAATTTCTGCCCCTCAGCTGAGAGGCACTTGCTGATCTTGTGAACTAATGTCCGTCACCTGGTGAAGATGTGAAATAAAGCAGGCTTGCCTGGACCCTTCATGGAGGTCACTGGTTTTGTTTGATTGCACGAAACCAAGAACAGATGGGCTGTCAGTTGCTGCATCTTGGCAAAGCAGTGTCACCTTTCAGCAGCCAGGTGGGAGCTCCGACATCTGTTCGTGGTGGTCTGATACCCTTAATTCCCATCAGCCTGCTTTTCCAAGGTGCCTGGAACATTCTTAATTAGCTCCTGTTGCTGCTATGACTGAATTGCTGAACAGGGGTACAGCTCATTCCTAGGAATACTGGCAGAGCTGTGTGTGATGCAGGCGCAGCTGATCCTCTGGCCACCCCATGCTGAGCCCTGGACTCCTGTGCTAGCCAGGCTCACGCACTCTAGCTTAAAGCCAAGTAAAAATCCCCATGTGCACTGCTGGCCACCCCACAGCCAGAGCCCATAGTGTGACCTCAACTTAAAGTGCACGTGTGAGTGTTGCAGTGCCTTCAGGAACTTACCTGAAAGTCTTGAAGCACAGACACCAGGAATTTGTCCGTGCTGCAGACAAGGGAGAGTGGAAAGGAGAATACAGCCACATCCTGTCTGGAGGGGTCTCCTGCATATGCTCTCCCTTGCCTCTGCAAGCAGGCCCTTTGGTGTGTGGTAAGGATGGGCAAGGGGGCACAAGACAAAAGGTGAAAGCCCGACAGAGTTTGGTATTGCTCTTAGGACTCCTGAGTAATTTAAAAACGTAGAGGGGATACTTGTTCATTGCTCAGGAGGTGCTTGTGAAAGGGCTTAATCAGAAACACTTTCAGAGACATCAAGTAGATATCCTTATCATTCTTGTTTCTCCATGCTGATTTTCAAGAATTTAAATTAGGAAGTATCTTTTTGCTTGTGATGCCGGGTTTCTTTATCAAAACCATGTGGTACATGACTAATTAAAAGAATGCTCTCGACAGAAAGGAATCTTCCCAATTAAAAATTGAGTGCTATTTTCTAGTAATCTGCTGAGAGCAGTGTGGTCTGAGAAAGTGCACACAGATCTGGTCTAAACCAGCACAGATCTGAAACAGTGTGCCAGGGTTGGCAGAGTTGGGAAAATGTGGCCTGCCTGACCGTTTCTGTACCCGAAGAAACACAAAGTAAAACACTTTGTATACAAATCTGATCATCGGACTGAAACCGAGAAGGTGTGTAAAAACCCTTGCAACACAATGCGATGTCCGTAGTCCTAGATGTTGATTGTTCGACCTCAGAACAAAAATCTAGGAGTTAATATATTGTTTTCTTAGCAACTGCTTTTCTAAATTCCCTTATTAAAAGGGAAAATTCAGGTGCTAAATCTTAAAAATCTCATTAAACTTGTACTTTTTATTTGCCCATTCACCTGGTCTCCTTTCCTTTTCAAGGCTTCCCACAGTCTCAGGGTATATAAATCACTATGACTCATCCAAATAATACCGAAACGGACCAACCAGAGGTTAATGTGCCTTCCTCTTCTGGTACCTTGATCTTTGTAGTTATCTCACAAACTCGTCACTATCTTAGGGCTGGGTACATGTTGTCGTTTTCTAAGGTGTACGTGTTGAAGTTGCAACCGGTTTGTACTGTTGCTTGTGACTTGTTCTATGTGTTTTAGGACGTGGTGTGGACACAAATCAATGCACTGGTTTGTCTTGATCTGTGTTGCCTCTGACATCTAGCAGTGCTTGCCTGTATGTTAATGTGTACACAAATGCTGGATCTTCCCCATTGCCTATGACGTACTTGTGTATGATGCAGAAACTACACAAGGTGTGTTAAAGTGCGCGATCACAACTTGTTGCCTGAGGGTAGGATGTCCTACAGTGAACTGTTTTTAATGTGTTTTTTTCCCAAATATATTTAATAAGATCCAAAGCCGGGGGGGGTGGGTGGGTGGGGGATCAGGACTTGGTGATACTTGCTGGCTTTTGTTTTGAATCCAGTGTCTGATGTTTGTTAACAACTCTTGCAATTCCACCCATTTAACAGAGCCTTTCTCAGCTTGCTGTTTCTGTCGTGAGCTATGTCAGAAACAGCACTGGATCCTGCACTATCACAAAGCTGTCAAGTGAAGTAGTAACAGCTCGCTTCAAACGTTACAGTGCACATTTTTAACTTAAGGGAAAACTGTTCAAAATTACTGATGCAGCTTGCAAATGGAACAGTGGGACATTGTGGATAGTATGCAAAACCAGCCTGTCTGCACATAGGGTGCAGTGTTCTGTTACCTTGTGAGTTTTTCTCCTCTCTGAAAAGTGATTTTTATGGGTTTTTTTTCAGTAAAAAGACATTACATGTTTGGCTTTTTCTGAATTGGCAAAGGACATCTTTATTCTTAAACTGACTTTCCATCTCTTATGCAGATAGCAGAGGGTGGTGTGTGGTTGATACGAGGTGTCCTTTCCCAGCTGTAATCTTAACTTGATCGGGAACAGGAACACTTCTTCATTCGCTGTGGCCTTCAATGGGCAGGCATATCCATAACTAACTGAAGTACAGTACTGCATTCTTGATCCATGAGGCTACTTTTGTATTTAGAATCAGCACGATTAGTTATCAGTGTATTGAGATTAATACATGGTCAAGGAGCTCTAATGTAGGCGTATTTCATGTGCTGTGTCTGTTCTCGCTGTACCCCTGTGCAGACATAATCTGGAGTTCTCCTTGTACTTCTTGCTAACTTTAGCGTTTCTTCAAGTCCAGTAAGGTCCTGCTTTCATCACAGTCGCTTTTCAGAGTAGAACAGATGGGTTTAACTTTGTTTTCTAATCTTTAGCATCTTCCTCTTCTCCCAGTTCTTCCTAGTTCACCTTTAACAGTCAGTTCAAAGCTGCTTGCCTAGTCTGAAAAATATTGAGTCGTAATAAAAAGAAAACCTGTAGCTTACTGTAGAAAGATCACTCTGTGCTTTTACCGTAAACTTCAGTGGCTATCTGTCTGCCTCGGAAGCAGAGACTCCGCTCCTGCACCGCCTACAGAAGCTGAAATTCTCTCGCATCCGTATGGTACGGTGGATGTCAGCAGTCAGGAAGTGGAGGTGCCCTGTGTCTGCACCCAGTGCGTTTGTTACACTGATCAGTGGTGGCTTAGTCAACCAGAGAACTGGCATCTTTGTCTGCTACTCAATGTCGTAACTAAAGACTTCATTGAGGGCAAAGCCAGGAGGGTGCATCACTGACTTTCTGCTGACTTGATCCCATTTAAAGGCTTTCTCCATGGATTTTTTTTTTTGGTCTTTTGCGTATTTGGTGGATTATGAAAAAACTGTGCTGTAGTAGGGCTATGGGGTAAACTCTAACCCTGTGCTCAGAAGGCAGAAGTTGTTATAATGCACTTTAGCCAGCAGTAATGCCAAAGGCTGGCTACGGTTGGAGATGATCTGGTAATGGAGCAGTGGACATCTTGAGGGTTTGCTCCATCATGCCTTATGCTTATGCAACTGCAGGTTAGTTGCTGCCAAAGCTTGCAAAACTGCTGGTCGTCCCTCTTCAGGTGAGATGTGAAGATGGCATGGAGAAGAACCAGTTTCCTTAGTGGTCACTCAGTCTCCCCCTCATCACTCAAGGTTACTACTGCACTTGTCGCTTTGTTTTCGTGATTGTCTATGACTAGTGTGCTTTACAGCTGCTGCCAGCCACCTCCAGTGCTTCCTGACGGAGTAAAAAGGGCCTTGTCTGCAGCTCACTCCACCTGGCTGGTTGTTGAATCAGCACGAGCTGTACGTGCAGGGGTGCAGCAGGCCAGCTGGGGTTTACAGCTTCAGTTGGCTGCTCTGGGCTTCTCTCTGTGCAGGTGTGACAGTGGGACTGTTACGAAAGGGTCTGGCTAAGTAACTTCTAACAGGCTCTGTCCCTCTTGTCCAAAATGCTGTTTCTCCATTCTCAGCGTCTTTTCCCGTCCTTGCTCCCATCTTGCCACCCTCTGCCCTGTCAGGGCTCAAGCACATTCCCTGTCCTCTCACGGCTTACTGTCTTGGGTACCAGTTCTGCAAAGCCTGGGGGCACCTGTTAAAGCCCTACTACAGTTTGAGACTTCTACACTTGCTTAGGCTGTAGCTTGCTGAATTAGGGCCTTGCTCGCAGTCTCCTCGCTCGCATTTGACTCTGCCATGGATATCTCCCTGGACTGGTATCCCCCTTTGAGTCTGAAAGGCTTTGCTCCAAACTCATTCCTGCTCCGTGAAGGAGTTGATTCCTGCACTGCTGGCTATTCCAGTTTGGTGGCTTTTATTTTTCTCATTTATTCTGGGGTTTACTGCATATGTACAAAGTCGTGCTGACTTTCTCAGCTCCCCTGAATGTGGTACAGGGGCCCACCCTGTAAGGCATCAGAATTATTTGTCTCCTTCCAAGGTGCACAAGGACCTCTTACACAAACAAGTTTTAAGAAGGAAAAGCAGCTGCATACACACAAGTGGAAAGGTATCTCTGGGTAGAATAGGTGAGGAAGCAGTTTAAGAATTTTAAATAGAATAGTAACTCAATTTTTTGCTTTCTTTTTAAAAAATGGCTTTAACAGGAAGTTTGTGTTTTAATCCACAGAAAGTTGCAATGTAAAAGGGGGTTTTCTCTTCATCAATGCAAAATGTGCCTCTCAACTATAATGCAAAAGTCAATCTCTTGTCTCTCTCTGTTTGCAATGGAAGAAGTTTAACTGAAGACTGATTTAACATGTTTTTTGCTCTTAAGTGTAATTGTCCACACACCAGGTCTTGCTGGTCTTTCCTAAGCACCATACAGCACTATACCTACTTAAAAGCAAAATGGGGATTTCATTGAGCAGTGGAACCTGCTGAACTTCCTTGGTTTGAGAGACACTGGAGAGAAGAGTCCAGGTTCCACGTGCTTTCAATAGAACTTTAAACCAATGCAGCTACTCTCTGAGTAGCACCACTTCCTACTTTTCCCTCCATTTAGATGGGAATTTAAAAGTAAACCCAGCAATACATGATCCAGTTGACATGCTTGCAGGTGGAACATGGGGCTTTTGAAATTTGAGGATCAAGATTTCTCTTGTGGAAGAACTCATGGGTGCAAGAGCTTGGATCTCAGATTACAGCTCTTCTGCCAGTTTGCTAAATGCATTGAAGTACACTGGACTCTTCTGAAGAAGACTGTGGTAGAAGATCTGTGAAGGTGGAGGCTGGAACTGATCATTTTAGGTCATCTGTGTGTCGTTTGACTACATGGACAATGTAACAGTAATTTTTACAGATTGTTTTCCATGTGTCAGTCACAAATAACTCTTCATGTGCTGTTTGGAGGAAAACTGTTAATAGATACATTTCCAGATCAAATTAAGAGCCTAATTTTCCATCTTGCATTATCCGGGTTACTGTGTTCACATGCCAGAAAGATGTTGCTCTTTGAAAAAGCATGTTAGTGTATGTGGCCATGACCCATGCACTTTTTAAATACCTAGATCTGTACCTTCTCACCTGATTATCATTAACCATGCTGTAGTCTGACCAACGGATCTTTTGCTACTGCCCTGTTATATAGATAATTGTAATTAACTGCAGTTTGGTTTTTCCACTACTTGAAGTTGTGTGATCTGAAGACTGGTGAACAGAAAGTATTTGTGCATCTTACTATGGGTATCTCTAAATAAAATGTATTTGTATAGTGTGTTGGCTTGGCTGATGGTTTCCTTTATTTGCTGATTATGCCACTGCAAGTAAATCCAGGGCAGTTTGAGAGCTGGTGGGCTTGGGTTTCTCCCTGTGACAGTCCAGCCTCTGTGTTGATGTGATTGACTCAAGGCAAATAGAACTGTTGTTTTTCCTTCACCAGTGAGGGGATTGATAGCCCAAGGGCAGGTTCTCAGCTTATTCGTGTTTCTCATAGCTTAAACAGCAGTCCTGTTCTCCTGTTCTATCCTTGCTTCCATAGGAAATGTACCTAATGGCAGAGCTGGGACTCTTACACTCTTTAAAGCATCTCTTTCCTGTTCTCCTGCTACCTTATTTGCTCTGAGACAAGCATTTCCTTTCAAAAACTGTTTTTCTAAGGAAATACCTCTTAGAAGTATTGGACAGTACAGATACCTATAGGTAGACAGTTAGGTATAGGACTAAGGGTTTCAGGAAGACTACGTACCAAAACTGCATCTGTAGCCCTAGATCTTCCACATATTTTCTTTGCACAGGAGAGTGAGGCCTCTGTCCATCTCTCCTATTTCCCTGCCTAGAATTGGGAAGGTTCTCTTGTAGGAGGAATGTGCTTAAGAGATCAAAGCTTTATGTTGGAGGTTAAAATCATGTGCCTAAAAGCCACTCCTGCATTTCTGTCTTGACACTTGGCCTCACTCTGAGGTGTGCGTTTCCATGGTCATGGACAAACCGCAGCTTTGCATGCAAGCTATGGGAAACCATGTCTCCAGCTGCACCATCTCTGTTCCCTGTAGTACTGTAGTAGGCACTACTGACGTTTCTGGATGCCAAAAGAGGAAGAGGTGAGTCTAAAAAGGTATATGAATCCTATACTGTCATTCTACTGACCCTTATATCAAATTCTTTGAGAGCTGAGAGATGCAAAGAAAAAAAAAATTCCACAGCCCTGGAAACACGCAGGAGATGGTGGGTTAGAACAATCTCTGACTATGAGGGTTGCAAACTCCCAGCTGCATCAGATGCTCCATCGAGTACAGCATTCAGATGGTGTGGGACCTGTCAGCTGACTTGCAGGGCCAAAAAGGACCTCAGGAAGTACCAAGACAGTCAGTACTCACAGAACTCCTCCTAGATCTGTGTCCAGCTTTAATCTCAACAATAAAGAGTCCAAATCCTCCCCCAGCAACTAAGTCTAGTGTTCATCTGTTTTTTCTCTGTCTTTCAGGTCCCCTTGCCTTCCCATTTGCTGTGCCCATGAAGCAGTTTGTTCCCTTCTGTGGGGCAGCTCATCTCTTTTCAGAAGGGATTTTTAACTGTTTCATGGCCATGGTCTTCACAGTCCTGGTTCCCTCAGTGCTTTCTCACCAGCAGCTGCGTGTGTGGCCATTGTCATTTCTGGCAGTGGAACCAAGATGAGATCCATTGCACTCCTTGGCCGGGAGCCTGTAGCAGGTCTACGCTGCTATCGACCGTGCTTTTACTGTACACTAGAAACACGGTGGCAGTGCACATGATCCCTTTCAACACTCAATCTGTTGCCTGCCTCCGACTCCCAGCCCAGCTGCTGCAGGTTTGCTTGGCTGTCATCACGTCCCTTCTTGGGTGTATTTTGTTCCTGATCTCTGTGACTTGGGATCTCAGCTCTTGCCAGCTGGTGGCACCGCTGTTGCAGAACAAGGGAGCCAAACCAGGACAGCACTGCAGGTATAGCTTCAAACTGGTTCTGTTAATTCTTCCTAGCCGCAGCTGTACCCATCCTTCTGGATGTAGGACTGGGATAGTCTTTTCCAGTGCAAGGTGCTGTCAAGGTCCAGTAAATGGATTAATAGATTAAGAGATGCCAGGAATGCAGTGCTTGAACTGTTCTTTGGGCAAGGGCAGCCCATGCCTTCAGAGATTGAAAGTGAGCACATTCACAGTGTATTAGAAAACAAGAACCTCTGTGCTTTGTCTCCCAACTTTCCCAGTCCCCCTCAAGCCTCCTCATCTGGAGGAATAAACATCAGGAGGGCTTCAGCCCCCTGCAAGACTCAAGGGGCCATGTGGCCAACACGGCATTTGGGAGCTATTGATCAGCTGCTCCAAAGTACAGCCCTGCATGGAGAGTCTTACCTTTCCCTCTTCATTAAGGTGAATCATGAGCTGGGAGAGGTAAGAGAGAAGCCACAGGCCTTAAGCGCAGAGCTGAGATCAAAGGGTGAGCTAGAGACTTGCTTGGACTGTTTGTGCCAAAGACATAGACAGAGTGAGGGTCATTTCCAGGGGTGCTGAAGTCTCAGCAGAAAGGTTTGTAACTCCTGTAACTGGCACCTGTGTTTTTTTCCTTTGTTGTCAAAAGTTTCACTGTTCCAGGGGTTTCCTCCCTCCACAGACCCACTACAGTGCCTGGTGCATGTTGAATGTTAAGCACACGGACTTATCTACAATGGAAATTTCAGAAATTCTGTACAACTGGAGAGGATGTCAGCCTCAAGACCAGTCAGCCTCACCTCCGTCCCTGGGAAGGTGATGAACAGCTCATTCTAGCTGTTACCTCTAAACAGGTGGAGGAAAAGAGGATTATCAAGAGCAGTTAGCATGGATTCACCAAGGGAAAATTATGCCTGACCAATCTGATAGCATTCTATGATAAAATGACTAGCTGGGTGGATGAGGGGAGGGCAGTAGATGTGGTCTACCTTGACCTTAGTCAGGCCTTTGACCCTGTGTCCCATCACATCCTCATGGGCAAGCTTAGGAAGTGTGGGACAGATGAGTGGACAGTGAGGTGGATTGAGAACTGGCTGAAGGACAGAGCTCAGAGGGTTGTGATCAGCGGTGGTGAGTCCAGTTGGAGGCCTGTGGCTAATGGTGTTCCCCAGGGTCGCTACTGGTTCAATACACTGATCATCATTGACCTGGCTGAAAGGACAGAGTGCACTCTCAGCAGATTTTCTGATGACACAAAGCTGGGAGGAGTGGCTGATACTCCAGAAGGCTGTGCTGCCACTCAGCGAGAGCTGGACAGGCTGGAGAGCTGGGCAGAGAGGAGCGTAATGAGGTTCAATAAAGGCAAGTGTAGGGTCCTGCCCCTGGGGAGGGATAACCCCATGCACCACTACTGGAGAGCAGCTCTATGGAGAAGGACCTGGGAGTCCTGTTGGACAACAAGTTACTCATGAGCCAGCAATGTGCCCTTGTGGCCAAGAAGGCCAATGGCATCCTGGGATGCATGAAGGAGAGTGTGGCCAGCAGGTTGGGGGAAGTCATCCTCCCCCTGTGCTCTGCCCTGGTGAGGCCACATCTGCAGTACTGTGTCCAGTTCTGGGCCCCCCAGTTCAAGAGAGACACGGAACTACTAGAGATAGTCCAGTGGAGGGCCACAAAGATGATGAGGGGACTGGAGCACCTCTGTTGTGAGGAAAGGCTGAGAGACCTGGGGCTCTTTAGCCTGGAAAAGAGAAGACTGAGAGGGGACCTTATCAATGCTTATAAATACCTAAAGGGCGTGTGTCAAGAGGATGGGGCCAGGCTCTTTTCAGTGGTGCCCAGTGACAGGACAAGAGGCAATGGGCACAAACTGAAGCACAGGAAGTTTCACCTGAACATGAGGAAAAACTACTTTACTCTGAGGGTGACAGAGCACTGGAACAGGCTGCCCAGGGAGGTTGTGGAGTCTCCTTCTCTGGAGATATTCAAAACCTGCCTGGAAACAGTCCTGTGTGACCTGCTGTAGGTGAAGCTGCTCTGGCAGGGGGGTTGGACTAGATGATTCTCCAGAGGTCCCTTCCAACCCCTGCCATTCTGTGATTCTGTGATGTAACTAGATTTAAGATTGCCTTTTGGGAGACAAAAGCTGGCACTGTTGCTGTAAAACTCCTCCCCATATAGCTGCTCTAGTCTAGGTAAGTATTCACATAGGGAGCAATGCTGGCTAATTTCTCCGTGTATGTGAGCCCTAAAAGAGGTCTCAGAGCCAGAAGGGTGAGGAATGCTTGGTCAGTACCAAGAAAAACACCTGGGAAAGCACGATCCATTTCCTCACTTGCTGTGGTGGCTGAC
Source organism: Leptosomus discolor (assembly GCF_034619465.1). Lineage (NCBI taxonomy): Eukaryota > Metazoa > Chordata > Aves > Leptosomiformes > Leptosomidae > Leptosomus > Leptosomus discolor. Next base: position 84,131,872 of record NC_141419.1, read on the forward strand.
TGCTTCCTGCTGCTGAGGGCTGCTGGACACCACGTGGCAGCTGGGCCAGTGAGGATGCCAGCAGAGAGTATTAAGCTGTATCAACTTCTGATCTTGCTCTCTGATAAAACCACCTCATAGAGACTTTTTTCCTTTCCAGGAAAGAAATTCTAGAAGTAATGATGACTTGCTATGTGCATTTATAGGAGCATCTCTTTCCTGTTAATTGCAGGAAGACAACTGTAGCTTTTTATCCATATAAACAGGCTTTGACTGAAAAAAAAAAAAGATTGTCCATGTTATCTTGGTATATATACAGTAGGCTGCTGCTGTTGTACTTGGAGTGCATTTATTTTGTCAAAAGTTTTTAGTCCTGTGCTCTGGGTGGCTCAACTCTTTGCTGAAGGGGAAGGGAAACATCCGGAGCTTGAACGTCCTGCACAGAGTAATAGAAAGTGACTACAGGGAAAAGTCTGGCTCATATGAGAGGGAGTTCCCTGTCACCTTTCTTTCTCAACTTACTAACACACTCTTGGAATAAGAAACAGCCAGAAAGGTCAAGTCATATCCCTGAATGCTGGGTGCCTGTACTCTCTGAATGAGAGAATAGTTGAGGTTGACGGGGACCTGTGGAGATCAGCTACTCCAACGCCCTGCTCAAAGCAGGGTTACCTAGGGCATGCTGCCCAGGACCATGTCCAGTCAGGTTTTCAATATGTCCAAGGATAGAGACTCTACAACTTCTCTGGGCAAGCTGTGCCTGTGTTTGAGCACGCTCACAGTAAAAAAGTTTTGTGTATAAATGGAATTTCCTGTTTTTTCAATTTGTGTCTCATCACCAGGCACCACTGAGAGCAGGGCAAGGACCACCTCCCTCAGTCTGCTGGCAGCACTCTTCCTAAAGAAGCCCAGGCCTTTGATGCAAGTTGTTGGCCTTTGATGCAAGGGTGCATGGCTGGCTCGTGTTCCACCTGTCCACCAGGAGTTCCAGGTCCTTCTCTGCCAAGCTGCTTTCCAGATGGTAGCCCCAGCCCACAGTGGCATATGGGTTTATTCCTTCCCAGGTGCGTAACTTCACATGTCTCTTTGTTGAACTTTAGCAAGATTCCTGTTGGCCCATTTCTCCAGCCTGTTCAGGTCGCTCTGAATGACTGCACACCTGTCTGGTGAATCAGCCACTCCTCCCAGCTTTGTGCCGTCTGTGAACTTGCTGAAGCTGCACTCCGTCCCACTGTTCCAGTCATTAATGAAGATATTCAGCAGTATTGGCCCCAGGACCTAGTGTACACCACCAGTGACCAGCCTTCAGCTGGTCTTTGTGCCACTGACCACAACCCCTTGAACCCAGCAGTTCCATCGGTTTTCAGTCTGCCTCACTGTCCACATACCTAGTCTGTAGTTCACCAATTTGTCTGTGAGGCCGTTAGAGGAAACACTGTTCAATGCCTTGCTGAAGCCAAAGTGAACAACATCCCCTCCTCTCCCCTCATCTACCAAGGCAGTCTTTTCATCGTAGAAGGTGATCAGGTTGCTCAGACGTGACTTCCCCCGTGCAAATCCATGCTGACTGCTCCCAGTCCCAGTCCTCAGTATGTCTGGAAATGACTTTCAGTACTATTTGCTCTATCACCTTTGCAGGGACTGAGGGGAGGCTGACCACCCTGTAGTTCCCCAAGGTCTCTCAAGCTCACCGATTTGTTCCCCTCATTGCCAGTTGCTTCATCTACAAATGGCCCTTTTATAATTTAAAGCAGATGACTGACATTTAACCAGAGTTGGAAAATATCCTTGGACATGCTCCTAAAATGTATCACAGCATAAAAATGCTTGTAATTTATCCTAAGATGAATTTTGGGGGAAAACAGCAAATGGTGCAACATCCAGCTTCCACTTTACAATGCTATTAGTTCATTACCAACCAATTACAGGAACATTTACAGTATCTGGAGTAAGGGAAGGTTGAGATTCCACTAGGCCTGTCAAAGTCCAGCTGATAAAGGCAGATGCCCTGTAAGCACTACAAAAGGCAGAGTGCAACATGGTGCAAGAATGTTTTTAAAAGTCTCTAGCAGTTCATGAGGATGTCAATGCGACCCAGTAACTGAATTAGCTTTGCATTTATGGGACACTGAGCTGAGCTAATCAGCTGTCCCAGAATGAACTAGCTCTGCGTGTAAACAACTGGTGTCTCTGGTTGATAAACTTTGAGTTGCCTGTAAGTTAAATTAGAAAAGGAACAGATGACACAAATTCCTCTACATTTACTCCTGTATAAGCTGTACCAGCGAAAGGATTTTTCTCCTTCCAAGAACTTTCACCCTCTTAAAGAACAATTCCTAGGAATCCTATTGGCCCACTTGTAGACAGTTTTAAAGGCACCAATAGACAATTGTAAAAGTATAAGTGTTCCAAAAACACCTGCTTCTCCTTCCAGTAAGAAGCAGGATGCTCTAGTAGTGTCACAGTGGGACAGAGGAAATAGCTGGTGGTTAGCTTATGGACTGACTAGTGCAAAGTAACGTTTGACAGTGAGAAATGGTTTTCTCTCACCAGGTCTGAGGTGTCTAGACCCAAGAGCTCACAGAAGCATAGAATGGTTTGGGTCAGAAGGGACCTGTGAGTTGGAAGGGACCTTTAATGATCATTTAGTCCAACCTCGCCCTTCCCCTCCAGGTTCTTTAAGAGCTGGCCAGGGAAACTTCTGGCTTCATAGAGATAATTTTAACCTTTGGAAATGTTAAGAGGCTGGAAGCACGCCACAGAGTGGGGCACAGGGGGGTGACCAGATACTTGTGGACTGCTTTCCTTGATGTCACGGGCAAAATAATGGAAAACTGATAAGGGCCTTGATTAATAGAGAATTCAAGGCTAGTTAATACCAGGCAACAGGGTTTTATGGAAAATAAGTCTGTTTGTTTAACAAAAGCCTATGTAATTCTTAGAGATTGTTTGGCCGATCAAGGTAACAGTGGGCACATCACAGAATTAAATCAGGGGGTACAACAGAACAAACCCAGCACTCACCATTACCAGAGCACACACTACACAGATTAACAACTGCCAGCATCCTCCCCGAAACGGGTGTTTATAGAGATGTTCTGCGGGGTCAGTTACCAGGCTGAGATGGGTTGAACGGTCTCAGCAATCTGGAAATAAGTACAAAGTCACCGCAGGAAATGTTTTATGAAAAAGGTTGGAGGAATGGAAAATAACAAGGGGGTTAAGGTGGTTGTGCAGAGCAATTTCAGATTCCGGTCACATGAAAATGCATCACCTTTTTCATACAGACAAATTACAAGGTGAGAAAACTTGGACCAAGCGCTGCAGGGGGCACCTACAGACAAAAGAGGGTCTGTTTCCAGACATGCACTAACTCTAAAGGACGATCAAGCAGTCCCAACGTGAATTCCCAGGATGATGCTGAGACACAAGGGACTAATGGAGACTGTGGATGTTAAGAATTTTAATGGCCTGGGCTGCACGACAGCTAGACACAGTGATATCATTACCCTTCCTGCTGTCAACGCTGTGAATCAATGAACAGCATCTCTACCAGAAGGGCTTGCTTCCACAACTGAAATGGTAACCCTTTCAAGTACAATTGTTGCAGAAGCCTTGCTTCTGCATGCCTGTGAACACAATCTAACGCATTGGATCCCATTTCTGGACAGCATCTTTATGGGTTTCACCCCAGGTCTAAATGCAGCAGCAATCCCTGGTACGCCCAAGGGTAACAACTCTTGAGACAACCCCACTTGGCATCCAAGATTTCAATTTGTTCCACTATAACTACAGAGAATTCCTATTTCCCTGCAAACTCAACTCAAATCTGAAAGTCAAGCTTGGTTTCTTCATGCGGAGCCTCTCCCTTACAGAGCCTGGGTACAACCAGGTTACGTTGACTCTCTGAGGCTACTGAAGTATGTTTTGGAGAAAGGTAGTGCTGTTGATGCAGATGTCATGGGTTAAGGCAGTAAGAACAGTTTGCAGAGAAAAGCAGCGTTTTTACTAGACCAAGTGATGTAACTGGGAGAGAAAACAGGCACAAAGAAAATAAATTGTGAAAAACTGCTCTGAACTTCAGCACAGTTGGACTAATTGTCCAACGAGTCAGAGGGGCAAGGGTTGGTAGTGTGGGAAGTAGAAGAGAGCATTAGCAAGAGGGAAGATAAACAGCACCCTGAGCCTGTGAAGAACAGATGGTTTTCATTTCTTGCCTTCTGAACCAGGAACAGGGTGGTAAGATTCTTAACGCAAGCGGCTTCCCCACACTCCCCAACGTGGCTAGCAAGTAGAACGCCAGAGCACCAGAACAGTGGTTCCCAGCTTGTGGCACATGGACTGTTTAAGAAATCTGCAGTAGCTGATCGAGAAAAGCAATCCTGAAGTAAGCTTAAACATACAGTCCGGTAGGATTTGCACCTGCCCTGGATTATTCTTTAGTTGTTGGAAAACTGAGAAGGTCGCAAATCCTTGTAACAGCAGATAAAGACCTGACCAGGCAGCAGGTAGAATTTGCCTACCAGGCCTGGTCAGACCTTCACTGTGTTTAGTGCAGGGTCTCCTCTCCAAGCCTGACGTACTGAGTATTTGGAGCAAGGGTCCATGTCCCCAAGCCTCCATCAGTTTATTCCTTTAATTCTCCTCTGGAAGCTTTGGCAGTGAAATATGTCATTTTCTCATTCGTATTTACTCCATGTACAGCAGAGAGGAGTCTACAATGCTTTTGTCCTGGTATCCTTGTTTAATTTTCTCCTATTCCAAACGCTCCTGGGATGGATTCTGTGTGATATTTGGAGACACAATCCAGCTGGCACCACACCATCTGACTAGAGCATCCCAAGAGCTCTCAGCCTTTGTTGTTGCATGCTGCAACAATCAAATATCCATCTTGATTAGCAAAGGATTGCCAAGTCATGATGAAAGAATGCTAACACTACTGATTAAATCGGTGCAGATTACGGAGCTGTAGACATGTTTGTCACAAAGCTTGTGAAACTTTGTTTAGAGCTGTAATTGATTCCCTCCCCCAATAGTAATAAAACAAAATACCAACAGCTGCCTCAAGAAAATCAACGCTACCTGTGCACTGTTTGGTCTGAATTTCAGTTCAGCTCTAAAGGGCCATCTAGATTATTGGGAAAAGATGGGAACAGGGAGGTCTTGCTGCTTCTGAGCAGTAGGAACTGTCACAGCTTCTGCCCATTCATGTAATAAGTATCAAGGTCAGTCCAGGACACAGGCTGCTTGTGTCTGTCTACTCTGTCTAAACAGAGAAGGAAGAAGCATGACCACCACTGATTAATTTTCAGATACTGTTTAGGATAAAATGAGATTTGATGTCTTCTCTCCGTACGTGGAGAGTATGAGGTCAAGGGACAGAGGATGAGCAAACAGCAGTAAAAGAAATAAGACCACAGAAGAGGTCAAAAACCATGGAGCGTTATCACTGGAGGCACCGTGGGCTGAACAGTCTGCTATCTGGTGCCTCCATCACCCTCACCAACTCTGCCTGCACCAAGCAGGAACCAATTTCCACATAGGCTAAGCAAGCCCTGCCTTACAACGCCAGGCCTTACAGAGGGATGCCAGAAGGGTACAACTGCTGTATTTTGGGCAAACAGAAGTGCTGTACAGAATGGGAAAAATCCACAGCACGAAAAAAGTCTAAAGGGAAAAAGTTGAGGTTTTCTTCCTGGCTCAGAAGCTGAAACTCCTCTTCTTGTGGAAGCAAACTTCCTTTCTTGCCATCTGACCTGTCACCGTTCAGTTTAAGTTGCCAGAAGTGGCACCAAGTGCTCTGACATACTTTTGCTGTGCCTTCCGCCTTCTGGTCTGTGTCTGTCCTCCCTTAGCCCCCAGCATACTCTCCTTGACCCTTTCCTGCTGCAGCAGCAGCTACCCTTTGTCCTGGGATTCCTCCACGTCAATGCAGTGCCTCCCTGTGTCCAGGCTGACAAAAGAGTGTAACAGTGAAAAGAAATTAATGTAAGTGTAGAAATGGTTTCAATTTCCTGACCACTCGGGCATTGGTCTCAGCAACTGTGGAGAGAGAACGTGAAGGAGCCTTTTGATTCTCCAGTCATGTGGATGACTGTTTGGGCTATCAAACAGGTCTGCGATGAAGCCCCCAAGATAACAGTAACTAGGGTAGGAACGAGGCAGCTCTAGAAAGCCCAGAACCCGTGTCAGCTCAGCCCGGGACTGAGGCACCAAACGCAATTAACATAACTTGGCAACCTGAACAGGCTCTAACCGGTGACATAAACCTCTCATCATCGGTCCTGCCAAAACCCTGCAGGGCAGAAAATAAAACCCACGTTAAAACAAGAAGTAAACCCTTAAAAAAAACAACAAAACCAAACCAAACCAAAACCAAACCAAAACCACCGCCCGGGCCGAACTGCTCCTTCCGCCAGCGAGAGAGGAACCGAGCCGCGATCCGGCACGTCCACCCTGCTCCCGCACCCGCGCCGCCAGGGCCCAGGCTGCGCCCGGGGGCGCTGGGCCTCCCGCCCCCCGCGGCCTCACAGACCGCCGAGGCGGAGCCGCCCGTCCCCGCAGAGGCCGCTCCCGCCAAGGCGCACGCTGCGCCTCAAACCCTCCACGGAGCGGCCCCAGGCGCAGCTGCGGCTTTCCCCGGGGCCTCCGGCGGGGCGGGGGCGGGCAGAGGCCGGCGGGAGGCGAGGCGAGGCGGGGCGGGATGGGGCGGGGCGGGGCGGGTAGGCCCCGCCGCCCCTCTCTCAGGCGCTGCCCGCGCCGCCTTTCCCCTCCTCGCGGCCATGGGCGGGGCCGACAGGCCCCTTCCGCCGCGCTCGCGCCGGGGAGGGGCGGAGCCCCGAGCACGTGAGAGGGAAGAGGCTGGCTTCTCCCCGCCCCGCTCACGTGGTGCCGGGGTAGGCGGAAGGGCCGGTGGATGGGCGCGCGCTGGCGGTGTGTGAGGGGCGAGGCGCGCGGGAGGGAAGGGGAGAGGGGCGGGGGGGGGGGGGGGGGGGGCGGGCGGGCGGTAGGGGAGCGCGACGCATCGCGTCACGTCACGTGGCGGAGGAGCAGCCTCGCGCGCGCGTGGAGGAGGAGGAGGGAGGGGGGAGCGAGCGAGCGAGCGAGGCGCGGGGCGGTCACGTGACGGTGGTGGGCGCCGCTGCTGCTGCTGCTTTGTGAGCACATTGGGCAGGTACCGCGCGGGGGGGGGGGGGGGGGGGGGGGGGGGGGGGGGGCCGGGGCCGCGCGCGCCCGCCCGCAGGGTGGGGGGTGGAGGGTGGGGGGGGGGGGGGGGGGGGGGGGGGGGGGGCGCGCGCGCATCCCCCCTGTCTCACCTGCCCGCCCGGCTCGCGCGTGTGGCGGCGGCGGGGCGCCCGCGCGCCCGGAGGAGGCCCCCGTCGCCCTTCCCCCCCCCCCCCCCCCCCCCCCCTCCGCCCGACGGTCCGGGGCGGCTGTTGGTCCCTCGGCGGCTCCCGAGGGCCCGGGACGGGCCCGTCGCCCCCCGCCGCCGCCTCCCGACGGGCTCGTCCCGGGGCCGATTGCTCGTCCCGGTTGGGAGCTTTTGTCCGGCGGCGGGTGATGGCAGGGCCGCGCCTCCCCACCGGGCCCGGCGCCCCTTCCCGGCCGCGGAAGGGCTGGGGGCGGGGTGGCGGCGTGTGAGGGGAGGTGGCTCTGCCCTACTTTTTCCTGGCGGCCGCCCGGGGGAAGCTTCGCCCTGCCCTAGATTGCCGCCCCCCCCCCCCCCCCCCCCCCCCCCCATCCCCTCCCCTCCGGGGCGCGGGTAGGGGCCGCTGAGTAGGCCGCGGTTGCGGGCAGCTCCCGCCCTGCTCCAGCTCGGGCTAGTGTGGGGAGGGGGAGCTCGGCCGATCCCCGAGGGGTGCCGGCGGAGGTGGGTTAGGGTTCTACCCGCTTCCGTTTTGGGGAGGGGGGTCCTGTTTCTTGTGCTCCTTACAGCTGGAGGCTTCTCTCCTTGACGGGTTCGTGCTTTTTCCTGGCTCTTTGGGATGGGGTGTGAGGAGTGGGGCGCGGGGTTGTACGCAGCTGGACCCGTCAGAGGAGAAGCAGGGCTGGTGGAGGGGGGCGTGCCTTTGGGCCCCTTCCTGATCTCGAGTCAGGCCAGAAGAGGGCTGGCAGCACGGGAAGGGAACAAGTGGGTGAATAACTATTGATCTGTGTCTTGTGCAGGGCTTTACTTCCATGTTGTCTTCCCCCATCTCCTTCCCGGATGCTCCCTCGCTGGTGGTGGTGGGGGGGTAGGGCAGCCGTGTCACAGTCACAGCTACAGAATTCACTGACAATAACATCTCGGCAGCAGCAGTGGGTTACTCGAGGACATGGCAATGAATGAACCGTTCTCTCTGTTAACCTTCTCTACCTAGTCCTTTCTCACCCCCGATTATGTGTGGTTGCTGAGGACTGGAAGTCAGGGCAGGGCTTTGCTATTGGTCTGGCTTATGTTGAGTTTCAAAACAAAAAAGAAAGCTCCTCTGTGTTTGCTGTTGTTGCTGAAGAAAATTACAGCGGGAAAGTGAACTAGTAGAAACCCTTCCGCAAGAAACTGGATGTAGAAGGGGACCTGCTGCAACCTTTGAGCCTGATGGCAAGGATCTGAACTCCGTGATGTGAAGCAGATTTAAAAATACGTGCTGAAATGTCTGCAGTGCTGTTGAATGCCACCTTGGAGCCGCTCAGGGTGAACCTAGTTCGAAGCTTCTCTCGTAGGTGCGTTAACGTCAGGAGCAAGGATGTGCAGAGCCCTGTTGGTTGTGTTCAGGGGAACACAGAGTGTCGTGGAACAGAAACTTCGGGCTGGGTGCGGAGCTACGTAAGGGGAAGCTCATGAGCGCCAGCCCGCTTCGTCTCTGGCTATCAGTCCCTGGACATCTCAATCTGAGTAAATACTGAATGCTTATAGTACAGCAGCAGATCCAGGCAATAGCTTCTGGGGTGGTGGTGGCTGGTGAAATGGAGGGGCCGTCCTGGCAGGAGAGCAGCTATTTTTTTCAAGGAGAGAAATTGGAGCTGGATGTGAGGGAAGGGAAGGGGAGGAGGGGGAGGATGTGCGGGCCTGGAGGAGCAGCGCTTGCTGTTGAAACTGAGCCCTTCACAACGAGTGGCAGCAACTCAGCCTTCTGAGGCTTTGCTTTTTTAATGTTTACCAGGCCATTTTAGCACTTCTCTTGGTTATATCACATTCTCTAGTGGAATCTGGGTTTGGATTCCTACCTGGCTGACTCAGTATTTATACCCGGGCCCAATCTCTCTGTGGTGGTTTGACCTAACTTGTTGAAAGAATTTATTTTTAACCTTACACTAGGTAACTTGTAAATCACTTTGCAGCATTAATGATGTTTTGGAACTCTTGGAGGGTTACATGGAGAAACTGGATTAACTGGTGTAAACCAATTTTGATACAGTCTGGAAAAGGAGCCAGTGTTTGTGTTCATAACCTCAACAATCTTGGTAACTTAAAGGAGGCGGGTAGGAGTGAGAACTGGGCAAGCTCTATACTGCTTTGTTCTAGTTTCAGTTTTATCAGAATACTGATTTTAAAAAGTGGTTATAGTAATAAAAACAAAGGCATGAACATACAGAAATTTAGGCCATTTCACTTGTGTCGTTTTGGCCAGTCCTCAAGAAGGCTCCTGGTGCCATGACTTGCAAAAGGACGTGGCCATTCCTGGGGACTTCGGAGTTACGGACTCGTCACTAATATCTAAGGAAGCTGAGGGAAAACCTCTCAAAAAGAAAGTTGTCTGTTACCAGGAGCTATTTTTTGGGTTTTTTTGTTTTTTTTTTTTAGTTCTTCCAATTTTTAAGCTACCCTTTTAGAACTTAAAAGCAGATTTTTTTGACATTTTGATGGACTTTTATTTTATGTGATGCTTTCCTCATAGAATGCCATTTTTTTACATGTTTTCTGTTTGTTGCTGGTGTCCCCCTAGTGATACTGATCATAGCAGAATAGTATGCTGTTTAATAGTGCTTGAGAAATGTATGTACCATAGACTGATAATACTCTTGTTAATAATTAGCATCAATAGTATTAATAGTAATGTTTACTTGTGATTTTAGTAATGTTTAATAGCAGTACTTGGGATAGGTTCTTCATGAAAGAATAGGAATACAACTTTGTATTTTTTATTAATCTTTTTATTTATCTTTGTCTTCTATTCGGTTAAAGCACATCAACAGGATTCTGAAGACCTGTGTTCTGTGTTTGGGTTTGCCACAGCCTCGTTTGACCTTGGTAAAAGAGAAGCCAAATGACTTGTCCCGTTTTTGAGAAGACAGATTAAAGAAACTCAGTGTTGTGTTTGTACACTTCAGAAGTATCAAATGGAAGGTGCTAGAGGAAGTACAAGTAATAGCTGCTTCAATTGTCTTGTTCTGCTGGAGCTTTGTGTTGAATTTTGTTTTTTTCTGATACCATCTGCTCTCTGGTAGCCCATTGCATCCTCTTTGCTTTTCCGAGAAGACCTAGTTTGGACTTGTGCTGTTTTTCATACAGCTTCCCTAAACAGGCTATGTTCATTAAAGTGGCAGCCGGGACGAAAGGTTTGAAGTAGCTCCTTTGCCATTAGTTAAGGTTCATGTTTCACAGAAGTTGCAGTCTCTGTTTTGCTCTAACATGAAAGTCCAAGCTCTTTGCTGTTGGCCACCTAAAGTGGCAGTTCGTTGGAACTCCCCGTCCACCTGGGGCTCCTGCAGCCCCTTCACAGGTGTGGTACCTCCAACTCTTGCCCTTCACCTTCCCCCCCGCCCCCCCTCTACTTCTTAGTGCTGCAGAGAGTGAACAGTGACTAAAGACAGGTTAGAGGCAATGCAGTCTGATGCCTAAGATCTCACGGCTTGCTCAGCTTGCTTTTACTACATCATAACTCTTTTGCTGAGCATGTTGTTTTATTTATGTTCTCTCTAGATTGTAAAACTTGTGAGATAGGTTATGGGAACAACTTTGCACTGAGCCCTTCGATGAATTTGTTTCTACTCTCAGTTCTCTTGAAATTGTCTTTTTTTAATGTCCAGCTGTCTTTGTGAAAGCTGGAACATACTGTGGCTTCTTTTGAAGGTAAACTTGTCAAGCTGTTTGCCCCTCTCTCCCTCTCCAGCTTCTTGAATCAATCTTCCAACAGATAAGCTTGGAGAAGCCCTTAACCTGGCTGAGTGTAGCATTTTGCATTAAAAACAATGAAATGTTTCCCATATTGAGAGCACTTTGATCTTTCTGGAGACCAAAGGCTTGCCCAAAGTGGTACTCCTATGGTGAACTTTATGTTGTTTTTTTTTTTTTCTTTATTCTACAAGAAACAGTTTATTCCAGATCTGCAGGTTCAATGGAATTTGTGTTACAGAAGCATTTAGTGTTTGAATGGAAAGTTAAATGATGAAAACACAAATACTTTCTAAGCTCCAGATTTGAATCATCAGGTTGCACTTTTTTTAACCTGGTTTAATGGGTGGGGGGGGCGGGGGGCGGGGAGGGGGGTGTTGCAGGCAGGTGAACGTCTGTCTTAGTCTGTTAGGCAGCCCTGTGGTTGAAAGAGTAAAATTTGAATTCAGGGGCTATGATCATATTTCTAATAGCTGTAGAGAGAGGAGGTCTTTTTGCAGGTTTACTGTGTGTGGTATAGGTTTCATCTAGAACACTTCAGTTGTATTTCTTATGAATAAAATACTGTTCCTGGAAGTAGGATGATGCTTTAGAGACCATATTGAGATTGCTTTTGAGCAAAGAAAAGGAAATATTTTTTTTTTCTTTCTGTATTTGTTTTAGTAAGTGTTTTGAAGATGGTGGATATAATAATATAGAATGAAGCATATGGCTTCTGAAAGCTTTTTTCTTTCCTCTTTCTATTTGGTCTTAAATGCTAACAGAATCCTCACTGTTTTATAGTAAACACTTGACTGATGTCTCGTATTATCACATTGTCCTTGTTTCCCTGTATTTAAAGGCTATTGCTGAGTCTTTTTTTTTTTTTTTTTCTTTCTCTGTTTACATTCTTCCTTGGTGTTCAAACTTGTGTGTTGTCTCAGATGTAGTTTCAGCAACATGAATCTGAAGGGAATCCTGGTGCCAAACTCTGCTCTGCTGTCGGACTGTGCATAATGTGTTGTATTTGAGAAATACTCGTCCATGCTTTTGATGGGTCGTATCCCAAGGAGCAGATGCCTTCTGTTTACTGGGCTTTTATTTCAGCTTTCGCTCACACGTTATTCAGATTGCTGACTTGTGATCCATTTTGAGACTGCCATAAGAGGGACCTAAGTTACTGATGTTAACTCTGGATGACTAAATGTGGTGAGAGGGAGCAGTACTGCACTTCCAGGCCTTGTGCTTCGCTTTCTTTTATTAGCTACTGAATTAATTTCTGAGTGTTTTGAACATGGGGTAAGTGCCAAGGGGTAGCTGTCTGAAATTCAGTTTAGGGAAGGATTGAAATGGTGTTGTGAGCTTGGTGAAGGCAAGGCAGTGAGTATGCAAAAGTGTTTTTTTAATAGTGTTTGAGGAGACCTTGTGGCTTGTGATATGCGTCCTCAGTCTGGTGGGTTTCTTTGCTGATTCGTGATGCCCAGATAGAAGCCATGCCCAGGGACTTTTCTTTGTATCTTAGAAAAAAGACACTTACTATCTTTCTTGAATAGTTATCTGTTATGACTGCAAGTATAAAACTCTTTATGACTGTATACCTCTGTTCCAGTTTTCATTGTTTACCATTTTATCTGTTGATGTAGTAGTGTGTGTTGCTGGATTTAAAGTCCCAGTGACTTTTACCCTACTTGGTTTAGTTGAAGGTAGACGTTCACTTGATTTTCTTTATGTGACTGTCTAAGCAGAAATGCTAGAGCTTAAGAGTTGTCCCTAATGAAGCTTGTGCAGTGTTTTTCATGACAGCTTTTCTGTTACAGGGCTTCCTTCCCTTATTATTCCACTTAGTGACGGACTGGCTGAGGTTGGCAGAGACATCTGGAGGTCACATTGTCTCTCCCAGCTCAAGCATGGCCATCTACAGCAGGTTGTCCAGGCCCACATCTGGACACCTTTTGAGTATCTCCGAGGACGGAGACTCCACCACCTCACTGGGCAACCTCTGCCAGTGCTCGATCACCCTCACAGTCAAAAAGTGTTTCGTGATATTCAGAGGGAACTCCTGCGTTTCAGTCTGTGCCCATTGCCTCTGGTTCTGTCACTGGGCACCACTGAAAAGAGCCTGGCTCTGTCTGTGCATCTTCCCTCCAGGTATTTATACATGTTGGTGAGATGCACCCCCGCCCCGCCCTCCAGAAAAGCTTTCTTCTCTAGGTTAAACTACTCGACATAGTCAAATCTGTAGTCCTTCAGGCAAAATCAAGGCCATATGTTCTTACGTGCCTTTGAGAAGGAGGTGGATTAAGGATTGAATTTAGTAGGGGTGCTGGTAACAGTAATTCGTGACTCTTGATAGGTGGAAGAGTGGGTGGGTTTGGGTTTTGTATTTAGAGAAAGTGCTGTGAAAATGCAGTAAGATGCATATTTCAAATTCAAATAATTTCTGTGCTTACAAATAAGGAGTAATTGGCTGTCTGGCTCAAGCTGAACTGAAGACTATACTTCAGCAGTGCTGTGAGGGAAGAAACAGGTCAAACATTTGATTGTCTGATAGTGATAAAATTGCCCAAGTCATGTGTATGTTCTGTCTAGGAATTGTATGGATTGTAAATGATGGTTTAATGTACACACAGCATTTGGGAGAGGTTAGGCTGAGTTCTTATTGTACTTTTGCATATTGAGCTGTTCGTTTTATGAAGCTGTGTGCATCAGATTTATTTTTAAAAGTACTTTTTAATGAGAGTAAAGCCAAAACTTTACAGAATTACACGAGCACTGGTAAATTAAAGTGAACTATTTTTCCTATTCTTGCAAATCCGTCCCTCTTCCTCCAAATCCCCAGGACACCACAACTTTAGACAAAGATTAAAATAAAGTTAGATGGTTAAAATTACTTCATAGTTAGGGATACTGAGTCTGAGAAGTGTTGGGATGGCTCTTTTAGTACAGTCCTCTGAAATGAAACGTCAGTGATACTTAGTTTCTGCTAGGAAACCTACCTCAGATGTTTATATGACTTACCTCTCTTGCTGATTCTGTTGATTGGTAGGGAGTGCTTTTGAGTACTTCAGTCATGGGAGAGAGGGAAGCAGAATCGGTTAACTTGTGTGTTTCTTCTCAGTAAGCAAATCCATCAAAATAACTGATCAACAGAACGCATTGTAAGTGTTTTGCTAGTTATGAAAAGACCTACCTATTAAAATATGATAAAACGTAGGACAGGAAACTGCAGAACTATCCCTTTTCAGTTGCTTTTAATTTCTAAGCAAAAATTGAGCACAGTAAGATATTGAGTGAGGCATCTTGCCTTGCAGGCTAGAACAAGCAGGGTTTGAACATTTGAGTCAGCCTGTGGTAACTGAACCTTTTTCTACCTAGCAAAAACCAAGTAGCTGTTTGCGATTGGAGCTGAATGTAGGAGAGAATGAATTAAAGAGTTTAGCAACTGGAATCGGCATCGTTTCCTCGCCAGGACTTTTATTAAGGAGTGGTGGGTGGCCAGGAACTGGTTTTGTGGGTGTAGATCCCCTTTATCAACAGACCCTGATTGAAAAGCTGGCATGCAACTTATCCTCCCCTTCCAGTTAGAGAAGGTCCATGGTGTTAAAGTTAGAATCAGTTGTTTGTGTGTGCTTTTGATGGTACGTTCTCTCCTTGGCTCAACAGACAGGTCCCAGTGCGGTATGTAGAGGGAGAGGGGCAGAATGAGTTGCCTGTGGAGGAGCAGGAGGAGGATGTGGCTTGGGGTAGTTACAAGACAGGTTTGAGATGGGGGAAAAACGGGGCAGGGGGAAGAGTTTGGTATTCTTGATCACTGATAAGGTGGGTTACTACTTTGATTTGCTTGTTCAAATTATCCAGAGTCTGGCTCATAGCTGGAGAACTCAGATTAATGCTGGGGAACCTTAGGTGTGTCTTTATGAACAAACAAAATTCCTGCTTTGATGAACTGCTCTGAAAGCGAGTAATGAAATAACCCAGTAACAGTGAGCTGTGGTGAAATACCTGGGGAGGAGGAAGGGGTCTCTTCTCCAAATCTCTTGGCTGTTAAATCTGCATGGTGAATTATTTGACACTGCGACCGTGTTTCGGTCTTTTGAAATGGTGTTGCTCTGTTAGTGTGTAGTGACTGGGAATGTTGTGAGACTGTTTTGTGTCTTAATTCTCCTGCTATTCCTGTAAACGTGGTTTTGGATATGTGTAGTGCAGCGTTGGTGAGTTGACTTTTTTCCCAGAAGTTTGTATGTGAACAGACACCCTGTGAAATACTTTGAGATAATATTTTTGTTCTTTTTTTAAGGGAGACGTGTCGAAGGGGAAGGGGATAAGCTGTCTCCTCTGACACTCTAATGGTGGGGAAAGTCAGCTTTGTTTAGACATTCACTTAGTCCTTCTGTTGAGTAAAATGAGACCATTAGCACCTCTTGCATTTCCTGAAAAATCTCAGCTTTAGACTTCTCAGTTTCTCTGCCAGGTGAAGTGATGTCACATAAGCATAGCTCCAACACTGTGCTAAGCTTTGCTAAACGTATATCTAAACTCTGTAGTTAAAGCCTAAAAGCATTCAGCTGAAGACAGCACATAAGAGACTGGAAGTAGAACTTTACACTAGGTTGGTTTATCCAAATGTATGTTTGGGTATTATGACTCTGTTGTATTTTATACTAGTATGCCATTTATGGCTGGAGAGGTGTGGAGCTCTGCTTTCTTGGAATCTTGAAGACCAGTTGGAAGAAGTGGTATGGTTAGCTGTTCTAGGACGTGTTGTGTATTGACCTTCCAAGCAGTTCAGCTTCTGGGACATATCAAAGCTTGTTGAAATACTAACCTACAGTATTTAGCCTCCACACTCTTTTTCAGAAGTTGTATGTATTTTTAAAATGACCTGAGTGTCTGATTAAAAGAAGGGAAAAAAAAAAAAAAAGTGGAAAGATGTCCTTAATTTGCTTTTCCAAAAATTGTATAAAATTAAGATTTTTATTGCATTCCAGACCAGTTAAAATAAAAAAAAAAAGCTCCCTGAAGAGCTCATCTTAAAGAAGATGCTGTGAATATTTTCCAATTGTATTTAAATGCAAAACATCAGAGCTCCAAGAGTCTCAAGGTTAACCAAAACTTTATTGTAAGTTTCTGGAACTTAGGCTTTCAAGTCTTTTACAGCAACTGGTTATCTGACTAAAGCTCTGGAAGAGTTCAGCCAAAGAAATACTTGTTTACAGTGTGAGAGTTTTACATTGACATGAGCGTATTCTAAGGCTTAAACAACAACTTGCATTTCAGTCATGTTAAAATCTCTGCTGACAAGCGAGTGCCAGACAAACATTTATTTATGTTTAGTTGCCTCTGAAGTAAAATTACAGCCTTTTGTGGATTCACATTAGTGTATAAGGCTGACTTTTTTTTTTCCCTCTTTGACTCACCAGGTTTAATCCTAGTTTTTCTTCTCATTGTCATTGCATTTCTCGGGCTCTTTGTTTTATTCCTTTTTTTTAATTTGATAGGAATTGTGATAATTCAGTTGAACAAAGGTTTTTGTTCTCAAAGTGTGCTTGCATGTTAGAATATAAATTAAAATCTTAACTGATCCTCTCTTGATATGGAAGGCCTTACTCTTGGTGCTTTATGTTCTGGGATTTTTCTGAGTTTTATTCATTGTGTATATAGCATTTGAGAACTTAGAGTGGTTTTAAGGGAAGTTATGGCTCTGGCTTTGGGAATGAGATAATCTGTTTAAACATGCTTTTTCCTTCCGTTTCTTTCTCTGGCAAAAAATTCTGAAAAGAGCACAAAATGTTTTTCTTAGATGTATTTGTAACCCTTCAAATGGACTTTCATGAATAAGTGGAAGTAAAAATTCTGCTCCTTAAAGTTGCTGTTCTCAGCAATTGCGTGTATACTCAGCGATGTTTAAGTGCAGTGTACGGGGAGCTGTTTTATCCCATTCTGTCAGCCTTGGCGTTTGATCCTTCAAGGAAATTCCTGTGCTGTGGTGGTGTTTTCACCCTAACTTCCATGACAACGAATCTCAAAAACTCAGACTTCATGGCAGGGTTCATCTGAGATATCAAAACTAAGGTGATGCTAACACCTTCTTTCTGTCTTAGAGTTTCAGAGCAAGCAACAGGGTTAGTAAGTACCGCTTTTCAAATTTTAGACAAGGGAAAATGGTGGGACCAAAAGGACAGTACCTAGTTAGAATGGGCTGGTATGCTTTCAAAAAAACACCCTAAACCCCTGCAGAACTGCAAGTTTCAGTGTGCTGAAGGCGAGCCAGTGAGCAGCGTTTTAACAGTTTGCTTTCTCGTGGTTATAGCTTTGGGTAAATGCCACGCGCTTAACCGTGTATATGTCTTGGACTTTTTGTTCTTACCAGGGGAGGCATGTAGAATAACAACTTGCGTTTTTCCTTTTACGATTTTAATTTTCACTTTATTCTAGCGAATGAGGTTCTTCATACTCGTTTTTGAAAAGCCATGTTTTGGGCAGTGTAATCATTTAACTCGAAAAACAGTCTTTGTGTGTTAAATTGAGAACAGATTTAAGGCCTCATACTGTTCTGTGTTTTAAACTTGCTCACCGTTGGTTTCTCAGTGTACTTACAGTGTCATCTTGGCTTTTACAGCAAGCATGCTTAACAGGCAGCTGTTGTGCTAGATTTTTTAAATAACATTCTGTAAATGAACATTATTATTGGGGTTACAAAGCTGTTACTTCAGTTTGTAATGCAATTTTTAAAGCTTGTAATACTTTACCTCAGTTATCCTTTGCTCGTCCTTTGTTTGACTTCTGTGTACAGGCTGCTTTTTAGTTTGCTTGGAGAAAATTGATGTTTACTACGTATCTTCTGCTGAAATGATTTTAAAGATGTCATTGCCAAACCATTAGTTCAGTGAAGTTTTTATAGGTGCTGTATGATCTCTGAAGCTGATACCTGTAATATTTTAATGCTGCTGTTAGAGTTGAATACTGCAGTTAGCAAAATATGTTTTCCAAATGCAATCTTGGAATTCACATCAGTACTGAGGGTGAGGTGCTGCAATTGATTGATATAAATAAGCTGTCTGTTGCAGAAACTAAGACATGGAGAATGCAAGTCCCTTTTCTTTCAAAAGTGAGTAACTTCATCTTGCAGCAGAGTGCTTGGTCTTCTAAACTGGTGGTAAAAAATAGACTACTATCTTCTTGGAATGTTTTAGAGAACGTTTTTTCTGCTTAAGCATTTTAGTATTGCCTTGCACTGTATATAAACCCGGCATACCTCTGTGGAATCAGGGACTGTTATTCATTACTGTGCTGTACTGAACAATTTTGAAGAAAAACTTTATACGTTCATTCAGATTTTGCAAACCCGATTCTTTGCACTTTTCTTCATTCTTCAATTTTATTATAAGCTAGTCTGGCTTGGAAAGAAATGGAGGGGAGTGGGGATCTCCTGCTGGAGACGGACAACATGTGGCAGCCAAACAACATTTAAGCCAGACTTGCAGAAAAAGGTAAAGACAGTGGGGCTGGAACGGTGACTGTGGATCTTAGAAGAAGCCTATGGGTGGTTCCCCCAACCTGGTTGTCCTGGTTTCGGCTGAGATAGAGCGAACTTTCCTTCTTAGTAGCTAGAATAGTGCCGTGTTTTGGATTCAGTACGGGATTTGGTATGAGAAGAATGCTGATAATATGCTGGTGTTTTTAGTTGCTACTAGGAAATTAAGGACTTTTCAACTTCCTATGTCTTCCTAGTGTGCAGGTGCACAAGAAGGTGGTAGGTGGGAGGGAGCAGGGCCAGGAGAGCTGACCTGAATGAGCCAAAGGGATATTCCATATCATGCAGCATCACACTCGGTATATAGATGAGGGTGGGCCGCGAAGCTCACTCTCTCTCTCCTGGGATTGCGCTTTCAGGATTTTCTCCTCTGGGATCGCTAGCTGGGAATGGGCTGGGCCTTGGTTGGTGGGTGGTGAGCAGTTGTATCATGCATTACTCTTTCGTATATTCTATTGTTACTATTACTATCATTATTATTTTAATTTTATTTCAATAATTAAATTGTTTTAATCTCAACCTACAAGTCTCCTTACCTTCACCCCTCCAATTCTCTCCCCTGTTACCTGGGGCAGGGGAGGGTGAGCAAGCTGCTGTGTGGTGTTTGGCTGCCAGCCTGGTTTAAACCGTGACACCCACTTATGTTGGAGAGAAAATAAATACTAAATTAAGTGCAATAAGACTTGCGGCAATTTGGCATCGCGTGTGAGCAGCTTGTCTCTTTGGTATCTTCTGTAGAAAGGTTAAGAAACTAAGGAGTGGGAGATGAATTTAATTTTGCTTTTTTGATACTAACACAAGAACAGCCTGGATTAATTTATTCATGCTTTTAGATTTGAATTTGGTGTGGAGGGCTCTTTCTTTACCTGCTCCATTCTTGTGTGTTGTACGTTTGAAGTTGTAGAGATTGTTAATCCGTCGTCTCTCTGGTTGTTTGGTATTCTTTTGGTGCAGATCAGATAGACCTGACCTCATGTAAACTCCTAGAATGACAGAACAAGACTAAGTGAATTTACATGTGACACCAAGTTGAGAAGTTGTGATCATGAGGAAAATAATGCTCAAAATCAAGTGGGAAAGCTGGAGGTAAAATCAAGTTTTCTGACTGAAGCAGGTTAAGATGAGGATTAATATCAAAGGAAACTGATCAAACCCACCTTGTTTAAAGCTAGACAAAATGCTAACAATGGTTGTGACTGTAGAAGGAACAATCCAGAGATGGCAGAGAAATAAAAGTGATCTCTTACGGCTTTCGGTTCTGGGTCCAGTTTCTGTGGCAGCTTGTCTCTCAGCGTCTGACAATGAGACTGAAAAAGGACTCGACTTCTTGCAGTATTTCACTTTGGAAAGCTAAACTTTACCAAATGGCTGTGACTTTTCATCAAGATTTTATGGACAGTAAAGCGTAAGATTGTGAAGGAAGGAAATATTTACCACTGCCTTAGAAACTATTGTTTCTTTTCCTCTTTTTGGAACTTTGTGTTCAGAGTTGTATATGTCACTATGAAAAAATGAGGTTTTTATTTCAGTGGGTTCTCCTCTTGCCTAAGATGAACTTTGAAGAAATATCATAATCTGAGGGAAAATTATAGAAAGATGTTCTGGAATATCTTGCTTTGTTTGAAAGATTTTCTTTTTTTAGTAAGACTCCTGGTTTTCTTTGGTTTTCTTTGAGCATATCACAAGTGATGATCTGTACTCGTCGTCTTCCCTCAGTTTCTAGTTCAAGGAGTAGGGCTCTGTACAGGTGCAGGAATGATACCTGAGCTTTTTGGTGTTGCTACCAGAACTCTGAAGCTAGAATAAAAAAAATCTGTTCTCATGAGTTTTTTAGCACATTTTATAGATAGACCCTTACTGATTACTTAGTGCATTTGCTTTTGTATCACTTGTGGCTGGTAATTTAACCATTGCTTTTCGTTGTGAGTGTTGTAATGTGATCTGATGAGTGTCACAAGTCTGAACTAATCCTCCCCTCCAAAACTTTTTTTTTTTATGGTGGCACTTTCTACTTCGTTCATCACTGTCAATTCTGGTGTGAATTAAGTAGATGCCCTTTTTTGATGCAGTTGAGCATGTTTCCGCCAGTGTGAGAATGTAACAAATGTCTCTGCTCTTGCTTGGCTATTTTTAGTCCTGTTGCTTGTATCTGTTTCTATTCGAAGAATTCCTTTGGAAGCCGTTCCCGAAGAGCGCGATTCGGCGACATGGGAGGGAGCCGGAGGGGGCAGGGACAGTACAAGCGCCGAGCGTGTTCGTGATCTGGCAGCGAGATGTCAAACGTTGAGGGCTGCTTCCTGCGTGCCCCCTTGCTCACGAAAACCCCGCTCAGTGCCAGTTGCCCCTTCCTGGGTATTGTTCTGGATGCGTGGCTCCCAGCTTGTGTTAGCGATCTCTTTCTGTCACTTGGGGTGCCGGGGCTTCAACTTGAATCTTTTTACTCGGTTTGGTTTTCTGTGTAAATGGCAGTTAATTTTAGGGGCTGTTTAGATATGGTCCGTTATATCAGAGCAAATAGCTGAAATACGCATTTCTACAGTTCAGTAGCCAAAGCAGACGGTTCCCAGTACTTGTCTTTTTCCTGCTCCTGTTACAATTAAGCACCTTTTTTTGTTCTGATACCACTTTAATCTGGATTAGCATTCCTAATAAATTGAAAACATTTTTTTTGTTATTTAGCAGCTTTTTTTTTTTCCTCTTTTTTTGCTGTTGCACAAGTTATTCATCTTGTGGGTACAGCTAGATGTTGGTTGTATTAGCAATGATTGATAGGGTATGATCCACTGAAAGGTTTTTTTAACTGTTGGGTCTTAGGGTTGGTACTGTTGACAAACTGTAAGCCTGAGGTGTCCTGGATGTATGCTTGTAGCTCGGGTTGTATGTAGTGATGTAGCCCAAACTTAAACTGTTTTTCCATCTGAACGTGAGGAAAAACTTCTTTATGTTAAGGGTGGCAGAGCACTGGAACAGGCTGCCCAGGGAGGTTGTGGAGTCTCCTTCTCTGGAGATACTCAAAACCTGCCTGGAAGCAGTCCTGTGTGACCTGTTCTAGGCTAACCTGCTTTAGCAGGGGGGTGGGACTAGGTGATCTCCAGAGGTCCCTTCCAGCCCCTGCCATTCTGTGGTTCTATGGAAGTGTCCTGCTGACATTGTCACTAGAGGTGTGGGGAATAGTGGTTTTGAGACGAGTTGGTCGCAGTTAATACAGGAAGATCGTAAGTCCTCTGCAGCTTTAGTGGTGCACTTCAGTCTTACCCGAGATGCTTTGGCCACTGAAATATTTTTTTTCCTTGTAGTATTGATAGCTTAACCAGAGTGTGACCTGAGATCCTACGTCCTTCTGTGTGTGCATGTGTCTTTGCGCGTGTGTGCACCCTGAGCTCACCCGGGCTTCTGGCTGACCCCCGAGTTCGTCTTCGATAGACGGGAAAGCTGTGCAAATGATTACCATCTGCAGAGGCTTTACCTTGTGATTTTTTTGGTGGAGGGAGCCATCTGAACAGCTTCAAGTCACCCAGCGCTGTCTTCCCGGACGAGTCTGTCTGGATTTCCTTCTTTCCCCCTCTGAAGGACTGCTGTGAGTTTTAATGAGCTGGCAGAGGGAGCAAGCTGTCTCAAGGTGGGGTTTTTGATAAGGAAAGGGTGGACGTTTACGTGTGTTGTTCCTGTGAAAGTGAAATTCAAAGATGACCATCAAAAGCATTGAATATTTACCTCTGTGTACAAAATCATTAAAGATTGCTTTTGGTGGCTAAATTGCTTTAGGGTGTTTTGAGTGTCTAGTTTAATGCCTGACACTGAAGGTAGACAGATACTTCTGTGGCTGGGGGAAAGGACTGTATTCTAGATTACCATAAGTTGTGTTAGTCAGGCTGTCCTAATGTAGGTGGATTACAGCCTCCTCTTTTTTGGCTAGAAGCATCTCAAAATTTTTATAAATGTATTCTTCTCTGCAAGTTGCTGGATGCTAAAGGTATCCAAGAGCCTAGGCATTGAGTGTTCCTCAGTAGAGGTGATATGTCCTCTATTTTCCCACTGGTGATGAAAAGAAAAGAATGCGTATGCCATAAGACAGTGATGTATTCAAGGTCACTCTGCTGACAGTCTCTTCCTGGGAGTTTTCTTCTTTTTTAAAATGCCTACAAGGGCATTTTTAATGTCTTGTTGTTGTTGCATGCAGAAAGCCTGACCAGGATCAAGTCTTGCTATACTGGATCCCAGGAAAACAAAATGTGAAACCTCACATTTTACTTATGTTATATGTGCATGGCTGCTGAAGTGCAAGTTCCTCCTTTCCTTGTGAACTTGATCCCTGTCCCTCGTGTCAGATTCAGCAGTTGTATAGCCACATAGTTTTCCTCTGGATAAGCTTATTCAAGTGACTCACTGTTTTGTTTTAGAGGGTTTACTTTGCTCTTGGGTCATCTCACCGAACCCACTCCCTCTGCAGCTGCTGAATGAAGGGAAGTAGCAATATTATGTGGTTAAGGAGTAGGGGAGCAGGAATGCCATTTCTGGTGACAGCGTGCAGTTGCACGGTATTGGAAGTGAGATGAAACTTGATTTTAATGAAATAAACTGTTTGGGTTCTACCTGCACCATGGATTGAACTTTGAATGAATGTACAACCAGGTCCCAAACGAGAACTAAAGCTCTAGTCATGTTTTTTTTTCCCCCAAGCTCTGCTCAGCCATCCTCCACTTGTGTGTGAACTCAGGAATGCTGTGTTAGTTCTGGCTGCAGAGGGTAATGATTTTCAACCCTGACAAACCTGCTAGTTCAGTTTTTTCCTCAGCTGCAATAAACCTTTCCTATTGTGAAGTACTAGTTAATGTTTTTTGCAAGTCTCCTAGTTAATGCAGTGTATAATTCAATCTGAGTATTTGTTGCAGGGACTGACTAGGCTGTAGTTCTGCTAGCTGCTGCTTTGTTGGGAGTTTTAGATGCTGTAGTGCCGTTTCACTGGATGCTACTCAGGAAACCTTAGCAGAGGAAGCACCAAGGGCTTTACCTTTTCAGTTTTTCTTTGTTGATTGTTCCATTTTTTTGCGGGGGGACAAACCCAGAGAAACAGGTGTGAAGAGCAGATTTGCAATACTGATAGTTCTTCACCACTGAATGTAGCAGTGATGGAATAAACAGCGAGTATACTCTATATTGGCTTGGCTAGTGTCATCTTTTATCTCCTTAGGCTAGAATATGAGAGCAGAGGATTCAGAAGTGGAGGTCTTCCTTTCCGACTGTAGCAAGAGGAAGCAGTGTGTGCATGTCTGTGCAAGCACTAGGAACCATCTCTGAGCCATTGTGGTCTCCATATGCTTCCTAACACCAGATGCCGAGTCAGTTTACAGGACAGCATATGGTGTGGTCAGTGATGGCACCACATGTTCTCTTTTACTTTGGTAGCTTTTAGAGAGGATTCACTTAAGAAAAGCCTTTTCTGTGACAGAGGGCAAGAAATGAGGTCCTTCATCAAAGACGACAGGAACCTGTATTTAATTTTTCCTTCAGGTGTTAGAATATCAGGCCAGGCCAGAGCTTTTCTTAAAATACTCGTCAGCAGAGAAATATACTTCAAAAGTGAACTTCCTATTGCCCCTTCCTGCCCCTTCCTCACAGGATCCCAATGATCACTGCTTCTTAAAGAGAATTCCCATTTTCTGTGTATTACATTTCTATGTGGACCGATGCACCTTTTTTTTTTTTTCTTTTTTTTTTTTTAAGCCTACTTCATTGCAGCAACAGTGGTCTGGTCTGTGTTATGATCTAGTAAGACCCTCTAGTTCTGATAGTCCTGAAAGTGGTGCTTAGCTGGAAAATAACATGCAGTTAGTCTGACTGGCTCTCTGCTACTTAAAGTGTCAATACGGTCACTGCTAAGTGGTAAGTGCATCTTGCAGGTCCTTGCAAACACGGAGTGTCATGGGTTGAGGCTGGGCCGGCCCCTAATGAATACAGGCACTCTCTGTTAATCCGTCTTTGTTCCCAGAAGGGAAAGGGAGAGAGAAGAAGGAAGAGAGACTTTATGGTTTGGAAAAGAAAACTAAAACCGCTTTAATGGAACAATAACAGTAAAAAAACCAGATAATAGTAAGAATAAGGAAATAATGAAATGTATACAATATATACAAATATGTACAAACAGATACAACACCAATACCGAACCCAGCTCCCCCCACCCTGATGACGGTACGTCACCACCACACTGCAGGGCTGGCACTAGGGCAGTCCCAGGCTGGACTCGGCAGCAGACAGGGATGGGATGCAGGGGCTGGACTCAGGCACTGGATTCAGGGATGTACAGGTCGGGATCGATGACAGAAGAACAGAGTCCTCCTCAGGTGTCGGCCATTGAGGAAGAGAGCCTGACCCTCGTGATCCCTCAGCTTTATACTAAGTATGACGTGTATGGGATGGAACACTCTGTGGGTCAGGTTTGGGTCCCCTGTCCGGTTCGCTCCTCCCTGCAGGGGCGACCTTTTACGTGCTTGAGACCCTTTTCACTCCTGGCACCTCAACAGTACAAGATTTAGCAGTGACCTTGGTTACTGTAAGAACAAGTACAAGCAAAGGCCTCTCTGCATCCCATTCCTTGGTACTAACGATGAGCATCAGGCCTGATCGCTGCTGGGAGCAGTCACTGTCTGGAAATACGTGCTGTTGATTTCAGAAAGTGCCGTTAGTTAGAGGAGACTTAACTGAAAAGTTAAAGCACTAAAACAGAATTAGTGTTGGTTTAGCCCAAACCAGGACACAGGGCTTATAATTAGTTAGGACAGGGAGCAAGACTTTATTCTTTTTGCATGGGGAAGTCCAGCTGCGTGGCTATCTAAAATGGTATTCTTGCAGAAAGGCAGCAAAATATGAGAATAGGGACTTTGTAGATACCAATGTCTGAAACATAAGGTCAAGTCCTCCAAGTCTTCTAGGGCATTCACTGTCTTTTGAATGTCCAGAATCACTCAGGAGCATTGTCTTCTGATTGCAGCAGAGCTGGGTCGGTTTTGTTAACCAGGTTTTTAGCAGTCTGAAGATTGTCTTGGTTGTGTGAAAAATAAAGCCCTATGTGGAAGTTGGTTAGGCATCTACGATTTTAGTGTGATTGTCTTTTTAGTACCAGTGAGAGTTGAATTTGGGGAAATTTAGATTTCCTCCTTCAGAAATTTATGTGTGAATAAAGGCACTTGTTGCCTCTGAAGTTTGAATAATTATAAAGAAATTATGAGGGCAAGTCCAGTGGTTGTTTATTTGGTGTAGTTGGGATTTTGATTAATTACCAGTATATATTAAAATGTAAAAATATATAAAAATAGTAGAATAAAAAAATGTTAGGCGGAGACACTGAAATAGATATTGTGAGATTAGAAGATTTTTTTTTAAATAATGGTATTACTTAACTTTAATGATTGAAATCTGCTCTACTAGTGGAAAACATGCTTTTGAGAGAGGCTCTGGGTATGTCACGAACTGTTGCCTAACTCCAGGCTTTTGAAGATATGTGCCTCTTCTAAAACAATGCTGGCTTTTCTTTTATTTGTAAGACCCGTTTGGACCTATTTGTATACTTCTTTGTCTTTCTTTGCGTAACATTTGCTTAAGAATACTAATCCTTGAAATGAACTTTTTTTTTTTTTTGGAAACAAATTATTGATTTCTGTAGGTCAGGGTGTATTGTTAGCTAATTATAGATTCACTTTGCAGAATAATAATTTTAACAAAAAACTCAGTGGGTAAGACTATCCACTTTTTTATTCAGTACTTTTGCTAACATAACTGGAAAGTTTCTGTTTTAGTGTATGTGTTCATGCTGGTACTTTGGCCACTCCCAGCAATTCTCTTTTTTTGGTAAAACATGAGAGCATACAGGTAGCACAATTTCTCTCTTCTGTGATGTTCTGCCAGTGATGCAGATCTACTCCTGGCCATCAGTATTTTTCCTGTTTACTGTAGAAGACCATAAGATGAGACATGAATCCTCCCAGGATCCATAAGCTCCAGTTCAGTATTGTTGGCTTGGGGCAGTACAGACACGGAGTAATCAGCACTGCTTCTGAGGAATATCTGACTGTTGCGAACTTTTCCACTTTCAAGCAGTAATATAGGTGGTGAGGTATTTTAGACAACAGCACTTGAGGGAAAGGCATTATGTTAGTGCTCTGCAGACGTAATTTTTTTCCTCCATTCATTTTCCTCATGCTCGTGTCACACCACTGCTGTAGCAGTAAAGTCTAGACTCATTGTACATGTACAGTAGTCAGGCCATCATGAGGCAGCGTCCTGCACCCTTTTCCCAATTCTGTCATTGTAAGAAATACTCGGCTGAGTAGCTTTGTGCTTAGAGTATAAAAAGATAATAACACTTTTGAAGGTGTTCATAGAAATTTCTGCACAGTGTTCTTTATCACAGCTCCTTGTTCAGAGCATCAGGAAAATAACTTCTTGAGATTGCTTCAGGAAAAGAACTGAAACTGCAAATGTTTTGTTCAGCTGACGGAAGTGAATATTTAACTTCAGAAGGATTCTTGAAAGTCAGGTGGTATTGCTGTGCATGGTCTGTCCATGGAAGTTCAGCAGTCGGTTCAGTGTGTCTTGTGGGGCTTGCAACCCTGTCAAGTCAATTTGTATTCTGGGTATCTCTAGCTTTTCTGACTTCTTTGAGTCTAAAAGGACTAGATTTCTTGCTGGGGGAAAGTTGAACAAAAGATCAAAGAAAGCATTATGATAGCTTTAAAAAACTGCTTTTTGTGTTGATATACATTCAATTACTCTTTTATACTTTGCCTTTCTCTTTTTCTCCTAAAATCCAAAGCAAAAACCCAACTAAATGTGTTGGATAAGACTTACCATATGGAGACTTTGGTGGGGGGTGGTGGTGTGTGGATTTGGTCTCTTGAGGAAAGTTGGATATTGAGATACCAGTACTTTGGTACTGCTTTTGGAAACTGGAATGATTGTTGCCATTCCATTACTAGTCTGGTGACAGCTTATACGATACTATATCTGCTGTTGTAGGGTAGTCCTTGGGCTAAACTTACTGTACAGACAGAAACACTAATACAAAACATTGGGATTTGGGATGGTTTTCCTCTTACATGCCTCTTTTGCTTTCCATTTTTATGGAAGTGCTAAAATTTGGATTCCTTAGAGCTTGAGAAGCTAAGCATGCTTGAAGTGAATAATTTTTCTTAGCTACTCATCAAGATTATTTAAATTTTTGTTTTGTCTGGGGTTTTTTTTGGTGTTTTTTTTTGTTTGTTTGTTTGTTTGTTTTGTTTTTTTTTTAAAGTAGAAGTAAAGACAACCTTCCTCTGGAGGTGGTAGATTACATCAGTGAAAAAAAAAAAGGTTTACAGCAATCTTGTGCCTTTTTTTTTTTTACTGTCCTGAAAGATAGTATAACCACCTTTTTTCCACAAGTTTTGGGAAGTCCACTCTCGTTCTCTAATGCTTTCTCCTCCTTTTTTGCTAGTGCTCTGGGCCTCTGTTTCGTTCAATGTGTATCTACATCTTCACACAATACAGCTGTTTTGGCTGCTTACTAGAGTTGCAATGTGTCTACAAGGTTGAGTATTAACTGCTGATGAAGGACTTTTGCACTGAGCCAGACCCTGACATGGAAATGGAAACATCTGCTTGTCTGAATATTTTCTGATCTTTATTAAACAGATTTTAATTAAGAGTTTTCTTCCTCCCAGTCTCAAATATTCTTTCCTCATTTGATCTGCAGTTAAAATTAAGTTCATTGGTTTGTGATGCTCTACTCATTGCTATGACAACAGCTTGCCAAACAGACTTTAATATGAGGCATTGGAGAAAATAAGAAGCTGCTTTGCGAGCAAGGAAATGTTCTTGTTCAGCCCCATCTTATTAATTAATAATATCCCACTTTATGCTGGAAATTGTAGTCACTATGTTAATTTGAAGGCAATCGCTATCTGCCTCCCTTCTGCCTGCTGCTTTGGTACTCTAAGGAGTAGGTGTGGTAGGGTGTGAAGCCTCAGCCCGGTGCGGTGAAGGCATGCCCGTGCCAGGGAGGTGTGGTGTTTCCCTCATTAGTGCACCCTTGGCAGTGGAGCAGGGCCCTTCAGCTGCTCCTCCATCACTGTGGGGCTGGGCTGGTTGCTCTGTCTGGATACTGCCTGTGGATAGTGGGAGCCAACTAAGGGGAATTAAAATAGCTTTATTTTGAAAGCTGTCTTTATATCAAACTGCCGATTGTGCCTTTAAGAAGACTGGATTGTGTCTGAAATGGATTATAACATGGCCATGTTGGCTTGATGGGGAATGTCAAACTGTGGGTGTGTCTCCACGCTAGTCTGAAGCAAGTACAAATCCATACTGCTGCCAGGAAGAGTCTCTCACCTTTGTTTGTTTTCTGCTTCAGATCTGTTGACAAATTGTGCTGCTTATGAGCTGCACAGTCAGCAAAATAAAGTTCTTTAAAGATCCTGTTATACTGTTCAGGCTGTTGGTCTCTGTTCATACCAGCAAGCTGATCTCGCCGTGCTACTTCATTCACCAGACGGGTTTCAAATGTTTGTGTGCCTGCCATTTTCCTTTAAAGTGTTCTTTCATGCTGAAAAACAAACATGGCTTAAGCAGCTGTGGCACAGAGGCACTGCAAAATGTGTTAGGAAAGGGAGAAAAGACACAATCCTCTTCAGGTGCCATAGATTGCCTGGCTATCAGAATGTAGGCTATACTTCAGCTTGTGTTTTACAAACAAATGGAAGACTCTTTAACGTGTGTGCTGCTGTCATGTCCAAGACATGGATCTCAGTATTTTGAGTACCTTTGGTGATGTTAGAGAAAATAACATTGAAATGTATGTTGGAATTCCTAGGTACCAGAATCTGTGTAAGCATGATGCTAATTCAGAAATGATGAAAAATCGCTGGGGAGTTAGGATTTCTCAACATATCTTAAATCACAGTGGGCTAATTCCAGACAATCATGTTTAAAACTGTTAGCTTGTCTTTCAGAGAGGTTAGTGCTCTCTGTCATGTTCTCTCTTCAGAGCTTTTTTTCGTCACTTATTGTGCTAGGTTCAAATTGTGATGAGCTGACCGATATTTAAAAAAACTAACCTAAAGATCATTATTAGTCTGTATAAGTTTAAGTTTTCAGACATTGGCAGTCTGGTCAGCAAGGCTTATAGAGCCCAAAGATTTTAACACAAAGAGCAAAAGTAATTTCTACTGCAGACTCAACTGAAGGTTGTCCATAACATGTTTAAAATACCAGTGGACAGCCACAATCAGATAGTCAGCAATAAGTGTTGAACTTGCTGTTCAGAGTGTCTCCACATCTACCTAGTATTTTGCTTTCCATAGAGCATGTTGTCATGAGCTTCAATATCTTCTGTTCTGATTGTATCTGGCTTTTAGGGTGTCAAGGGCAGTGCTCTGAAGGCCTGTGTGTTCTGGGGCTTAGAAGACAACAAAGTTAGACTATCTTAAGAAACTGGGAGACAGCTTGGCTTTGGTGAATATATTCATAAAGCTGGAGAAACACAGTGTTCCAGTTTAGCTCATACTATAGTCAGTTCCTGGTAAAGGCAGGCCATTTCTTGTTAAATATGTAAGAGTTCAAGGAAATATACTTTCTCTTCAGACTTTATTGAGTGCTTTAACTAGCCCATAAAGAAATTCAATGTCAGGGTTCAATTTTGATCAACAAAAATACGTTTCTAAAGCGAAGAAGAGATTCGGATGATAATGGGGTTAATTGTCTTTTTGGTTCTAGCTGAAGCTCCTGAGCATCGTGAATCGATGTTTAAACTGAAGTGTCTCATTACAACTGTAATTGTTGAGTACCCATTACTTGTGAGTGCTAGTGAGCAGTTGGGTGTTGAACGCATCCTCATCCATACAGTTGCAGCAGATTGCTCAGTTTTGTTCAGAGCATTATCATGTGTTGAACGTGCTGCTAGCCATCATGCACCAAAGCTGCTGCCCTGACAAGTTGTGTCCTGAGGCACATTCATACTTGGCACTGCAGTAAAAGTGCTTTGCTGCTTGTTTGCACATCTTCTTCTGCCCAGGTGTACCACTTGCAGGTTGTCCTTAGTTCCCTAAATTTCCAGTTTTACTTTCCAGGGTTACAGGGACAGAAGCCAGGCAATTGACCATGACCGTTCTGACCAGTTGAGAGATGTGTTTCCAGTTATCATAGCTACTATAAACCATACTAATCAATTAGCCTCGTGTAGATGCTGAACAAACAGGGGGAATAATAAATTTCTTGTTTCAAAGTGGTTTTAATGCTAGAGGATGAAAGAGAATGAAAGCTGACTGCCACAAATGTGATAGCAGCGTTGTGTGTATGTGATTTGGGTTTTCTTTTTGGGTTTGTTGCCATACAACAAAAGTATGTTCAAAGCAGGGTAATAGGTAGTCTTGTAAATAATTTCTGTAAGTATGAGCGAGAACAAAACAAAAATACTGACTACAGAGGCTGGATTTAAAGGTAAGCATCAATTTCTCATATGAGAGGTGAGAGTAGAGTGGGTGTTGGCCACAACCTCCGTATGCAAGTGGGAAAGTGGTCTGATGATAGGTAAGAGAGGCAGTGCCTAGTTTGTGAGTGTGATTTTTGCATTAGGGTTCTGAGTGAGTATGAGAGTGGTTAAATTCCAGGCATCAAAACAAGACAGCAGGTACTGTAGAAATATAAGAAGTGGTACAGCTGGAGCTGATAATTTTAGCAGAGTATCAGATAGAAAAGTCTGTATGTTAAATAACTGGAAAAAGCTTTGAGATTTAGAAGTCATCTGGAAGCACAGATCTAGACGGATCCCAGTCAGCTGACACAAATGCTCTTTATCCACTGCAGTTCCTGCTTTACAGTAAAGATTGCGATAAATCCGATAGTGGTGTATGAAAGTTGCTTTCTCAGGAGTCTCTATATAGAGTTCGTGGTAAAGGCGGGAAGAGTTTGAGCGACTGCATTTGTGTATTATCTGGGTGTTGAATCAGTACACTACCTTAACTCATGCCCTTTTTTTTTTTTCCTTTCAGATTTTCTATTTTGTACATACATTGTTTTGTATATACTGTATATGATGACTTCGGTGGGCAGTGAACGTACCCGGGGCACTCGGGACAAAACACAGATTTCAGCCACACAGCCAACACAACCACAGAAACAGGTAATACAGGTATGTGATACAATGTGATCTTGAGTTGAAAGTGAGCGTGTAATGATATGCATGTCTTCCCTAAGTCAGTAAAAACTGAGAAAAGACAGGAGGAAAAATCATGGTCTATTTTGGAAGAGCATGTTTGATGTCTTGCTTTAATTACTCAGTAATCTGGCACAGCATTAGGTTGTTCCCATATTCTTGTCTCTGAAGGAGCTTTGTGTTTCCCATCAGCGAGGAATTCTATGCCTATGCCTGTGTTAGGATTTCTGTCCTGTGACCTCAGTGTCCTCAGATCTCAGCTCTTCCATATGCCAGCCTCCTGATGCTAGAAGGTTTCTGGTTGATAGAGGAGTTTGGGTGGGTGGGAAAAGCTTCGTTAGATGCATGCTGCGTTCTACAGCATGATTCAGCATATCTGCAAGTCACAAAATCATAAACTTGTGCACTGTTCTCAACGTGAAATGAAGATGGTTGTCCAGCAGCAGACTAAAATTATTTTGGGTATCTGCAAGAGTGGAATTAGGCTTTTACCCCATTGTTTTGGTTCTCAGCAGCCGAGTGAAGTTGTGTGCTTCTCTGAGTTACGGAGAGTGCAAGCTGTCTCTGCTCCTGGCAGCTCACTCATTCACTTGCGGGTACTTCTTGAAATTGGACTCATTTCAAGAATTGCCTCAGTTGAGCTGTCAGAAAGTGCATCATTCTAGAGTTGATCCCCTGGGAAATTGTGTCTTTTATTGTTTTCTAGACTGATCTTTAGCATGGAGGGGCTCTTGCTCTGTTTTGTACAGTATTAATTATGTGACCTCAAGCTGTTACTATCTCCTTCTGTTGCAATGCTTTGCATAGTGGTGATTCATGCTAATGTGTGGATTTAGAAAGTGACTTTCAACAGATGAATTTGTGGTTTGTTTGGTTTTTTTTCTTGTTTTATAACAAGTAAGGCTGCAGGAGTATAGTGAGCAGGTTGACAGAAGTGGTGGTTTCCCCTTTTTTGACATTTGCAAGGTACCAGTGAAGTACTCTGCCCAGTTTTGGATTCCCTGGCACAAGACAGATGTTGACAGATGGGAGCTAGTCCAGCAAAGAGCTGTGAAGATGGTTGAGAGGCTGGGGCACAGGATGAATAGAGGGTGGCTGAGAGAACTGCATTTGTTCGGCCCTAAGAAGGCAAGGCAAGGTTGTCATCTGTTCAGATACCTCATGAAAGGGTATAGAAAAGGTCAAGCCTGACTCTTCTCAGAGAGACAATGACACAAGTTGGAATGCTGTAAATTCCAGCTGTTAAAAGGAAAATATTGTTTACCATGAACACAGTCATGGATTAGAAAGGTTGTGAGATCTCTGTCTGGCTCCAAGCAGCTCCTCTGATGGGACTTACTCTCAATGGGAGGATGCACTGAATATCACTGGAGGACCTTTCCAACCTATGTGGTTCATTAATTTTAAGCATTAAGTCTTAGAGAGCTTTTTCTGAACTCTGTCCACTTCTTGCATAATCAATACTGGTTTGGTCAATTCAGTGGAAAAGATGGTTATTTAATATACAGCAATTATGCTTTAGTGCACTGTATTTTTTTATTGTTTAGATATCAAATGGACCTTCCTGCTTAGTCAGGTTTTACAGATCGACAGAAATGTGTGGGAATTTACAGTTTAATCACCACTGATTCAGTTTTCTGAGTGTAGAATAATCTTGCTTTCCCAAATGGAGATTTTGTTGTCGTAATATCCCATTGATCATAATTTAAGTTATTTAAGAAATTACATCACAGTTCTTTTGCATTGCTTCTGGATAATAAATAATACTATTTTATTGTAATTAAATAAAATAATTTTATTTTTAAATAAAATTTATTGGGCCTATTACTGTCTCTTAATTTTGTGTTTTGCACACTTCTGTTTTCCGGTGGTTTGAAGTTGTTGGTTAAAAATTTCCTTCACTCTGTTATGCTGCAAAGATAATATATATTGTAAGGCTGAGTGAAGTTTTGGATGTATTCAGATGCTACTATTTTTTTAGTCACAATTAAAACTTAATTACGCTCTTTTATAGGGTACTACAATGTTACTCGTAACAATGTGCGTTAAAAGCAGAGAAGAACCACTTGCTTCAGAAAAAACGAAAACTTTTTGTGACACTGATTTGATGGTTGTGTAGTAAACGCATGTTGTGAGTTTTTGTTGTTGGCTTTTTTCTTCTGAATCTTCAATTCCATCTGGGTGTAATCCACTGGCATAAATATTAGGAAAATTGCACCTACTTGTTTCTAAGCTCTGCTTACACAGGAAAACACAGGAAAAAAGGTGTGACAGCATCTTTGATGTTGTTATGAAATTGGTGTATTTTTGTCTTCTAACTTGAAAAAAATGGAAAAAATGAGTCTTATTGGCTTCCTGTTTCTGGTCAAATATACGATCTTTGCTGTACAGAAATTAGATTGCCTGAATGTTTTTACTCTGCTGGATATCTTTAATGTCTTCACTAGCGTAAAAGTTTCAGTGGGCCTGAGGAGGCTGAAGCCAGAGCAGGAAGATGGATCAACAAGGCTTAATTCCTGAAACCAGCAGACCTTTTGTTTTTGCTCTCTGCTGAACTCTCAGCAGACACCAAGAAAGAGCTCCTTTGCACAGAGCATCGCACTGGCTGGAAGACTTTCGTGGACGGTGGCACCGGGGCTGGCGTCCTCTGTGTTACCTACTGACCTATGAAGCAGTCAGCATGATACTTTGAAAATGTGAAGTAGCGCAGAGTGCTTAACTCTGTTACAAATGTGAATTGTCTTGGAACGTCACCTCTGAGTAGAGCAAATGTAGCGTCCCTCAAGGAACTGGGACAGCTGCAGTCACTTCTCAGCAAATAAGCAGCTGGTGGTGTACGGTGGAGTAATTTTTAGACTCTTCTCAGCATTTAAACTTGGTGACCTCCTCTAGAGTTTGGATTTGTGGTAGATTCCAAAAGTGAAGCAGTTTAAGGCTGATTAAGTCTAAACTCGTGAGGCACAGAGTTTCATGTGGGTATCCTGTGAAGTGAGACTTCAAAAGGTGAGATTCAACCAGCTGCCCAGGATTAATCCTTTCTGACAAGAATTTCAGTGGATGAGGTGGTCCCTCTCCCAGTGAAGAAGTCTTCTGCAGCATGTCAACTCACATTTTGGGTCCTGGCTCTCTTCAGCATCAGCCTTCTCTAGCATGACATAGAAACTTCTTCTGTTTGAGCAAAAATCAAATTAGGTCCAGGATCATGTAGCATGGAGTTATCTTGTATTTTCATGGGAATGCAGTTCAAATAGGCTGCAAATGCTACACTATGAAGAGTGGCCTTTATGATGTGACATTAGTGTTCTTGAGTTGCTTTCTCTCTGGGCCAGCCATACCCTATTTGGATTTATGGCACTTTACTACATCCATCCATTTTAGTCTGTCAGCTTTTGAAGAGGTTGCCAGCATGGATTTGTGGTCCAGAAACGTTACAGAGGCACCAAATATTTCATGAACAGCAAAGTCCTTTAACAGTTTTCAGAGACCAGCATTCGTTTATAAAGAAAATAAGTGCAGCTGTTCATGGGCAAAAAATCTTGAGGCATGACTCAGTCTCTTTTTAAGTGCTCATAGGACTAGAGAGTCAGGTTGTGCTGGGAGAGTGGTGGAAGGTGATGTGAGCAGGAACTATGAGATGTGGTTAATTTAGAAATCTGGTTGCCAGTTTGTTATGATAAAACTCTAACTCTGGAGCGGTAGATACTGGGTAAAGGTAATGGTATCAAAGGATAGGCTTCTGTGGTAAATTCTGTTTTATTATATGGTTGTCTTGTCTATGTGACGACATTTAGCTGTGGTTCAAACGCATTAAAACATGTTGAAATTGCTTCTGTCTCAGCTAGCTTTTTAACTGTAAAATGGGCATAGAGGAGATGTTAATCCCTTCCCCATAGCACTTCTGTGATTGCTGTGTAAGTTCTTTTTGAGAATCTGGAGAAAAAAATACAGTGACAGTAGGAAATGCTTTTTAAAAATATGTTACGTTTTGTGTACTTTATTGGATGTTTGCGTTTTTCAGGCAACAGCAGAACAGATTCGCCTTGCTCAGATGATCTACGATAAGAACGACGCAGATTTTGAAGATAAAGTGAAACAAGTATGTTTCTTATGGTACAGAGTTTTTGTGCCCTGCAATAACGTGCTCTAAAGCCGGCTTACATTTTGGAGCTAGAACATCTGTTTCTGATTTAGGTGAAAACTTTTTCAGAAGGATGTAAGTTTAACTAGGAAAAGGTGCTCTTATTGCACTGTGAAGTCTGTTTACAAGACATTGTGTGGTAATATAGCTCTGGCTGTATAGTTACATTGGTATGTTTTCCTTTGTAGACATGCCTTTAAGCCAAAACTCATCTGTGGTGATGTCTTTTCCAGACTCTATCTCTCTAGTATGGTCCTGATGCGTAAAGAATAAAGAATGCGTTCAGTTTGTCCACATGTACATGCCCATGGGCAAAAATGTCACCTATGCAAACTGAGTTTGCTAATGTCTTGCTGTTTTTTCAGGAAAAGTAAAAGTCCAGTAATAGCTTAAAGGTGAATTGATGTATTTAAAAAAAAAAATTAAATCTGACTTCCCAGATCTGTGTATACATTAAAATGATAGAATTACCCTGTGGAAATGAAATCTCACACCATTTCCTCTACCATGCTGAGTTTTGGGTGTAGATGCTCAAGCTTCCATTACCCAGTTATAGCTGAGACCATTAACTCAAGCAGTACTGAGAATCCGGGTCCCTGTTCTGCTGTGGGTATTGTAATTTTGCCCTAGTAAACACATCATGACTCATGAAGAACCTAGGAGTACACCCAGAAAGAGAGAAAAAATAGTGTGAATGCATTAATGCAGGAGAGAAGCAGATTTCTTGATTTCTTTTGCTTTGTAAAACCTCCTCTGAAGCATTATTAAGTGCTTTTTGTTGTTCCTCCTGTGAAGGTGTTCTGTTGCTGTGCCAGAAGTGAAGGCTTGTACTTCCTGAAGCCAAAGGACCCTCATCAATAGTACCTATAGCTCTGCTGGTGGGAAGGATAAGAATTAAGTTCTGGATAGGAAATCTCCAGTATTTTACATTGTGCATATGTATTTCTAGCTCATGTAGATTTTTTTTCTTTGGGTGAAGTTGCTGGATGTCCCGTGGCAGACTGTGATTATGTCCATCCCACACTCCTCAGGATATGCACCGCAGGTCCATGGAGCATAGTTCAGTACTAGGTCTCCTTAAGCTGCCATTATTTATGTCTTTTGTGCAGCCTTATGCTGAAACGGATCCAGGGAGCTGATCTGGCTGAAAAATAACCTTTTTCTTAGTCTAGATGTTTTTCCAGATGGATCTGTTCTCTCCCATGACTTACCTTATGTCTGTTCTCACAGCGGGCTAAAGAGGGAGATGTTTGATGGGGAGGGAGAGAGGTTCATACTGGAGCTATCCTGGTCTTTTAAATCTTTACCCTCATATACCGCTGTCTCTTGGGTGACAGCATTTGCTGTAAGTGCAAAGGAAAATGAGCAGGTGTGAAAGAGCTTTCTTAGTGACCATTTCATTTGTGTTTCATCTTGTGTCTTTTCTGAATCCCAAGCAGATCTGTAAAATGCAGATACCTTTGTTAAGGATTTTAGTTTGCTCTGGCACAGTAGCTATGCACTTTCTTGGAATCTGTGGTGGTACTAACTCTTACTTTCTTATGATGGTAATTTAGATGTTTTAACATGTTTGACTTTTACTGTCAGCTTATGGAAGTGACGGGGAAAAACCAGGATGAGTGCATAGTGGCACTACATGATTGTAATGGGGATGTGAACAGAGCAATCAACATACTGCTGGAAGGAAGTTCAGACACGGTAAGGTTTTACTTTCATATTAAACCACTCTCTGCTGCATCTGTCTGCTTCTTAGAATGATTGGGAAAGTTGTATTTTGGAAGCTTTAGATTTCCAGGTCTCCGTTCAAATTCTTTTGAAGGAAATGGAGACGAGGGCAGCTTCTCTACTGCACGCATGTCTTAGAGTAGGCTGAACCTTGAAAATGTTGTGGACGTTCAGCTGGTCTCTTGCGGAGTCCTCCGGCTTTCATTTATGAGCAGCAATTTTAACTGCAGCAGAACTCTGTGCTCTGTCAGACACAGGCCTCTTTTTTGCTGCAACATTTGTAGTTACTCTGTAGCACCTCCACAGCCCTGAGACTGGAGACAGCGTTTGCCACAGAGGTCAATCTTTATAAACCCGAAGGGCAGGAAGGTATTTTGTTGTGCAACTTCTGTGGGTGTGCATTGCCAATATCAAAGTTGGAGGAGGCTTCCGCATCTGTAAGTTGCATTGGCAACGTGAGTAATGGCAGAAGGTGGCACAACAAGCAGTTGCTGCTTTCATGGTGTTGCTCGTTTGTATGACTTCACTGGAGAACAGAAAGAGACTAAACAGTGTATATATAACAACAAATGATGTTGCTTAGAGTGTTGCACGGAGCAATTTTTTATCCCAAGAGATGTCAGGAAAGTATGTCTTGCTGTGGTTGAAGTTTTTGCTGGAGGGACTTCCTACAGTTTATCTGAGGCAGTAAACTAGATTCCATCTCATCTGAATTGGGAGAGAAACCTCGACTTCCTTTCTTAATGCCGAACATGCAGTTATTTCCTGTGATTTGTCAGGATGTGTACTGTGGCTTATTGTTAATGAGGAAACTCACCCCACACACACCCTAAATCTAGGACACATACTCTTCTGAGTGAGAGGACTTGATTTTCTATCCCCTTTTCATTTATCGGACTTGAAAATAGTTTTCTGGTTGAAATGGAGAGAATGTTAAGGGTAAATGGAGAATGTTAAATGTTTTCTTACCTGAGGAAACTGTCATAAGTGATTGTGACATGGAAGAAACTTTCTGAATTCATTTATCAATTAGAAGCAA
The DNA here is from genome assembly GCF_034619465.1 of Leptosomus discolor. NCBI lineage: Eukaryota > Metazoa > Chordata > Aves > Leptosomiformes > Leptosomidae > Leptosomus > Leptosomus discolor. The sequence continues at coordinate 84,170,544 of NC_141419.1, forward strand.
CATATCCATCTGGTCTGCTCTTTCGACAAGTCCCTCTGAACTCACTGCTCTCTGTAGACAAAATGCAACTTAGAAACAAATGCAGAGAACTTTAAGGGCTCAAGGAGGAAGGAGGGTTAATTGAAGGGCATGAAGAAATTTATTCTTATTTACAGAACTTTGTGGGCCTCCAACTTGAAGGGTTTGTTTTAAGGCCATTATACTCAAACGGTTTAACCGTGGATTTGATGTATAGTTGGAAGCAGAGGTACTACTAGTTCTGAATGCAGGTTATCAAATCTCTAGTTTTGCTCTGCTTTGATGCACTAAAAATTGGGGTTTTTTTACCTCATTTGGAAGAAGGTGTGTCTGTCCAATTTGAGGAATTAGAAGAGCAAGGAGTGATAGCTAGAATGTCTGTTTATAATTTTCATAATTTCTTTGGTACTCGGACAGTGGTTGTGGGGTTTTTTGTTTGATTGTTTTTTTTTTTTAATGCTGTGATCTTTCAGGCTTTATGCCCTGTGACTTAGTCTTTGTGAAGACTTTTCCCTTGCAACGTTGTGACTCTTGAGCTTTGGATAGATAGAGGCTTGTGGGTGGGAGTAGAGAACGGCGTGTTTCTTTGCCCAAGACTTCTGTTACAGGTGTAAGATCCATTTTATGCCCGACCATGTTTTACTTCCTAAACCTTTGAAGACAGAACAAAGGGAACCTTGCAGATCATTCTTCTTTGCATCTAAGATCAAACCTGCAAGAGGGCTTCTGTTACATATTTTTGAAGGTCGGGCCCACAACTGTCATTTGGGTTGCACAAGACATCACCAGCTGAAACTGTAATCGACTAGCTCCCCTACAAAACCAGACAGCTTCAATAGTCTGTGGTGGATTCCCATGCCCAGGGGTAGCACCGTCTTCTATCTTAAAGGACCTGCCCAACATCTCAGGCTTTCTTCAAAATTACATTGTGCTTTCACATGCACATGCTTTCACGATGCTTTCATAGTTGTCCTTTTGCTGATCCTTCTCCAGTCATGTAAAACCTTACTAAGAAGAGGCTGCTTCCTCTCAAGCTTTGCAGGATCACCCAGGTTTGGGTATTTCTTAGTGGTCGAGGATGTTTTGGCACCCTGCCCATCAGTGAAATAGCAGTGCATTCTGGACTGTATAGACTTGGGTCTTCAGTTGTCAGTGCAGTTGTTTTTCCTCCTGTGAAGTGTCTCTAAAGCTCTAGGAGCATTCTAGTGTGTAATGCAGTTACACAGGCTGCAACGGATGAAGCCATGTGACAGTTACTGGAGGAAACAGTTTTCTGTCACACAAATCACGTGATGTTGCTCAAAAGCGTAGTTTTGTACTTCTAATCCGCACCGTCTGCGCTTCAGCTGGGTTGGCTTATGGCAGTGTAGTCTTCTATATTGGAGATGAAATTGAAAAGTGGTTTCGCCCTTCTTTCTTGCCTATACCATGTCAAAAAAATAAGTACTTCTCTTAGTACTTAGTCTGTCAAAGGAGACAGTGAAACATTGAGTTTATACTTGTACTCTGCTTTGTTACCTGCTTTCTCAATAGCATTGGTTTTCTCAGTTTGAGGCAGGTTGGGCTAGCTGGTCATTGTCTGCCTCATGAGGGCTTCTCAGTTGCTGTGGTCTGAATTGAGAGGAGACAGGACAGGACCTAGAAGTACTGATAGCCAGCCTTTCTTGTTTGATGCAGGTGCCTGTCGGAGGTCATGACTTTAGTGCTTCAGACTTGATGCCATCTGATTTGTGTATGCAAATTTCCTGCTTAGACACTTTCCCTAGACTATAAACTCCTAGAGATGAAGACATACATATAAACTTATCTGCCATCTTAATGGTTTGCAAATAATACCTTTCTTTGCAACTATGTCTCAATACACTAACCATGCAATTGCATAATATGTGAGGCACTGTGCTATTATTAGCAAGTGTTTTAGTAGTTTTTATTTTTGTAACTCTTACTGGTACTGCTATAGAGTATAGATATATATCGTATAGAGATATGATCCTTGAATTTATTTTGAAGATGTGCTTTAATGTTAAAGCTGAAGCCTGATGTTTGGACCTTGGTCCCTTGGCTAGTTTAGACGTAGTTTTTTCCTGTACTTTGCTGTGTGAGGTGAGCTGTAGCTGTTAAGAATGGATGGTCTTATCATGGCCCCAGTTTTCACAAGTTGTTGTTCTGCCATTCTCTCTTGGTGCTTGAATTCTAGTATGTTTGGATAATGGCGCTTCCTTTATCTTTCCTTCCCCCCCGGCCTAAGGCTACAAACTTTTTCTCATCAGTATCTTGTTCAATGATGCTTATAAGCATTTGCTAATTTCTTGGGAGAAAAAAGATAGCTCTGTGCATGTTCCCATGCTAGATTTATGGAGGTAGTTGAGAGGGGAAACTGTTGCTTGCATTGCAGATTTCCTGCATTGTGGTCATATCTAGGGTTCCTTGAACTAGTAATAGTCTATTATAGGCAGAAATATTTGGGATTCTCACATTCCATAAGACAATCCGACTTCTAAGACTCGTGTCTTTCTCGTCTCTTCCCAAAAATACAGCCTATGTTTCCATTTGTATCAGTTCAGTTTGCAAGGTATTACATATGTGACATTATGCTAATACTTGTTCTGCTCCGTGGACTGGAGGGGTGTGAGGTGGAAGTATGCATTGAGAGCTGTCTCTTCCTTTTTGACGTTTAATTCTATTCTACCCAAATAGACTTCTTGGGAGACTGTAGGGGGGAAGAAGAAAAGCCTTGGAAAGGAAAGTTCAGAAAACAAAGAGAACAGAGAAAAACGAGGGGACAGAGAAGTGAGTCGCGGACGGGGAAGTTCCAACAGACGGGGAAGAGGAGGCAGCCGTGGCCGAGAGTGTACGTATAGGGGTTCATTTTTAAAGATTCAGACACTTTTCTTGAAGCTGAAATTGGCTGAGTTAAGAGCGATGCTTAATGGAGTAAAGTCCGCCCGAGCTATAGCTCAGCGCTGAGGGGATCGTAACTTGTTTGTGCGACAAGTATGCTTGATCTGTCTGCGCGACTTAGTTTTGGGATGATCTGTGCTTGTTCAGAGACACTCAGTTTAAGTTTCAGTTCTTTTTTGCGTAATTAATCTTGTGTAGATTATAGTTCTTTATGTAAGTTTTAGAATTGACTCTGTAAGACTGCTTGAGAGCAAGTATGTCACTGCACAGCTGATACAGTTTTTGTTTCTTTTAATGAAAAAATCGCCGAGCCTTGACTCCATTTCCTCTTATGAGTGGGAGAACCTGAAGATGTTCTCATCTTCTTGTAAGGGGAATGAAAAGACTGGGATCATTATTAATCTCTAGCATATACTACTCATATAAGCCAACCAAAGGCGAGTTTCTACAACAGAGTTGAAACATTTAAAACTTTGCTACAGTTTATACAGTTGGAATAGTACCAAAAAAGCAAACTGATGTTTGCAGGTTAGGTAGAATCGCTGTAGAACACCATTGGAAACATGTTGCTTTTTTCTCTACCTTTTATCAGCAGTATCAAAGCTGTATGCATTGCCTGTAAGGGCCGTTCACAACATTGATAGATGAGCAGAGAAACTGGAGTGAAAACAGTATGTTTGGCTTTTCACTTAAAAGTGGGAAAAATACTTAGAATATTAGCCAACTCTTCTAGTTCTTTATGGGGGTATATTAAAATTTTGTGCCAATGAAGACACTGTGAATCTTTGTAGAATACAGTAATGTCAATATAGGAACAACAATTAATAAAACTTGCAGCTACGCTTAGAACAAATTGAAATTGGATCCAACAAAATGAAAATGTGGGTCAAAATTTTTGCCAGAGGCAGATGCTGCTTCTCAGATTCTTTTTTTTTTTTTTTTTTTTGTAAACTGGAATTAAAGATTTTTCCGGTGGTTACCAAATCGTGATAGTCTCTTCCTAGCTTTTTGTCTGAGTGTCAGTGATTTTTTTGCTGCAATTAGGAGAGGTTGTGCAGTGCAAAATCTCAGCAGTGTTTTAAGTGGCTGGTCATTGTTTTTTTTCTCCAAGGAGCAAGCCGTCTTTCAGGGTACCTCCTCAGGAGTTTTCCACAAAATAGTTAAATTGCAATGCTTTTCTAATGCCTTGCCTTCACTCAGTCATCATCCCTCTGATTTAAATACAGAGGAGAGTTCTTTTAAGTTTCCCTGGTTGTAAGGGATGTGGTATGGGCAGACAGGAGAAGCATTGGGGTCCTTGGTTATGCTTTATTCTTTCACTGTTGCCACCCAGCATGTTATCAAGGAAGCATAGTGTGAGGCAGCTGTATTTCCCACCTCGTTAGAGGTGAGGCCATAATTAATTTAATAGTGTAGGCTGCAAAACATGGCACTTCTCCACCCCCCCCCACCCCCCCCCTCAAAGTAGAAGTGTGTCTGCTGAGGGACATTTCCCTCAAGTAGGTATTTTGCTTCCGAATTGTCCGGTGCAAAGTAAACATAACTTGTAGCTAGGCCCCCAGATAAGGAGTGACTGAGATCTATTGACCAGACCACTTTAAAAGCTTGCCTTTTCTTTTCAGGTTAAGCAGATGGGTATATTGTCTCATGTATGAGTCTCTAAAGCTTTTCTTAAGCTGTCCTCTCTCCACAGTTAGAGCTGAAGAGAATGGAGTGGACAACAATCAAGGAGACAGGCCTTCAGACCGTGGGAAACGTGGCCGTGGGAGAGGTGAGATCACTGGTGGCATTGGTGTGGGACTGGCACTGATTTCATGTCATGAAATGGAACTGTCCCGTTTATTTCTTTAAACACTTCTTTTTAAGCATTTATTGATTATCCTTTGATTCCGTAAGCATTTCAGCCACCTTTAATTTAGGCACATCCCCCTCCCTTACCCCTTGTTGTGTCTTGGTCTCAGAACAAATTAAAAGAATTGACACAAATCACCTTGATGGTAATTTCCTGTGTGGCAGGCTGGTGTGCTCTGGCTGTGGAGAGCTGTTTTCACAGATTGACTCATGCCAGCCTCCTGTGAATGCGAGTGCACTGGGCTCCTCAGGATGTACCTTGGCAGCAGGAGAGTAAAAGATTCCATCTGTAGGGCTCTTGGGGAGGGATTTGATACATACTTGTGCTGTTTCTTTGGGGTGGATCCTGTTGTCAGCCTTGCCTTCTGTTTTCAGTAGCCAATCAGAGAAAGTACAAGCCACCTTAGAGGCTTTTTGGTAAGAGAAGGAATTTGGCGTGGAAGAGTTGATGAGGAGAACTGTGGAAAGAGAATGCTGCAGAGTCTTAGGTACAACTCTGATCCTATCCTGTAGAAGAGATGGGAAAGATGTTGATAATGGATTTGATGTGGAATCAAGGGACGTGTCGTTGGCTTGTGTTTTCACAGCTTGGAGCGGAAAGAGGATAGCTTTTTCTTAGAGCAGGAGGAATGAAAATGAGTAACGTAGGTACAGTGCAGATTGTGGGGGGAAGTGGGTGTTAAATGACTTAAATTGATAAAATGTGCAGCAGAGCTAATGTACTTAATAAGTAGCGTCTGACTTTTGAAAAAGTCTGCCTTCAAAAGACTCACTTCTCTTTGCAGTATCCGGTAATGAGACGTTCAAAGACAGGCACATCCAACTTCATTGTGTCCAGATCTGTGTCTTGAAGTGAAAAGATACAAAGACACATAACTTCCAGAGGGTTGTGAGAATGACTTGGTTGTGCCTGTGAATCAGGAAATGCCAAATGCTGTGTACAGAGAGGTCGCGTTGCAGGGGAGGGTGTGGTATAGTTCACAGCTGCAGTTTTAGCACTGTTAATAGACGGAATATAAGTCTTTCAGTATTTGTTTTATAAAATAATCCTTTAAACTCAAATCATAAATATAAAGGTAGGATTTTTTTAATTGTTGGGTGAAACTTAGAGGTTAATTTCAAACGCAGTCTATTTTTTGCTTTGTAACCTTATGAACAATACACTGTTTTTTGTTGTCAGCACTGTAGTTCTCTAGGTGTATATCATTTGTCTCAAGCCAAAGCACTTAATCGTCAGATCAAATTGACATATCTGACTGAAGAAATAGGAACAACTTCAACCGATTTCTGTTCACTGGCTTAGTCTACATAATATTACTGTATCTCTCTACCAAATATTTTAGACTGTACATTTGTGTGAACAAGTATCTTAATGAAGTGTTCTCAACTGTCTGATAAACCTGTTGAACGACTTCAGGATCATTATATTATAAATGTGTGGATTCTGTGGCAGGAAATACCCAATTTAATTTTATAATGCAATCCCTTGATATCTGCAGGGAGATGTATAAAGCTGTATAATTTACTTCTCAGTATTTCAGGTATGCATGACATTCTTTCTTTGGGTATTAGTAGAAATAATTAAAGAAACCTTCCTGCCATGTCATTCATTAGTCTTTCTTTTCTGTTACACAGAATAGTCAAACGTGGGTTAAAGTAAATAGATTACTAGTAATCACCAAAGAAACCTTTCTTTTAGAAATTTTTCATGCAGAGTGTCTGTGTAGGCCTCTAGGCTTTGGACACAAAATTAGGGTCAGCTAATATCTGAGCAATGCCCTGTCTCTCTCTATTTTAAGCTACCTTCTCAGGCTGGAGGTACCTTACTGGATGCTTTCTAGGGGAGGATTTGCTGGGCCCTTGTATTACTGCTTCATTGTAGAACAAACTAATTTTAAGAAATGATATGCACTGGAAATAGCAGAAATGGGTTTGACACTGCAGTGGTAATGTGCTGTTTACTGAGAGGGAAAACCCCTGATACTGAGTGTTTCAGCCTTGCTGCTGTAGGCACCATGTGACATTCCTTGCAACTTTATAGGGTAGTAGGTACGTGGCGTGCACACACCACTGGTTGCTGGTATGCACGAGATCAGGCATTTGAAGTAGTTACGCGTTACTGACTGATTAACAGAAAGCAAAAATGCATCACAGGATGTGTTTCAGGGTACATCCCAGCTGGAATTACTCTGCCCTTCATCTTTACTTGCTAAATTGAGGATATAAACTTCGGCTTGGAAGGGAGTCAGTTTCTTTTTTTAAGATGGCCTTCCCATCTGTCCTTCTTTTCAGAATTGAATTTCTTGAATCACAGAATGGTAGGAGTTGGAAGGGCCCTCTGAAGATCATCTAGTCCCACTCCTCTGCCAAAGCAGGTTAGCCTAGAGCAGGTCACACAGAAGGAGCTTAATTTAGATGTAAAAGGTACTATAATGGTGATGAATAGTAATTGCATCAAAGTGATTGTATTTGTGTGTCAGTATTGCAAGGATTTGTAACTGTCTGATGTGAAATCTCATGAAGGAATTATGGAGGAAGATGGTTATGTTTTTAGCATTGTCAACTCTAGTGTCCTGGTTTGGGCTAAACCAACACTAATTCTGTTTTAGTGCTTTAACTTTTCAGTTAAGTCTCCTCTAACTAACGGCACTTTCTGAAATCAACAGCACGTATTTCCAGGCAGTGACTGCTCCCAGCAGTGATCAGGCCTGGTGTTCATAGTCTGTACCAAGGAACGGGATGCGGAGAGGCCCTTGCTTGTACTTGTTCTTACAGCGACCAAGTCACTGCTAAATCTTGTACTGCGTGTTGGGGTGCCGGTGGTGAAAAAGGGTTAGAGCGAAATGAAAGGTCACACTTGCAGGGACGAGTGAACCGGACAGGTGACCCAAACCTGACCCACAGAGTGTTCCATCCCATACACGTCATATTCAGTATAGAGCTGACGGATCATGAGGGTCAATCTCTCTTTTTCAATGGCCAACACCTGAGGAGGACTCTGTCTGTTCTCCTGTCGTCGATCCTGACCCGTGCATCCCTGAATCCAGTGCCTGAGTCCAGCTCCTGCATCCCATCCCTGTCTGCTGCCCCAGTGCCAGCCCTGCAGTGTGGTGGTGACGTATCGTCATCAGGGTGGGGGGAGCTGGGTTCAGTGTTCGTTTGATATCTGTTTGTGTATATTTCGTTATGTTCTTATTTTTATTATCTTTTATTGTTACTGTTTCATTAAAGCTGTTTTAGTTTTTTTTTTCCAACTCATAAAGTCTCTCTCCCTTGTTCTCTCTCCCTTCCCTTTCTGGGAGGGAAGAGGGGTTAATAGAGGGTGTCTGTCACTTGTTAGTGGCCAGCCCAGCCTCAATCCTTGATACCTAGAAACGTTTCCTCATTTGTGTTTTAATCAGCTGCAGTGTTACATACAAATTGACAACCTTTACAGGCACGATTTTTTTTTATGCTGCTGTTTTTTACTGTTCTCACATCTTCAATTTTAAGTGCAGTTCTGGTTCTCCTACTGTCCTCCACCCCATGTTGAAAGGATGCAGTAGAGCTAGAAAAGGCTTTTGAAGGTACTGGGAAGACTGCGTTTATGGCGTGTGAGGAACAAGCAGACTAGGTCTTCTCCGCCTGCAAAAGAGAGGACTGAGTGGTTGTATGGTAGAGATCTGTAAAATTTCTGCGGAGCAGGTTCTGTGAGGAAATCAATTAATCACTCCAAGCAAGTATGCAAATGAGGGGATATTAAGTAAAATCAGTAGGTTACAGGTTTAAAATGAACTTACGGAGGTGGTTCTTCATGTGTCTAGTTAACCTGAGGAATTCCTTTCAGTGGGGGTGCTGAAAGGTTATACACAGAGAGACTTAACAATTTAATGCTGAAAAAGAACCACAGCAAGAAAAGGAAGAACCACGGAGGGTTTTGGTGTATTAAGTTATCTTTGGCTGAGAAAACTTGAACCACAAATGGTTGAAGATGAGGAGAGTGTCCCAAGAAACTGCACTGTGGTTTCAGTTTGTCTCCTCTTCCCTAGATACCTAATTGGCCATAGCTGATAATGGGATAGCAGGTAGATGAACTTTTGGACTTGATTCAGCGTTGAATTTGTTAGATTCATGTGTAGCAATTCTCCTGGTTTGCAAAGTGAAAATGGACTTTTTGCTTTTACCTCTGTTCCTCTATTCTCATCCTCTCCATTCTCACAGAGCAACATAAGCATTCCAATAAATGTGGATGCTGATAGGGAATTTTCTTCTAGCAAAAATTCTTCTAGCAAAACAGAAATAAAAATAAAATTGGAAAACATGTTTTAATTTTGGACTTAAATGGCATAACAAGGAGCCTTTCAAACTCTAGTTTTTTCTGCTGGCTGTATAAAAAAGCAAAGACCTTACCCTTTTCGTAAATATCTCACTGTAGTCCAGCTTGTATTCTTGATCTCTTTTGTTTTTAAAATGTTCCTTAGATAAGTATGCTATCCTTGGAAAAACTGTAACCAGATTTGCATGTCTAAATATTTTCTTGTTTTAAAAGCTTAGCACAGTTGGCACAGGATGTATTTTGGATTTCCTTTGCCAGAACTAGTAAGGTTTTTCTAAAACACAAATGTAGAGCAGACCTTCTGGAGGTCACAATCTGAAGTCTGTTTAGTCTTGCTGTAGTTGTTTCTGAAGCTCTGTGTGTGTCATGTGATTTTTTTTTTTATTTTTTTTTTTTTTTTTGAGATGAACCAGAACTTTTAACTTTAACATAAGTGACTTATTTTCTTTCAAACATGACTTTGGAGTTGAAAGTTCTTTGCTTTTAAGAATAGTTACTAGAGTACATGCAGTGTATAAAACTGATCCAATGCTTCTAGCTTTACGATGACTAATAAGACAAAAGTGATCTGAATTATTAAATACAACTCTGGTGTTTGTTTTGGTAGTATGGAATACCTAGAATACAGACTTTCTATAGTTAGCCTCCTTATCTCTTTATCAGGCTTCAGCCTCCATCACCTCCGCATGTGCTGGGAGGATGGCTGGCTCTACATTTGCAGAGCAGAGACCAGGGCTGTTCAGTTCCTGTGTAGTCGGAGATAAGCTCAAATCTAGGGTGTTGCTTGCCCTTCCAGTCTACATTTCATTTTCCTGTCAGCTCTTCTTAGGCCTCTTTCTTAAACTTAAGGTGTCTTCATCTAATTTAAACCTGTCAGTGTGAAAGTCGGAGTTTTGAAATAAAGCATCTGTGTTGCAATGGAAGGATTAGGTCTGCAAGCTCAGCAAACAGGATTTTCTGCAGAATAGGCCATTAAGTTAGTGGGCTAGGCCCATCCTAGTTGTGTTACTGTGCACTCTTCTCCTACTCCCATGTAGCGTGCATTTGCTTTGGGGGAAGAAATGTTGTGAATGAGAGGAACGATTCTTTCCGTGCATGGATGGTACCAGAGTGAGGACTTGATTGTGTAATTATGAGCGTTTTGAACTCCCAGGGAGTTTTAGTGGAAGCAGAAAATTTCGCCACCTGCCTGAGCACAAGTGTTGACTTCTCTGGAATTCCTTCCAGAAAAGAAAAATGTAAATTGAGTAAGTGGTGGCTAATGTGAACCTAGACAGCCAAGGGAGATGTGCTGGAGAGCAGGAAGAAACCCCCAACAATACACAGTTAAACAGCTACAATGTTAAAGGAAATAAAAACGTGTTTTAAATAGTTCATTTTAAATGATCTGGGATAGGGGTAGTAGCAGGAATGTTGATCAGAATCAACTTTAAATAGAGTTCCTCAGTTCTGCTTTCCTGGAACAGAAATGAGTGAGCAATGCTGCCTTGATAGTTTAGGTGATTGTTTGTAGATCAAAGTGTAAAGGAATGTGAAGAAATGTTATGAGGGTTCGTACGAGGCAGAGCAGTAGTTTTGTTTTGCCTGATGTCCATCATTTGCTTTGTGCTCCGCACACTGATTGATTGTAAGAAAATCTGCTCCTTTAGACTCAGCAGATTTAATGAGCTACTGCCAAGTCACTTATTCTCTTTTTATGGGTAGATAAAAATGTTGATAGAATTGCTGATTGTGAATTACCACAGGAAAAAAAAATTTGTTTGTAACCATTTGCCATTCTGATCTAAACAATATATACATGTCTTTTTAGAGCGATGTTAAAGCTATACTTTTTTTGTTACAAACATTAACTGGCACTGCTGCTGGCAGGAATTGGTACTGTCTATCTTGGTGCATTTGAACTGTATCGGAGGATTGATCTAAGTTTTTAAAGCTAACCAAGCCAAAGAAGTAAAAAAGGGGAAGGCGGCATGGTAGCTGGGGACAATGGGTATTTTTGATGCCTTATCCTGGTGTAAACGTGACTAGTTTTCTGGCATTTATCAAGCAGGGAACTGGTTTGGAGAGCTGATCTAAAAGTGAAATAATAATTTTGTTTTGTGGTTTTGTGCTCTCTCACTGGTACATGCAAAACTGTCAGTGCAGGAAAGAGCAGAGCTTGTGATCACTGGTGAGGAAGACCTCAGTTGTAGTAGTTCTCATTTAAACGGGTTTAAGTTACTGTGGGATTGCATGGTCAGAATTTGGGTCCCAGTTCTGAGTTGCGGTGTGAAGCCCCATTTGCTCACTGACCTTTTAGTCACTGTTAAAAAGCGCGAAAAGTTTGCAGATATGTGATGGGTGTTCATAGTTGCTTTATGACTAACTTCTCTGTGTTAGAAGACTGTGCCTTCTAATAGTTTTAAGGACGTGTTTTAATTTTGGCAGCTGAGAGCAGTAACTTTCTTAACATAAGAGTTTAAGACTATATTAGTGGCCTGGTTGTGTCAGAGAGAATATCAGCCCTTCCCACTGGCATCTGGCATTAATGACTATGATGTACGAGATTCTGTGTCTGAGTTAGAGTGGTCTTTTAGTGGTGAGTACTCACTGTCACAGTGTCCAAACTAATGTTTTGAATTAGTTCTTTGAAAATGTCTTTTCTAGCTTTGGATTTAGTGCTTTCGGTAACCCCACTGGTTTGGTACTTTCCTTTTGGCTTCATTAGAATGCTTTTTGTTGCATTTGTTGGTTACACTTCATTTAATTTCAGTTTTGACAGAGAGCATAGACACAGCTTTATGAAGTTAAGGGAGTCCACTTGAAACCGAAGTTCAGGATTAACTTTCTAAGTGATCTGGTGTAAAAAAAAAAAACAAACCACCTTTCTGGCTAGTGGTCTTACGACTGTGCATGGAACTTCAAGAACAACATGATTTCTTTCAGCAATTTCTAAAATTGTTAGAGATTCTTACTGCTGTTTTTAGCCAGTAGTTTATTGTGCCCGTGCTGGTATGGCATCTTACATATGCCTCACCTGCTAAAACTTCATCTTCTGTTTAATATGCTAAAGTTATTCTTTCAGGCTTCTGCACTTGGGAGGCTGGGGAGACTTACCTCCTCTTCTAAAATATATTTATACTTTCGTACTAGCTATTCCAGCTAATCTCTCTGCCTTGCTTGGAAATATTTCTGCTTGACTGTTTCTGTGATTCGCAGCTCCCAGTCGGTCTTGTAGCTGAGCTTGTCAAAAAACTGTTGATGTCTCTTCTGTGCGTCATTAGTAAAGGGTGTTTAATGCTGTATTGATAGCTGTAGAGAGTGTATTTGTTGCATAGATGGCGCCTACAGTGTCCCCAGGTAAACATGTTTAGCTGGTTCTACTTTTTTAAAAAAAAAAAAAAAAGGGCAGAAAGATAATCTGGAGTGCACAGATCTCTGTGCATCTGAGAGCTGTGACCTCGTTATGCCATGGATCAGCTTCCCAGATTGGGGATTTCAGGTAGGTGAAGGGGAGGGAAGCAGTAGAATAGGTAGGCTGAGCAAGGAGGTTCAGAGGCTGAGTTACAACAGGTTGGTACGGCGGGGGCTGGGGCACTGTTGTCTTTATGGCAGAGCAAAGAGCACAGCTTCACATGTGGTCTGGGTGAAGAGGGATGGCGATTGCCAGGTTGCAGCTGTTACCTCTTTCCGGACCTCTGTCCTCTCCAACTGATTGTGAAAAGAGAGGAAAGAGGGAAAAATGTAGAGATAGCAGGCCTGACCTCATGTCAGACTTAAGTTCTTCTGTGTTCTTGTCCCACCAAAATACTGTCTGTTGCTGGATGGGAATCCTTCCTCTGCAGGTTTCCATGGTTGCTCTGTAGCTAGCAGTTGCCATCTTGTATAGGATATGGATAAAGTCTTTCATCAAAATATGCATAAAGCTGTCCTGATGTTTTGATGCTTCTAGGATGTCCTTGAGGATGTAGGTAGTAGATATTTTAGAGGTCCGGGAATGTCTTTTAACACTTGGACAGTGAACTTAGGGCAAGGGAAATAATGAGTGGTGAGGAGAGGGAAAGGACAGTCATTAAAATAGGAACTTCCTAAACTGGTTTTGCCGTGTCCTGGAGCTACTGCTCTCACATAGTTTAGGTGGTCCCCCTAAAATAAGGGGTATTTTTGATCCAAATTCAAACAGCCTATCATGGGTAATTCTGATGTTTGGGCAACCAGTGTATTGATGACGTAGGATTATAACTTTTGCGCTCTGGTAAACTTGTAGTTACTTGGTGACTTATAATTACCACATAATTTTGTTGTTAAAATAAACGTCGTTTTGTTCTCAAGTCTGCAGCTCTTGACCTCCTTCTGTTCTTGTAATACAAAATAATATTCCTAGTCTTCCTCAAAAAACACAACAAACTGGAAAAGCCTCGGATATTGAGGTCCTAAAAAAGGGGGAAAAAAGTCTATGCAGAAGTAAGCTGCATGTAAAAATAGTTTCTAACAGTTTATGTAGAGATGTGCTTTATGGATGGTTAAGCAGTACAGAAATTTTCATGCCTTGTTGGCGCCATGCAACATGCAAAAATAAAGCCATTCACTATATCAAGAAGCTTGTAAACTGAGGCTGGTAACCAAGATTGGAGGCAATAAATATTTGGTTTTGTTAAACTAGAAATGAATATTATTCTGGGTGATAACAGGGAAGTTGTTTGAGCAATTTGAATTGGTTAGTTCTCATGTCAGTAACTATGATTAAGGGGTAAGCAGAAGGAATGAGTGGTAGCAGGTTAGCAAAAGCCCAACAAGATAGAGGTGGATAGAGAAGGAAACAAATGGAGTATTTAAACTTTCACCTCACGGACAAGGAGTGACAGGAAATTTCTTGAGAGATCAGGGTACACAGGGAAGCTGAGGTTCTAGAGCATCTAAGGCAAGAGGGAGAAAGTAGAGACAAAATTTTGAACAATATCTAGTGATTTGGCCATAGCAGTCTCATGTGAGATGGGTCTTTAGGTAAGTCCTTTTCTTGACATTTGGAGCTACTTCACTAGATACAGAAAAGAGAGCAAAGAATTGCAAGTCCTACTGAAATGCATAGTCTTAGATGAACTGTGGGTTACTTGTGTGTGTTAGGGAAACAAATTCTCCTGTGAGGAAATTTGGGAAGTAAATGATACTTAACTACAGTAGTTTTCTTCTTCAACCATAGTATTTTCTAATGTGACAGACTAGTGATTGGCGGCTCCTCTGCTGTTGCTGTTAAATGGTATTTTCTCTCCTAGGGTTTGGACGTGGCAGAGGGAGAGGAGCGGGGAGGTTTTCAGCCCAAGGCATGGGGTAAGAAACATGCAGAGCACAGATTTTGGCAAGGATCAAACTCAGTGGCAATATTAATTGACAATATTGCCGCTGTATGTATTAATATTGCTGTATGTTTGGTGAACAAATATGGATGTAAAAATTCACAAATCTGTTAGATGATTAATGGATTATTTTTGTCTTAGACCAGTATTTCTAAGTAGACACTCCTAATGTATGTTCACTCAATGTTAATATCTCAAACTTGGAGAACCCATTTGTTCCTGTTAGTAGCAGCCACATAGTGCCTTGGAGGCTGAAAGTTCTGTGTGATGCGGATAGTCCTAGGTCAACTCAAAAATAGAGTGTAATGTAGAATGTGCAAGTTTATATAAAACCAGAAAGTCTAGCAGTTATAAACTTTCTTGGTTTTGAGGTTTCATGCTTTAGCTGTTTGGACATACGTGGACCCTAAAACGGAATCACAAGAAGTTACTTGGAAGCTCTAAAGTTTGTTCTCAGTTTTGTTGGAGTAACTTGCTTCATAGAAGTGTAGCTTCCACGACTACTTGCACTCAGTGTTTTCCTTTAATGACGTTTTCATGTAGTATTAGTGATGTCATGATGAACAGAAGGCTCATTCTACTTCTCCAATAATCCTTCTTGTTCATACTTGCAGATGATAAACTGAAGAGAGGTTTTTCTTCAATGATCCTTTTTCACCTTTTAACTGCATCTGTGTGTTTTGGCATTGGTGTCAGGAGTGCATTCTGAAGTAATCTTACCAATGTTCTGACTCCTGTCCAGCGCAGGTCTTGTGCTCTGAAAGGACATGATACTGGTTTCTCATCAGTCAGCTGAGAAACTGTCAGCTGAGAGGAGCTTATCGTTGTGCATATAAACTAATGCTTTATAAGGCTGGGAGGAGTAGGTATGCTCTTAACCACTCTATCAGGAATTGTTGTTTTGGTTCAGTTTCTCTACAGTAAATTTTTTTTTTCCAGTCTCCTCACTTTCTTCTCCTCTTCTTTTTTCTCCCCTTTTTTATCTGTGTCTGCTCATGGAGGAAAAATTCCTTTTGAAATCAAAACTATCAAGATAAATTATGTGGAAATTGAGATGTTAAATCTAATACAACTTCAGCTAAAAATGATGACACTTGTGTTCATTGAATGACCCATGTGTTCTCTTCCATTTCTTAACTTTTAAAACTCTAGGACATTTAACCCTGCAGACTATATGGAGTCGTCTGCCACTGATGGCTTTGGGACAAAATCAGAGATTTGGGAGACTGGTCAGAATGATGCAGATGATGGAACTGGTAAGATGCTTCAAGAATTGGAAGGATTGGAATGAAGACCTGTAGCAAACTGTCTGTTAGTGTTCAGTTAACTTCTGAAAATGTGAATACATCTCACATGACACAGATAGTAGTCCATTTTTTATAGCTTAACTGCTGCTAATGTGCAGAGCACATGCTGTAGCCTGAGCGACTATCTGGTTAGGATGAAGGCAAAGCGATTTGCATTTTTTTGGTTCAGTACTAACAATCCCTTGAGAGACAAAGGGATTTTAAGAGTTATTGGAAGAACCTTGAATGTGAAGAACAGTTTAGGTATCCTAAGTACTGATTAAGAGCTTCCCTACTATAGTTAAGGAGTATAAATCCTGCTAAAAGTGATTGGTCCACAAGCGTTGGGCAATGGGGTGTGAATATCTAAGTAGAAGAATAAGAAGAGAAAAACTGCTTACAAATGTGAATCCACTCAGTGACACTGGGATGGCTTTGGGAACCTCACCTGTACAACACAGGAATGTAAGGATGGGAGTCTCTGGGATGGAGGAGAGTTCCATGTTCTGCCGCCTTTGAAGAGAAGAATTATTAACTAAAGCACCAGTAAGCACTTGAATGGAAGCCAAAAGAACAGTCTGCCTGTCTGAAGATAGAGGCAGCTATGTGTATGAAGTACAGCTGTCTGTATGAAGTTTCAAGTGTGAAGTACTCACTCCTGGCTACAGGCAAGAGATGGACATAGTTTGGTAAGGAACCACTTAACAGTGGTCTCATGGTGATTCAGAAATGAAGGATGTCACCTGCTTGTGATTGGGAAAACGGGATACCTTCCCATTACACCTACTCTGTGATGAAGTGCGTCTGGGAGATGAAGACAAAGGAAACCCTGGGTCAGGATGGAGAAATTCAGTACATTATTGTCCACACTTGGGAACCACTGAGTGATAAGAGATACATTTTTTTAACCCCAGCAAAGGGTAGCTCTTCTGATCTCTTCATTACTGAAGCCTATGCAGATGATTTTTCATCAGCCCTTGTGTCAAGTGTGGAAGGAAAAGAATGATATTGGAGGCTAGGGTGTGCTCCACTGAGCTCTACTGTGAACTGCTTGAGATGCAGCTTTCTAAACTTCATACAAGCCATTTTCCACTTAACCAGAGAAGACAGTAACAGGCTCAGAGTTTAGGAGGGCTTATTAGGCAGATGTCTTGTCACTCTTGAGTGCTTTCTAGTCTAGTGTGAGAGAGTGGCCCTGAGTATATTGATGGTTATTGAAAGGGAGCTCTTTTGCCAAATACGGCATCTTTACAAGGAATTACTTTTGAAATTACTTGGTCTTATAGCACGAACAGAAATGCACCTTTTAATTTCACTCATGTTAGTTTTTCAAAGAAGTTTATCCAATAATGAGTTAGAAGGACACCTAATGACTTGAAAATTCCTGTGGGATTACTGAAACTGTTGTTTGCTATATGGTAGGAGAGGGCAGGGTATGTTTTCACAAGTATTGCAGAAGTGATAAGGTTAGCTAAAGAAAGAAGACATACAAGAAAGGCATGAGGAGACTGGACCAGAGGTAGAAAATTCACCAGTTATTTATTAATGAATGCAACTGTAAGGCTGTGATTTACGAACAACTTTGACTTGTGCTCCACTTCCCAAGTGAGCTTGAATGTTTTGTGACCCTCCCTGCTAACTCTGGGTAGCCTTCGTGTGCCTCCCCAGTGGCAACCTCTGTTGCTTCCTGAGGGCATGTCCTCAGTCCTCAATTACAGAAGAATTCCCTGTAGGAGTAAGCTTGGTGTAGGTGAACAGGTCCTTGTAAGAGTATGGATGTGTCTACGTGAAGGGTTTGCTGCTGAGCAAAGAAATTGGTGGAAATTCGAAGTGTACTAATTGATGTGTGGAACTTCTTTTTGGATGCCAAGTGTGGTTTTGCTGTTAGGCTGTGCACGTGTCACCAAGAACTGCCCTGAACTTCAGTAATGCAACTGAAGGCACATATGGAAGGCTGGGGAGCATGGTATGGAGAAGAAGGTGTGAGAAAGCATTTGTGAATTTTCCGTGGCCTCATCAGGTTAAGGGTTCTTAGGGGTATGAATGAGTGAGTGTCAGTGTGGGGAGTTCATGTGAAATAATTTTGTTGGTGGAAATTTGAAGTGAACTAGTTAAGTGTGAATGTTCTTTCTGGGTGCTAAGTACCTTTTTGCTGCCAATCTAAACTTACTTTCAGTACAAATGGAAAAGACACCATAACTGACAAAACAAAAATGTTTCTATATATCTAACTACATGAAGAGTGTTTTATTTTACTGTGTTTTTTCTATAGACAAGCCGTAGGAATGTCTGAAATAAGTCCTCAAGCCAAAAAGAAGAGATCTCTTTGAAAAGAGTAGGCTTTAAAATGGAATCATTTAGTTTTGTCTAAGTGGGAAGCACTTTCAGCCTTGTGATGGAAAGCTTCTTGAGGATTATTAGAGGAGGCTGCACCTCAGGTAGTAGTTTTAAAGCAGAAGAGAGAGTTCTGGGAAGGAAGATGGAAGTAGCAGTAGGGGGAAAGAGTGGCAGGCAAGCTGCAGGGCTGGAAGCACATTGTACAACATTGAGCTGGTGATTTCGCTTGTTAATGACAGATACTACTTTTGAGTTTTATTTCTTTTCCTTAATTTACATTGTTTTATGTTAGTTACAACAGTCCCAGTAACAAGTAAGTTCCCAGTCTGGAGTTACTGAAGATGTGAATGAGGGTGACGTAAATGTGTGACATTCATAAAGCCTGCAGTGGGCTAATGAAGGATGTCAGATAAGAGTATACACAGAGGAAGGGCAGGATGGAAATCCCTCTCTTTAGTCATCATTACCCAGACCCTTTTCTTCTTTCATCTAAAAGGAAAGAAAACAAAATTAGCTTGTGCTAGCTGCTTGAAAAATTAGTGTCTTTCATCTGCAGTTCCATTAAAAAGGAGATAACTGGGCAACTAGCCAGAGAAAAAAGCCCAGTTTGCTTACCAAAGTGTTTTCTGAAGACGTCATGTGAATACAAACTCCATGAGAGTTCTGAGCATTTGCTAAGTATTTCCCCTTTAAGCCAGTGCTGGGAAATGATCAATATCAGCATTTTCAAGTAGAAAGAAATACGCTGTTTGTTTCCAAAATGCAGTTGTCCCCATATGTGCTCTGAAAGCACTCTGGAACCGCTTGTCCTGCCTGAATTGTTGCAGATGCCAGAGGAACCACTGTAGCCTGAAAGAAAGGTGTTTCGAGGTGCACCATCGTGTATAGAAAGGCTAGCTGGTTGTGTGGAGGTAAAATTTAGTGTTGTTGATTGAAGTAAAATGAGAGTAGAGGGTGAAGCTTTAATGG
The DNA here is from genome assembly GCF_034619465.1 of Leptosomus discolor. Lineage (NCBI taxonomy): Eukaryota > Metazoa > Chordata > Aves > Leptosomiformes > Leptosomidae > Leptosomus > Leptosomus discolor. The sequence continues at coordinate 84,189,554 of NC_141419.1, forward strand.
TTCATAACATTTAAGTGTAATTGTATTCCAAATAATTCATAATCAGTTTTCCTGCATCCTAATTTTTATAGAAGTAATGTACCAATGAAAGGCAAAGAGAAGGGACAAGTGGGGGGGAACAAATTGACCAATACTCATCCAAAAGGGAAAACTTGAACAGTGTGATTAATATTTTCTTACCAGCATGCTGAGTGTTCAATCTCTTGCCTTTTTTGTGATGTACAAAGCAGTGGGAGATCCTGAGTGACAAATCACCACAGTTCTTACAAATAAATTATGTTGGAGGTTGTCACTTCTCGAAGTAGGTTATAGAAATGGTATTGTATTCTGGAAATTTATTGATACATCTACTTTGTTAGAGTTACATAAATTTCACAGAAAAACTTCCTTTGTTATCTTAGTTATGAGCAGCCTTAAATGACTCTGAAAATGAAGAATGATAGGAAATAATAAATTATAGTGTAACTATTAAGGGGGAGAAAGGGAATTATGTAGCTTGGAAGTTACAAGGAAGTAGGTGTTTTGGTTTTTGGTTTTCTTTTTAGGACTGCTGTAGAAGTTCAGAAGGAGCACTTTAAGGAAATCTTCGATCTTTCTAGAATGTGAATGTAATCCAGAAGGAAGGGATTAGTACGTAGTTTGGGATAGACCGAAATAAAATTATTTTTATTTATATTATTTTATAATATTTACGACTGACTGTTCAAAAAAAAAAAAAAGAAAAATCAGATAGTGTGATGGGAAGTGAGGAATTGAAGGAAAATGTTTGAAGACTTACAAAAACGTATCGTTTACTTTTTGTTGTCTTCATAGCTTTCTAAAACTGAACTTGTTACAAAGGGAAACAGGAAGGAGTTACAGGTAGCCATCTAGGTTGAAGTTGATATGACAAGGAAAACACAAAGCAGAATTTCAGTGGAAAACAGAGAACTCTTAAAATTGTGATGCTTTGCAAGGTATGGGGGAAATGTTGGGAAGAGAATATATGGTGTTGCAATAATGCCAAGGCGGATTTTGGACTAAAAGGAAGTTGATGCACTTGTGGCAAGATCAGACTTAGAATCCCATCAATAGGAGGTCGGCATTAGCAAACTGGATTTAATGCAGAGAGCAGTGAAATAACTGAGTTGGGAAGGTAGAGTGTTAAGAAGAAACAATAAGAAACTTAGCAGCTTGGGTAAACTAATAAAAGGGTGGAGTGTTGTGCTCAGTATTTAAGAAGAGTAAACGCATAGAACCATGTTCATGAGTAGGAGCAACAGATAATGTTTAAATTGAATGTCAGGAAAATGTCCTGAATATTATTCCAAACAGGTGTGGTCTCACAAAGGTGGTGGTGGATGCTCAAGAGTTGGGCTTGATTTGTCTGAGCTTTTCTTTGTGTTTGTTTTAGCAAACTCCAAACTCTGTTGTTAGCATTCTGGCACCAGCATGAGGTTTGTCTTCTACAGAAGCAGGCCTTGCTCTGACTGATGAGAGGTAAATATAAGCAAGGCAAATACCAGGATGTATTTCTTTAAAGAAGAAATATCAGAGGAAGGGATCCTGAGCTGGTCAGGGGAAGGGAAATGAAACCAACTATTTCTTTAAAAACTGCTGCTCATTGGACATTTTCTCCTTTCTAAAATTTCAGTGGAAGTGTGTGGGTTAGTCTAGAAATTTGAGACATTGTAGTAATTTTGCTGTGCTCAGGTATAATTATTGCTTATTTAGTAGCGTGGAGAAACCTCCTGGTTGGAGGCTGTTTGGTAAAATGTGAGCATGAGATGCTTCATCCAACTCTGTATTGCTCTACAGAGCAAACACAGAGTGGACTTTACCTTGCTCAGGACCTGCCAAATAATTTTGCATTCCGAGGTATAAACCCCTACTCTTCTCCCCACCATGTGCATATCTTCATGGTAGGCCTGTTGGCCACCCTGTGTTGGTGCCATTCGAGGCCCCTCTGCCCAAGAGGCTGCTTTGTAACGTTGTACAGAAGAATGACTAATGTAGCGATGGCATTAGTACACCTGGACTTGATGCTGTCTTCAGGGGGCTTCTTTCTGGATGAATGTGTCTCAGAGGGTTCCTGGTTAAGTAAAAGGAGGTGATTAAAGCAGTAGTGCTTTTGCTTTTGTACTTGATCAAGGGTGATGGTAGCGGGAACTTTATTGTTCGTGTTTTCTTCCCTGGTGGTTACGGAGTTTAAATGAAGGCTCTGGTTGTTGCTGCGATAACCTTCCCCATGCTTACGCTGGTGGGCAAGGCCTTCAGTCCGTTCATTGCACTTGCACGTCTGTGCCTGCTGTTCCTGTGGAAGAGATCAGGTTTTTGCATCTGTGGGACCGTTTCCTGTAGTTTTCGCGTTGCCGCATGCTCCAGTGTTTGCCAAATAAGCTCTGCCACAAGTTACAGGAAGGTTGTAGTTGTTTTGCAGCTACAGTGGAAGCTTATTGACTCTTCTGCTGCCATTATACGAATTATATATGTTTTAAAATAAAATTTTAAAATAAAATTGCTCTATTGGGTTGTTCTGCCCTGAGGAGAGAGTTAACAGGTTGGAAAGGAGCCTCCAGAGGCATAGCTTGTGTCCGGAATTAGAGTAATTTAAAAGTAGGATTATGAGTGTCAGAGTAGGTGTTGTGATTGTGTTTTGTTCAGACTCTGTGAATTCGTGCATGAAACTGGGAGATCCTGTGGGAGGGTTGAGTAACTTCTCGCTGTCATTGTGGACATAGGAGGAAGTTTTTCCAATGTTTGGGGTTAATCACTGGTTGCAGACATGTGTTTGTGCAATTTATGTCTAGTACCTTAGCGGCTAAATAATTATTGAAATCAGAAATTGAAGGGGGTAGGGGGAACCCTCCCCAAAATTTTAAATCTTCAGACCAATTTTCTAGAGCTTCCCGTTTCGAACCACCATCTCCTCGCTTTCTGTTCCGCTAATAATGAAAACAGGATTGCTTGTAAAGCAGAATGGTTGAAATATGACATTGTGCTTTTAGCTTGTAACTGTTTTCTTTCCTTCCCTAAATTACAATAGGAGCCTGGAAAAACTCAATAGAAGAATGGACAGCAGAAGACTGGAATGAAGATGTAAGTGTACCTTGTTGGATAGACCAATGAATTATTTACCCTTTTCAGAGTTTCTGTGTTGTCTTCAAAAAATATTTGAAGTGATACTTTGCTGCATGCATGCAATGATATTTCTTACGGTGTTTCTTGCTGTAATTCCAGTTTAAAATATATAGATTTAGATAAGCTTATTTTTTAACTAAAAATGAATCAAGAAATATTAATTTCTTTTGCTGGATGGACAATACTAGATGATAAAATTTTAAGTTTTATCCAAAATTAAGAATTTGTGAACTATAGTTCTCCAATGTTGGTGGGTGTTAACAACATACTTTGCCCCTCTTGCAGAGATTTAAAGCCATATTATTCCAAGACTTTTATGTAATTAAGTGCTGAAACTTACTATCAACTTTAGACTCCTCATTTGATGCTTTTTGCTTGAAATCTGCGTAATTGTGAGATTTAGTCCCCTTCGTGTTCATGATATTAAAAAAAGGAGCCAGTAGTACGCTGAAGTTAGCACTTAATCGCTTCATTCCTGTTGTTCCATCATGATGTGTTATCTAAAGTACTACAACAATTTTGGTTCTCGTTCATTCTTTATCAGGCAAGAGATGTCTTCATGTCTGCAAAATATTTGGCATTTGTGATCATAACATGTGAAAATTGTATTTGTAATCTTAAATTTTCAGTTATTTTATTAAAGCTTAAGCAGTTCAGAAAGCAAATGAGATAGCAAGAAATATGGAAGGGATATGTTAGCTTTTAAGAAGTTTCTTGTCTTTTATAGCAATATCCCATTATTTCAAAATTATTTTCAGAACAGTAAGAGAGTGTCTTGGAAGTCATCCATTTTGCCTTCTCCTATAGGGTGGCATGTCAGTGTTATCCCTAGCCATGTCTGAACGGTTCATATAACAGATAGGAAAACTCTGTTGTTACCACACCAGCAAATTTGAGCAATGGCAGTTAAAAGTAAAAAAAAAAAAAAAAAGTTCAAAAAAAAAATTTGGAATGGCAATTAAAAGTAAGCCAGACATGCAGAGAAATCTGGACCTCTGCTAGACTTGACCAGTTCAAATGAAAAATGCTTTGATATAGCCGAGTGACCATTTGTATTATAGGAATAAAGGCACAGCTCCAGAACAAGGGGCTGTTTTCTGGAAAGCAGCAACTGAAAAATTTTCAGGGTTGTGGTGGATGATGAAAAAAGAACAGCTCGGCATGATCTCCTAAAGGGCTGATGCTGTGGCAAAACAAAAGCTTTTGTCGTCTTTTTGCCTGTAGGTGCTCTTCCCTGTCTCTTATTTCTGTATGTGGACACTCCTGAACTTTATTCTGAAGTACTGCTTCCATTTATGCATTGCTTTTACAAAAGAAAAATTGTGGAAAATAGCTGAAAATTATTTACTGATAGAAGAGGTCCTTGAGAGTGAAATTTTTGGTTTGCTGAATCTGAAAAGGTTACTTTGTTAGCATATAGTGGGCTCTGGATTTAGTCTAGCAGACAAAGGCATAATACGAACCTGAGGCTGGAAAATGGAGCTGCACATTTAAACAAAATAAACAATTCTAGCAGCATGACTAATGATTAAAACAACCAAGGAAGCTGATGTATTTGCTGTTTGCAGATGAAGACCAGGTGTTTTTCTGGAGAATATTTTTGTTTAAATGTGGTGTTCTCTAGTCAGATACAAGTTAGGAGCAGATGAGTGAACCTTAATGTCGTTTGAGCTGAGAAGGATTAGATTTTTGTGATCTAATAGTCCTGTCTGGTATTTATCTTTAGTAGTGAGTTTTGAACAAGTATTGTAGGTTGTTAGCATGCTCTTAAATAGAGTGGAAACTAGTTGCAGTGAAAATTGGAGGTTGTGTGTTAAAGGGATATTCAGGGCATGGGCAATGAAGGACCAGACAAAGTTGAGGTACTGTAGATGGCTCTGGGTTTTCCTGTTAAAACTGTGATCATATTCCCCTGGCTGAAGAAAATGGAGGTTTAACTACAAAAGCTATCAGAAGGGGAGAAATAGAATACATACAAATTGCTGGAAAGTGGATGAAGGCAAACATTTTCTGTACAGTATTGGTAATCTTAGTTTTTATTTGAAACAATGGCAACGCTTAAAAAAAAAAAAAAAAAAGAAAAAAGTGTATTTTAGTAGGAATGTTTCCTTTACCAGGAAGTGGCATTGAGAATTTGTTTTATTTTCGTTAACTTCAGTGCATGCAGTAAAAAGGTTTTGTTATTTCTGATTTGTTGATGTTGAGTTTTTATGAAGGTGCTGGAGTATATTTTGCTGTTTGCACCTATCAGTTGGCCATAGTAGTTGGTAGCTAGTTGTTAAATATTATGTGTTTGGTGGTTGGAGAATGATTTTATCATAGGAACAGGGGATGAAAAGCACAGGCATTTATTTCAGTGCAGATGGAGGAAGTACCCTTGTGAGGCTGACGTTTGCAAATGGTTCATGACCGTTCATTCAGTTCTGGGAAAATGCCAGGGCCTCCGTGAAAGATTTGCAAGTGTAGTGTACAGTGAGCATAAATAACTTTGTTGGGAGCTGGTAATGCTACTTTAAGACATACTAAATACATCCACATAATAAAACTTCTCAGCTGCTGCTGCACGAAGTATGTGTTTTGACAAATGCCATAATCCCAGCAGACTTCTGAATTAGGTGCTAGGTTGGAGCTTGTGGCAGTGAGTTTGCCACAGGGTGTAGTGTAAACTTCAGTGTGGCTGAGCCTGTTGCTGGAGACTTTGTTTTGCATGCTGGTTTGCTTGAAGAGAACATTTCCTCGCTCATACATCAAGCATGCTTTTGCATTGTCACAAACATCCTTAGGCTTCTTGCTTTTCTTCGTTTTCAGGATTTATTAGTTTTGGCCGGTCTTATCTTGGGTTATGTGAGCGTATGAAGCTGTTGACATTACAAAGAATTTAATATTTAACCAAGGGGTTGCAGACCATAGTCTGCTGCTCCTGCCGTTAGCTGACCTCCACGTGCCATATAATGCAGTAGTCTCGTAACACTACAAAAAATACGTACGTGTTGTTCTGAAATAACATATATAGTGGGGGAAGGGGCTGAACAATAGACAAACAGCCTTTTTAATTGGAAATATGCTTGAGCTGAATCTTCTTGCTTTGGTTTGGTCACTACATAGAGTTGCGGGCTGGCAGCATTATGCACCGGACAGAGCTGCGTTCCAGAAAGATGGGATTAAAGTACATTGTATTGGCAGCGAGGGAAGGGAAGGAAGTGGAGGGAGGAACTGTAATGGTACTCGTTTTTTCACGACACAATGTGTTGCACGTAAGTGGGTGCTAGGAGAATATAGGAAACGTTTGACCTTTGCCTCTGATTGCTCCCAGTCAACCCTTCTGTGTCCTGCTTAAATCAACAGTGTTTTAGTAGGAGAATCCCAATCAGATGACCGCATTCAGGGATATACGTGCTTTCAGTAGAGCTGTTTGTGGGGTGGCAGATGAAATTGGCTCAAGTCCATGATGTCCTTTAAACTGGGCTGCTAGCTGTGTATGCAGTTAAAAATGCATGGTTTCCTGGAAGAACTGTATTCAAACGTTGCATTCTAAGGGGGTTCTTTTTGAGTGTTTGAATAGGTCAGTTATTCTTTAGTCTAAAGACAAAGCTACACCAAAGTAGTTAAGGGTGATTTTGTGCAAATTTAATTTAGAATATAACAATTATATGTGCATCTCATTAACCTTGTTAAATCTAACCTGTTCTGGATTAAGACCTATTCTGGTTTGCAAGTATTCCCGTCAATGGAAGTGAATTCACCCTAGGAAGTGGTAACTGATTTAACTACTATGTTTTAAAAAAGAAAAGCTATTTAAAAAAAATCCAACAAAACAAGAAACACAACAGCAAATAAACAACCCCCCTACAAATCAAAATCACCCCTTTTCCTCCCAAAACCCCAACCAACCGCCTCCACCTCCTCAGCTACCTTTGCAAGTATCTATATAGCAACAGCACACTGAGAGCAGTGCAGTTTTCTGCTGTGGATGGTCTGACTATTTACACTACTATAAGTGATTACATGGTTCTCCCTTTATTATTGTTTCTGAACTCACACTCGCGGAGCAGTTGGTGTAAGATCTTATTGCCACCCCTAGCAGAAATGCTGAGAACAAACCACAAATGCTGGTTCACTGTACATACCTGAGTGCAAACCTGCCTCCGCTGGTGATGTGAGCTGAAATATAAAACACAGGGATACATGAAATGAGTGGGAATGGTGCAATGTGTTTGACTTCTGCAAAAAGATATATCAGAGCTGCCTGTGGACTCCTAAATTATATCTGAACAAGGTATCTTTACACTGATGATATATCAGCTGTCACATTAATTACTTTATACTGGTATATTTTTAAGTTAAACTATTGCTCAAACTGGTGTGGTTACATTGGTATAGCATTGTGTCTGTTCAGTAGAGCAAGTTTTCTGGCACTTTTAATTAAATTGGTACTTAATTCTGTGGAGAAGACTTGTTAAAGTTTGTCTACATGTTTTTGACTTTTTAAGCCAAGCTGCAGCATAGAATCATAGAATGGTTTGGGTTGGGAGGGACCTTGCGAGGGTGCCGCGGGGCAAGCCGCTGGCCAGGAGCTGGGCCGTCTTCAAGTCGCTGAGGTTGCTCAGAGCGCCGTCCACCGTGCCCTTGAGCGTTGGCGGGGCGGGGGCAGCCGCCGCCTGTCCGGGCGACGCGTTGGAGTGCTTGGGCACCGTCCTGCGGAAAGGTGCCCTGCTGGTGGCTAGTGTGAACGTGGCGCCTCGTCACTCAGGCGCGGTCCCCGCTGTCCTGTGGCTAGAGGCCCTGTGAGAGCGTCTGTCCCCGTGTTTCTCCTGAGCCCCCTTGATGTACTGAAAGGCCGCCATAAGGTCTCCCTGGAGCCTTCTCTTCTCCAGGCTGAACAACCCCAGCTCTCTCAGCCTGTCCTCACAGGGGAAGGGCTCCAGCCCTCTGGTCGTCTTCATGGCCTCCTGTGGACCTGCTTGAGCAGCTCCATGTCTTTCTTGTGCTGGAGACCCCAGAGCTGAAGGCAGCACAGCAGGTGGGGCCTCACCAGAGTGGAGTAGAGGGGGAGAATCATCTCCCTTGACCTGCTGGCCATGTTTCTCTTGACGCAGCCTAGGGTAGAGTTGTCCTTCTGGGCTGTGAGTGGACATTGCTGGCTCATGTCCAGCTTTTCGTCCAGCAGCACCCCTAAGTCCTTCTCCGCAGGGCTACTCTTAGTCCCTTCATCCCCAGCCTGTATTGATGCCCCGACCCATGTGCAGGACCTTGCACCTGGCCTTGTTGAACTCATGAGGTTCACACGGGCCCACTTCTTGAGTTTGTCCAGGTCCCTCTGGATGGCATCCTCTCCCTTCAGCCTGCCAACTGCACCACTCAGCTTGGTGTTATCTGTAAATTGCTGAGGGTGCACTTGATCCCACTGTCTGTTTCATTGATGAAGATATTAAACAGCACTGGTCCTAGTACAGGCTCCTGAGGGATGCCATTAGTCACCAGTCTCCATCTGGACATGGAGTTGCTGACCACTACCCTCTGGATGCAACCATCCAGCCAATTCCTCACCCAGCAAACAGTCCACCCATCAAATCCATCTCTCTCCAGTTTAGAGAGAAGGATGTTGTGGGGGACTGTGTCAAAGGCCTTACACCAAGTCCAGATAAATAAGATCCGTGGCTCTTCCCTTGTCCACTGATGTAGTCACTGCCTCATAGAAGGCCACTAGGTTGGTCAGGGAGGACTTTGCCATGGTGAAGCCATGCTGGCTGTCTCAAATCACCTCACTGTCCTCCAGCATAATGAGTTGTTGTGGTAGTTTGACTTGACTTTTTATCGTGAAAGTGCATGTCCAAGATGGAATTTCTGCAGATGTCCTTGCAGTTAACTGTGAGCATACGTAAGATTAAAATACCTTTCCCTTCCCCCTCTCTCTTTTTCAGCTTTCTGAAACGAAAGTGTTCACTGCTTCCTCTGTTCCAGCAGAGAATCATGTAACCCCTGGGCAAAGGTAAGCTGCTCTTTGATGTTTTCCCTATACCTTAAAAACCTTCTACTTGGTAAAGCAATGTTAGCTTGCACATACAGTATGTTGAATAAAACACAGAGCAGCGCTGGTCAGATTGGTGAAGCTAATGTTCAATTGCAGAAGCCTTGCTTGCAAATCATTGGTTTTGTGGGTTCTTCTGTTACCTATTACTGACCACAGAAGTGGAGCCAAACATACCAAATCCGCAAGCACAACTGAGAAGACCCTGTCTTCTGCTCAAAGACAACTTACAAGCAGGAGCAAAAGTAGCTGGGAAGAAAAGTTTTCTGCTGTTGAAAAGAGAGCTCTGGCTTTGCTGTCCAGAAAATGGAAAGCTTGCCCCTGTAGATGCAGAAAGGGTTCAGAATGTAGTACTTGGACAAGTGTGTTAACAGAAAAGCTTGCTTGGCAAGAAGGTAAATTTCCTGGTGAGCATCGCAATTACTTGCCTGTCAATGATTTAAACCCAGCCAGCCACTAAGCACCATGCAGCCATTTGCTCACTCCTTCCCCCTCCCAGTGGGATGGGGAGGAGAATCAAAAAAAAAGAAGTAAAACTCCTGCATTGAGATGAGTGGTTTAATAACTGACTAAAATAAAATATAATAATAACAATAGCAACAACAACAATAATAACAATAACTGTAATGGTAATGAAAAGAAATACAAAAGAAAGAGAAATAATACCTAAGAAAAGACAAGTAATGCACAAGGCAGTTGCTTACCACCTACTGACTGATGCCCAAGTGGCAATCCTCCCCTCCTGGTCAACTCTCCCAAGTCTATATACGGAGCATGACCTCCTGTGGTATGGAATATCTTTTTGGCTCATTTGGGTTAGCTGTCCTAGCCCTGCTCCCTCCCAGCTTCTTGTGCACCTCCTCACTGGCAGAGCACGGGAAACTGAAAAATCCTTAACTTAGGATAAGCACTAATGAGCGACAACTAGAACATCAGTGTGTCATCGACATTATTCTCATACCAAATCGAAAACTCAGCACTATAGCAGCTACTAGGAAGAAAACTAACTCTATCCCAGCCCAAACCAGAACATTGCCTTAACTGATGATAGAGAACCGAAAATATGGCAGTTGCTGCCTTTCTTTGCTTGCCTTTGTCTTCACAAAATGCCTTGCTGATGATGTTGTGGAATTGGTTACCTGCCTTAGCCTCCTGTCCCAGGACAGCAGTTTAAAGTTGTGTGATGAAGACTTCAGTAGCTGGATAGCATAAGCTATGAAAACTAGATGGCCTCATGGTCCCAAACATCCTGTCACAGCTGTACTGCTGCACTCCAGACTGCAGCAAAATTTTCATTACAACATGGATGTGATCTGGAGGAGGCATGGTGTTGGTTGGTGTACAGTTTATATTCCTTTCCTTCCTAAAGGTGATATGCTCGTGTGTGCATTGTTGTGATGCAAATATTCTTCCACTGGATGTCACTCGAATTTTGTTAGAAAATATTTTAGTTTATCAGCTCAAATTCTGGTGTTTTGTTTTTTTCTTTATTTTTTTTTTTCTAACTTGCCCTAAGAAATGTTTGGGCCTTAAGAAATCTATGCTAACTAAAGTGCTGGAAGCAGCTCTTCAGCCCAAGCCTGCAGTATATTTAGGATAAACTTCAATGAGAATTTTTAGAGTAGGTTTCTTTTATTGTCTAAATGCTTTGCTTTCCCTTGGATAAACCTATGCTAAACATGTGCTAGGGGTTAGTAAGTCATGCTAAATATCAGAAAATGCCTGTTTCTCATCCTGCTCAGGTATGTGTGATAGAGTAATTTTGGATATGTGCCTACTATGTGAGAAACTTAGCTTTCTGCTACTCTTGTGACTTCCATGTCATCACATATTCACTCTATCACTGTGTTTGTGACTTCACTGTCCTGATAACCAGCCTATCCAGAGGCAGAACTTTGATCCCCTGCTCTTTTTAAAGGAACCGCATGATACACAGAGAAAGTGGGTTATCCGTGTCTATAATGGGCTTGCAGGCAGGATTCACTTAAACATAATGTATCTTTTATGGCTTCTCTCCAGTGTCTTTGTTATATTAATCATATAGGTTATTTATGTGATACATGATGTTACAGATTTGGTAATTTTTGAAAAGAGTGCAAAGTTGATTAATATTCTAACTGTAGTGGAAGGTTTCAATTAGTGGAATATTACTTTCTGGTAAAAACCTGTATTCTACGTTTTGTATGGCAGACAAGCAATATTTGAAAAGGCTGTTAATCGGTAGTAATTCTGTTACTGGTATGGCAGCTTTAGTATTGCTTTCTTCAGTTTCAGTGCAGCCTAATCATCATGTTTATGCCAAACAAACTTTGCTTTTTCTTATAGCATTGATTTGGTAACACTGCTTCAAAAGCCTGTGACTTCTACCCAGGAGACAGAAGGCAACTCATTTGAGGCTTCCCAGCAGCAGACCTTTGGCCAAGCTCTGGTCTTCACCAATTCTCAGCACAGCACTCAGCTGGCATCAGGAGCCGGCAGCTCCAGTGCTGTAAACTCTTATCCTCCTCAAAGTCTGGTAAAATTATCTTACACTTTCTAATATTCTTCATGAGTAAATATTTCAGGTTAAACTTAACTTTTCCAGTACTGGTCGTTTCATGAGATGTTTCAGTATTTGTAAATTCAGGTTGCAAATGCTGAAGGAATGGAATTAAGAATTCCATTCCTTCCATTCATACACACACAAAAAGATTACTTTTTTTTCTGGTTTTGATAGGTAGATATTTCTTGGTTTACATGAAGTATTTGTATTAATTTTCGAGTAGAGAGCGGATGTGTTTATTGCATGCTGATTTAGGATGAAATAACTTGTTTATAGTGAAGAGTTCTGTGCAGGAAAACTGTGATGTGTTATTTCCAAGCACATATTTGGCTACTTTTAATGGAAACCTGCCTATTTCTGAGTCAATTGTGAGGGCTTGGAATTGGGCACTTTTATTTATTCTTTGAAAACCAGTTCAACTATTAGTAAATATATGCTATTTTGAGATGCATGGATTCAAGTAAATCAGTATTGTTGCTGTCACAGTGATTGTTTTATCACTGATAATCAGAGAGGATCTGACCATATGCTACAACTGCTGAATTTTTTATTGGTCATTTGTTAGTAATCTAGGGCTGAAGAGGGTTTTAGTTGCTGCCAAATAGCAGCTGTAGGTATTGACCCAATGGCTATGTTCAAATTACGTACTAAATACTTAACTCCACTCCTTCCTCTTTCGTTTTTTGTCTTTTGGTAGTCTGCAGTTCTTTGTTCTGGCTTTGGAGAACTCGGATCCTCTAAATTGGCAAACTCTACTGGATCCCAAATCTTGGACCAGCTGAAATCTCCAGGATTGGGTCAGTTTACCTCTCAGCATAACAGTAGTAGCTCTACCACCACTACCACAACTACGACATCATCCTGGGATCTAAAACCGCCGATTACTCAGTCCTCAGTCCTTAGTCAGTTTGGTAAGTGCTTTGACATCACTTTCCTTCTTTCTCTCTCTATTAACCTGTAGGATTTCTTAATGCCAGTGACAGCTTGAAATGGCCTTAATGAAAGACTTTTTCTAAAAAATATAATCCTAGTAATATAGTAGGTTACCACATTGGAAGAGTTACACTTACTTGCTGGTAATAGATGTTACGAGTGTATCACAAACTAAGTTTTGATAGTCTTAAGCCTATCTGTAAATGTCATTGCATCTTTAGAAGCTGTTGAGCTTTCATTAGTGACATCTTTGCTTTAATGTGCTTGAATATTTAAATGGAACTTTGATGTGATTTTGTTTCTCAACGAGTCCTGGAAAATACCTGTTTTCATTGTAGGTTGTACCATATTTTGTCTTTTTTTTTTTCCTCAAATTTTTCTCTTCTAACCATTACATGAATTTTGAATGAATACTATATAATTTTTTCATAATGTGTCTCACATCTCAGTGTTCTTTCTGTAGTGTGCTGAGAACGATGCAGGCTACCTATTTTGTCTATTCATAATTGTATGGGTTTTTCATTTAATTGAGTAAAATCAGTAGAAACAGCGCAAATGACACAAACTTGTTTTTTTTGCAGTGTAGTTCCTAGCAGTGTTCTCACTGTGAAGAGTGATAGCTCTTGTATCTGTCTCATATGTATGTGTATATGTTTCCAAGTAGATAAGCAGACAGTCTGGTAGCATTTATAATCCCTTGTGCAGGGTAAATCTGAAAAAAACGTTTACGTACATTTTAGGTTGCTTTATAATGCACTTTACCAACTGAATTAAAAAACTTTCACATTGCAAATGCTGTGGATCTCTTATGATTGTTGACCAGTGCTCTGAACCACTGCATGGCTTTCAGCATCTGAAAAATGTGAAAGGGGAAGACTTGGGAAAAAACCTACCAGTGTCCAGCATCTCTTGACTTTCAGACAGATTAAGATGGTAGATGACTTTCTGTTTGTGTTGAAAGTGTCCTGCTTTGTAGAGACAGGAAATCTTAAGTCATAATAGCTGTAAATGGCAACTCCAAATCCCTTGGAAGTAATCAGATTTTATCTGCACAGTTATTTGCAGTAAAACTTGCAGCATTTGATTGAATTAATTTGTTACAGTTTTTGAGGACTAATGTGTGATAATACTGTGTAACTGTAATAGATAGATTTGTTTTCGTATTTTTGAGGAAAGCTAAATAAAGCCCATAACTGCTTATTTAAAGTAGAAAATATCAAATGTTTGCCTTATTACTGCTGTGTTAAAGTTCAGTGTGAAACTTGTGTGATGTCTGAAGAGACTTACGCATGCTATAGAACCATAGCTGTCGAGTATGTCAAGTCACCCAGATTCATTCATAAAGAGTAGAAGCACAAAGAGCGAAGTGCAATGTTTTAATTTTGATTTTTTTTTTTCCCAACACTGACCAGACTTTAAATCCCAGCCCGAACCATCCCCGGTTCTGAGCCAGTTGACCCAGCGACAGCAACAACAAACGCAGGCAGTCCATGTTCCTCCTCCTGGGCTGGAGTCCTTCTCCTCCCAGATAAAACTCCGAGAGCCATCACCAGTAGACACCTCTACAGCTGTTAGCAAAATGCTACAGCTCCCCACTATATCTATGGATAATCAGGCAGTGACTGCCCATCAAACCCAGCAGAAACAGATAAAACCACCAAAACGGAGGATAGCTCCAGCATCAAAGGTGGGTAATTGAGAGGTCTCTTGTCCTTAGTAAACATACAAATACAGAAATACAGAAATAGTGTGGCCAGCAGGAGCAGGGAGGTGATCGTGCCCCTGTACTCAGCACTGGTGAGGCTGCCCCTCGAATGCTGTGTGCAGGTTTGGGCCCCTCATTGCAAGAAGGACATTGAGGTGCTGGAACGTGTCCAGAGAAGGGCAACGAAGCTGCTGAAGGGCCTGGAGAACAGGTCTGGTGAGGAGCGGCTGAGGGAACTGGGGTTGTTCAGCCTGGAGAAGTGGAGGGTGAGGGGAGACCTTATCGCTCTCTCCAGCTGCCTGAAAGGAGGTTGCAGTGAGGTGGGGGTTGGTCTCTTCTCCCAAATAACTAGCGACAGGGCAAGAGGAGACAGCCTCGAGTTGCACCAGGGGAGGTTTAGATTGGATATTAGGAAAAATTTCTTTGCTGAAGGGGTTGTCAAGCATCGGAACAGGCTGCCCAGGGAAGTGGTGGAGTCACCATCCCTGGAGATGTTCAAAAGACGTGTAGATGTGGTGCTTAGGGTCATGGTTTAGTGGTGGGCTTGACAGTGCTAGGTTAATGGCTAGACTCTATGATCTTAAAGGACTTTTCCAACCGAAATGATTCTATGATTCTGTTCCTTATATAAGTTGCTAGGGAGAAGGAGGGGAAGGTCTGTGGTATATTTCTTGTTTATAAAGCAGGAAATTCCAAGCTGGATAGTTTTTTAGGTCCAAAATACAGTGATGTTACCTCTTCCAAGCACATATCTGACTGCTCTGTGTGGAAAATGACTGTTCCTGAGTGATTTTGGATTGCAGCCACAAGATGAATGTTGGCTGAAGGGGGATGGACGCGGATGACACTTTGCTATTGTAGAATAGTATGACTTACTCTCTCAGCTCCAGGTCAGGGCATAGAATCAATGAATTAATTTCAGGTTACAAGGATGTAGTTAATTTATGTGATGGAAACTGGGGGGCTGTCACAGACCTAGTTAGCAGCAAAGGCTGAGGCAGTAACTGAAGAAGCCTGTACTTAAGGGAGGAGAGAGTGTCAGTTACTGGTATCTTCAGTACAGGTGGTGCATGCAAAGGAATTGTGGCTTTTTTTTTTCCTCCTTTAAGATTCCTGCCTCTGCAGTGGAGATGCCTGGATCAGCGGATGTGACAGGGTTAAATGTTCAGTTTGGAGCTCTGGAGTTTGGATCGGAGCCTGCACTCCCAGAGTTTGGATCAATTTCAAGCAGTGAGAATACCAGCCAGGCGACCAACAATAGCTTGTATTCAAAATCTGTAAAGTACGTGTGAGTTCCCCTTGTGCATTCTTACATGTCATCTTTAGCGAGTCAAGTTGGTGCCAAAAACATCAAGGCACAGTTACTGTGTAATGGGAGAGTGAAATATGATGACTTGTAAGTCTAAGTGTTTTCTGTAGATGGCATCTTAAAGGAGAAATTTATTTTCTAATGACAATCAAAATCTCCGTGAATGGGTTGATGAGAAGCTGGAGATGACGTGAATGTGAATAACCTATAAGCTACACTTTTTAGAATTGCTTTCTCTTGTTTGATCATCCTAATTTTCAGATTTGTTTGAGGGTTTGTTCCTTACAACATGAATTTTTCTGCTTTTGATCCAGGAGAGATGACCGTTGTGCTGTATATGTGTGTTAGTAGATTGGCACCAGATTACAGATCTGATGCTCCTATGGCATGAGAAAAGAAGCCAGGCTTTCAGTATGCAGAAGCTTTTACTGAAATGCTACAATAGCCAATGATAAATGTCAATGTACCACTAACCCATTTTTTTTTTCTTCCTTGTTAATTCAAAAATTGGCTTCAGTAAAAAGCTTCCTGAAGTTAATTCAGAAATGCTAGTAAAAATGAACTTTCACATTCATTTCTAGTTCTAGAAATTACTTAAGCTATACAGAAAGTAAAACACTCGTGCATGTTGTATTTTTCCTCTTCACATAGTTCATTCTGTTGGACCGCTGCTGTAATGTTAGAATTCTGGAAATTCTAAAAAAAAAAAAAAAAGACTGTTTCTCATTATATACCAGACTTCATGGATCTAGTTGTTTAAAAGAGAAAGATTATGATCATTAGTGTATCCTTTGAGAAGGTAGAAATAACATGACTGAAAAGTGCTTGTGTGTAAATTCTTGTTTTGGTTGGCCTGGCAGGAGGAAGGTGAATGGTACTTAGTGCAGCTGATGCGTTTGAAGCAGAGATTACTGGGGACCAAAGTGAAATGATATATATTTTTTTCATGATCAGATTTCCTGGTATAAATAATATTGTTTTGACTGCATGTTTCAGGTAGTTCTAGATAACTGTATAGGGTCTGATACTTTCAGGAAGGTCGTTGAGGTGGCTTTTACCAAGATGATAAATAATTTTTACTTTTTCCAGTGATCCTTTGAATACCTCTTTGCCAATATCCAATACAGTACAGGAGTCCACCTACACAACCTCTGCCATCACCTCTTCCAGTTTGACATGCTCATCCCAGAGCACTAGCCCAGTAACAACAACTTCCTCTTATGACCAGACTTCTGTGCATAGTAGGATAGCGTACCAAAGCTCCATGGCTCCGTCTGAATCAACCCCTGTTGCAGTTACGGTGAGTGAATTTCAGAAATAAGACCTTGAAAAAGGTGAAATACTCTTACCCATACTAGACTTCTAATTCCCTGCTATGTTAATTCTTTTAACCAAGCCAAGTGGTATTTTTGATTACCAGCCCACCCTGTTACATGTTTTTCCTTTTCCTGTTGTGTAGCCATTTTTGTCCACACTGTATTTGGGGTATAAGAGCCTCTGACTTTGTGGGCTTTGATATCTAAAATTTCTGTTGGACCTTTTTCATCAGTAACACTTAACGTTCTACTTGAGCTTCCTTCCCTGAAGCTTAGGTTTTAAAAAAGGAACTGTCTCTGTATGTAAATATTAGTCACGGTATTTTGCTGTAACTTGACAGTTTTTATCCAAAGGTATATTTATTAAGTTTATATGACACCTGGTGAATGAATCCCAAACTGTTTTGGCCCCTCCAGCATTACTCTTCTGTTGGATTTAAACACCAGTGGGAATTAGTTTTATGTTTTATTTTAAAAAGCATAGGGAGACGTCTGATCTGGGACAGAGGGGATCTCTCTTGGGAGATTCAAAAGCACCTACTCTCTTTGTATATGGAATGTAGGTTTGTTTTAAGAGAACTTAATTTATTAAATGTTTAAGGAACTTGTGAAAGTTTGTAAGTTTATTTACTTCTGGCCTTTGTTATGCAATGGCTCAGTCACACTTGTCTTCTGCACTAGCTCGTATGTACTGGTGAGGATCAAGCATAGACTATCCACTTCTGTACTCCAGCGTTATCCAAAAAAGAACTGGTGCTTCTCAAGTCTTATCTTTCAATGGAAAAAAATTGGCGTCTCTGTGTAACTTGGATAGTTAAAATTGTGAGTTACATTAGATCAAAAGCACAACCATTTCCTATATGTTAATGCAATTCTTTCTTTCATATTGGTGTGAACCTGAAGTTTATGTTATATGCAGTACATGGGAAGGTCTCCTGCTGATGGGTGTAGTATGGGCAGTGTATGGGATTCTGTATGTTCAGGACACCTTGCACTTGAGGCAACTATAACGTGGTTTTGTTAAAGGCAGTAAAAAGTTAATTTTCTGCCTTTTTTTGTCTTTCAATTTAGAATGACTATAGCATTTTGCATGAAGCATGTTCGATATGTGATTCAGTCTGAAAATTTAGTACACCTCTAAGATGATTCATTGATTAATTTCTCCTTTGTTTACAGAACGGGCACAGTGGTATTAGGACACAGGCAACTCTTGACAGTAAGTTCACAAAGCTTGGTTGTGCACAGGACTTTCTGATCTTTCCTTCCTACTTGCTGTGTGCCCAGCTGTAGCAGTAACATCTGGTTTAAGGTTTTATATTGTTCTCCCTGACTAATTTTTAGTTGACCCATTTGAGTTTTTGTACTTGCATAAGATACGCTGCTTGTTTCTAGTCTAAAACTGAACTATGAAAGGAGCCCTGTTAAAGCTACAAAACTAAGCAGTCTTAATTAGAGAAGCTGCTTTGCTGCTGCTTTTCCTTTTCAATTTACCTGCCCCAAATTATTTAATATAAAATTAAAATAACATACAAAATTAAAAATTGGTATCAACGTAAGTCTTCCAATTCTTAGTTGGGAAGCTGCTACTGGCTTTTAGCTGTAATAAAACCAAGTCACATTCCTTGAATGCCCGTTTCACTGGGTATAGTGCTATTTGTGCCCCGTTACAAGCCCGTGGGGAGTAAGAGTGACTGACGTGCTCCCTCTGCCGGGTAGCTCGCTGCCGTGCAGTGGAGTAACAGCACAGTACTGGCTCTGATACAGGTGTTACTGTTATCTCCATCTTGGCCTGGTTCGAATGTGGTATTTTACTTTCAGCTCCCCTACAGCTCTCTTCCTGGACATAAAATAGTTAAAGTGCAGTATTCTCTCTTCTGACCTTTATGCGCTGCTCTGTGGAAGTTTTCAAGGGCAGCAGTGTCAGTTAACATCTTTTGGAATTCCAACACTTCAATTTTAGGTCTGTTTTCCTCTTAAACATCTCTGCAGGTAAGTCATGAGTGAGGTAGCCTTTTTTTTTTTTTTTAATACTTCAGAGTAGAAAGAAGTTGAATATTCAGACCTGTAAGCAGTGCTTTGTTAGTGCCAGGTTCAATTTAAGTGAGCAGGAGGAGTTACCCAAAAAGTTACCACTTAAAAGACTGTTATATGTAAAGACAACTTTCAAGTGGAAAACTTTCTTACTATCATGTACGGAATTAATAAACAGCTCATGAAATTCACTACAGGGCATGTCTTTTTGCTATGAAAAACAAAGATCTGAGAATTCCTAGGATCTCTGTAATTATTCTATAACATCTTTATTAGTCCCTTTTTCTATGCCAGTTGTCTTTTGAGAACACTTTTGATGTTTTCTCTGTCTCAAGCACATAAATGGGAATCAGCCTTCTTCCATGGATCTATTTTGTGCATCCAAACAATTTTAAAATTCTCTCTTAACTTTTGAAAGTACTGACCTTTTCCCTTCTCTATGTACTGATAATATTCTTAGTTGTTCATCTCTCATCTTTGCTGTTGTTACCATTTACTATCCAGATCTCATGCTTTCTAAACCCTTAGTTCAAAGCATGACTGATGTGTTAGAATTCTGATCATCCTACTTGTCTCCTGGTTTTCTTTGACTTGCACATTGTGTTCAGGAATCTTGTAGAGGGTCTTAATGAAGATGGTGATTCTCTCTCTTGTATTGAGGACATCCACTTTTACTTCAAGAAGGGAACCCTGCACTGAATGTTACTTAATTTTATATGAATCTTGCCAGGTGGTGTCAGGAGATATAGTCACTGCCATCATAACTATTTGTCACTCGAATTTCCTTCCCTGTTGTCAGTTACCCTCATACTTGACTTCTGTTTGCATAGCACCCAATCCAGCAACCTGACATGGGTCATTTGGCAAGGAAACCAAACCAATGATGCGGATAAACTGTTGTGTGTAACTTCCAAGTGTGTATCTGACTTTTGTTTGGTGACCGTTCTAAAACTGTCTTCACATGTGTTGCAAGTTAGTGATGATCCACTAGGTAGCAGTCTCTGGTGTGGCAGGGAAGCATGGCCCCGCAGAAAGGAAGGGCTCAACTCTCTCTCCGAGTTTTATCGGTGGGTGAGTGCCTCTAGTTCTTTATATTATCTTTGCAGGGAAAGAGATAAGTTTAGAAAGAGCTGGAAATTATGTTGGGCAGTAGAGTTGTTCAGTGTCTTATTACAGTATAGTGATCCTTTGCAAAGGCACTTCTGTGGTAAACAATTTTTACTTTGTGTAGCCTAGAAAGTAATATTAAGGCTTAAACACTACTTGTTACCTAGGTCAAATAAAGTAAATCACAATTTGACGACTGTTTAGCCATTAAAAATGCTTAGTGCTGTGCTCAATTGTGGCCTTTTGTTGTAGCTTCTTTTATTCTACTGCATTACACATTTGACTGAGTACTCCAAACTGATAAGTTGTATGTGCCCTTGTATCCAGCAATCTCAGTCTTGATCATCAAAGGTGCTGTGTAGATTGGAATGAATAAGCAGAGCTGTAGGTAAAAGTAGATTTGTACAATACCATGAAAAGCGCAAATGACTTGTGTTTGTTGAATCAAATGCAAGGAATTTTAAAATGAGAATTGACGTGTAAGCAAAAACTAGTAATCCAGATAGCGTGAGGTGAAGTGCAGAAGATTGTAGTTTACTACGCGTGTAGCAGAGAATAATCTATTGTATGTGAAGAGCTTAAAGGGAAAAAATGGTAGTTCTGTTGCTGTTTGAATTTTCCTTAATAGCCACACTGTTTGATACTGTTACTGGTTCCTAATGGTTAGGTTTTTGTAAACCAAGGGGAGACTACTACTGTGTTACTGAATCCAGGCTGAGATGTCAGGTATGCTGGAATTTGTCTTTGAATGCCTCTCTTTCACTTGTTGCAGCTACTTCGTCAGTTCCAGCGCCTAAGACAGAGCCTTCTCCCTCACTACCTTCTGCTGGTTCTCTGCCTAGCGTGGTATCCACCACTGCTTCACTTCTGCCTTCAGCATCGCAGCACACAGTAACATTGCCCAGCTTGCCTCAGTCCAGTGATTTGGCCAGCAGCTCACTTTCCCAGTTAAGCAGGTAAGTAGGAGTTGTGATGAGCCGAAAGGGTTTCAGTTTTAGGCAAAGGGCAAAGAAAAGGGTGATTGTGTATGGGGGGGCTGTCAAACGCCAGGGTCTCCTTTTCTGACATTAACTGTTTCTGGTTGCAAAGTATGAGCTCTGGGCTGCTACTTAATGATAGAGCAACTGCTGCCCTCAAGTTTTTGTGGTGCATGAACAACTTTGTGTCTCAGGGGGCGCTTGGTTCAATCATGCCAGCTAAATTGATTGACCTAGTTTGTTTCTCCTACTTTGTCCGCAGTGCCTGCTGTTTGTTTAGTGTCATATGTTTGAAATCATTCCCTTAACAGTTTACTTCCCGGCTAACTTTGAAATAAAGTGGTTTTATTTATATTTGTACTTCTTAAAATTAAAACCCACAAATAATACCGCAGGGAAAGTGTGTGTGTTTTCTTTTTTCTGAGACATGTCCTTAAGACACTTTGAAATACCACATTGGTGTTCCTGGAACTGCATTCAGCACAGTTGAGCTCGTTTGCGCTATCTGTGTGATTATCTCAGTGCCTGTTACTTGAGCTTCATCCTCAGGCAGGTGACGTCCTGAGGCTGTACTGGTTATGTTATATTTTTAGTGCTCACCTTTTGTACTGTATTTGTAATGTAAGAAACTATTTTGATGGGATATCAGGAGTTTTTGTCCTGTTTTACAGCTAGGACATGGTTGATTCTCTTTTAATACACTAGTGTTCTCTGTTGAATAAAGTGATAACTATGTCGAACAACAAGAATGATTCCATTCGTATTAGAAACCTCATCTTCCCACATTTGTTTGTGGAAAAGCTGTGTACATGGTAGACATTTTAGTTGGAGAGTTGATGCTGTTGGGCAGATACCAAGTGCCATGAAGAGAAGATGCCTGAATTCCAAGCATGTCTGACTTGGTTGTGCTGTCAGCTCTTGTCTGTGTCTCTGCCATAGGTCGTGTGGTGAATTAAGGCATATTGGAAGAGCTGGGGAGGGTGGGCAAGGGAGTGGTTTAAAACTGTATGTTGGACTGAGCTATTTCTTTCCTTGCTGCCTGAAGTGGTGTCATTGTAATTCCTGGAGATGGGGAACAGTTTAAAAGAATCGAAGTAAAATTAATCTATGAAACAGCCAAGATTTATTCTGCTCCCACACCTTGAAGAGCTGCCAGAAGTGTTTGCCCTTAAATTAGGGCATATAATTTAGCCTGCAGCTTTGTTATGAAAACTGCTGTGTTTTCTTGCGGCTATTTCTATAGAGAATACTAAAATATTTGTTATGGTTAAGATCTCTCTTGCTTCTGATTCCAAATGAAGAGGGGCTTTTTGACCACCAAACCATACATATTTTTTATGGCCTTGGGTTTTTTTGCCTTTGTTCATTCTGTTTATTCCATACTGTACTGTAAGGTATGTTCCTGACCTCGAATGTAAGGTATAACTCTTGTCAGTGAAATGTTTAAGAATCCGTTTCAGTCACCTTTCAGGGAGACATTCAAAGATCTTTAGATAACAAATCAACGACAGTGCTGCTGTTACTACCAAAAGTTCACAGGCCCAGTCAGCTAGGGAAGAAGGGTAGTGCTAAAGCAGAGTTGCTTCCTAAAATGAAGGTATCTGCAGATGTTTTTCAGCATGGGATTCTTTATTTTCATATTTTACAATGTATGTATAAAACTGAACGGGTAGTTCTGATGCATCTTTTCAAAGAGGAAATGGCTTTTGGTGGGACGTAGTGGCATGAACCGGCCTTCATTAAGTTGCCAGATTCTGTAGTAGTGTGGCTCATTTTTGGCGTTTCACTGATGCTCTTCATTTGCTGGCTTTTTTGGGCCCTGTCTTCTGAGAGTGTGTTGGGGCTTTTGGCAGAGTTATGGGGCAAATACCCTGCAGTTCTAATTGGTTGAACTAGTGTTCTGCAGGTTAAAATATGAGAAATAGCAGAGTCAGACCAAAGCACTGCCTCAATTAATACCTATGCTTCATGGCAGGCAGCAGCAGTTGCTCAGGGAAAGGATGAGAAACAAGCCATGTGTTGTGTGAACCTTCTGGTTTTGGACTTTTGTCTTGGAGCCATTGTTACATAATTCCTGAAGCAGCTATTGTTTTTCTAGAAAAATAGTACATTGATAAATACAAATGATGATGTTTTAGGTGTTTCTTGTTAGTATAGTTGTTCCGTCCTTCATTTTTTTTTTTTCATTAAAAGGTAATAGGGCATTGGTTAAAGGAAAAAATGCTTGTAGGGGGTTGTGTATATATACACACATAGATGTATGTGTGTGTATGTATGTGTGTATATATATACACACACATGCCCCTACAGACAATTTTCTTTGTAATATTGTACTCTGTGTGTATGTGTGTACACACACCTACAATTTTTATTCTTTAACTAATATCCTACTAACTTCTTTGTGTTTGTGTATATATATACACACATATATACACACAAAAGTAGTAATAGTACTAAAAATAGTACTAGTAAAAATTAATTTTATTAATTCTTTGCAATTTCTTTCTAGCTCCCTTTCCAGTCATCAGAGCAGCCTCTCCCCTGCCTCAGTGTTGTCTTCAAGCACATCACATGCAGTAAGTCGTACTTGCATTTCAACAGATGTTTGGCATGTAGTCAGTTTATCTGATGATTCAAGACCCTGTCTCACAGTTGATTGTGTCCCCATACACTAAGAACCGAAACGAGAGGCTTATCTCAGGGCAGAAGGACTGCCAGCCCTCTAGTGGTATAAAACGTCTTTACCGCTTGTGTTTTGTACTAGATCAGGAATAGCTGTTCCGGAGACTTGCCAATCGCACAACTGCAGAGAAAATTTTCGCACCAGCAAGGGGGGATGGAATAAAGAAAGAATTTTTTATAACAAATGTATTTAAAAAAATTAAAATCTTTAGACTTGTCTGTCTGAAACTGCTCCAAAACATGGACTGGTAGCAGTCTCTGCTAGAGGGGTTAGCTGGTGAAGTGCAGGTGGTGGAATGATGCATGTCATGACAAATGGCTCATGACAGATGATTTTAGAGTTTACCATGTGACATTGTTGTCACCGGTGTATTTAATGCATTTGAGATAATAAGACAAATGGTAGTGAACGCAGTACTGTAGATGAGGTTGCACAAATGAAAGTCAGAGGGACACTGCCATGTTCTGTGATGAGGTACTTGGGGTGTGTGGATAGGTTACTGCTGTTCTTTCTGCTTGTATTTTGGTTTGTAATGCTCCATCCCTACTGAATATGTAGCGTAAAAAGTCACACTTATTCAAATGTCCGTCTTTTCTGTTGTTTTGCCATCTGTGTGTGATGGCTCAGTTTTGCAAGTGTGATCAGCTTACAGCTAAGGCACTGTATTGTGCTGGATTCAAACCAGGAACTCCTTTATCCTTATGTGTTCCTGTAATACTTCTGATTTATGTTTGAGTTTACCACATTGACTCTGTTGTGGGGCACTGCAGTTTTAGTCTTTTAAATTCCACAAGTGCCCTGAGGAAATCACGATAGCAGTGTCCTCTATTTTGAAAGCAAATAGTGTCTTTTGGAAGAGTGTAGGAGTTTATTTAACTTAACAAGTGCTAGTTTAAAGGAGTATACAAGCAAAGGGCATGAAATAATGCAATGGAGTGACGTTTCAGTTACTGTGGTATAATTATTTGATGATACAGCAGTTTGAATTTAGCTGTCATATAGTAATTTCCTTTGAATGCTTAAAAATCACAAGCATGCAACCTAGTTGCTTGCTTGGTATATAGATAATGCGTATCTTTTGCATGTGCTGCTGTTACTGAAAAGATTGTTGGGGTTTTTTTGACCCCCCCACGCCAGCATCTTCCGCTGTGGTTTATTTGCTCTGTGATCCTCATTCTTTTTGTCTCCTTTCTAGCACACTAGTGTTGAGAACACAACTTCGCTCCAGCCCTCAACAACCTTTTCAACTGCTTCAACCTCAGCCACTAGCACCACCTCTTCGGTTGTCAGCATGGCAAGCAGTATGAACACTACAAACAGCCTTGGCCTGAGCGTTACCAGTGTGTCTATACCAGCTGCTACCACACGGGCAGCTCCCTTAGTGTCTTCAGGTTTGCAATATTCACAGATCACATAGATAGACAGAGGACTTCAGTCAGCAGGGCTGTCAGTTGAGCATCTCACTAGCCATGACTACACTAAGAAATCCACACTCTTGAGTGGCATTTTCAGCATTCTTTATTTGTTGGCTCATAAAATAAAGTTGCCTGGGTTTGTGTATTTGAAGTATTTGTTAGGGTGTTATGTGGCATTTATATAGCACATTCCATACCCAAAAAGCTTTATAAAGAGCCACCAGAGCAGTTTCTAACTTTGGAGGTTTTGGGCTAGGAGGTTCGCCCAGTTTGTATTCCAGGTTGTGGTCAGCCCTTGAGTGTGGGTTCACGTTAGCTTTAATTTCAGTCTTCTCTGTGACTTGAATTCATTTGGCAGTATCAAAAATATACTGCAGTGTCCTCATTATCATATGCGACATCCCTACTGCCACATCTACATAAAGCAGGAAAGCATCTGATGTCTGCGTCATTCCACAGCAAATAGCACTTCAGAAAAAGGGTCCACAGAGAGAGAAGGTGGAGAGGCTTCTTGCAGTGAAGTGGAAGCAATGCTAAATTCTCCCTTCTCTAATCAACCCAAACTGCCAAAAGGAAATCCTACGTAGGGAAGTGAATGTTAAGATCAAACTTACTTAGAGAAGGATTTCTTGTTCCCATGCCTTGTAAATGAAGCATCTGATGACTGGCCAAAGTGTGGTTTTTTTACTCTTCTGCTTCCTAGCGCTGCTTCATGGAGGCAACTGAAACTGTTTCAGTCTTCTTATCTTTGCTATTTGCAGCTGAAATAAGTTGCCCACAGAAAGTATGCTGGTCATATTTAGTGCTTTCCAATCTATTGCAGGTGATAAGGGGAAATGTGTTGACAGAGTAGAAAATGAAAGGAGAGAATTTGCTCTCTCAGATAGAGAACAATGCCTAAATTTTGCCTTCAGGAGAGGACTGAGGAAAGGAGAAGTTCTATAATTCTTGTAATTCTCTTGGACAAGTAAAGGACAAAATCAGACTGTTCTCTAATGGGACTGTTATCAGTCGAAGTAGCATATGCTTTCTCTTCCTTGAGGCATGGTTAAACTCTTCAGGCTGTTCTGAGCATTTTCATCAACAGCAAGAAATTATTCTTTGTAGTTCTGCTCTTTACAAGCTATGACAGTGCAGCCACCAGGGCTTGTGAGCTATCTTGTCTCAATGCTGAAGCCTTTTCTTTTCTAAAGGCTTGTTAAAGTGTCTGTATTTTGATTCTACAGGCAAAGCACCCCCAAACCTGCCCCAAGGCGTACCACCCTTGTTGCACAACCAGTATATTGTGGGACCTGGAGGACTTCTGCCTGCCTACCCAGTAAGCAGTTTAATGGTTCCTGTCCTTGATTTGTAACCCTTGGTGCAAGTGGGCCCTGCTGTCTGTGTCGAGGCACTTCTGTTGGCACATGTTGCTCTTGGAATTTTTGTCCAAGTGCTGAAGAGTATATGAAATATATTCATTGGGGGTTTACTGTTGATAGTGAACTGCAGAACTGTTGGTACAGACCTGATTGGCTGCTGTTGAAGCTAAACATGCATGTTGCTGTAGCTTTCAGTGGTATCAGGTTTTATCCCCTTTGAGTAAAATTAGACTCATTCAAGTTTGTGTTGCTGGAATAGATTTACTGTCGTCATGGTTCCAGTATGCCATATGTCCTGACTGTCATACTTTGGTAGGTTGCACATAGCCTTTTGATGTCTGACCAGGATCAGCATGTTTTTGGTTACCTGTTTTTTGAATCAGAAACTTCATGCTAATCTTTCTGTATTACACTGAATGCAAGGGTATACCATAGGTTGCTTTGTGGTCTAGTCATCAAATCTTAATTCCTGTTATTCTCAAATTGATGAATGATGCATCTGTGAAAACAGTGTTGAAGATCAGACTCTTCTCAGAGGACTGCTATTCACCAAGAAGCAACATCAGAGTGACAAGCTGTTAAAATCTTCACTTCACTAGCCTTAAAATGCTATGGTGTGCCATGATGGCATAATGCAAAGTATAGCTGTACACCTTCAAAATACACTGGGCCTAGGTCAAATTCTGTTTAAAGCCCCAAATTGGTCAGCATCAGAGAAAGGTGTTATAACGATGTTGTATTTGTATTTGTCTTTAAGCAGATTTATGGTTATGATGATCTCCAGATGCTTCAGTCCAGGCTGCCAATGGTAAGTAAATGGCTTCGTTTATTTAATTTTAAACAAGTTATCTTCAGCGTTGGTCGCTTGTCCAGCACAAGTTGATTCATTTAATGGTGATCAAGAGCTTATCTTTATGTTCTAGACTCTGTGTTTTTTTTAAATATCCACAAACGGTCTCTCTAGGTGGTATAAATTGATATAGACCAACTGTTACATTGTGCATTTGTCTATCTGCAAATTCTTTAAATAGAAACAAGTGTTCTCTGTGCTTTTGAGTGAAGAAATTTTAATTGTTGTAGCAGCAATAGGACATCTTGTCAAAAGTAGTTGAAACCTCAGTGTGAATGCTTTCTTATACCAAGAAGTAGGGTTGAACAGCAAGTACACAAATTGGCAGCCAGGAGGCACATCTGGCAGGTTTTGGAGGTGCTCGTAGTGGAGATCTTTGCATATGCATCACAGCAACAAATACAGGTGAGCTGCAGGATGGGAAGAGTATATGAGGTTTTCTTCCTTACCTGGATCCAGAATGTAAATGGTGTATGGGACACTGAGCTTCCAATCAGATTCACACAAAGCCTCAGCCTAGGTTGCAAAAGGTAAAGAATTTTGTTTTCAGATAGCTAGTAAGGATCTTGGAGAGAAAGTTCGGTAGTATGTAACTGCGAAAAGTCATAGGATTAAGTGTTGTAATGTGTCTGTAGAGGCAGAAATGGAGCAATGAGAAGGGATCTGGCAAAGCAGTATCCCTGGATGAATGCCATAATTAAAGGCCCAAGTTAGTACCAGGTCTTCCATGTGGAGTTTGGGGACAGCCAGAGTCAGATAGTCAAAGGTGAGTGCAGGGGTCTCCCAGGGAAAACCCTGTCCAGCTACACATCCTGAATTAAAAAACCAAAGTTGAGTGCATTTATTGAAGATTTTAACTACCTGATGAAAACATGATCCTTGGAAGAATTGTCAATTGAAGTGAATGAGATTGTTTTCAGAGAAACAAAATAACAAAATATCTGTAGTTCTGGGTCCAGGAGAGACATGGTCTGTTGCTTTGACTCTGGCTGGATGCCAGGTGCCCGCCAAAGCCCATCTATCAGCCTGCTCCTCAGCTGGACAGGGGAGAGAAGAAAATATAATGTGGGTCAGAATAAGAACAGGGAGAGATCACTCACCAGTTAATATCATGGGCAAAACAGACTCGACTTCAGGAGATAAGTTTAATTTATTACTAATCAAATTGGAGAAGGGTAAGGAGAAATAAAAATCAAATCTTAAAACACCTTACCCCAACCCCTTCCTTCTTCCCGGGCTCAACTTAAATCCCAATTTTATCTACCTCCTCCCCGACAGCAGCACAGGGGGACGGGGAATGGGAGTTGTGGTCAGTTCATTACATGTTGCCTCTATTGCTCCTTCCTACTAGGGGAGAGGGGTCATCACGGTCTTCCTCTGCTCTAGTGTGGGGTCCCCTCTCACAAGAGACAGTCCTCCATAAACTTCTCCAATGTGAGTCCTTCCCATGGGCTGGAATTCCTCACATGTTGCTCCGGCATGGGTCCCTTCCACGGGGTGTAGACCTTCAGGAGCAGACTACTCCAACGTGGGTACTCCACGGGGCCACAAGTACTGCCAGCAAATGTGCTCCACTGTGAGTTCCTCTCTCCTTGGGGCCACAGGTCCTGCCAGGAACCTGCTCCAGTGCGGGACTGACATGGGCTCACAGCCTCTTTTGGACACCCGTATGCTTTGGTGGGGGGTCCTACAGGGCTGCAGATGGATCTCTGATCCACTGTGGACGTCCATTGGTGGAAAGGGAAAGCCTGTTTCACCATGGGCTGCATGGGAATCTCCAACTCCTGGACCAATTCCTCCCCATCCTTCTACACTATTGTGTCTGTGGAGTTGTTTCTATCAACTATACTGACATCTTCCTTCAGCTGCAAATACTCTTGAAGAGTAATGTTTTTAATTGGTTAAATGTGGTTGTAGAGGTGTAGTGGGAAGAGGAGGAGGCGGCGGAGGTTGCGGTGGCTAAAGTTTTTGGGTGCCTTCCGAGGGGGAGGGTCGTGTTGTGCTGGTGCGAGAGAGGCTGCCCCGTGTTTTGTGAAAGCTGTTGGAGCAGGGGAAGCGTGTGCGTGGGGTGGCGGTGGTGGGGGTGGCCGGGCGGCGTCGGGCAGGGAGCCGTGGTCTGGTCGGGCAGCGTTGCGTTGGTGGGTGGTGTGCTTGGGGCGCTGGCCCGTGGGGGCTGGTTTGGCGTCGGTAGGGGCCGTCGCGGCAGCTACGGCGGGAGGCTGACGTTGGAGGTCCCTGGCGGGAGCTTGTGCGGGCTGCCGCGGCCGAGCTGGTGCTGCCGGGCGTTTGGCGGCGCGTTGTGGCGAGGAACGCGTGAGGTGTGGAGAGCAGGGGAAGCGATGGGAAGGGAGGCGCGGCGTGCCGTGCCTGTCCTTGACGGAACGCTGGAACGGTTTGGGTGGGGAGGGACCTTGCGAGGGTGCCGCGGGGCAAGCCGCCGGCCAGGAGCTGGGCCGTCTTCAAGTCGCTGAGGTCGCTCAGAGCGCCGTCCACCGTGCCCTTGAGCGTTGGCGGGGCGGGGGCAGCCGCCGCCTGTCCGGGCGACGCGTTGGAGTGCTTGGGCACCGTCCTGCGGAAAGGTGCCCTGCTGGTGGCTAGTGTGAACGTGGCGCCTCGTCGCTCAGGCGCGGTCCCCGCTGTCCTGCGGCCAGAGGCCCTGCGAGAGCGTCTGTCCCCGTGTTTCTCCTGAGCCCCCTTGAGGCCGCCGTAAGGTCTGCGCGGAGGCGTGTCTTGCGGGGGCGGCAGAACCCCGAGCCTGTCTTTGTGGGAGAGGTGTTGCAAGGCTCCGGTGGCTTTGGTGGCGCTCTGTCTTTGTGGAGGGCCTGCGCAAGAGGTGCGGGTGCGTTGCTGGTCCTGCGGAGTGCGGAGCGGATGCGCCGTGTTTGGCAAGCGGTCTGGGAGGTGGAAGGTGTTGAGGAGAGAAGGGCCGAAGAGGCGCCGGTGGTGCCGGTGGCTACGGGCCGTCAGGGGTTTTGCCAAGAGGTGGGGGCAAGTGGCTCGTTGGGGAGGCGGCAAAGCGAAGGGCGGGCAGGGGGCGCGCAGAGCCCCGTTGGGAGCGGGGCTTGGAGGAGGCGTTGAGCGGAGGTGTCTTCCCCCCCCCCGCCCCAGAGGCTGGCTCGTGTGCTTGTGAGAGAAGAGGCACGGTCAGTGTTTTTGCAGGAGGTCTTTTATTTTGTGTGAAATAAATAGGTGAATAAATAGCTAAACCCCGTTGTCCCCGTAATAAATAGAGGGAGTTGTGTAAGGAGAGGCCGAGCGGCGGGAGGCGGAGGGCGCGAGGGGGGTGGGGGCGCGCGGGGCGGTGCGGTGCGGGGCGGTGGGGCTAGTGGTTGGTGGTGCGGGTGAGGTTGTGGAGGCGCTGGAAGCAGGCGCGAGCCTCGAGGCGGACGTGGTCCCAGGCGCAGGCGCTGTGGTTGTGGGCGCGGAGGAAGCGGTGGATGTCGGCGAAGTATTTGTTGATGCGGAGCAGCAGGTGGCGGGGCCCTTGGCTGGCGAAGAGCGTGCCGTTGTCCGTGAGGCATTGGTCGAGGTGGTGGATGTAGTGGTGGAGGTTGTTGAGGAGGTGGTGGCGCGCGTGGGCGTCCCAGTGCTGGGGGGTGGTGGAGGCGTTGAGGGTGGCGAAGAGGTGCTGGAGGATGCGTCGTGCGGTGGCGGCGGCTTGTTGCGGGTGGGGGGTGTGGAGGAGGGTGTCGGGGAAGGGGAAGGGCGCGTGGTGGTGGTGGCAGGGCTGCGGCGGGCTGGGAGCCATGGCCTGGAGGAGCTGGAGGCTGTCCCAGGGGAAGGTGGCGTCGCGGGGCCGCAGGGGGTGGCAGGCGGTGGCGGCGGCGGTGGCGGCGGCGGCGGCGAGAGCCGTCAGGAGGAGCGGGAGCGGGAGCGGCGGGGCGCCGTGGCGCAGGCGGGGCCGTGGGGTGGCGGGCGCAGGCATGGTGGGTGCGTGGGAGGTGCTGGGCAGGAGGCTGGTGAGGCTGCGTGGCGGTGCGGGCGGGCGCTGTGCTTGGGGTGGTGCCGGGCGGCCGGCTTTATGTGGTGCGGGCGCTTTCCCTTCCTCGCTTTCTGATTGCGGCGAGTTTCCGGCTGCGGTTTTCGGTTTTGGCCGGTGGCTGCGGTGGTCTTGGGGAAGTGCGTTGGTGGGGCGGGCGTGCGTGGGGAGGGCGGTGGCGGTGCTTTGTTGGGGGGAGGCTGCGTGTGGTGGCGGAGCGGCGGGGGATGCGAAAGCGCTGGGGCAGGGCCCTTGGGGGCAGCTGTGGCGGGGAGGTGTGTTCGGGTTTCCCTGCTGGCTGCAGGGCGAGCTGGGGTGCCTCTTTTCTGCGGCTGAAGTTCCCCTCGCTTCCTGCCCGCCCGCCCGCCCGCGTGCCTTCTCGGTCGGCGATGCCCTGGGCTTGGCTGCGGTGGGTTTTCCTTTCGCTTGTGGCTGGCCTTTGTTTTCATCTTGGCCGGGCTTTCCTTTGCGCCCGGGGAAGGGTTGTGAAGTGGTGTCACTTGGCAGAGCGTGGGGAGCCCCCTGGCGGAGCGAGGCCCTGGGGGTGGCTTGCGAGGAGGTGGCCCCGGCGGTGGGCCCTTGAGCAGCGGCTGTGTTGTCGGCCGGGGCCGCCCCAGCTCCTGTGTTGGAAGGCGATGAGAACGGGGAAGGCGGGCAGGGGGAAAAAGGAAGAGGAAGAAGGGAAGAGTTTTGCTGCCGGCGCTGCTGCCGCGGCGGCGGCGGCGGCGGCGGCGGCGTTGGGTCGCAGGCGTGTGGCCCTGTAGCGAAGTGGCGGTGGGTTTCCTGTGCCTCCTGGCCCGAGGTGTCTGGAGAGCAAAGAAGAACATGGCGCCCGTAAGCGAAGGGCCTTGCGTGTGGGCTGGCCTGAGGCCCTGCGGCCCTAGAGGAGGGGTGTCGCCGAGCGCTGCGGAGGTGGAGCTGAGCCCGCGGAGGTGGTTGTAGAGGTGTAGTGGGAAGAGGAGGAGGCGGCGGAGGTTGCGGTGGCTAAAGTTTTCGGGTGCCTTCCGAGGGGGAGGGTCGTGTTGTGCTGGTGCGAGAGAGGCTGCCCCGTGTTTTGTGAAAGCTGTTGGAGCAGGGGAAGCGTGTGCGTGGGGTGGCGGTGGTGGGGGTGGCCGGGCGGCGTCGGGCAGGGAGCCGTGGTCTGGTCGGGCAGCGTTGCGTTGGTGGGTGGTGTGCTTGGGGCGCTGGCCCGTGGGGGCTGGTTTGGCGTCGGTAGGGGCCGTCGCGGCAGCTACGGCGGGAGGCTGACGTTGGAGGTCCCTGGCGGGAGCTTGTGCGGGCTGCCGCGGCCGAGCTGGTGCTGCCGGGCGTTTGGCGGCGCGTTGTGGCGAGGAACGCGTGAGGTGTGGAGAGCAGGGGAAGCGATGGGAAGGGAGGCGCGGCGTGCCGTGCCTGTCCTTGACGGAACGCTGGAACGGTTTGGGTGGGGAGGGACCTTGCGAGGGTGCCGCGGGGCAAGCCGCCGGCCAGGAGCTGGGCCGTCTTCAAGTCGCTGAGGTTGCTCAGAGCGCCGTCCACCGTGCCCTTGAGCGTTGGCGGGGCGGGGGCAGCCGCCGCCTGTCCGGGCGACGCGTTGGAGTGCTTGGGCACCGTCCTGCGGAAAGGTGCCCTGCTGGTGGCTAGTGTGAACGTGGCGCCTCGTCGCTCAGGCGCGGTCCCCGCTGTCCTGCGGCCAGAGGCCCTGCGAGAGCGTCTGTCCCCGTGTTTCTCCTGAGCCCCCTTGAGGCCGCCGTAAGGTCTGCGCGGAGGCGTGTCTTGCGGGGGCGGCAGAACCCCGAGCCTGTCTTTGTGGGAGAGGTGTTGCAAGGCTCCGGTGGCTTTGGTGGCGCTCTGTCTTTGTGGAGGGCCTGCGCAAGAGGTGCGGGTGCGTTGCTGGTCCTGCGGAGTGCGGAGCGGATGCGCCGTGTTTGGCAAGCGGTCTGGGAGGTGGAAGGTGTTGAGGAGAGAAGGGCCGAAGAGGCGCCGGTGGTGCCGGTGGCTACGGGCCGTCAGGGGTTTTGCCAAGAGGTGGGGGCAAGTGGCTCGTTGGGGAGGCGGCAAAGCGAAGGGCGGGCAGGGGGCGCGCAGAGCCCCGTTGGGAGCGGGGCTTGGAGGAGACGTTGAGCGGAGGTGTCTTCCCCCCCCCCGCCCCAGAGGCTGGCTCGTGTGCTTGTGAGAGAAGAGGCACGGTCAGTGTTTTTGCAGGAGGTCTTTTATTTTGTGTGAAATAAATAGGTGAATAAATAGCTAAACCCCGTTGTCCCCGTAATAAATAGAGGGAGTTGTGTAAGGAGAGGCCGAGCGGCGGGAGGCGGAGGGCGCGAGGGGGGTGGGGGCGCGCGGGGCGGTGCGGTGCGGGGCGGTGCGGTGCGGGGCGGTGGGGCTAGTGGTTGGTGGTGCGGGTGAGGTTGTGGAGGCGCTGGAAGCAGGCGCGAGCCTCGAGGCGGACGTGGTCCCAGGCGCAGGCGCTGTGGTTGTGGGCGCGGAGGAAGCGGTGGATGTCGGCGAAGTATTTGTTGATGCGGAGCAGCAGGTGGCGGGGCCCTTGGCTGGCGAAGAGCGTGCCGTTGTCCGTGAGGCATTGGTCGAGGTGGTGGATGTAGTGGTGGAGGTTGTTGAGGAGGTGGTGGCGCGCGTGGGCGTCCCAGTGCTGGGGGGTGGTGGAGGCGTTGAGGGTGGCGAAGAGGTGCTGGAGGATGCGTCGTGCGGTGGCGGCGGCTTGTTGCGGGTGGGGGGTGCGGAGGAGGGTGTCGGGGAAGGGGAAGGGCGCGTGGTGGTGGTGGCAGGGCTGCGGCGGGCTGGGAGCCATGGCCTGGAGGAGCTGGAGGCTGTCCCAGGGGAAGGTGGCGTCGCGGGGCCGCAGGGGGTGGCAGGCGGTGGCGGCGGCGGTGGCGGCGGCGGCGGCGAGAGCCGTCAGGAGGAGCGGGAGCGGCGGGGCGCCGTGGCGCAGGCGGGGCCGTGGGGTGGCGGGCGCAGGCATGGTGGGTGCGTGGGAGGTGCTGGGCAGGAGGCTGGTGAGGCTGCGTGGCGGTGCGGGCGGGCGCTGTGCTTGGGGTGGTGCCGGGCGGCCGGCTTTATGTGGTGCGGGCGCTTTCCCTTCCTCGCTTTCTGATTGCGGCGAGTTTCCGGCTGCGGTTTTCGGTTTTGGCCGGTGGCTGCGGTGGTCTTGGGGAAGTGCGTTGGTGGGGCGGGCGTGCGTGGGGAGGGCGGTGGCGGTGCTTTGTTGGGGGGAGGCTGCGTGTGGTGGCGGAGCGGCGGGGGATGCGAAAGCGCTGGGGCAGGGCCCTTGGGGGCAGCTGTGGCGGGGAGGTGTGTTCGGGTTTCCCTGCTGGCTGCAGGGCGAGCTGGGGTGCCTCTTTTCTGCGGCTGAAGTTCCCCTCGCTTCCTGCCCGCCCGCCCGCCCGCGTGCCTTCTCGGTCGGCGATGCCCTGGGCTTGGCTGCGGTGGGTTTTCCTTTCGCTTGTGGCTGGCCTTTGTTTTCATCTTGGCCGGGCTTTCCTTTGCGCCCGGGGAAGGGTTGTGAAGTGGTGTCACTTGGCAGAGCGTGGGGAGCCCCCTGGCGGAGCGAGGCCCTGGGGGTGGCTTGCGAGGAGGTGGCCCCGGCGGTGGGCCCTTGAGCAGCGGCTGTGTTGTCGGCCGGGGCTGCCCCAGCTCCTGTGTTGGAAGGCGATGAGAACGGGGAAGGCGGGCAGGGGGAAGAAGGAAGAGGAAGGAGGGAAGAGTTTTGCTGCCGGCGCTGCTGCCGCGGCGGCGGCGGCGGCGTTGGGTCGCAGGCGTGTGGCCCTGTAGCGAAGTGGCGGTGGGTTTCCTGTGCCTCCTGGCCCGAGGTGTCTGGAGAGCAAAGAAGAACATGGCGCCCGTAAGCGAAGGGCCTTGCGTGTGGGCTGGCCTGAGGCCCTGCGGCCCTAGAGGAGGGGTGTCGCCGAGCGCTGCGGAGGTGGAGCTGAGCCCGCGGAGGTGGTTGTAGAGGTGTAGTGGGAAGAGGAGGAGGCGGCGGAGGTTGCGGTGGCTAAAGTTTTCGGGTGCCTTCCGAGGGGGAGGGTCGTGTTGTGCTGGTGCGAGAGAGGCTGCCCCGTGTTTTGTGAAAGCTGTTGGAGCAGGGGAAGCGTGTGCGTGGGGTGGCGGTGGTGGGGGTGGCCGGGCGGCGTCGGGCAGGGAGCCGTGGTCTGGTCGGGCAGCGTTGCGTTGGTGGGTGGTGTGCTTGGGGCGCTGGCCCGTGGGGGCTGGTTTGGCGTCGGTAGGGGCCGTCGCGGCAGCTACGGCGGGAGGCTGACGTTGGAGGTCCCTGGCGGGAGCTTGTGCGGGCTGCCGTGGCCGAGCTGGTGCTGCCGGGCGTTTGGCGGCGCGTTGTGGCGAGGAACGCGTGAGGTGTGGAGAGCAGGGGAAGCGATGGGAAGGGAGGCGCGGCGTGCCGTGCCTGTCCTTGACGGAACGCTGGAACGGTTTGGGTGGGGAGGGACCTTGCGAGGGTGCCGCGGGGCAAGCCGCCGGCCAGGAGCTGGGCCGTCTTCAAGTCGCTGAGGTTGCTCAGAGCGCCGTCCACCGTGCCCTTGAGCGTTGGCGGGGCGGGGGCAGCCGCCGCCTGTCCGGGCGACGCGTTGGAGTGCTTGGGCACCGTCCTGCGGAAAGGTGCCCTGCTGGTGGCTAGTGTGAACGTGGCGCCTCGTCGCTCAGGCGCGGTCCCCGCTGTCCTGCGGCCAGAGGCCCTGCGAGAGCGTCTGTCCCCGTGTTTCTCCTGAGCCCCCTTGAGGCCGCCGTAAGGTCTGCGCGGAGGCGTGTCTTGCGGGGGCGGCAGAACCCCGAGCCTGTCTTTGTGGGAGAGGTGTTGCAAGGCTCCGGTGGCTTTGGTGGCGCTCTGTCTTTGTGGAGGGCCTGCGCAAGAGGTGCGGGTGCGTTGCTGGTCCTGCGGAGTGCGGAGCCGATGCGCCGTGTTTGGCAAGCGGTCTGGGAGGTGGAAGGTGTTGAGGAGAGAAGGGCCGAAGAGGCGCCGGTGGTGCCGGTGGCTACGGGCCGTCAGGGGTTTTGCCAAGAGGTGGGGGCAAGTGGCTCGTTGGGGAGGCGGCAAAGCGAAGGGCGGGCAGGGGGCGCGCAGAGCCCCGTTGGGAGCGGGGCTTGGAGGAGGCGTTGAGCGGAGGTGTCTTCCCCCCCCCCGCCCCAGAGGCTGGCTCGTGTGCTTGTGAGAGAAGAGGCACGGTCAGTGTTTTTGCAGGAGGTCTTTTATTTTGTGTGAAATAAATAGGTGAATAAATAGCTAAACCCCGTTGTCCCCGTAATAAATAGAGGGAGTTGTGTAAGGAGAGGCCGAGCGGCGGGAGGCGGAGGGCGCGAGGGGGGTGGGGGCGCGCGGGGCGGTGCGGTGCGGGGCGGTGGGGCTAGTGGTTGGTGGTGCGGGTGAGGTTGTGGAGGCGCTGGAAGCAGGCGCGAGCCTCGAGGCGGACGTGGTCCCAGGCGCAGGCGCTGTGGTTGTGGGCGCGGAGGAAGCGGTGGATGTCGGCGAAGTATTTGTTGATGCGGAGCAGCAGGTGGCGGGGCCCTTGGCTGGCGAAGAGCGTGCCGTTGTCCGTGAGGCATTGGTCGAGGTGGTGGATGTAGTGGTGGAGGTTGTTGAGGAGGTGGTGGCGCGCGTGGGCGTCCCAGTGCTGGGGGGTGGTGGAGGCGTTGAGGGTGGCGAAGAGGTGCTGGAGGATGCGTCGTGCGGTGGCGGCGGCTTGTTGCGGGTGGGGGGTGCGGAGGAGGGTGTCGGGGAAGGGGAAGGGCGCGTGGTGGTGGTGGCAGGGCTGCGGCGGGCTGGGAGCCATGGCCTGGAGGAGCTGGAGGCTGTCCCAGGGGAAGGTGGCGTCGCGGGGCCGCAGGGGGTGGCAGGCGGTGGCGGCGGCGGTGGCGGCGGCGGCGGCGAGAGCCGTCAGGAGGAGCGGGAGCGGCGGGGCGCCGTGGCGCAGGCGGGGCCGTGGGGTGGCGGGCGCAGGCATGGTGGGTGCGTGGGAGGTGCTGGGCAGGAGGCTGGTGAGGCTGCGTGGCGGTGCGGGCGGGCGCTGTGCTTGGGGTGGTGCCGGGCGGCCGGCTTTATGTGGTGCGGGCGCTTTCCCTTCCTCGCTTTCTGATTGCGGCGAGTTTCCGGCTGCGGTTTTCGGTTTTGGCCGGTGGCTGCGGTGGTCTTGGGGAAGTGCGTTGGTGGGGCGGGCGTGCGTGGGGAGGGCGGTGGCGGTGCTTTGTTGGGGGGAGGCTGCGTGTGGTGGCGGAGCGGCGGGGGATGCGAAAGCGCTGGGGCAGGGCCCTTGGGGGCAGCTGTGGCGGGGAGGTGTGTTCGGGTTTCCCTGCTGGCTGCAGGGCGAGCTGGGGTGCCTCTTTTCTGCGGCTGAAGTTCCCCTCGCTTCCTGCCCGCCCGCCCGCCCGCGTGCCTTCTCGGTCGGCGATGCCCTGGGCTTGGCTGCGGTGGGTTTTCCTTTCGCTTGTGGCTGGCCTTTGTTTTCATCTTGGCCGGGCTTTCCTTTGCGCCCGGGGAAGGGTTGTGAAGTGGTGTCACTTGGCAGAGCGTGGGGAGCCCCCTGGCGGAGCGAGGCCCTGGGGGTGGCTTGCGAGGAGGTGGCCCCGGCGGTGGGCCCTTGAGCAGCGGCTGTGTTGTCGGCCGGGGCTGCCCCAGCTCCTGTGTTGGAAGGCGATGAGAACGGGGAAGGCGGGCAGGGGGAAAAAGGAAGAGGAAGAAGGGAAGAGTTTTGCTGCCGGCGCTGCTGCCGCGGCGGCGGCGGCGGCGGCGTTGGGTCGCAGGCGTGTGGCCCTGTAGCGAAGTGGCGGTGGGTTTCCTGTGCCTCCTGGCCCGAGGTGTCTGGAGAGCAAAGAAGAACATGGCGCCCGTAAGCGAAGGGCCTTGCGTGTGGGCTGGCCTGAGGCCCTGCGGCCCTAGAGGAGGGGTGTCGCCGAGCGCTGCGGAGGTGGAGCTGAGCCCGCGGAGGTGGTTGTAGAGGTGTAGTGGGAAGAGGAGGAGGCGGCGGAGGTTGCGGTGGCTAAAGTTTTCGGGTGCCTTCCGAGGGGGAGGGTCGTGTTGTGCTGGTGCGAGAGAGGCTGCCCCGTGTTTTGTGAAAGCTGTTGGAGCAGGGGAAGCGTGTGCGTGGGGTGGCGGTGGTGGGGGTGGCCGGGCGGCGTCGGGCAGGGAGCCGTGGTCTGGTCGGGCAGCGTTGCGTTGGTGGGTGGTGTGCTTGGGGCGCTGGCCCGTGGGGGCTGGTTTGGCGTCGGTAGGGGCCGTCGCGGCAGCTACGGCGGGAGGCTGACGTTGGAGGTCCCTGGCGGGAGCTTGTGCGGGCTGCCGTGGCCGAGCTGGTGCTGCCGGGCGTTTGGCGGCGCGTTGTGGCGAGGAACGCGTGAGGTGTGGAGAGCAGGGGAAGCGATGGGAAGGGAGGCGCGGCGTGCCGTGCCTGTCCTTGACGGAACGCTGGAACGGTTTGGGTGGGGAGGGACCTTGCGAGGGTGCCGCGGGGCAAGCCGCCGGCCAGGAGCTGGGCCGTCTTCAAGTCGCTGAGGTTGCTCAGAGCGCCGTCCACCGTGCCCTTGAGCGTTGGCGGGGCGGGGGCAGCCGCCGCCTGTCCGGGCGACGCGTTGGAGTGCTTGGGCACCGTCCTGCGGAAAGGTGCCCTGCTGGTGGCTAGTGTGAACGTGGCGCCTCGTCGCTCAGGCGCGGTCCCCGCTGTCCTGCGGCCAGAGGCCCTGCGAGAGCGTCTGTCCCCGTGTTTCTCCTGAGCCCCCTTGAGGCCGCCGTAAGGTCTGCGCGGAGGCGTGTCTTGCGGGGGCGGCAGAACCCCGAGCCTGTCTTTGTGGGAGAGGTGTTGCAAGGCTCCGGTGGCTTTGGTGGCGCTCTGTCTTTGTGGAGGGCCTGCGCAAGAGGTGCGGGTGCGTTGCTGGTCCTGCGGAGTGCGGAGCCGATGCGCCGTGTTTGGCAAGCGGTCTGGGAGGTGGAAGGTGTTGAGGAGAGAAGGGCCGAAGAGGCGCCGGTGGTGCCGGTGGCTACGGGCCGTCAGGGGTTTTGCCAAGAGGTGGGGGCAAGTGGCTCGTTGGGGAGGCGGCAAAGCGAAGGGCGGGCAGGGGGCGCGCAGAGCCCCGTTGGGAGCGGGGCTTGGAGGAGGCGTTGAGCGGAGGTGTCTTCCCCCCCCCCGCCCCAGAGGCTGGCTCGTGTGCTTGTGAGAGAAGAGGCACGGTCAGTGTTTTTGCAGGAGGTCT
Source organism: Leptosomus discolor (assembly GCF_034619465.1). Classification (NCBI taxonomy): domain Eukaryota; kingdom Metazoa; phylum Chordata; class Aves; order Leptosomiformes; family Leptosomidae; genus Leptosomus; species Leptosomus discolor. Next base: position 84,229,097 of record NC_141419.1, read on the forward strand.
TTTATTTTGTGTGAAATAAATAGGTGAATAAATAGCTAAACCCCGTTGTCCCCGTAATAAATAGAGGGAGTTGTGTAAGGAGAGGCCGAGCGGCGGGAGGCGGAGGGCGCGAGGGGGGTGGGGGCGCGCGGGGCGGTGCGGTGCGGGGCGGTGGGGCTAGTGGTTGGTGGTGCGGGTGAGGTTGTGGAGGCGCTGGAAGCAGGCGCGAGCCTCGAGGCGGACGTGGTCCCAGGCGCAGGCGCTGTGGTTGTGGGCGCGGAGGAAGCGGTGGATGTCGGCGAAGTATTTGTTGATGCGGAGCAGCAGGTGGCGGGGCCCTTGGCTGGCGAAGAGCGTGCCGTTGTCCGTGAGGCATTGGTCGAGGTGGTGGATGTAGTGGTGGAGGTTGTTGAGGAGGTGGTGGCGCGCGTGGGCGTCCCAGTGCTGGGGGGTGGTGGAGGCGTTGAGGGTGGCGAAGAGGTGCTGGAGGATGCGTCGTGCGGTGGCGGCGGCTTGTTGCGGGTGGGGGGTGCGGAGGAGGGTGTCGGGGAAGGGGAAGGGCGCGTGGTGGTGGTGGCAGGGCTGCGGCGGGCTGGGAGCCATGGCCTGGAGGAGCTGGAGGCTGTCCCAGGGGAAGGTGGCGTCGCGGGGCCGCAGGGGGTGGCAGGCGGTGGCGGCGGCGGTGGCGGCGGCGGCGGCGAGAGCCGTCAGGAGGAGCGGGAGCGGCGGGGCGCCGTGGCGCAGGCGGGGCCGTGGGGTGGCGGGCGCAGGCATGGTGGGTGCGTGGGAGGTGCTGGGCAGGAGGCTGGTGAGGCTGCGTGGCGGTGCGGGCGGGCGCTGTGCTTGGGGTGGTGCCGGGCGGCCGGCTTTATGTGGTGCGGGCGCTTTCCCTTCCTCGCTTTCTGATTGCGGCGAGTTTCCGGCTGCGGTTTTCGGTTTTGGCCGGTGGCTGCGGTGGTCTTGGGGAAGTGCGTTGGTGGGGCGGGCGTGCGTGGGGAGGGCGGTGGCGGTGCTTTGTTGGGGGGAGGCTGCGTGTGGTGGCGGAGCGGCGGGGGATGCGAAAGCGCTGGGGCAGGGCCCTTGGGGGCAGCTGTGGCGGGGAGGTGTGTTCGGGTTTCCCTGCTGGCTGCAGGGCGAGCTGGGGTGCCTCTTTTCTGCGGCTGAAGTTCCCCTCGCTTCCTGCCCGCCCGCCCGCCCGCGTGCCTTCTCGGTCGGCGATGCCCTGGGCTTGGCTGCGGTGGGTTTTCCTTTCGCTTGTGGCTGGCCTTTGTTTTCATCTTGGCCGGGCTTTCCTTTGCGCCCGGGGAAGGGTTGTGAAGTGGTGTCACTTGGCAGAGCGTGGGGAGCCCCCTGGCGGAGCGAGGCCCTGGGGGTGGCTTGCGAGGAGGTGGCCCCGGCGGTGGGCCCTTGAGCAGCGGCTGTGTTGTCGGCCGGGGCTGCCCCAGCTCCTGTGTTGGAAGGCGATGAGAACGGGGAAGGCGGGCAGGGGGAAAAAGGAAGAGGAAGAAGGGAAGAGTTTTGCTGCCGGCGCTGCTGCCGCGGCGGCGGCGGCGGCGGCGTTGGGTCGCAGGCGTGTGGCCCTGTAGCGAAGTGGCGGTGGGTTTCCTGTGCCTCCTGGCCCGAGGTGTCTGGAGAGCAAAGAAGAACATGGCGCCCGTAAGCGAAGGGCCTTGCGTGTGGGCTGGCCTGAGGCCCTGCGGCCCTAGAGGAGGGGTGTCGCCGAGCGCTGCGGAGGTGGAGCTGAGCCCGCGGAGGTGGTTGTAGAGGTGTAGTGGGAAGAGGAGGAGGCGGCGGAGGTTGCGGTGGCTAAAGTTTTCGGGTGCCTTCCGAGGGGGAGGGTCGTGTTGTGCTGGTGCGAGAGAGGCTGCCCCGTGTTTTGTGAAAGCTGTTGGAGCAGGGGAAGCGTGTGCGTGGGGTGGCGGTGGTGGGGGTGGCCGGGCGGCGTCGGGCAGGGAGCCGTGGTCTGGTCGGGCAGCGTTGCGTTGGTGGGTGGTGTGCTTGGGGCGCTGGCCCGTGGGGGCTGGTTTGGCGTCGGTAGGGGCCGTCGCGGCAGCTACGGCGGGAGGCTGACGTTGGAGGTCCCTGGCGGGAGCTTGTGCGGGCTGCCGTGGCCGAGCTGGTGCTGCCGGGCGTTTGGCGGCGCGTTGTGGCGAGGAACGCGTGAGGTGTGGAGAGCAGGGGAAGCGATGCGAAGGGAGGCGCGGCGTGCCGTGCCTGTCCTTGACGGAACGCTGGAACGGTTTGGGTGGGGAGGGACCTTGCGAGGGTGCCGCGGGGCAAGCCGCCGGCCAGGAGCTGGGCCGTCTTCAAGTCGCTGAGGTTGCTCAGAGCGCCGTCCACCGTGCCCTTGAGCGTTGGCGGGGCGGGGGCAGCCGCCGCCTGTCCGGGCGACGCGTTGGAGTGCTTGGGCACCGTCCTGCGGAAAGGTGCCCTGCTGGTGGCTAGTGTGAACGTGGCGCCTCGTCGCTCAGGCGCGGTCCCCGCTGTCCTGCGGCCAGAGGCCCTGCGAGAGCGTCTGTCCCCGTGTTTCTCCTGAGCCCCCTTGAGGCCGCCGTAAGGTCTGCGCGGAGGCGTGTCTTGCGGGGGCGGCAGAACCCCGAGCCTGTCTTTGTGGGAGAGGTGTTGCAAGGCTCCGGTGGCTTTGGTGGCGCTCTGTCTTTGTGGAGGGCCTGCGCAAGAGGTGCGGGTGCGTTGCTGGTCCTGCGGAGTGCGGAGCCGATGCGCCGTGTTTGGCAAGCGGTCTGGGAGGTGGAAGGTGTTGAGGAGAGAAGGGCCGAAGAGGCGCCGGTGGTGCCGGTGGCTACGGGCCGTCAGGGGTTTTGCCAAGAGGTGGGGGCAAGTGGCTCGTTGGGGAGGCGGCAAAGCGAAGGGCGGGCAGGGGGCGCGCAGAGCCCCGTTGGGAGCGGGGCTTGGAGGAGGCGTTGAGCGGAGGTGTCTTCCCCCCCCCCGCCCCAGAGGCTGGCTCGTGTGCTTGTGAGAGAAGAGGCACGGTCAGTGTTTTTGCAGGAGGTCTTTTATTTTGTGTGAAATAAATAGGTGAATAAATAGCTAAACCCCGTTGTCCCCGTAATAAATAGAGGGAGTTGTGTAAGGAGAGGCCGAGCGGCGGGAGGCGGAGGGCGCGAGGGGGGTGGGGGCGCGCGGGGCGGTGCGGTGCGGGGCGGTGGGGCTAGTGGTTGGTGGTGCGGGTGAGGTTGTGGAGGCGCTGGAAGCAGGCGCGAGCCTCGAGGCGGACGTGGTCCCAGGCGCAGGCGCTGTGGTTGTGGGCGCGGAGGAAGCGGTGGATGTCGGCGAAGTATTTGTTGATGCGGAGCAGCAGGTGGCGGGGCCCTTGGCTGGCGAAGAGCGTGCCGTTGTCCGTGAGGCATTGGTCGAGGTGGTGGATGTAGTGGTGGAGGTTGTTGAGGAGGTGGTGGCGCGCGTGGGCGTCCCAGTGCTGGGGGGTGGTGGAGGCGTTGAGGGTGGCGAAGAGGTGCTGGAGGATGCGTCGTGCGGTGGCGGCGGCTTGTTGCGGGTGGGGGGTGCGGAGGAGGGTGTCGGGGAAGGGGAAGGGCGCGTGGTGGTGGTGGCAGGGCTGCGGCGGGCTGGGAGCCATGGCCTGGAGGAGCTGGAGGCTGTCCCAGGGGAAGGTGGCGTCGCGGGGCCGCAGGGGGTGGCAGGCGGTGGCGGCGGCGGGTGGCGGCGGCGGCGGCGAGAGCCGTCAGGAGGAGCGGGAGCGGCGGGGCGCCGTGGCGCAGGCGGGGCCGTGGGGTGGCGGGCGCAGGCATGGTGGGTGCGTGGGAGGTGCTGGGCAGGAGGCTGGTGAGGCTGCGTGGCGGTGCGGGCGGGCGCTGTGCTTGGGGTGGTGCCGGGCGGCCGGCTTTATGTGGTGCGGGCGCTTTCCCTTCCTCGCTTTCTGATTGCGGCGAGTTTCCGGCTGCGGTTTTCGGTTTTGGCCGGTGGCTGCGGTGGTCTTGGGGAAGTGCGTTGGTGGGGCGGGCGTGCGTGGGGAGGGCGGTGGCGGTGCTTTGTTGGGGGGAGGCTGCGTGTGGTGGCGGAGCGGCGGGGGATGCGAAAGCGCTGGGGCAGGGCCCTTGGGGGCAGCTGTGGCGGGGAGGTGTGTTCGGGTTTCCCTGCTGGCTGCAGGGCGAGCTGGGGTGCCTCTTTTCTGCGGCTGAAGTTCCCCTCGCTTCCTGCCCGCCCGCCCGCCCGCGTGCCTTCTCGGTCGGCGATGCCCTGGGCTTGGCTGCGGTGGGTTTTCCTTTCGCTTGTGGCTGGCCTTTGTTTTCATCTTGGCCGGGCTTTCCTTTGCGCCCGGGGAAGGGTTGTGAAGTGGTGTCACTTGGCAGAGCGTGGGGAGCCCCCTGGCGGAGCGAGGCCCTGGGGGTGGCTTGCGAGGAGGTGGCCCCGGCGGTGGGCCCTTGAGCAGCGGCTGTGTTGTCGGCCGGGGCTGCCCCAGCTCCTGTGTTGGAAGGCGATGAGAACGGGGAAGGCGGGCAGGGGGAAAAAGGAAGAGGAAGAAGGGAAGAGTTTTGCTGCCGGCGCTGCTGCCGCGGCGGCGGCGGCGGCGGCGTTGGGTCGCAGGCGTGTGGCCCTGTAGCGAAGTGGCGGTGGGTTTCCTGTGCCTCCTGGCCCGAGGTGTCTGGAGAGCAAAGAAGAACATGGCGCCCGTAAGCGAAGGGCCTTGCGTGTGGGCTGGCCTGAGGCCCTGCGGCCCTAGAGGAGGGGTGTCGCCGAGCGCTGCGGAGGTGGAGCTGAGCCCGCGGAGGTGGTTGTAGAGGTGTAGTGGGAAGAGGAGGAGGCGGCGGAGGTTGCGGTGGCTAAAGTTTTCGGGTGCCTTCCGAGGGGGAGGGTCGTGTTGTGCTGGTGCGAGAGAGGCTGCCCCGTGTTTTGTGAAAGCTGTTGGAGCAGGGGAAGCGTGTGCGTGGGGTGGCGGTGGTGGGGGTGGCCGGGCGGCGTCGGGCAGGGAGCCGTGGTCTGGTCGGGCAGCGTTGCGTTGGTGGGTGGTGTGCTTGGGGCGCTGGCCCGTGGGGGCTGGTTTGGCGTCGGTAGGGGCCGTCGCGGCAGCTACGGCGGGAGGCTGACGTTGGAGGTCCCTGGCGGGAGCTTGTGCGGGCTGCCGTGGCCGAGCTGGTGCTGCCGGGCGTTTGGCGGCGCGTTGTGGCGAGGAACGCGTGAGGTGTGGAGAGCAGGGGAAGCGATGCGAAGGGAGGCGCGGCGTGCCGTGCCTGTCCTTGACGGAACGCTGGAACGGTTTGGGTGGGGAGGGACCTTGCGAGGGTGCCGCGGGGCAAGCCGCCGGCCAGGAGCTGGGCCGTCTTCAAGTCGCTGAGGTTGCTCAGAGCGCCGTCCACCGTGCCCTTGAGCGTTGGCGGGGCGGGGGCAGCCGCCGCCTGTCCGGGCGACGCGTTGGAGTGCTTGGGCACCGTCCTGCGGAAAGGTGCCCTGCTGGTGGCTAGTGTGAACGTGGCGCCTCGTCGCTCAGGCGCGGTCCCCGCTGTCCTGCGGCCAGAGGCCCTGCGAGAGCGTCTGTCCCCGTGTTTCTCCTGAGCCCCCTTGAGGCCGCCGTAAGGTCTGCGCGGAGGCGTGTCTTGCGGGGGCGGCAGAACCCCGAGCCTGTCTTTGTGGGAGAGGTGTTGCAAGGCTCCGGTGGCTTTGGTGGCGCTCTGTCTTTGTGGAGGGCCTGCGCAAGAGGTGCGGGTGCGTTGCTGGTCCTGCGGAGTGCGGAGCCGATGCGCCGTGTTTGGCAAGCGGTCTGGGAGGTGGAAGGTGTTGAGGAGAGAAGGGCCGAAGAGGCGCCGGTGGTGCCGGTGGCTACGGGCCGTCAGGGGTTTTGCCAAGAGGTGGGGGCAAGTGGCTCGTTGGGGAGGCGGCAAAGCGAAGGGCGGGCAGGGGGCGCGCAGAGCCCCGTTGGGAGCGGGGCTTGGAGGAGGCGTTGAGCGGAGGTGTCTTCCCCCCCCCCGCCCCAGAGGCTGGCTCGTGTGCTTGTGAGAGAAGAGGCACGGTCAGTGTTTTTGCAGGAGGTCTTTTATTTTGTGTGAAATAAATAGGTGAATAAATAGCTAAACCCCGTTGTCCCCGTAATAAATAGAGGGAGTTGTGTAAGGAGAGGCCGAGCGGCGGGAGGCGGAGGGCGCGAGGGGGGTGGGGGCGCGCGGGGCGGTGCGGTGCGGGGCGGTGGGGCTAGTGGTTGGTGGTGCGGGTGAGGTTGTGGAGGCGCTGGAAGCAGGCGCGAGCCTCGAGGCGGACGTGGTCCCAGGCGCAGGCGCTGTGGTTGTGGGCGCGGAGGAAGCGGTGGATGTCGGCGAAGTATTTGTTGATGCGGAGCAGCAGGTGGCGGGGCCCTTGGCTGGCGAAGAGCGTGCCGTTGTCCGTGAGGCATTGGTCGAGGTGGTGGATGTAGTGGTGGAGGTTGTTGAGGAGGTGGTGGCGCGCGTGGGCGTCCCAGTGCTGGGGGGTGGTGGAGGCGTTGAGGGTGGCGAAGAGGTGCTGGAGGATGCGTCGTGCGGTGGCGGCGGCTTGTTGCGGGTGGGGGGTGCGGAGGAGGGTGTCGGGGAAGGGGAAGGGCGCGTGGTGGTGGTGGCAGGGCTGCGGCGGGCTGGGAGCCATGGCCTGGAGGAGCTGGAGGCTGTCCCAGGGGAAGGTGGCGTCGCGGGGCCGCAGGGGGTGGCAGGCGGTGGCGGCGGCGGTGGCGGCGGCGGCGGCGAGAGCCGTCAGGAGGAGCGGGAGCGGCGGGGCGCCGTGGCGCAGGCGGGGCCGTGGGGTGGCGGGCGCAGGCATGGTGGGTGCGTGGGAGGTGCTGGGCAGGAGGCTGGTGAGGCTGCGTGGCGGTGCGGGCGGGCGCTGTGCTTGGGGTGGTGCCGGGCGGCCGGCTTTATGTGGTGCGGGCGCTTTCCCTTCCTCGCTTTCTGATTGCGGCGAGTTTCCGGCTGCGGTTTTCGGTTTTGGCCGGTGGCTGCGGTGGTCTTGGGGAAGTGCGTTGGTGGGGCGGGCGTGCGTGGGGAGGGCGGTGGCGGTGCTTTGTTGGGGGGAGGCTGCGTGTGGTGGCGGAGCGGCGGGGGATGCGAAAGCGCTGGGGCAGGGCCCTTGGGGGCAGCTGTGGCGGGGAGGTGTGTTCGGGTTTCCCTGCTGGCTGCAGGGCGAGCTGGGGTGCCTCTTTTCTGCGGCTGAAGTTCCCCTCGCTTCCTGCCCGCCCGCCCGCCCGCGTGCCTTCTCGGTCGGCGATGCCCTGGGCTTGGCTGCGGTGGGTTTTCCTTTCGCTTGTGGCTGGCCTTTGTTTTCATCTTGGCCGGGCTTTCCTTTGCGCCCGGGGAAGGGTTGTGAAGTGGTGTCACTTGGCAGAGCGTGGGGAGCCCCCTGGCGGAGCGAGGCCCTGGGGGTGGCTTGCGAGGAGGTGGCCCCGGCGGTGGGCCCTTGAGCAGCGGCTGTGTTGTCGGCCGGGGCTGCCCCAGCTCCTGTGTTGGAAGGCGATGAGAACGGGGAAGGCGGGCAGGGGGAAAAAGGAAGAGGAAGAAGGGAAGAGTTTTGCTGCCGGCGCTGCTGCCGCGGCGGCGGCGGCGGCGGCGTTGGGTCGCAGGCGTGTGGCCCTGTAGCGAAGTGGCGGTGGGTTTCCTGTGCCTCCTGGCCCGAGGTGTCTGGAGAGCAAAGAAGAACATGGCGCCCGTAAGCGAAGGGCCTTGCGTGTGGGCTGGCCTGAGGCCCTGCGGCCCTAGAGGAGGGGTGTCGCCGAGCGCTGCGGAGGTGGAGCTGAGCCCGCGGAGGTGGTTGTAGAGGTGTAGTGGGAAGAGGAGGAGGCGGCGGAGGTTGCGGTGGCTAAAGTTTTCGGGTGCCTTCCGAGGGGGAGGGTCGTGTTGTGCTGGTGCGAGAGAGGCTGCCCCGTGTTTTGTGAAAGCTGTTGGAGCAGGGGAAGCGTGTGCGTGGGGTGGCGGTGGTGGGGGTGGCCGGGCGGCGTCGGGCAGGGAGCCGTGGTCTGGTCGGGCAGCGTTGCGTTGGTGGGTGGTGTGCTTGGGGCGCTGGCCCGTGGGGGCTGGTTTGGCGTCGGTAGGGGCCGTCGCGGCAGCTACGGCGGGAGGCTGACGTTGGAGGTCCCTGGCGGGAGCTTGTGCGGGCTGCCGTGGCCGAGCTGGTGCTGCCGGGCGTTTGGCGGCGCGTTGTGGCGAGGAACGCGTGAGGTGTGGAGAGCAGGGGAAGCGATGCGAAGGGAGGCGCGGCGTGCCGTGCCTGTCCTTGACGGAACGCTGGAACGGTTTGGGTGGGGAGGGACCTTGCGAGGGTGCCGCGGGGCAAGCCGCCGGCCAGGAGCTGGGCCGTCTTCAAGTCGCTGAGGTTGCTCAGAGCGCCGTCCACCGTGCCCTTGAGCGTTGGCGGGGCGGGGGCAGCCGCCGCCTGTCCGGGCGACGCGTTGGAGTGCTTGGGCACCGTCCTGCGGAAAGGTGCCCTGCTGGTGGCTAGTGTGAACGTGGCGCCTCGTCGCTCAGGCGCGGTCCCCGCTGTCCTGCGGCCAGAGGCCCTGCGAGAGCGTCTGTCCCCGTGTTTCTCCTGAGCCCCCTTGAGGCCGCCGTAAGGTCTGCGCGGAGGCGTGTCTTGCGGGGGCGGCAGAACCCCGAGCCTGTCTTTGTGGGAGAGGTGTTGCAAGGCTCCGGTGGCTTTGGTGGCGCTCTGTCTTTGTGGAGGGCCTGCGCAAGAGGTGCGGGTGCGTTGCTGGTCCTGCGGAGTGCGGAGCCGATGCGCCGTGTTTGGCAAGCGGTCTGGGAGGTGGAAGGTGTTGAGGAGAGAAGGGCCGAAGAGGCGCCGGTGGTGCCGGTGGCTACGGGCCGTCAGGGGTTTTGCCAAGAGGTGGGGGCAAGTGGCTCGTTGGGGAGGCGGCAAAGCGAAGGGCGGGCAGGGGGCGCGCAGAGCCCCGTTGGGAGCGGGGCTTGGAGGAGGCGTTGAGCGGAGGTGTCTTCCCCCCCCCCGCCCCAGAGGCTGGCTCGTGTGCTTGTGAGAGAAGAGGCACGGTCAGTGTTTTTGCAGGAGGTCTTTTATTTTGTGTGAAATAAATAGGTGAATAAATAGCTAAACCCCGTTGTCCCCGTAATAAATAGAGGGAGTTGTGTAAGGAGAGGCCGAGCGGCGGGAGGCGGAGGGCGCGAGGGGGGTGGGGGGCGCGCGGGGCGGTGCGGTGCGGGGCGGTGGGGCTAGTGGTTGGTGGTGCGGGTGAGGTTGTGGAGGCGCTGGAAGCAGGCGCGAGCCTCGAGGCGGACGTGGTCCCAGGCGCAGGCGCTGTGGTTGTGGGCGCGGAGGAAGCGGTGGATGTCGGCGAAGTATTTGTTGATGCGGAGCAGCAGGTGGCGGGGCCCTTGGCTGGCGAAGAGCGTGCCGTTGTCCGTGAGGCATTGGTCGAGGTGGTGGATGTAGTGGTGGAGGTTGTTGAGGAGGTGGTGGCGCGCGTGGGCGTCCCAGTGCTGGGGGGTGGTGGAGGCGTTGAGGGTGGCGAAGAGGTGCTGGAGGATGCGTCGTGCGGTGGCGGCGGCTTGTTGCGGGTGGGGGGTGCGGAGGAGGGTGTCGGGGAAGGGGAAGGGCGCGTGGTGGTGGTGGCAGGGCTGCGGCGGGCTGGGAGCCATGGCCTGGAGGAGCTGGAGGCTGTCCCAGGGGAAGGTGGCGTCGCGGGGCCGCAGGGGGTGGCAGGCGGTGGCGGCGGCGGTGGCGGCGGCGGCGGCGAGAGCCGTCAGGAGGAGCGGGAGCGGCGGGGCGCCGTGGCGCAGGCGGGGCCGTGGGGTGGCGGGCGCAGGCATGGTGGGTGCGTGGGAGGTGCTGGGCAGGAGGCTGGTGAGGCTGCGTGGCGGTGCGGGCGGGCGCTGTGCTTGGGGTGGTGCCGGGCGGCCGGCTTTATGTGGTGCGGGCGCTTTCCCTTCCTCGCTTTCTGATTGCGGCGAGTTTCCGGCTGCGGTTTTCGGTTTTGGCCGGTGGCTGCGGTGGTCTTGGGGAAGTGCGTTGGTGGGGCGGGCGTGCGTGGGGAGGGCGGTGGCGGTGCTTTGTTGGGGGGAGGCTGCGTGTGGTGGCGGAGCGGCGGGGGATGCGAAAGCGCTGGGGCAGGGCCCTTGGGGGCAGCTGTGGCGGGGAGGTGTGTTCGGGTTTCCCTGCTGGCTGCAGGGCGAGCTGGGGTGCCTCTTTTCTGCGGCTGAAGTTCCCCTCGCTTCCTGCCCGCCCGCCCGCCCGCGTGCCTTCTCGGTCGGCGATGCCCTGGGCTTGGCTGCGGTGGGTTTTCCTTTCGCTTGTGGCTGGCCTTTGTTTTCATCTTGGCCGGGCTTTCCTTTGCGCCCGGGGAAGGGTTGTGAAGTGGTGTCACTTGGCAGAGCGTGGGGAGCCCCCTGGCGGAGCGAGGCCCTGGGGGTGGCTTGCGAGGAGGTGGCCCCGGCGGTGGGCCCTTGAGCAGCGGCTGTGTTGTCGGCCGGGGCTGCCCCAGCTCCTGTGTTGGAAGGCGATGAGAACGGGGAAGGCGGGGGGGGGGGGGCAGGGGGGGGGAAAAAGGAAGAGGAAGAAGGGAAGAGTTTTGCTGCCGGCGCTGCTGCCGCGGCGGCGGCGGCGGCGGCGTTGGGTCGCAGGCGTGTGGCCCTGTAGCGAAGTGGCGGTGGGTTTCCTGTGCCTCCTGGCCCGAGGTGTCTGGAGAGCAAAGAAGAACATGGCGCCCGTAAGCGAAGGGCCTTGCGTGTGGGCTGGCCTGAGGCCCTGCGGCCCTAGAGGAGGGTGTCGCCGAGCGCTGCGGAGGTGGAGCTGAGCCCGCGGAGGTGGTTGTAGAGGTGTAGTGGGAAGAGGAGGAGGCGGCGGAGGTTGCGGTGGCTAAAGTTTTCGGGTGCCTTCCGAGGGGGAGGGTCGTGTTGTGCTGGTGCGAGAGAGGCTGCCCCGTGTTTTGTGAAAGCTGTTGGAGCAGGGGAAGCGTGTGCGTGGGGTGGCGGTGGGTGGGGGTGGCCGGGCGGCGTCGGGCAGGGAGCCGTGGTCTGGTCGGGCAGCGTTGCGTTGGTGGGTGGTGTGCTTGGGGCGCTGGCCCGTGGGGGCTGGTTTGGCGTCGGTAGGGGCCGTCGCGGCAGCTACGGCGGGAGGCTGACGTTGGAGGTCCCTGGCGGGAGCTTGTGCGGGCTGCCGTGGCCGAGCTGGGTGCTGCCGGGCGTTTGGCGGCGCGTTGTGGCGAGGAACGCGTGAGGTGTGGAGAGCAGGGGAAGCGATGGGAAGGGAGGCGCGGCGTGCCGTGCCTGTCCTTGACGGAACGCTGGAACGGTTTGGGTGGGGAGGGACCTTGCGAGGGTGCCGCGGGGCAAGCCGCCGGCCAGGAGCTGGGCCGTCTTCAAGTCGCTGAGGTTGCTCAGAGCGCCGTCCACCGTGCCCTTGAGCGTTGGCGGGGCGGGGGCAGCCGCCGCCTGTCCGGGCGACGCGTTGGAGTGCTTGGGCACCGTCCTGCGGAAAGGTGCCCTGCTGGTGGCTAGTGTGAACGTGGCGCCTCGTCGCTCAGGCGCGGTCCCCGCTGTCCTGCGGCCAGAGGCCCTGCGAGGAGCGTCTGTCCCCGTGTTTCTCCTGAGCCCCCTTGAGGCCGCCGTAAGGTCTGCGCGGAGGCGTGTCTTGCGGGGGCGGCAGAACCCCGAGCCTGTCTTTGTGGGAGAGGTGTTGCAAGGCTCCGGTGGCTTTGGTGGCGCTCTGTCTTTGTGGAGGGCCTGCGCAAGAGGTGCGGGTGCGTTGCTGGTCCTGCGGAGTGCGGAGCCGATGCGCCGTGTTTGGCAAGCGGTCTGGGAGGTGGAAGGTGTTGAGGAGAGAAGGGCCGAAGAGGCGCCGGTGGTGCCGGTGGCTACGGGCCGTCAGGGGTTTTGCCAAGAGGTGGGGGCAAGTGGCTCGTTGGGGAGGCGGCAAAGCGAAGGGCGGGCAGGGGGCGCGCAGAGCCCCGTTGGGAGCGGGGCTTGGAGGAGGCGTTGAGCGGAGGTGTCTTCCCCCCCCCCGCCCCAGAGGCTGGCTCGTGTGCTTGTGAGAGAAGAGGCACGGTCAGTGTTTTTGCAGGAGGTCTTTTATTTTGTGTGAAATAAATAGGTGAATAAATAGCTAAACCCCGTTGTCCCCGTAATAAATAGAGGGAGTTGTGTAAGGAGAGGCCGAGCGGCGGGAGGCGGAGGGCGCGAGGGGGGTGGGGGCGCGCGGGGCGGTGCGGTGCGGGGCGGTGGGGCTAGTGGTTGGTGGTGCGGGTGAGGTTGTGGAGGCGCTGGAAGCAGGCGCGAGCCTCGAGGCGGACGTGGTCCCAGGCGCAGGCGCTGTGGTTGTGGGCGCGGAGGAAGCGGTGGATGTCGGCGAAGTATTTGTTGATGCGGAGCAGCAGGTGGCGGGGCCCTTGGCTGGCGAAGAGCGTGCCGTTGTCCGTGAGGCATTGGTCGAGGTGGTGGATGTAGTGGTGGAGGTTGTTGAGGAGGTGGTGGCGCGCGTGGGCGTCCCAGTGCTGGGGGGTGGTGGAGGCGTTGAGGGTGGCGAAGAGGTGCTGGAGGATGCGTCGTGCGGTGGCGGCGGCTTGTTGCGGGTGGGGGGTGCGGAGGAGGGTGTCGGGGAAGGGGAAGGGCGCGTGGTGGTGGTGGCAGGGCTGCGGCGGGCTGGGAGCCATGCCTGGAGGAGCTGGAGGCTGTCCAGGGGAAGGTGGCGTCGCGGGGCCGCAGGGGGTGGCAGGCGGGTGGCGGCGGCGGTGGCGGCGGCGGCGGCCGAGAGCCGTCAGGAGGAGCGGGAGCGGCGGGGCGCCGTGGCGCAGGCGGGGCCGTGGGGTGGCGGGCGCAGGCATGGTGGGTGCGTGGGAGGTGCTGGGCAGGAGGCTGGTGAGGCTGCGTGGCGGTGCGGGCGGGCGCTGTGCTTGGGGTGGTGCCGGGCGGCCGGCTTTATGTGGTGCGGGCGCTTTCCCTTCCTCGCTTTCTGATTGCGGCGAGTTTCCGGCTGCGGTTTTCGGTTTTGGCCGGTGGCTGCGGTGGTCTTGGGGAAGTGCGTTGGTGGGGCGGGCGTGCGTGGGGAGGGCGGTGGCGGTGCTTTGTTGGGGGGAGGCTGCGTGTGGTGGCGGAGCGGCGGGGGATGCGAAAGCGCTGGGGCAGGGCCCTTGGGGGCAGCTGTGGCGGGGAGGTGTGTTCGGGTTTCCCTGCTGGCTGCAGGGCGAGCTGGGGTGCCTCTTTTCTGCGGCTGAAGTTCCCCTCGCTTCCTGCCCGCCCGCCCGCCCGCGTGCCTTCTCGGTCGGCGATGCCCTGGGCTTGGCTGCGGTGGGTTTTCCTTTCGCTTGTGGCTGGCCTTTGTTTTCATCTTGGCCGGGCTTTCCTTTGCGCCCGGGGAAGGGTTGTGAAGTGGTGTCACTTGGCAGAGCGTGGGGAGCCCCCTGGCGGAGCGAGGCCCTGGGGGTGGCTTGCGAGGAGGTGGCCCCGGCGGTGGGCCCTTGAGCAGCGGCTGTGTTGTCGGCCGGGCTGCCCCAGCTCCTGTGTTGGAAGGCGATGAGAACGGGGAAGGCGGGCAGGGGGAAAAAGGAAGAGGAAGAAGGGAAGAGTTTTGCTGCCGGCGCTGCTGCCGCGGCGGCGGCGGCGGCGGCGTTGGGTCGCAGGCGTGTGGCCCTGTAGCGAAGTGGCGGTGGGTTTCCTGTGCCTCCTGGCCCGAGGTGTCTGGAGAGCAAAGAAGAACATGGCGCCCGTAAGCGAAGGGCCTTGCGTGTGGGCTGGCCTGAGGCCCTGCGGCCCTAGAGGAGGGGTGTCGCCGAGCGCTGCGGAGGTGGAGCTGAGCCCGCGGAGGTGGTTGTAGAGGTGTAGTGGGAAGAGGAGGAGGCGGCGGAGGTTGCGGTGGCTAAAGTTTTCGGGTGCCTTCCGAGGGGGAGGGTCGTGTTGTGCTGGTGCGAGAGAGGCTGCCCCGTGTTTTGTGAAAGCTGTTGGAGCAGGGGAAGCGTGTGCGTGGGGTGGCGGTGGTGGGGGTGGCCGGGCGGCGTCGGGCAGGGAGCCGTGGTCTGGTCGGGGCAGCGTTGCGTTGGTGGGTGGTGTGCTTGGGGCGCTGGCCCGTGGGGGCTGGTTTGGCGTCGGTAGGGGCCGTCGCGGCAGCTACGGCGGGAGGCTGACGTTGGAGGTCCCTGGCGGGAGCTTGTGCGGGCTGCCGTGGCCGAGCTGGTGCTGCCGGGCGTTTGGCGGCGCGTTGTGGCGAGGAACGCTTGAGGTTGTGGAGAGCAGGGGAAGCGATGCGAAGGGAGGCGCGGCGTGCCGTGCCTGTCCTTGACGGAACGCTGGAACGGTTTGGGTGGGGAGGGACCTTGCGAGGGTGCCGCGGGGCAAGCCGCCGGCCAGGAGCTGGGCCGTCTTCAAGTCGCTGAGGTTGCTCAGAGCGCCGTCCACCGTGCCCTTGAGCGTTGGCGGGGCGGGGGGCAGCCGCCGCCTGTCCGGGCGACGCGTTGGAGTGCTTGGGCACCGTCCTGCGGAAAGGTGCCCTGCTGGTGGCTAGTGTGAACGTGGCGCCTCGTCGCTCAGGCGCGGTCCCCGCTGTCCTGCGGCCAGAGGCCCTGCGAGAGCGTCTGTCCCCGTGTTTCTCCTGAGCCCCCTTGAGGCCGCCGTAAGGTCTGCGCGGAGGCGTGTCTTGCGGGGGCGGCAGAACCCCGAGCCTGTCTTTGTGGGAGAGGTGTTGCAAGGCTCCGGTGGCTTTGGTGGCGCTCTGTCTTTGTGGAGGGCCTGCGCAAGAGGTGCGGTGCGTTGCTGGTCCTGCGGAGTGCGGAGCCGATGCGCCGTGTTTGGCAAGCGGTCTGGGAGGTGGAAGGTGTTGAGGAGAGAAGGGCCGAAGAGGCGCCGGTGGTGCCGGTGGCTACGGGCCGTCAGGGGTTTTTGCCAAGAGGTGGGGGCAAGTGGCTCGTTGGGGAGGCGGCAAAGCGAAGGGCGGGCAGGGGGCGCGCAGAGCCCCGTTGGGAGCGGGGCTTGGAGGAGGCGTTGAGCGGAGGTGTCTTCCCCCCCCCCGCCCAGAGGCTGGCTCGTGTGCTTGTGAGAGAAGAGGCACGGTCAGTGTTTTTGCAGGAGGTCTTTTATTTTGTTGTGAAATAAATAGGTGAATAAATAGCTAAACCCCGTTGTCCCCGTAATAAATAGAGGGAGTTGTGTAAGGAGAGGCCGAGCGGCGGCGGGAGGCGGAGGGCGCGAGGGGGGTGGGGGCGCGCGGGGCGGTGCGGTGCGGGGCGGTGGGGCTAGTGGTTGGTGGTGCGGGTGAGGTTGTGGAGGCGCTGGAAGCAGGCGCGAGCCTCGAGGCGGACGTGGTCCAGGCGCAGGCGCTGTGGTTGTGGCGCGGAGGAAGCGGTGGATGTCGGCGAAGTATTTGTTGATGCGGAGCAGCAGGTGGCGGGGCCCTTGGCTGGCGAAGAGCGTGCCGTTGTCCGTGAGGCATTGGTCGAGGTGGTGGATGTAGTGGTGGAGGTTGTTGAGGAGGTGGTGGGCGCGCGTGGGGCGTCCCAGTGCTGGGGGGGTGGTGGAGGCGTTGAGGGTGGCGAAGAGGTGCTGGAGGATGCGTCGTGCGGGTGGCGGCGGCTTGTTGCGGGTGGGGGGTGCGGAGGAGGGTGTCGGGGAAGGGGAAGGGCGCGTGGTGGTGGTGGCAGGGCTGCGGCGGGCTGGGAGCCATGCCTGGAGGAGCTGGAGGCTGTCCCAGGGGAAGGTGGCGTCGCGGGGCCGCAGGGGGTGGCAGGCGGTGGCGGCGGGCCGGTGGCGGCGGCCGGCGGCGAGAGCCGTCAGGAGGAGCGGGAGCGGCGGGGCGCCGTGGCGCAGGCGGGGCCGTGGGGTGGCGGGCGCAGGCATGGTGGGTGCGTGGGAGGTGCTGGGCAGGAGGCTGGTGAGGCTGCGTGGCGGTGCGGGCGGGCGCTGTGCTTGGGGTGGTGCCGGGCGGCCGGCTTTATGTGGTGCGGGCGCTTTCCCTTCCTCGCTTTCTGATTGCGGCGAGTTTCCGGCTGCGGTTTTCGGTTTTGGCCGGTGGCTGCGGTGGTCTTGGGGAAGTGCGTTGGTGGGGCGGGCGTGCGTGGGGAGGGCGGTGGCGGTGCTTTGTTGGGGGGAGGCTGCGTGTGGTGGCGGAGCGGCGGGGGATGCGAAAGCGCTGGGGCAGGGCCCTTGGGGGCAGCTGTGGCGGGGAGGTGTGTTCGGGTTTCCCTGCTGGCTGCAGGGCGAGGCTGGGGTGCCTCTTTTCTGCGGCTGAAGTTCCCCTCGCTTCCTGCCCGCCCGCCCGCGTGCCTTCTCGGTCGGCGATGCCCTGGGCTTGGCTGCGGTGGGTTTTCCTTTCGCTTGTGGCTGGCCTTTGTTTTCATCTTGGCCGGGCTTTCCTTTGCGCCCGGGGAAGGGTTGTGAAGTGGTGTCACTTGGCAGAGCGTGGGGAGCCCCCTGGCGGAGCGAGGCCCTGGGGGTGGCTTGCGAGGAGGTGGCCCCGGCGGTGGGCCCTTGAGCAGCGGCTGTGTTGTCGGCCGGGGCTGCCCCAGCTCCTGTGTTGGAAGGCGATGAGAACGGGGAAGGCGGGCAGGGGGAAAAAGGAAGAGGAAGAAGGGAAGAGTTTTGCTGCCGGCGCTGCTGCCGCGGCGGCGGCGGCGGCGGCGTTGGGTCGCAGGCGTGTGGCCCTGTAGCGAAGTGGCGGTGGGTTTCCTGTGCCTCCTGGCCCGAGGTGTCTGGAGAGCAAAGAAGAACATGGCGCCCGTAAGCGAAGGGCCTTGCGTGTGGGCTGGCCTGAGGCCCTGCGGCCCTAGAGGAGGGGTGTCGCCGAGCGCTGCGGAGGTGGAGCTGAGCCCGCGGAGGTGGTTGTAGAGGTGTAGTGGGAAGAGGAGGAGGCGGCGGAGGTTGCGGTGGCTAAAGTTTTCGGGTGCCTTCCGAAGGGTCGTGTTGTGCTGGTGCGAGAGAGGCTGCCCCGTGTTTTGTGAAAGCTGTTGGAGCAGGGGAAGCGTGTGCGTGGGGTGGCGGTGGTGGGGGTGGCCGGGCGGCGTCGGGCAGGGAGCCGTGGTCTGGTCGGGCAGCGTTGCGTTGGTGGGTGGTGTGCTTGGGGCGCTGGCCCGTGGGGGCTGGTTTGGCGTCAGTAGGGGCCGTCGCGGCAGCTACGGCGGGAGGCTGACGTTGGAGGTCCCTGGCGGGAGCTTGTGCGGGCTGCCGCGGCCGAGCTGGTGCTGCCGGGCGTTTGGCGGCGCGTTGTGGCGAGGAACGCGTGAGGTGTGGAGAGCAGGGGAAGCGATGCGAAGGGAGGCGCGGCGTGCCGTGCCTGTCCTTGACGGAACGCTGGAACGGTTTGGGTGGGGAGGGACCTTGCGAGGGTGCCGCGGGGCAAGCCGCCGGCCAGGAGCTGGGCCGTCTTCAAGTCGCTGAGGTTGCTCAGAGCGCCGTCCACCGTGCCCTTGAGCGTTGGCGGGGCGGGGGCAGCCGCCGCCTGTCCGGGCGACGCGTTGGAGTGCTTGGGCACCGTCCTGCGGAAAGGTGCCCTGCTGGTGGCTAGTGTGAACGTGGCGCCTCGTCGCTCAGGCGCGGTCCCCGCTGTCCTGCGGCCAGAGGCCCTGCGAGAGCGTCTGTCCCCGTGTTTCTCCTGAGCCCCCTTGAGGCCGCCGTAAGGTCTGCGCGGAGGCGTGTCTTGCGGGGGCGGCAGAACCCCGAGCCTGTCTTTGTGGGAGAGGTGTTGCAAGGCTCCGGTGGCTTTGGTGGCGCTCTGTCTTTGTGGAGGGCCTGCGCAAGAGGTGCGGGTGCGTTGCTGGTCCTGCGGAGTGCGGAGCCGATGCGCCGTGTTTGGCAAGCGGTCTGGGAGGTGGAAGGTGTTGAGGAGAGAAGGGCCGAAGAGGCGCCGGTGGTGCCGGTGGCTACGGGCCGTCAGGGGTTTTGCCAAGAGGTGGGGGCAAGTGGCTCGTTGGGGAGGCGGCAAAGCGAAGGGCGGGCAGGGGGCGCGCAGAGCCCCGTTGGGAGCGGGGCTTGGAGGAGGCGTTGAGCGGAGGTGTCTTCCCCCCCCCCGCCCCAGAGGCTGGCTCGTGTGCTTGTGAGAGAAGAGGCACGGTCAGTGTTTTTGCAGGAGGTCTTTTATTTTGTGTGAAATAAATAGGTGAATAAATAGCTAAACCCCGTTGTCCCCGTAATAAATAGAGGGAGTTGTGTAAGGAGAGGCCGAGCGGCGGGAGGCGGAGGGCGCGAGGGGGGTGGGGGCGCGCGGGGCGGTGCGGTGCGGGGCGGTGGGGCTAGTGGTTGGTGGTGCGGGTGAGGTTGTGGAGGCGCTGGAAGCAGGCGCGAGCCTCGAGGCGGACGTGGGTCCCAGGCGCAGGCGCTGTGGTTGTGGGCGCGGAGGAAGCGGTGGATGTCGGCGAAGTATTTGTTGATGCGGAGGCAGCAGGTGGCGGGGCCCTTGGCTGGCGAAGAGCGTGCCGTTGTCCGTGAGGCATTGGTCGAGGTGGTGGATGTAGTGGTGGAGGTTGTTGAGGAGGTGGTGGCGCGCGTGGGCGTCCCAGTGCTGGGGGGTGGTGGAGGCGTTGAGGGTGGCGAAGAGGTGCTGGAGGATGCGTCGTGCGGTGGCGGCGGCTTGTTGCGGGTGGGGGGTGCGGAGGAGGGTGTCGGGGAAGGGGAAGGGCGCGTGGTGGTGGTGGCAGGGCTGCGGCGGGCTGGGAGCCATGGCCTGGAGGAGCTGGAGGCTGTCCCAGGGGAAGGTGGCGTCGCGGGGCCGCAGGGGGTGGCAGGCGGGTGGCGGCGGCGGTGGCGGCGGCGGCGGCGAGAGCCGTCAGGAGGAGCGGGAGCGGCGGGGCGCCGTGGCGCAGGCGGGGCCGTGGGGTGGCGGGGCGCAGCATGGTGGGTGCGTGGGAGGTGCTGGGCAGGAGGCTGGTGAGGCTGCGTGGCGGTGCGGGCGGGCGCTGTGCTTGGGGTGGTGCCGGGCGGCCGGCTTTATGTGGTGCGGGCGCTTTCCCTTCCTCGCTTTCTGATTGCGGCGAGTTTCCGGCTGCGGTTTTCGGTTTTGGCCGGTGGCTGCGGTGGTCTTGGGGAAGTGCGTTGGTGGGGCGGGCGTGCGTGGGGAGGGCGGTGGCGGTGCTTTGTTGGGGGAGGCTGCGTGTGGTGGCGGAGCGGCGGGGGATGCGAAAGCGCTGGGGCAGGGCCCTTGGGGGCAGCTGTGGCGGGGAGGTGTGTTCGGGTTTCCCTGCTGGCTGCAGGGCGAGCTGGGGTGCCTCTTTTCTGCGGCTGAAGTTCCCCTCGCTTCCTGCCCGCCCGCCCGCCCGCGTGCCTTCTCGGTCGGCGATGCCCTGGGCTTGGCTGCGGTGGGTTTTCCTTTCGCTTGTGGCTGGCCTTTGTTTTCATCTTGGCCGGGCTTTCCTTTGCGCCCGGGGAAGGGTTGTGAAGTGGTGTCACTTGGCAGAGCGTGGGGAGCCCCCTGGCGGAGCGAGGCCCTGGGGGTGGCTTTGCGAGGAGGTGGCCCCGGCGGTGGGCCCTTGAGCAGCGGCTGTGTTGTCGGCCGGGGCTGCCCCAGCTCCTGTGTTGGAAGGCGATGAGAACGGGGAAGGCGGGCAGGGGGAAAAAGGAAGAGGAAGAAGGGAAGAGTTTTGCTGCCGGCGA